>NC_138830.1:36883664-37598664 GCF_965183815.1 Platalea leucorodia
TTTAAATATATGCTTGAGCATTTTGATGGATCAGTGACAAATGTTGACGTTATCCTCTCCTTCATGCAATCTACCTGCTTGCAGAAGAAGTTTTACTTGTTAGTCAGCCATGTTTGATTTCAGAGCCTGTGAAACCCCAAAACGTATCAGATATAGACAGATAAACACTCCTCCGCACTGTAGTACGGCCTTCTTACTTGGCTTCAGTCCTGTTTATCCTGAAACATGCACACTTCTCTAGAAAGGTTAGGTTGGGACCTATTACTGGTCGTAAACATATGCTTCCTTGAATAACGTGACAGGAGAATTTATAGCATAAAAAAGGGCAGCAAGTGAAGCAAATGATTAAAGACCCTCCTCTTACTGCCTGTATTACCACTGCTGTAGGCTCTAGGCTGAAGCTCTTCCTGTGAGTGAACGCAGCAGTGGAGAGGTGCCTGGATGGGGACTGGTGAGGTGGCTATCACTAGGTCTTACTGGAGCACACGTGCCTCGAAGCCAGCCCTGTTCTGCATCTTGGGGAAATATGGCTCTTGGGGTGTCACTGCCTGCCTCCACCCAGGAACACCTGCTGGAACTATTATTGCCTGACCAGCATCTGGTTGCTCTGGTGAAGAGCACAAGAGCTTGGAACGCTGGGACAGAAAGTGGTTTGTTGTTTTTTTGTTTCATCAGCAGTGAGAAAGGTGATGATGATTGCTTAAAATTGTTGTGGTTAATCTAAGATGCACAAGATTAATAAAGTGTTTAGTATGGGGAAAGAAGATTCATAAATATATTCAAAAAATTGCACCAGCCTGCTTCTGAACATTTAGGAACTATTCATTTATTTTAAACATTCAAATTGAAGCAGACACAGACATCTTCCAAAACAGTAACCACAAACCTTCTAGGATGTCTGTTGCATCTCCATTTCCACATTTTGCACTTGCATCTCTTTCTTCCATATACTTTTGTCTTTTCCTTTCCTCTGCTTTTTGCCTGATTGCTGCTAAAGCATCGATGCTATCTTGGATTTTTTTTCTCTCTCTGGTTTCCCATTTTTCCCTTTCTGCTTTTTCAGCCTCAAGCCCTCCAACAGCCCAGGCTTCTGCACAGGCTCTAATGAAAACACAAAAGCTCACTGTAATATAGCTATAAAAGCCCATCTTTATAATGAAAGAGAAATTTAAAATAGCTTGCAACAGCATAAAATAGCTGCAAGAGAAAAAAAGCATATAGCAGTGACAATCCCTTATGCAACAGGGATGCACGTATATCTTCTCTTGTATGCGGAACTGCAGCAAAAGAACCGAAGATATCCAAATGCTGGTGATTACACCACCAGAGATCTGCCAGGAGTGCTGATCTTGGCTCTGCTTTTCCAGACACCTGTTCAGTTTCTGTTGAAATCGGGATTTGCCTCTGGTCTACAGACTTGGCTAAAACAATTCTGTTTAAGAATTAATTCCCTTGGGAAAAAAATGCATGTTTTTTTCTAGCTATGTTAGATGTAGAACTCCATAGTATAATACTCTTGTATTCAAAGTCACCTAACCTCAAAAAATTATACTGGTCAGTCTTCCTTTCCTTCTGTGACAATATTGACAAAAAATGGATGAGTGATCATCAGCATTTGAGCTCTGTTGCTGTGTAAAGAAGATGGCTCTGTTTCTTACCTGTCCTTTGGGAAAACTGGTCTGTCATCCAGATATGTTAGTAGTTTTAGTCGAACAATAAGTGTTTTTCTATAATTAGCAATTTTCTTTATCACTTCATTTCCCATCAAATTCAGCACACGCTAGAGAGACAAGGGAAACAATTTTTAAAGCTGAGTAGCAAAAAAATCCCAATCTGCATACGCGCTTTCTCTATCATTTCAAAAACAAGAAATGAATAAAATATCCTGGGTGTTATAGGTAATCTACAAAAAAAAAAAAAAGTTTAATAACATTTCTTTTAGACTGCGATCTATTGTGCACAGGACTACCCGACAAAACCATTTAATGGGATTCACCCATATACATGATATAAACCCTCAGCTGTATTTGGCTTACCAAGTTAGGCATGGTCTCCAGAATAGTTACAATACGTGGATCACTTAGATTGTTGTGGGAAAGATCGAGCACAGAAATACTTGGGCATTCTTGCAAGTGCTGTATGTCTTCCACTGTTTGTAACTTATTGTGAGCAATCTGCAGAGTCTGCAGGACTTTCAGACAAGCTGTCAGACAAGAACAGTACAATGTAAGGAACGGTAACAGTCACTGCTTCAGGGAGGGTTTTCTGGAGCAAGTAGAAAACTGCCTTGTCAAAATAATTGTTTCTATTGAATCGTGGGGAGCTTTATTCTAAATTTGTTGTTATGCTATATGTGCTTTTTGGCTAGGCCTCCCAAGCTGCTTTCTTCACCCCAAGAAAAACAGTTTTTTGTTTTTAGGATGGTGGTTGTTTTTAATTTGTTTCAAACTAGTCAGTTACACAAAAGCAAGAGCTTGTGTTTCAAATTACTCCCAAATGATAATGTACAGGAATTTTTTTTTTCTGCTGAAGATGGAATAAATCCTTTAACAGACATAAAAGATTTGGTAATCATGTCTGCAACTGCCACAGCACATCATAACTGTAAAGCAAATGGTGAAAACTGGATTGCCAGCCCGTCTGCAACACAGGTAAGTACTTAGATGGTATTAAGAAGTGAGGAAAGCCTACATAATTGTCCTAGGTATCCACGTGAAAGAAATTACTATGTTTTTTCTGTTTTCTCATCTATTTAAATTGCAAAATACATAGGTTTGACTCTTCAATAGAAGCCTTGTGGACTTTGGTATGGGATATCGTGCAAAATTCTAACACGAATAAAAAAACCCCTTGAAACTAGTGCCACTAATAATAGCTTAGCTTCATCAAAGCTTAGGAATATCGGCTTGTTATAAGTTAAAACATGTTGCACCAACAGTTCTTACAGAGATTCTCAATGGTCTTAACGTAGTTGTTACTGATATTGAGGGAATCCAGCTTTTGTAAGTGTTCAAGGTTTTCAATTTTGTTAATTAAATTGAGTTGCAAGTAAAGGCAACGCAACTCTGTCAGAGCCTCCAAATTCTCGATTTTTGTTAAGCCATTGCATTCCAGCCATAAACACTTTAATCCAGTATACTCTTCGAGATTCTCCAGGCGGTCAAATCCTGCAGAAAAAGATGTTTTAAAATGAAATTGCATTGGCTGAAAACAAGTCTTTGGAAGAGTAAATTTCATCAAACCAGGGCTGCTGAAACAGCCTGTGAGAACACTTGTACTCAAGTTGCTGCCAGTATCTCCACTGAATTAATGGTACAGTACCTGGCCGCTAAAGGGCAAAACGAGACAGGTACCTATTCTGGTCTATCTCTCCTGCAGCCCTTTAGATGCTCAAATAATACATATTGAGAAAACAGCAAAAACAAGGCCAAATGTAGAAGGTAGATTCAGCATGTCCTATTTATTTAAAACAATTCTTATGCTAACCTGAACCAGCTAACCATATCATGCAAAAACCTGCTCAAAGATGACAAGAGGATGATCCGTGTTCATTCTAGCAACTTCTTTTTCTTTCAGTAGTATTTGAGAACAATACAAAAGTCCCCAAAGCTGGAAAACAGCTTCTTTATACAAACACATTTAAGAAGAAATACATATATTTTCCTCTGAATGCAACCCAGACCAGTATTTTAAGACATTTCTCAGAGGCTACTATTTTGGGGGGAAAAAAAAAAAACAAAAGTGTCCCTTGATTCCTACTGATCCTTTGAAGGACTCCACAAAGTGAATTAGGTCTATAATCTGTTCACTTTTCTACCTTCATATTGACTAATTTTGTTTCACAATTTCATTACTATATAAAACTAAATTATGTTTCTAATTTAAAAGAATTATTAGATACCTTACTTCAACAAGCCATAAAATAGATTCTCTGCTAAAATGCTACTTAGAATGATAAATCTAAGCAGTTTTGTCCACATCTTACCTTTATAATGCAAGTAAAGCGTATCATTTAAGTATGGGGTCACGTATAATTTCTGCTGCTTACAGATGTCTTGCAGAATTTTTTTTGTCATTCTAAAATAATAATGGGAAGCAGAAGCAAAACAAAAAATGTATGTCAGTGCACATTCTGAACTCTTTGGGTTTTTAACAGATTTCAGTGCAACACAATTAATAGTTCTTTTATGCAAGAGAAATGGCTATAGCTTTCAAGACTATACTAAAAATAAAAAGCAGTAGGTTTTTTTAGAGTGGCTTTCCATTTCTACCTGTTTGAAGTGAGTTACTAGGCTCTTCTGCTAAAAAACAGAGAGTATGTAGGAAAGTGGGTAGGGAATTAGAGAGCCCATCTTCTTGGAAAAGAGCAGCATGATTCTATATTAGAATCTGATTCCTTCGTCTCCAATTCTTTCCTCCATTCCTTGCTGCTTTGGTGCAGGACCTTTGGTAGCATAGCCAATACGCAACATTTTTCTCAGACAAGAGAAATCAATAGTTATCAACCTAACATTTTAATGAAATGCCAACTCTGAAATAGCACTCAAGACAGTTTTAATATACAGCCGTGATTGGCTAGGAATGCCACAGTAAGAAAAATAAATAATACCTGTTCAATTGTAATTGCTTAATTCTCCACAACAATCCAGCTCCACTCTTTTTGGGGTTCATGCAAGCAAGAAGCAAGAAAAGGCTACTCAGGGCAGCTGTGGGCTACAGCTGAACAGTGCAGGGGCAGAGGACTCTGCAAGAGGCATTGGGCAGAAAGCTACAGTGTGAAACAGCAGAGGCTGCAGGGGCAAAGCACTTGGGCTGGCAGCCAACAGCGGCCAAACAAGGCCAAAGCTGCACGTGGCAGTCAGCAGAACAGCAAACCCCCAAAGCGGTAAGTACATGGGTGGCCTGAAAACTGTTAAACCAGAAATGGATCACAGCGAAAAGCAGCTGATGGGATGAGTTACGCCGTTATCTGGGACCCCGTGCTAGACAACACTGGATCGACAGTTTCATAGAGTTGGTAGTCCCCGAGTAGGGACTTGCAGAGAACGACAGGACACTGGTTTTGGAGGCAAGGTGTCCAGGGCTACATAGAATTTAGTAACATTATAGACAAGAAACTTGGGAACCTATTAGGAAAACACCTAGCAAAAAACATTCCAAAGCAGAAAATATATCTTCCTGTTTAGAAAGATTAGATTCTGTAAAAGAAAATTCCAAAATAGAACTTCTAGTATATATTTCTCACTTAAAGAAATATTGCAGAAGTACAATGTTAAATGGTCCAAAATTATTTTCTACTTCTAAATTCCATATTATCAAACTGAACTTTGCATTTTTGGTCATAAGTATTTATAGGACTAAAGCTTGTAACGGTAAGATTTTCTTGTCAGGAAGATATTTTCAAAATAACAAAAAAAACTTGAGTCAAGGCAGTGAAGTTAAACCTTTCATAATGAATTTGCTTTTAGATTTATTTATTTACTTACTACACTAAAAAATCTCAATATTGCTGAAGACCAAAACTGTAATACAGTCAACTAGTCAGCTGAGTTCCTGGGGCAATATAAAATATGATTGTTGGCCTGTAACTGCCCTGTAAGCCAAACATGCCTGACATAAATCTCTGAAGCAATGAAAGATTTAGAAACCTTTATTGTATTGTCAGCCCAGATATGCTAGCTACTTGCAGTATATCCCACTGTTTTTCATTGTGCTATTTGTAGTAGCATTTAATCAAATTATTAGCATCCTCAGGGGATTTATAGGATCTTAAAACTTGTTTCTTCAAAACATTAATTACTTTATGTGCAGTTGTTGCTCTCTACCACCATTCTTCATAAGAACTTAATTCTGAAGTGTGCCAGGCTGATTAGCCTGGGATAATGAAGTTTTCTATGTAAATACAGTCCAATCTACTTCCTGATAACTCAATGAGAGTCTTCCCCTTGACTTTAAAGGACTGTAACTGTCTCTACCAGAACAGCTATGTTAAAGTTAGCAGCAACATAAACTTTGGCAAGTTTCACCAACACGTAAGCAGGTACAGGAGCAGAGGGTAAATGTTCATTGTTCCTTATATATCACTCCGTAACTAGCCCATGTGACCAGACTTTCAACATTGTTATTAAACAGTACCAAATATGGGGTTTAATTTTATTATTTACTTGCAATGTGCTTAATCAGAGATAACACAAGAATAATCCCATTTCACAACTATTAATGAACAGCCATCATAGTGTATGCTGGTTTAGGCTGGACCAAAATGAGAGCCAGAGCTTACAAAGGAGTTGCATCTTATTGTCAATCATCTGAGGTACCTCTGGATTTCCTCTGCTAAAAATTATCTTGACGACAACTGTAATACTTATATTGTGATGAATTAATACAATGCATTGTCTGAATTGATGCTTAGAACTGGTCAAATCTACTGACAAATGATTCCCACAAGAGTTTGCACAGTTATCTGCAGGTCCATTAAATAGACTACATCATGTAGTTAGAATGTAGTTTGCTATTGCGGCCATAAAAAAGCCGTACAGATGCTGGAACTATCAACAATTCCTGATTCATCGATTACTCTCAAATTCATCTTCAAAATTGCTCTCCTGAATTAATTTGTAGAACAGCGAAACTCCTATTGACTTCAATGATGCCAAGATTTAAATAAAAAACATCCACAAACAATGTATTACCTTACACAGCCCCTCTTTTCTTGTGCCCTTTGACTGAATGAGCTGGTTACCGATTTGTGATCACCATCTGATTTTTGTTCATACTGTTGATCTGCTCTGGACATACAGTTGAAGGCTTTCTCTTGAGTTTTAACATCTTTGTAAGAAAACAAGTTGCAGTTTAACAGCATGAGTTGGGAAAAAGTGTCATGTTGCCAATTACTTTAGAGAAATATTGAAGAGCACTGGAATATGAATGTCAAGAAAAGAAGTGTGCTAACCAAGATTTTTGCTGACATTTTTAATGAAAGGAAACTTAACTTCTTTAGAAGGCAAAGTAGTAAAATAAGTAGTAGCAAAATTAATTGTTGAAATTTGCTTTTTTTTTTTTAGATCTGGAAGTCAGGTAGTACCCACCAGTCTTAAGATTATTATAATGTACAGTGACACTATAAAGTACTGGCACCAATATTCTTATGGTCTTAGACATCTACTATATATTACATTTAGCTAAAAATAATTTGAGTTTAACAAGACTGCTAATGTTGCGCCTAAAGAGACTACAGTAATGGTGTATCTGAGTCATCTCAAGCACCGTTTGTTAGTCTAGCTCTTCTACAAATTTACCCTTTTGCACTCTTCGGAAGGTGTCTCCAGTGCTATATTCATTCAAGCTGTCTTTAGATTGCCTTAGATTAATTGCATTTTCAATGTTTTTCTCCTCAGATTCCTGCTCTGCACCTTCTAGTTGCACTTGTATTCCACACACTTAAAAAGAGACAGTGCAAACAAGATGATTATACCAGCTCATTTAAACATGATTGTAATTAAAACATTTAGAGGTCAGGCTAGCTGTATGATTGCAACACAGGAGAAGGTATCTCTCCAGGTAGAAGAAAATTAAAGAAAAGGGGGGGGGAGGGGAAGGCACAATAAGATAGCAGTTGAGTAAGCCTCAGGTACAGCAAGAGTTTCAGTGACTTCAGTGGGAGAAAGAATAAACTCATATTGCATCCAGATGAGTAACAACAGACTTGATTTCTAGGCTTTATGTTCACTAAATTTCCCTAAATTCATCCCCGCGAACCAGCTGGAAGGGCTCACCTGTGTTGACAGAATTGCCTTCATCTTCTGTCTGGGTAGCTTCGTTTCCGGTATCGGTCACAGACTCTCCTGACACCTCTTGCGCAGTAACCTCCCCTCCAAGGCCTTTGTCTGAGTCTCCATTTTGTGATTGCATTTTAAGATATGTGATTTAGACCAACATCAGCCAAGTCAGTATTTGACTTACAATCCAACTTCCAGACTAAATGTGTAAAGGCTTTAGTAGGAGAACCTGTTACAGATAAAAAGACCACGTGAGTAAATTATGACGCCTGCACGGAGCTAGCAACTTGGGGCTATTCATTGTGGAGACACCAAAAGGCAGGGAGAGTTTATCTTAAACCCTGCCCACAGTGGATCTCGCTCAGAGCAGAGAGGACCATGGCCGAGAAGCCTCCCAAAACCAGAGCAAGTCACTTCTGTCGTTTCGAAGCCAGTGCGCTGAGGTTGCTGTGATGGTGCTCCTTCGAGGCACAGCCTGCTCTTGTGTAACGCCTGCGAGCCGGGTGGACTCCTCAGGGGAGTTTTACTCTCCTCACAAGGGTTGCAGATGCTGTTACGTTTCCCCCTGCACTTTTTGGTGTTACAGCCCAGGAGCTCTCTAGACAAGACTCGTGCCCTAGAGCCTGCTGCTACATCTCCCGTTAAACCTGCAACTCCCTTTACCTGACCCGGGAGCTGGGCTGGGCCGGGTGTACCGACCCAAGCCCCGGGGCACGGGGTCGGCGGCCGCTCCTGGCCTCGCCGCGGTGCCTCCCTGGCAGCAGTAGACGTTAACCGCGACGGACCGGACGGGACGGGACGGGACGGGACGGGATGGAGCGGAGCGTCCCCGAGCCCGCTCTCGCCTCAGCCGCCCCAACCGCCGCCGTCGCCATGGCGACGCCGCGCGCAGGCCCACAAGGCCCCGCGGCCGCTCCCGCCCTCCCCGCGCAGCGGTGCCGGCGAGAGAGGGGAGGGCGGCGGCGGCGGTCCCGGCCCCGGCCCCGCGGCCGACGGTGAGACGCGCCGGGCGGGGGCGGCGGGGGGCGGCTCTGCCCGGGGTTCCTCCCCGTGGGGTTCCTCCCCGCGGGCCGCGGCTGAGGAGTTGGTTTCCCTCCGTTACAGCACGGCTGTACAGAGAGGGCCCCGGGCAGGGCCGGGGCCGAGCGAGGGGCCGAGGCGCCGGGCCAGGCCCGCTTGTCGCTGGGGCTTGTCGGCGAGGGCGCGGCCGGAGCCCGCTGTCCCTCCCGGGGGCGTGAGGCCTGCGGCCCGGGTTGCGCTTGGCCTCGCTGGGCGAGGGGAGGGCGGCGTGTAACGGCCCCAGAGCCGGTGGCGGTAAGCTGCCGGCTCCGGTCGTCGGTCGGGTGCCGCTGAGGAGGCGGCGGTTGGGCTTTGTGCTTGTTTTAAAAAATTATTCGCTAGTAAAAACCTTGTGAGACACAGCAAGCTCTCTGCTGAAAGCCGGTGTGACGTTAGCGCGCGGGACCGTCCCGGGGTTCAGGGGTTTTCAAGCCGTAAGGAGGCGGTGGATGCGGCGCGCTCGCGGGGAGGGGGCTAGCGCTTTGTGCCTGCGCCCGGCACCAGAGCTGCGCCTCTGCCTCTGGGCTTGCGCTGCCTCTCGTGTAGCTTTCTGCGCTTGGAAGAGCGTCTTGTTTCTTGCGTGCTCAGCTCTCTCTTGCTGGTTATCCTTGCCTCTTTTGTAGGTGGATCTTAATCTTCCAAAATTAGTTTTTCCATGTGGTGCTTGGACTTGAATTGTTTTATTTACAGTATCATTGATCGGTATCATTGCAGTATAACTGATTTGTAGCTAAACCCTTGAACAGGGGCTAAGCAGTAGCTAAACCAGTGAGGATGATGGTAGGTGATACCTAAATTTTAGCAGGCTGAGATGTGGCTTTTCCGCATCAAAATGGTGCTCAGACCGTAACATGCTGAATCTCCAAGGTTATTCATTCAGTCTGAAAAGTTTACATGGCCCAAGAGGCAACTGTAATGGCTTGTGTCTCTTTGTTTTTTTCCAGGCTTGTGATCATCATGGCTGCAGTGGATCGTTTCTACCTCTTGTACAGAGAGATCAGTCGTTCCTGCAGTTTTTACGTAGAGGCCCTGGCTATAGTTGGAGCTTGGTACACAGTCAGAAAGTGTGTCTCTCTTGCATTTGACACTTACAGCATGCTTAGGTTGCATTTAATTCCAAAGCTGGGAGGCCAGGTTGATCTTGTCAAGCAGTATGGAAAATGGGCCGTGGTCACTGGTAAGAGACTGAAGCAGTATATTTGCTTATGTTTGTATAACATACTGTGCCAGTACTGTAAAACTTGCTAGCTTGTATTGCTGGCTGAGCTTTATGTCACAAGCTGGGGCCTGCATTATCTTGGGTTGCAAGTTAATCTGCTTGAGCTGTGACAGTTGTTCAGTGTCTTACTAAGTTCCGTTCCTCAGGAGACGGGCAAGGTCAGTCTGTTGACTGACTGCTGGGAAAGAATCAGAGAGCCATTTTTCCCAAAAATGGCGAAGTACACCCCAAATGTATACAAGCGTAGACAGAGATGCGGACAAGATCCTTTTTTTGCTATGGACTTTTCAGATGTGCTCAAGTTCTTCAGCAAGGTTTAAGTCATGTACCTCTGACATCCTTGCCTTTCACTAAGGGTCTACTCTCTGTTGTTGTCATAGAAAATATAAAACTCGTATGAGGTGGGATTGCAGCAGGTTCCTACTGACAGTCATGGAAACATGGTGGGATGACTCGCACAACTGGAGTGCTGCAATAGATGGCTACAAACTCTTCAGAAGGGATAGGCAAGGAAGGAGAGGCGGTGGGGTAGCCCTGTATGTTAGGGGCTGTTTTGATTGTCTAGAGCTTAATGATGGTGACGATAGGGTTGAGTGTTTATGGGTAAGAATCAGGGGGAAGGCCAACAAGGCAGATATCACGGTGGGAGGCTGTTACAGAGCACCCAAGCAGGATGAAGAGGCAGACGAAGTACTCTATAAGCAGCTGGGAGAAGTCTCACAATCGCTAGCCCTTGTTCTCATGGGGGACTTCAACTTACCAGATGCCTGCTGGGAATACAGTACAGCAGAGAGGAAACAGTGCAGGAGGTTCCTGGAGTGTGTGGAAGAGAACTGCCTGACACAGCTGGCGAGGGAGCCAACTAGGGAAGGCACCCGCTGGACCTCTTGTTTGTGAGCAGAGAAGGCCTGGTGGGCGATGTGATGGTTGGAAGCCGTCTTGGGCATAGCGATCACAAAATGATAGTTTTCAATTCTTGGAGGAGGAGGGGGGTCAGCAGAACTGCTACCTTGGACTTCTGGAGTGCAGACTTTGGCCTGTTTCAGGGCCTGGTTGGCAGAGTCCCTTGGGAGCAGTCCTGAAGGGCAAAGGAGTCCAGGAAGGCTGGACATTCTTCAAGAAGGAAATCTTAAAGGCACAGGAGCAGGCTGTTCCCAAGTGCCAAAAGACGAGCCGGTGGGGGAGAAGACCGGCCTGGCTGAACAGAGAGCTTTGGCTGGAACTCAGGAATAGAAGGAGAGTTTATGACCTTTGGAAGAAGGGGCAGGCAACTCAGGAGGACTGCAAGGATGTCGTGAGGTTATGCAGGGGGAGGATTAGAAGGGCCAAAGCCCAGCTGGAACTTAAACTGGCTACTGCCATAGAAGACAACAAAAAATGTTTCTACAAATGCATTAGCAACAGAAGGAGAGCTAAGGAGAATATTCATCCTTTATTGGATGCAGAGGGAAACAGTGACAGAGGACAAGGAAAAGGCTGAGGTACTTAGCACTTTCTTTGCCTCAGTCTTTAATAGCAAGACCAGTTGTTCTCGGGGTACCCAGCCCCCTGAGCTGGAGCACAGGGACAGGGAGCAGAATGAAGCCCCCGTAATCCAAGGGGAAATGGTTGGTGACCTGCTACACCACTTAGACATGCACAAGTCTATGGGGCTGGATGGGATCCACCCAAGGGTACTGAGGGAGCTGGCAGAAGTGCTCACCAAGCCACTTTCCATCATCCATCAGCAGTCCTGGCTAACCGGGGAGGTCCCAGTCAGCTGAAGGTTAGCAAATGTGACACCCATCTACAAGAAGGGCTAGAAGGAGGATCCAGGGAACTACAAGCCTGTCAGCCTGACCTTGGTGCTGGGGAAGATTATGGAGCAGATCCTGAGTGCCATCACGCGGCACATATGGGACAACCAGGGGATCAGGCCCAGGCAGCATGGGTTTATGAAAGGCAGGTCCTGTTTGACGAACCTGATCTCCTTCTATGACAAGGTGACCCGCTTAGTGGATGAGGGAAAGGCCGTGGATGTTGTCTACCTGGACTTTAGTAAAGCCTTTGACACTGTTTCCCACAACATTCTCCTGGAGAAACTGGCTGCTCATGGCTTGGACGAGTATACTCTTTGCTGGGTTAAAAACTGTCTGGATGGCCAGGCCCAAAGAGTTGTGGTGAATGGAGTTAAATCCAGTTGGCGGCTGGTCACACGTGGTGTTCCCCAGGGCTCAGTACTTTTTAATATCTTTATCAGTTTAATATCTTTAGCCAGTTCTTTTTAATATCTTTATCAGCGATCTGGATGAGGGGATCGAGTGCACCCTCAGTAAGTTTGCAGATGACACCAAGTTGGGTGGGAGTGTCGATCTGCTGGGGGGTAGGAAGGCTCTGCAGAGGGACCTGGACAGGCTGGATCGATGGGCCAGGGCCAACTGTATGAGGTTCAACAAGGCTCAGTGCAGGGTCCTGCACTTGGGTCACAACAACCCCATGCAACGCTTGGGGAAGAGTGGCTGGAGAGCTGCTCCGCGGAAAAGGACCTGGGGGTGTTGGTCAACAGCTGACTGAATATGAGCCAGCAGTGTGCCCAAGTGGTCTGAAGGCCAATAGCATCCTGGCTTCTATCAGGAATAGTGTGGCCAGCAGGACTAGGGAAGTGATTGTCCCCCTGTACTTGGCACTGGTGAGGCCACACCTTGAATACTGTGTTTAGTTTTGGGCCCCTCACTTTAAGAAGGACATCGAGGTGCTGGAGCCTGTCCAAAGAAGGGCAATGAAGCTGGTGAAGGGTCAAGAGCCCAAGTCTTATGAGGAGCGCCTGAGGGAGCTGGGGAAAGGAGGTTGTAGTGAGGTGGAGGTCGGTTTCTTTTCCCAAGTAATGAGTGATAGGATGAGAGGAAATGGCCCCAAGTAGCGCCAGGGGAGATTTAGGTTGGATATTAGGAAAAATTTCTTCACCGAAAGACTTGTCAAGCATTGGAACAGGCTGCCCAGGGAAGTGGTTGAGTCCCCATCCCTGGAGGTATTTAAAAGACAGGTAGACGTGGTGCTTAGGGAGATGGTTTAGTGGTGGACTTGGCAGTGCTAGGTTAATGGTTGGACTCAATGATCTTAAAGGTCTTTTCCAACATAAACGATTCTATGATTATATGACAACGTTGTCATTATTGTTGTGGTTTTGAGATCACCATATTCAGTGCCATGTGATCTTCAGAGAAGGCAATAAAGCTATAATTGAAAGAACTGGCAAAGGAGAAGGCTGGGGCTGCTCTGATTTTCACCTTGTTTTTTTATTTTCTATTCCAGGTAGCACAGATGGTATTGGGAAGGCATACGCTGAAGAACTGGCAAAGCGTGGTGTCAACATCATCTTAATCAGCCAAAACAAAGAGAAGCTGGAGGCTGTATCTAGAAGCATATCTGAAACCTATAAAGTGGAAACAGATTTCATAGTAGCTGACTTTAGCAAGGGGCGTGAGCCTTACCCAGCCATTAAGGAGGCTCTGAAAGACAGAGAAATTGGCATTTTGGTGAATAATGTAGGAATGTTTTATCCCTACCCGGACTATTTTACCAACCTCTCTGAGGATATGCTGTGGGACATGATCAACACAAATATTGCTTCTGCTAACATGATGATGCATATTGTGCTGCCGGGCATGGTAGAGAAGAAGAAAGGGGCAATTGTGAATGTTTCTTCTGCAACCTGTTGTCAGCCGACACCAATGATGACAATCTATGGAGCCTCTAAAGTAAGCTGGGGTGTAATGTTTAATGGTATGCACTGAAAAGTAGATGCATTATAGGCTGGTTGGTTGTAAACACGTTCAGCAAGGATATCAAAATATACTTGAAAGTTTTCTAGGGATTTGTTCAAATACCGGAGGTAGATGTTACATGCAATATGCAGTAAACCCTTTATCCTCACCAATACTGGGCTTTGAACCAAAGTCAGTGCTATTTGGATTATGTGTGAACTGTGGCATAACAGTGGTTCTAGGAAAAATGTTACTTTCCTCAGAGGAATGATGCGCAAAGCAAAGTGGCAGTTCTATGACCTATGAAAGGGTCAAGAATTTCATCTCCCCCCTTGGTTATGCTAAGTGTCTGCAGAACTGCACGCTGAACTAAAACAATTAAAAGGCCTGAATGAAAAAGAACAGAACAATACCAAGTGTACCAAAGTTTCTTCCTTTAGCTGCCGTCATGAATCCAAATCCTAGATCAGCAATCCAGTTTAAAGCCTGACCTCTGTACGGTTACGTTGGCACAGAAGTGGGAACAAGCTGCTCTAGTGTCCTAAGCCTCTCTGTGCGTTAACGGTGTATGGTGTTTGAAGTGGTTGGTTTGTTTGGTTTCTCCTAAAGTGGGTGTGAGAGCATTTGTAGAAGGTGCTTTCCCAACAGTTTGCGGGGAATGGTGCTTTTGTGAGGCCATTTGGGGGCAGAACCCCATTCACTGACAAGCTGAGTTTAAAACGCTCTTGGGGGGTTACTGGCTGTGTGGCACAGCAGTAGCTTCGGCATGGCATCAGTGTTGCTGCCTTGATAAGACCGAGCCATGCTCGTTTACCTGTCTGTTTGATTCCAGCCATTCCAGTTACCAGGCTTGTGCTTTTTTATGTTCTTCTGTTAAAAGCAGAATGAACTAAAGGAGATAACACAGATAGATACACATAAACAAATGCATGTTTAATTTTGCACAAGGGAGCTGCAGGAAGTAATTAACCTAGCTTCTGGGGAAGATCAGTTGAGTATGAAATTCGCCTGTAAATGTATTAAAAAAAAAAAAAGGGATTTCATTTTGTCCTTTTGACAGTAGTATGTATAGTTAGCTTTGGAGTGCTCCCTGCAATGCCCCCAAACTAAACTAGGTGTTTGTTTTTAGATTAAATAAATGTTTCTGTATTGTTTTTAAGCAGAAATTGTCCGATTGTTTGTTAAATTCACATCAGAGAGTTAAGCAGTTGTTTTGTCCTGCAAGTTACTGTACTGTTGCAGGTTTTTAGCAAACAAATAACAATAAATAGAAATGTTGGTAATGCTTTAGAAATGTATACTTTTATACTACTTACTCAAGGTTTTATTTTTTTAGCTGATGTATAAAATATGCTACAACTCTTCTGTAATTTTAATAAAACTCTGCCCTAAGACTTGATTGGTTTTTAAAAAAAAAAAAAAAAAAAAAAAAAAAGGCAAAAAAGATGTCTCTCTCTGCTTTTGTCTTTCTAGACCTACTTGGACTATTTCAGTAGAGCACTACATTATGAGTATGCCTCTAAAGGAATTTTTGTTCAGAGTTTAACTCCATTTGTAATTGCTACAAAAACGGCAGCATGCAGCAGCACCACATCACGAAGATCTTTCTTTCTTCCTTCTGCTGAAGAATATGCAAGTCATGCTATTTCTACTCTTGGGTTATCCACAAGGACTACTGGTTACTGGAAGCATGCAATAAAGGTACTAGTTTTCATTAAACTATTTCATGTTTGTCAATAGAAGTAAATAAGCTGTTTACTTTCTTAGGAGTCTGAATGAAAACTATGCTTATATTCTGAAAAAGTGCAATATATATTGTAGGACTTAAAGGTATTGTGCCATATTTTCTCGCTAATTCTGCTTTTGAAAATTATGCTCGGGCATGCTTATTTTTAGAATGAGAGAGTGAACGAATCTAATTCCCACTTGAAAAGCACGGCAAACATGGTAAAGAGACAACTTTTTATTCAAAAGCACAAAGTATCTCATTTTACTTGGGGCATTGCTAACTGGGCAAGTATTTCACTGTCGTCTATAAACAGAAGTAGCTTTTTTCAGTCTTATATGTTTCAGCATAGTTCTGCTTTGGGGAATAGTGGGCACAGAAGATGGAATAACAGCAGAAAAAAAAGCCCACATTTTTATCCTAAGCTACCTGGAAGCAGGTCCTCCGTATGTTAGGTTTTCATTTTTGGGGGCAGACTGTGGGCTCCGAAGTAATTTTATGAACATTGGTCACATCTCATGTGTCCTGCCTATTGGCTTTCTATAGCATTAGGTCGAGTAGAAGGAATTGAAGAAGCGGGGATTAGTCCAAAAGGAATAAAAGAGATGGGAAGGATTCTGGCAAGATGTGGCAATTAAAGGAAGTGGACAGTATTGCTGTTGTGAACTTGAACAAACCACTTCAGGATTTATTTGCAGAGCCTAACTGTTCGGCTGTAGGCACTACTTCCAAAATGACTAAATATATTTACTTCTGGGGGCTGAATTTAAGGCTTAGTTGCTGATGTTCGATTAGGTTTTGGCTTGCTTTAATGGTAATTTGAGAAACTGTTTCCTTACTTTAATGGAATGTATCTTAATCTCTCCCTTCCTTTCTTCTTTTTCTGTTCTCCTGTCTCCCTGTGCCTCTCCACAGTTCACGCTGGGTGAGCACCTACCTGAATGGATCTGGGCGTGGTTTGCAATGTATTTTTGCAGAATTGTACGCAAGGAAGCTTTAACATGCAAAGTGAAATAGGAGTATCCAGATGTCCTGTGTAACGAGTACTATATTCTGATCAGAGTGCTGCAAAAATGTTTAGTGAACCTTGGTGGACTTACTGTGACTTATCCATACCTTGCTAAACAAGCTATGTGTTACCTAGACATCAGAAGTCTGGATCCTCTCTGTATCCTTGTCTTAAATAGCTCCTCCACTGCTTTCCTCCATGACAAAGAGCTGATCTTGTTGAGGTTAATCTCTGTTCACTTTCGCTTCAAGGTAATTGAGCAGGAGCAGGTATAGTTTTAATTCTGACAGTAAATGACTGTCTCTTGCATAGTGCTGCGTGATGTCAACTTGCGAAGTTGACAGAATTTGAGAATTCTCCAAATCTGTCAGAAATGGGCCCCCAAAAACTCATGCTGTTCAAAAAGACCATCCTAGTCAACTATATTGTTTCATTAATATGTAGTTTTGCGTAACTTTTCTGTCTTGTAAGGACAGATGTTTGTATGTTTTAAGTGCAAATGTTGTTGCTTTCGAATGATTTAAGGAACTTCTCAAAATTAATGTTTATGGCAAGGTACTGTTGACTTGGAGGTTGTTTAAATGACTGAAAAGGTCTTACGGAGCTGCAAAGTAATTTGGAGATAAGCTTGTATGCTTTCTTATTCCAAGTGTCAATGATCTTGATAATACTTTAAATATTGCTTCAGCAATCTGAAATACAGCTGGAGAACTGAATAAAGAATGTAAAACAACATTAGCTAAAGAAAAATAATGAAGAAATAATGTTTTGATTTAAAAATACTGATTGTTTTCCTACAATAATTAAAAAAAAATTGAAGTTTTGATGCTGTATGATTTTGATGGTTTTCTTTATATAAATAGGTATGTTTATGCATATGTACTTACTAGAAATCATCTGGTATCATACACTGTGCTCATATGTGTTGCAGGCTCTACATCTTAGAGTCAGGAAAGCTGTCCTTTCTGCGTACACATAATTGCTACCTGAAAGAGGGACGTGACTTAGGAAGAATGTTCTCAATTTTTTTGTATTTTTATATTATCATGGGCTCATTAGTACTGCTTCTGTAATGTTATACTGAAATATTAAACTCATGAAATACCTATGCAGTACCTTACACAGAGCAGCATGACTCAAGGAGCATCCTCCCCTCACTTGTGCTAGTATTTGTTGCTTGAATGTTACGGTGCTGTATTTCCTGATGGTGACAACAGGAGGTCAGTATACTGTGCTAGCTTGCTCCCTGAAATCCCTACTGGAAGATGTACAACAGTTGCCTTGTGTTGCTGAATAATGCAGTCGTGATTACGAAGTGGGTATCTGTTGCTCCTCCACAGTAGCTCCAGACTGGTGATGTTAGAACATCATTGTAGAGAATAATTTAGTACTCATCCCTATCCAGTAAGAGACTGGATACA
Organism: Platalea leucorodia; assembly: GCF_965183815.1. NCBI lineage: Eukaryota > Metazoa > Chordata > Aves > Pelecaniformes > Threskiornithidae > Platalea > Platalea leucorodia. The sequence continues at coordinate 36,901,620 of NC_138830.1, forward strand.
AATCTGTTTGTAAATAATTGTAAATTCTAAGTTGTATCATGTGAAATGCTGATTAGATTTAAAAAAAAAAAAATCCAGATGTTTAATATATTAATATATTCACGACTGAATGCTCTGTTGAGATACTGATGCTTGAATTTATTGTCCAGAGTGAAAATAAGGCTGTGATTTTTATAATGAAGTAGCTCCCTCCCTTGACACTTTGTTAGTGTTCTGTTGTTGCAGCTCCATATTCTCAGTTCTTTTTGGGGGGAAGGAGGGGGGAGAAGATGGGGAGCAGTCGGCAGGGTGGTATCAAGGGCAGGGACCCATTCAGTGGTTTTGGCTGCCGCTGGCCTCCTGTTAGCTGACCCCAACCTCAGCTGGCCCTGAAAGCCGTTTGCTTCAATTGTGCAGTATAAAAATATGTATTAGGTGTTGCTAATAATGACTTATGCTTGTTTGCAAATGGGATTTAAACAAATACACCTCTTTTTAGCAAGGGTTTAAAGGAAGCTTGAGAAACGCGGAGCTGTAGAACACTTCTGCTCCCCTCTCTCCCTCACGCTCGTCGGGCGCTGCCTGCCGGTCCCTGCCGGTAACATCCACATCTCGGCTCTTCCCGGCAGGAGTTAGGTCCCACTCCGCCCCCACCTGAACGACCAGCTTCTCAAACAACCTTCTTCAGAAGGCGGCGGCTGCTGCGCGGCCTCCTCACCGCCTCCAGCGGGAAGCGGGAAGCGTCCCCCACGGCGACGTCCGTTACCGCCCGGCCCAGCCGCCGCCGCCAGGACCGGCGCATGCGCGCTGCAGCGCAGCCCCGCCGTGCCGTGCGCACGCGCCCCCGCCGGCCGCGATGGGGCTCTCGCGAGAGCGCTGTGGTAAACAGTGCACAAAATGGCGGCGGCAGCCCCGGCGGCGGCACGGTGAGCGCGGGGGGAGCGGGGAAGGCGAGCGGGACGGCGGTGCTGCTGCTTCCGCCGCGCCGCGTCTGTGCGCGGGCTGGGGGGAGCGCTGTCTCGCCAAGCTTTGGGGGGCGCGGAGCGGGGCGAGCGGCACCCGGGCCTTGCAGCACCCGGGGCTCGCTCTCCTTCGTCTCTGGGGCTGCCTCGTCCGCCGCCGCGCTCCGGGCAGCTGCGGCGCGGAGTCATCCCCGCTCTCCGGCCGGCTGCCGCTCCCCCTCAGCCTCTCCCGGCCGGGGGGCGGGTTGGGAGCGCCGGCGCGGCCCCGCACGGTGCCCGGCTGCTCTGGCCGGCGCGGCGCTGAGGACCCGCGGCAGCGGGCACGGCACAGATGAGTTACCCCGTTACTGGGGCGCGGTGGGCGGGAGCAGCGGCCCCTTCCTGGCACGGGCAGAGCCCCGGAGGGGGATGGCTGCTCCGCTGCCCGGTGGCGCGGGGTGGCCGCCCGCAGCCTCCGCGCCGATGCTCTCTCAGCCTCTCTCAGCCGGCGATCTCTGCGGAGTTCCCGTCGCTGGGTCTGGGCTACCTTCACTTCAGAAAAACTCGGGAGTAACTCCAAGCGTAGCTGTTCTAGGGGATGGATAAGTTGGCAAGTTTAGGTTCCTGTCTGGCTCCATGCGGTAAGGGTACTAAACAGAATAAAGTTGTGAGCCTGCTGTTCCTTTGGTCTCAGTTTCCGTCATATTTCAGCATCGTGCTTACATACAATCTGTTATCAGCCTTAAGGGTATTTATTTTGCTAATTTATGTAGTTGTTTTTTTTATTTTATTGCTGTAGGGGTTATAAGCCAACAAAGTGATAAGGTGGGCAGAGCTCAGCCAAGATCAGCAGTCGATGTACTGTAACTGTGTCTAGTTTAGGGATGAAGAGCAAACTTTGTAATCACAAGCAGTTCTCAGTCTGCCATGGTGGTGTCAGTTAGCTAGAAATAGAGGGGAATTCTGTCCCTGTTACAAGGAAATACTTGAGAATGCTAAATAAAGTTAAATAAAAATGAAGTGACAGCTGTCCCATGCATGTTGTTGTGCTGTGAGGTCAGCCCATCGTTCTCCTAAATAGAGTGAATCCCCCAATAAGGCTCCTACTTTTCAATCCTGATCACTGGTTCTGCTCTGCTTCTCCACATGGTGTGACAGACCAGATGAAAATGTTTCTCTTCTCATTTCTTAATGGCTTTTTATCTATCAGTTGCTGGTTAAATGTTTGGATTTTAAAGAAATGCTAGCTTTGCAATTTTTCTCAAATGCTTCCTGCACCTTAGGAGGTAAGGGGAAGAAGCTTCCCCTGCACGTGAAAAACACTTCTAACGCTTTCCTTTAACTTCATGTTATTACATCTGTAATCTCAGCCCTTATTTTCTCAGGTGCCCACGTTGTAGTAACCCGCATTCCACCTCAAGAAAATTTGGAAAACTTTTTTCATGCTGATTTTCTCTTACAAGCACAGGGACTGAAAGTTTGCTTTCTGTGGTATTTCTTGTCCTTACCAGCCCTTAGCATAGAGTTTGAATTTGATTCTCCTTGTGTAAAATGATGTACCATAGCAGAATTTCTATTTGCCACATTTCTGACTGGAAAAAAGCCACCATGCCTTTTTAAGTGTCTGTGGACACCTTTTATCATATTAATATTTTATTTTGCACTGTACTTTTTCCTTGCTGTGGGCCTGGCATGTCGTTTTGTTCTCTTTGCTCCCTTTGCACAAAGGGTTGTAGAGTTTGGTTGTCACTGTTGCCTGTTCTATTGTCAGGTTAATGCCTGACTGTTCCACACCTGCACTGGGTGAGCAAGGAAGAGACTTGAGCATTCATGAAAGATTGCTAAATGAAACGTGAACTTTTTGCATATTATTTCTAACACTAACTGCCAAAGGTGTCTATCTTTTCTGATCTTCAGGCTATACATTTGCACGAGTGTGAATCTAATTATTTTCTATATTGCCCTGCCTTACAGGTTGGCTTGCAATCAGCTTTGCTAATTCTAGGGAGTTAACTTTGCCATCAGAAATGGAGTACAGGACTCAGCTACCACATCCTGAGTGACCGAATCCTTTAATACAAAATGGAGAAGAAGCGTAGAAAGAAATGAGCCTGTTTACAAGGCTTTACCTCAAAAGACAATGAAATCTCTACTTATTTTGGACACAGCTTTAAGAATATCCAGTTGATCAGCACAGTGAAAGCAACGTTTACTGAAACAAAAATGAACTAGTTTATGAAGAAGAAAATTGTGATTTGAATATATGGAATTTTTGGAATGAAACCATTTTCTTCTATGACCATGAAGTTTGCAAACATCTGGTTTGTTCTGGTTGTTATATTACTCTGTGGCAAAAAACACTTCGGTACCAGACTAGGGAATTCCTCTCATGAGGCTCACGTATGTCCTGGATGTTCTCGCCTTACTTTGAAAGTGGAATTCACTTCGACAGTCGTGGAGCATGGTAATAAAGAGTTAAGCAGTAAAAAAAAAATACCCCTGTGAAGTTCAAGTGTATGTTACTGATTTGTGGTGTTTGTGCAATTGTAACATTCAGAGAGTTTCTGTAGAAGCATATTGTCTGCCAAATTCTCTATGTTCAAAAAGAGAAACAGATTTTTTTCAAAGGTTCTTGGTTTAACTGGAGACAAGATTCAAAGAACAAGAGAAGGAAGAGAGGGGGAAATAAAGAGGATGTTAAAAGTGAAAATGGAGCATGAAGGCTCGGGTGGGCAAGTCTGGTCACTTTGGTGTGTTTAGTAGCTGGCTGTTTCAACCTGGCCAGTGGTATGGTTGAGGCTCTTTTATGAAATGTAACCACAAGTGGGCCTTGAAGAGGTGAGAAAGGCAAGAAGTCTCTGTGGGTTTGTTCAAGAAAAAGTTTAGAAGCAATAATACATGCGTGGAAAAATGGCAAAGTGAAGAGAGCAGATGAAAGACAAAAGTGAGGCAGATATCACTGCTGAGATGGCAAAGGATAGCAGTAGGATGCCTTGACCCTGTGTCAACTTATTGCCTCATGCACCTGTAACGTTTCTGTAGTGAAGCTGCGTGTGTGCCTGGGTGCTTACAGGCAGGATGTCTGTAGTGGCATTTCTGAGTGTAGTTAGCCAAAGACTTACTGTGGTGAATGTCGTGGTGTGCGCTGGTGCTGAGGTCCACTCACAAATCACTAATCTAGGTCAAGGACTGGACCGTTGGGACCGGCTTCATTCTCTGTGCATGTCGTACTTGGTGTCAGTAATTTGCACTGAAACTCGATACCATATAGAGCCTAGGTGTCTTTAAATCATACATGTCAAGAAGCATATTGAGTTGGCATATCAAGCAGTTGTCTGCTGGATGTAACAGTAAGTCTGTTACCTCTCCCCTTCTCCCCCTCATAGTTTCACTTTTCCGTGATATTTAAAATTCTACAAAAGGTATTTATCATGTTTTGCAGGTTTCCTGATGGAAAAAAAAAAAAAAGCATTATGTAGTGCAGAAATAAATTGCAGATTTCTAAAAGCAACAAAAAAGTGCCTCAAGTTGTTATTATTTGTTCTGGATAAAGAAAAAAAAATACTTGGGCCTTTGCATTGTGAATGCATGAGTAAGCTGCTTAAACATCAGTTCTGATAAGTTCTGCTCTTGTTCCAGAGTATATTGTGGCTTTTAATGGATACTTCACAGCTAAAGCTAGAAGTAAATTTATTTCAAGTGCACTAAAAAGTAGTGATATTGAGAACTGGAGGATTGTACCTCGCAACAACCCAGCCAGTGACTATCCTAGTGATTTTGAAGTTATTCAGATCAATGAGAAACAGAAAGATGGAGTACTGACACTGGAAGATCATCCAAACATCAAGCGTGTAACACCTCAGCGGAAGGTCTTCCGATCGCTCAAATATTCAGAGTGTAAGTAATCTTCTCTGTGGTTGCATGAGATCTGCTTTGGAAAAGTCTTCTCAGCCTTATTTCAGACCATCAGCTTAGCATTACACAAATGAGAAGTGCCCTACAGTTTTTATTTAATTTACAGAAATCTGTTCTTTTGCCTATAAAATTATCAAGGTCCTGTCATACCTTTGCTAAAGTGTGGCAACAATTCCAACTATGACATAGAAACATTTCTTTTGCAGCAGTCAGTTACCAGAGACTATAGACCACTATATCCCTAGTAGATAAAACGGAAGCTTTTTCTGATTTTGATCAGAGAACATGGATACTCACTTGTCTAAAATTTTTCTTGTAACAGTACGACGTGTATATTTGCATAAAAAACTAATCTCATACTGTGTTTTCTTCATTCTGTGTAGCTGATCCAATGTTGCACTGCAATGAAACCAGATGGACTCAAAAATGGCAATCGTCTCGTCCCTTGAGAAGAGCAAGTCTTTCTTTAGGTTCTGGCTTCTGGCATGCAACAGGTCGACACTCAAGCAGGCGTTTGCTGAGAGCTATCCCACGCCAAGTTGCTCAGACCTTGCAGGCAGATGTCCTCTGGCAGATGGGTTACACAGGTATGCTTTTGCCTGTTGGCTGAGAACAATTACCTTATTTGAAAAAACAAGTGAAGTATAAGGAAAGGCTAATTGGCTCCTATGTGTTAATCTCTCATTGGGTGCCAGTTCTGGAAAGATTGAGAAATACTTTGGTTTGAGGTGCATTGTATACTTATGGAGTGCTGTTCTGTGTATGTGTGTACTGTACTTAAGAGAAATTGGTCATATTTATGATCTGTGGTTGTATTTCTGGATTGGAATATGTTTTCTTTAAGATCTCTAATTTATTTAGCTTGTAAATTGCATGCTACGTTAAACATAAAAGTTTTCTTTGACATGATGGAATAGATCTGCTATGAAGCTGAATCAGAAAAAGCAATGCTTTTCTATTATAGGTGCTGGTGTAAGAGTAGCAGTGTTTGACACTGGTCTGAGTGAGAAACATCCACATTTCAAAAATGTGAAGGAGAGAACAAACTGGACTAACGAGAGAACCTTGGATGATGGTGAGTAACTGTGCACAATTGTCCAACTATTCCTGACGCTGGCGTGTTCTGTTTTCCATTGTAAAACTGCTGTTGCTGCTGTGGTGCTAACATCTGTTGAAACTGCCTATCTTGTGATTTTAAGCTTAATTTTGCAGTGTCCCAGGCACTTGTACTCATACCAATTCAGCAAAGAGTATTAAGGTTCTAGGAGGGTGTTGCATAAGTCTTCTTTGAATCATATGTGGCATTTCATCATAGTTTTTGAAAAATGTCAGAGCAAGAAGACATTAAGCAGGCATAAGTACATTGTCAAAGTAGGTGGAGGTGAGAGCAAACCCCACAAAAAGAAAGAAGTTTCTTTCCTATTCCTTTTTATGTATTCTGCTGTTTCACGGTGCATGCATATTTCCATACTTATGAGAGAGCATTTTCTTTCTTTACTGTGCAGTCCTAAACTAGTCAGAGTTTTGGCAGCTTCCTGTAAGCTTTTTCTAATCTATATAGTTTTCATCAACAAACACTGTGCTGGCTCACACCCATCAACATTCGAAAGAACTTTTTATTTTCTGTGGTATGTTTGTGTTCCTTTTTCATATGTCAACCCTAACTTGCCCTGACTGTATGCTTTCACAGATTATTAACTTCATATGGTCTGGGTCAGTGAGTCAGTCGGCAATTTAATCCCTTTAAAGTTCAAGGTATATGTATATCTTGCTCAGTCTTGTGTGCACCTGTATCATATGTAGTATTTCTTTGCATTGCAGCACCTGCTTTTGGTAGTACTTTTTATTAGTTCTGTGCCCAGATGGTTGCTGGACAGGCAGATTTGGAGTACAGAAATATAATGCAGGTGGTCCCATAAAGCAAAAGATAAATTATTTTTTGAGGAGAGGAAAAAATGTGTTTTCTTGTCTCATTTTTCATCCTTAACAAAATATGGTTATTGCAGAGTCAGGATAAAAATCTTTTAAGGCGTTTACATAAAAATATGTTGGCCTTGTGACTTGCATTATTCCAAAATAAACTTTTTCTCTCATGATTGCTTTGTGTGGCTCTTGATTTCATTGGTAGCACTCAGGAGTGGATAGATTGGAGAGTTTCATCAGCTGGTTGTCTCGCTACACAATGCTGGAAATTCTGGCCCCACTGAACCCAGTAGCAAAATATGATTCAAGAAGAGTAGGACTGAACCCAGTGTTTGTGGTTTGTTGTAAGTCTGTTAGATTGATGTGATTTTTGGTATAGGCAGTGTTTAACAGTACAAATCCTTGACAATGAAATAATTTGTCTTCTAACAGCTTATTTTGTTTCCTTCTTCCTGTGATAGGTTTAGGCCATGGGACTTTTGTAGCAGGAGTGATAGCCAGCATGAGAGAATGCCAGGGATTTGCTCCAAATGCAGAACTGCACATTTTTAGAGTGTTCACCAATAACCAGGTAGCTATTTTACATGTGTTTCAATTTCTGCCTTTCCAGATTAATGCTGTATTAATCCTTTCCTTTGGGAATATTGCAAGTACTTGCAAATGTTGACGTATTTTCTTTGATAAGTGAGAAGGATACATCTTTCTATTTAAAAGAGACTTACTACAAGATGTCTTACAGTTTCCAAATCTGGTATATTTTTCAGAAATAATGTGTGGAAGTCTGATCTGTATAGCGTTGGAGCAATCACTCAAATGTACTGAGCACTAGAAATACTAGGAGACCACTGTCACTTTTGTGCTTTATTTTGGCGGTGTTTCTTCTCTCTGTCTGAAGTCTGTATTATCATGGAATCACTGGATTTTCCAATGATAGCTTTTTTCCCCCTCTTTCTTACATAGGTCTCATATACATCTTGGTTTCTGGATGCCTTTAATTATGCAATTTTAAAGAAGATAGATGTATTGAATCTAAGTATTGGTGGCCCAGACTTTATGGATCATCCGTTTGTTGACAAGGTTAGTATGAGGAAATAAAGCGGTCATGGTGTTTATATCCCTCACACAAATGCTGGACTTGCAGAGCTACTTGTTTGCCACAGCTACTGACAGGTTCTGGTGCTGCTGACAGTTTCTGTGGTGTTTCATGTACATGAGAGAAATTTTGTACAGTGTACAGGCTTTTAGGAATATATACAAGGAATGAATTAAAAAAAACAAACACAACCCAAATATTCACAGAGCTGTGGAAGCATGCCCTTTTACAAAATGCTGTATGTACTGCTAGGAAGCGTGACTCCCACGCAGGCAACTAAGTGGGCCCTTAATAGCAGAAGCTTAACTGAAATCCACTCCTTTTTTTTTTTTTTTTTTTTTTTTTTTTTTTAAAATCTCTGCATGGTTAATTTATTTCATGGTAAAAATATGGATAGTTTGAATTTAGCAGCAAATTGTTTAAGAACAAATAGGTAAAAAGTACAGGTAGTTGATTCAGCTATATGATAAGAGATTTATTTCAGGATAAGATGGAATTAGGTTTTTGTATTTGTAAATGTCATGGTTCCCTGAATTGTTGATCTGTCCTTCAGAAGCAGTAAGTGAATTAATTTGCATTTTAAAAAGGGATAAAATCTTTCTTTGTAAAGGGTAATTAAGGGATTTGAGGCATAGAAATTTTTCCTTTTTTTATGATAACCTGCATTGAAATTTAGTTTGACAGTGACTTCACTACTCTCCCCAGAGTATTACTGGAGGGGATTCAGAATAACTTGACTTTGGCATCTGGAGTGCTTTGTTATGGACAGGAGTTTTTCCTTTGGTGTAACCTAAATATGTGCTATCAGCAGAGTTGCTGTCAAGGCTGGGTTATTGGTCACACAATCTTAAGGAAGTTTGGAGCTTAATACGGAATATACCAATGAGATGTATTTTATAAGTCTCAGTAAGAAAGAGGGGTTGGACTAATTGTTAGCTTATGTCAGGCCCCACGGAGTGTACATTTGTTAGAAAAGTCTCTTTTTTGGTGGCAAAGCCTTATTGTAAACGTTATTTTTTGTAGGTATGGGAACTGACGGCTAACAACGTCATCATGGTCTCTGCTATTGGCAATGATGGCCCTTTGTATGGGTAAGTTTCAATGACCACTTCAAAGAAAAGCAAATATGTTATTATTATAGGTTTTAGGAAGTAGTTGTGCTTGGTCAGGAAGTTTTCCCTCCTCCTTTTTTCTGTAATCTGTTTAAAGAAAGTGACTCAAGTTAAACTCTTTCCACTATCTTTATCACTTGCTGCAGCAGTACAGCAATTTGTGAAGTACTTAGCTAAGTATTTTTCATTGAAACAGTGGAAAGTCAGTAAAAGAAGAATGGCAGTACTTCCAGCTGATATTTCCCTGTTAGTGTGACCATACATCTTTGGGTACTGATCTTGGGCTGAAGGAATATAGAAGGGATCAAGCCAGAATGATTTGTGGTATATTTCTAAAATAAATGCCTAAAAATAGATTTTGTTTTGTCTTCAACATACATTGTTTGGTAGTTACTGAGTTACTAACTGCCTGAAAAGGTCCTCTCGCTTTGTAAAGTACCGAAATTTGTTTCTGTGGTGGTTAAAAAGAGTGTCTGACAAAAATCTGATGGCAGCATGTCCGTTATCAGGATAAACTTATGACAGTGTCTTGTGTTTTGGTTTGGGGCTTTTTGTTTGGTTTTGATTGTTTTTTTGTTTGGTAGTTTTTATTTTTTTGGTCTTCATATCTTCCAACGTGTTCTAGGACTCTCAATAACCCTGCTGACCAAATGGATGTGATTGGAGTAGGTGGCATTGACTTTGAAGATAATATAGCTCGCTTTTCATCTAGGGGAATGACCACTTGGGTAAGATACTTTGACTATGGCCAGCCACATTTGCAGCCAAACTAAGGGCCTTGGAAGGGGAGTCTTTTTTGAAGGGGTAATCCCGTGCAGATGGTATATGTGGAGTAATCAGTGGTAAAAGATTTCATCAAAGATCAGAATAGTTAAAGATCGTAAGTCTTTAAGCAAGAAGCTTAATGTTTCTCATCATTAGTCTTGATCACTATTGGCATTCTTGATGTATTTGTAAAATGTCCAGTATATTTTGATTTACAGTGAGGACTTGCCTGTGTGGTTAAATAGGCAAAAATGAAGGCCTGTTCTTGTCCTTCCTTCAGTTTAAAAATGTCCAGATGCTACATGTCACGTTGTACTTATTTGCCTGCTGAGCTGAGGTGATGGCTACTAAACACATGATTTCAGATGAGATTGCGTTGTGATCCTGATTAAGGGGACTGCTACATGTTTCTGTTTGTGCTGCATCTCATTCATTAGCCAGGTAGCAGTGTGTTTATCATTTTGTCAGTGGCTTTATGCTTAGCGTAAATACTAATCAGCAGTAATGTTGACATTGAAACACCAAGAACTTGCCATAAACAGCTTGAGTCCTTCTTTAGGTGTTACTTGCTATTCCGTGATGCTGAACCTCAGCTAATTTAGTTGATAATTTTACTTCTGAACAACGTGCAGTTAGTTTAAATGCCCAAACGAATCAACGAGTGCTCATTATGTATTAGGACACTAATCCATCCGTTTTCTTTTGCAGGAGTTACCTGGAGGTTACGGTAGAGTGAAGCCTGATATTGTTACTTATGGCTCTGGAGTGAGAGGTTCTGGTATGAAAGGTGGATGCCGCTCTCTCTCTGGGACAAGTGTAGCATCTCCTGTTGTGGCAGGTGCTGTTACTTTGTTAGTAAGGTAAGTCTTAAATGAGAATCTCTAAAAAGATACTGATACAGGAGGGTCATAAAAGGCCCTTGAAGGAACTCACGAAGTAAAACTAAACTGTGTTTAGATGTAGGAAGACAAACTCAGAGGATAAAATCAGGGTTCTTCTGCCTAAGACATTACTTTGTCTGACTAGGTGTAAATTTCTTGGGAAAAATTTGAGAACTGTCTTGAATAATAGTTACATCTTTGAAAATGTAACTAGGGAGAACAGTACTGTGAAGTAATTTTGTCACTTTTTTTAATCATTTTGAGTTGCTGAGCTTCTGTCAATTGTGTTGTAGAAGAGCAGCTGCTCAAAGTAGGCACCTGTAGCAGATAATTATCTAAGTAATTGTAAATTTTATAGGATTTAGGGTTTTATGGCTATTATCCGGTTGCGTAAGTCATCTGTTGCACAATGAAGAAGTTGAAAGGAAGGTGGGAGTTGCAAGTCCATACTTCGTGTTTGTCATTGCTACTACATAATGATGAGACAAACCTTTATTTGAAAAACACTTATGCCAAAAATTCAAAGTCATCATCATATTTCCTCCATAAAAGGGTGCATTTTTCTTTGAACAACAAAGCTATTTTTCCCCCCCGAAAGAGTCAGTTTGTGAATGCCAGCAAGTTTCCAGTTACAGAGGCTTTGATTTTCAGAATATTTTATTTAGCATATAAAGATACTGCCCTGATTGTAATGATTGCTGGTCATGGAGCCCATTGTAAGGAGAAAAATTTGTGCAACATTAGTTTTTAAGAGAAATGTATCAGAAAATTGTCACTCTTCTTCAGCTGTTCCAGTGAGAAATCAAGTAATAATAGACAACTCTGGACTGTAGATGTTGCTCACAGCAACCTGATTTTTGATTGCATTTTCTTTAAATCAAATGACTGTCAAGGTGAAATGGTAAACGGGACTAGCTAGAAACTAGAATAAAGGCCACCTAATGTGAGCTGTTGTTTCCTATTTCAGCACAGTTCAGAAGCGTGAAATGGTAAATCCAGCAAGTATGAAGCAGGCACTTATTGCGTCAGCACGTAGACTTCCTGGAGTCAACATGTTTGAACAAGGACATGGCAAGTTGGATCTTCTGAGAGCTTATCAGATCCTCAACAGCTATAAACCACAGGCCAGGTTAATTTTAATCCTTAATTAATCAATGATATACTATAATCTGCTGTATTTCTCTTCAGAGAGCAGGTGATGCACGTGTAACTCAGTTGAGCAATCTGTGCTTGTGCAACAAAGAGAACTTGCAGAGATGAAATCCTGAAGCATGAATTTTGACAAGAGAATGGATGAAAAGTCGATGTATTTTCTGCCTAAGTTATAGCATCATAGGAGATGGAAGTGTCTACGAGAGCTAAATTTACTTTTTCTTCTAGCCTCAGATGTTATGAATAATGTAACCTAGAACACAATGGAAAAGTACTTAAATTTTAACTTTCCAGAATAAGAACATTCTCACTATGCTGAAAAGTTTATCTTTTTTTTGTGAAAATCTTTTCACAAAACTTAAAATTAAAAAAAAAAAAAAGAGGAGGAGGGAAGAAGATTTTGGGGCAGATTTGGGAAGCGAGGTGAGAGCTTGATAGAGTAACTCTGAATAGAATGTTTTATCTGTCATTTTTTCATAGTTATGTATAGTGGCATGTTCTTCTTCTGTTTATTGATTTATTTTTTTTAAATTTTACCTCCTCCATCCTGCTGTAGTTTGAGTCCAAGCTATATTGACTTGACGGAATGTCCCTACATGTGGCCCTATTGCTCTCAGCCCATATATTATGGAGGGATGCCAACCATTGTTAATGTTACTATCCTTAATGGTATGGGTGTCACTGGGAGAATTGTAGACAAGGTAAGACTTAATGTTGTTCCAAGTCCTGACTATTAATGTTGCTAAAAGCTGCCCAGAAAAGACTATGAACTTCATAAAACAAATCTGATTTCTTGCTGCTGAGAGCAGGAAATGCAAAATGTTTGATTTTGAAGGGCACACCCAGATTAATAAGATTTGTCAACATGAGCTGTCTACAAGTTTTCAAGCAATGCATTGGTTTCAGGGGTGCGTAGCATTTTATCTTTGTAAAACCAGTTTGGATTGACAGGTACTTAGAGATTTCTTTGTATTCTCTGATAGCATTCAGAAATCTTCTGGACAGACTTTCCTCTTTTTTTTTTTTTTTTTTTTTTTTTTTTGTCTGGAGCATAAGCAATCTCAGTAAAGGATCCTGACATTATAAATCATGCCTCTTCCATGGGTCAAAATGACCTGAATGTATTGACTTACCAAGGTCTGCTGTAAAACCTGTTCTTCTACACCAGTGATGTTGAGCATGTTGGTTGACTAGGGAGATTTTTAATTTTTTTTTTTTTTTTTTCCCCAGTAAGCTTTCAGTAAGTTTAAATGTAGAACAGATTTGGGAATTGATAGAAGTTAAATAAGGCACCTGTCCCAAAACTTTACCCAATGTAAATGAGCTTAATTTCAACATTTTAGTGTGAATCCTGAGGTCTGTTTTAGATTTAAGCTTACATTAAAGGGTATTGAAGCTCTTATCCAACATCATTAGCTTATGGTATGGCATGGACACAGCTGATGTAATTTGCTTGCATCTGTTACAGCGATAGCTCTCTTTGTTACTGAAAGGAAATCGGGTGTTCTTCCCAATAAATTCTTGCACAGGACTGCAAAATGTTAAAACAGGTGCATTTAGGCAGCATGCTGTTCCAATAGCTTCTTAGAGAGTCCTGCCTCTGAAAAGCCTATAGTCAAATCATTAAGGCTGTCACGATTAGGTTGATTCACTGACAGAACACCAACGTTTTGGGCTTTGTGGACGCTTTTTAATTTGACAAAATACTCAGAAAAACTAAGATTTGTTATTTCTGTGTGCAGCGGAAGAGAGCTATGTCTGCAAAAATTACTGACTGCAAATACTGTTTTACCAGTGTTCTGTATTCTTCATTTCACAGCCAGACTGGCAACCCTATCTCCCCCAAAATGGGGATAATATCGAAGTGGCTTTCTCCTATTCACCTGTGTTGTGGCCTTGGTCCGGATACTTAGCAATTTCTATCTCTGTAGCAAAGAAAGCGGCATCTTGGGAAGGCATTGCTCAAGGTCATGTTATGATCACAGTATCATCCCCTGCAGAAAATGAAGTAAGTTCTGTGCATTTTGTTTTTTCTGTATTCATAATTATTAAAACTGATTCCCGATATACAAATACCTTGTTTTTAAGGGGTTGCTCTGGTCCTGTCATTTGAAGCATAAGTTAGGCTGGGGTCAGGAAATTGAAGAGTACCAATAATGATCTTTATAGTTGAGAGCAGGATTAACCTGCGAATTGGATATGCTTTAGAATCAGAAATCCTCTCTTTGAGACTGACTTTGTAATTTCATTTGTTTATTGTGAATTGTAAGTAATATGTTTTGAAAAAGAGATTAACTAAATATATTTCTTCTAGAACCATGCTTAATTGTTCCTGAGAAGTTTTTAAGGTTTTGAACGATTGCATCAAATCACAGTTGTAACATAGTTTAAGTATTTTATGTTCTGAGCATAAATATAAACTGTTGAGTGCAGAAAAAATACTATGGTGATAAAAGGCAAAAGTCATCTCTTTGTCTCCATAGCTGGTACTGGTCACTAAAAGTAGATTTGATACCTCAATTTTTTTGGTCTTTTACAATCCACAGTTAACTGGTGAATGTTCCTGTGGGGAAAAAGGATTTCACTGTAGTTTGTTCTGTCCTTCAGTCTAAGAATGGTGCAGAGCAGACTTCAACAGTGAAGCTTCCAATAAAAGTGAAGATAATTCCTACTCCACCTCGTAGTAAGCGAGTCCTTTGGGATCAATATCATAATCTCCGTTATCCACCAGGATACTTCCCCAGGGATAATTTGAGGATGAAGAATGATCCGTTAGATTGGTATTTATCTCAAGTTCTATTAAATCAGTATTTCTTGATTGTGTGTTAATGATACGGGATAACTTTACTGAATGCCAGAGAGCTCTGGCCTTTTGCAGTGTGACATGGGATTATCTTTTCTAAGAAATCCATGGAAAGCACTTAGACTCTGCGTGCTTTTGGTGCAGGATTGTTTTTGTGCTCTATGGTTTTATTCACATGAAATGAAAAGCTTTTAAAATGCACATTTAATACACTGAGATTTTTGTTTGGCTTTCAAAGCGTAGCATTTTTCTTTTCTGCCCTGATTTCCCCCAGGAAGTTAAGGGGGGCACTTCATTAGCCGCTTCAGCATTCACTTACCAAAAATACATAAGAAATTTGAAAGACTGAATCCTAAAGAAGAAACCCCTTGTCTGTTGAGGGAGACTGTCTTCGAAGCAGGGGGAGGCTCAGCTGACCTGTTGTCTTTCATAGATGGAGAGGGAAACCACCCATAGTAAGAATTGTGCAACAGTGAATAAATGAGGATTAATTGGGTCAGTGACCAAGACATAGGCTTTTGGAAGGCTACTTGGAGCGTGCAGATATGGCAAACGGACAGGAACGCTCTGCTGAGTTTCAGCAATTATTTACAGGTGGTCCTGTGTGCTTCTTCCAGTTAGTAGTTAAAAGTGCTCTTACTGGCTCTTTCGTGAGGATGAAGTCCTGTGAAGAGCATCTGGTTTTAATGCAGCAGTGTTTCTCTGTGGTGTGATGCAAACATGTAGAATTGTGCTTTGTAAGGAACATGCTCAATCTCTGGCTTTGACTGTATTACTAACTCTTCTCTGTAGCACTCAGAACCTGTGTCATTTGTGAAGAATTTTGCAAAGAACAGATAGTGCATGGAAAACTACAGATTATTATTTGAAAAAAATGGACCTTTTAGAAAGGAAACTAGGAAGTAATCTATAACTAGAGTACTTAAATTAGATTTCTGCATGCCAGATCTAAAGGTCTTCAACACTTTTCTCTTTTCCTAAGGAATGGTGACCATATCCACACAAACTTCAGGGACATGTACCAGCACCTAAGGAGCATGGGATACTTTGTTGAGGTTCTTGGTTCCCCATTTACATGCTTTGATGCAAGTCAGTATGGTAAGCATGAGTTAATTGCCTTGTTCTCCATACTGCTAACTACTTCCTAAAATGGCCTGGTTTTTGGAAGAGCAAAAATGTTGTGGGGGCGCAAAGAAAAATTCTCATGGTAGTAGAAAAATATTATAACAGTGGGTGTATTTATTATTTATATGCTGATATTTAGTTGTGTAAAGTGTTGCTGCAGAAGCTTGCTTGGGAGTCTAGTAGAATTAGTGCAGTTTTCTATCCTTATCGTGAAAAAATGAGAGGGAAAGCCCACCTCTGAGTGGGTTAAAAGCCCCTCTGTGTTCCGTCCCACAAAGGCAGAACTGTATTTGACAAAAGATTTTGGCACAGTCAAAATGAAGCATGATGTGAATAGTAGACTAAAATCAAAAGTGTCCATTCTGTTTTTTTTCTTTTCCTCAGCAGTGGCATTTTAAAACGCTGATCTTTGTGGATAGATAAAAGAGTGGGGAAAGTATTCCATTCAACCATATGCAATAGCAAAGCAGTATGTGGCTTGTTTCTTCTGTGTTCATCAGGAAGGAGATTCGATAGATTTGCCAGGCAGGGGCATGCTCCAACAAGACCCTCTTCTCTTTTGGACTGTGATGTTCTTCAGTAGACTATAAAGTGAGGGTGCATTCTCCTGACAATTTTCTACTTCTGGAAATGTCAGTAGTAATCTTTTGTTTATCTTGATTCTTCAGTAAATATCGCACCATTGCTTTTTGAGTCCAGTGCACCTGGATACAGAAACGGTAGCCCTTAAAAAAGTGACAAAATAGTTTCTCATCTGAGACCACTGGTTTTGTAGCTGATAGGGAGCAGCATTAGGGGACTTCTCTCTCCTCTGATTCACCGTCATTTTGTTGGAGAAATGGATGGAAAGCCTGAACCAGTTTTCTCCTACGCAGTATCCCAAAGCAGAAGTTTAGGATGTTTACTGTATGTTGCACTTAGTGGAGATTGGGTACACTTGATTTTTCATCTCTTCTAGTAGTCCTCCTGTGGTTACTCCAAGAGCTTTCAGGTGTTTCCTGTGCAGCAGCCATGTTGGTGATGGTATGAGCCCAGTCTTACATTGTACCTCATTTGATTAGTAGTTTGTTGGGCTTCCAGAATTTCCTCAATCGGAAGAAGTGAGGGGTGGAAAACGCAGTGATCGGTGGTCCATCTACCCTATTTTGTATTGTCTGCAAACTGAGTGAGGGTACACTCTGTCCTATCGTCCAAGTCATTAACATGGTTTCTACAGGATCTTTATCAGAAGGCTTTCCAAACACAGACTGTCCAGACTTGTAGAATTGGCCTGGTTGCAAGGGACCGTGAGATGCAGGGCCAGTGTCAGTGGTTGATCAGGTTGCTCAGGGTATCATCCTGTCAAAATTTGCATTGTCTCTGAGTATGGAAGTTCCACCACCTCTCTGGGCAATCAGAAATTGAAGAAGCAAAATGATTTGTTATTTAGGCAGAATCTAAAACCATAAACATCTTTTCAGGAAATAGAAGTATTTTTTTCTGGTTGTGTTTTTCAGTGATGCAGAGAAGGTTGTGCTTGCTTGTTAACAGGAGTGGGAGAGGGTTATATGAAAGTGGCAATGGCAAGATGCAGCTGTAGTTTTCAAGGTCTGAATCAAACCAAGTTTCAGAATAATTGTTGGCTACCTGGCTGCAAATCTGCAGTAGTGAGTGGAGTATCTTTTAGAATTGGAGCAGTGAAAAACCTTCTGACGAGGGTGCCTCTACGTTAGCACTTTAGTTTGGATCATGGGTGAATCTCCTGATTGTCCTCTTCTGCCACAGTTTGGCTCGGTTTATGGAGCATTTGGGTGAGACCAAACTGCAAAATAAACACCTGACATACACGGGCATTCAGTTCATGAGACCATACAAGCACAAGTCATAAGTAACACCCTAAAAAGCATACTATGCTGCCAAGCTGATTTTTGGATAGATTTGTAAACTAAATTGTCTTACATTTCCCATCCTTAAATGTGACTTCTTTAGGTGAGCTGCCAGAGCAGAGCACATGGACCAGATATTGTGCGAAGTGTGCACTTGTATTGATTTTTGCATGGGTTGCGTGAATAGCGATGACGTCACAGTGAACAGCCTGGTGAACTCTTGTTTTTGCTTTTACACACAGGGACTTTGCTGATGGTGGACAGTGAGGAAGAGTATTTTCCTGAAGAGATCACCAAGCTGAGGAGGGATGTTGATAACGGACTTTCACTTATAGTATTTAGTGACTGGTACAACACATCAGTGATGAGAAAAGTCAAGTTTTATGATGAAAACACAAGGTACTGATTTATGTCAGTTCTTTGGGAAATAAAATGCCATAGAATTGACATTTTACATGCATATTACCCTAAAAATCCAAAATGTGACAGTCTGTACTTTAGTGCTTGCATGCTACCTGTAAGAAGGGACTACCTGAAGAGCAAAATTGACATTAAGCTTCAGCTTAAGGACAATAGCTACCTGTTTTATCATGATTGCAAAGGCCCCTTTGGTAATGTAATCTTCTTTTAAAGCCCAGAAAAACATTTACAATGAAGAGAAGCAAGAAATGAGAAACTGACAAACAGAGAAAAAGGGATATATTTTCACTTTTGGGAAGCAGAATAGAAAGAAAATGTGGGTTGCAAGCAGAATCGCCAGGTTGTGCACCCATTATTGGAATTGTTCCAGTGTATCATGTAAAGGGAAAATACGCTAATATCACCAGTGGTGAGAGAGACCCTCATAATTACTGTAGTTGTCAGCCTGTTCTGTGTTAATGTTAAGCTAAAAAGATCTGTTCTGCAGTTTGTGAACAAGTAACATTTTGCTTCATTAGAAAAAGAAGCAAATGACATGGCCATCGCTTTTGCCTCATCTCAACCAAACAACATAAGATTGAATTTCTTTTTAGCAAATTGAAGTTTTTGATGGAACTGGAATGCACTGAGAACTTTACATTAGTATTACTTAACTTTTGCTCAAAACCATTGATGTCAGAGAGACAGCTGCTCACAGGCCCCAGGAGTTAAATAAGGCTTTGAGATATAGTTCATTATTTAAGTGACTTTGAAAAAGTCTGCACGCAGGAGGACACCTGACTTTTCATAATACAAACTCTAGAAGTATATTCTGCATACTAATAAAGTGTGTTACACTGTAATTTTTATAGACAGTGGTGGATGCCGGATACTGGAGGTGCTAATATACCAGCTCTCAACGATCTGCTTTCTGTCTGGAATATGGCCTTTAGCGACGGGCTGTACGAAGGTGATTTCACCATGGCAAATCATGAAAGTGAGTACTGGAGTCCATTGCCTACATGGGCTACGGTGTGTTGTTTGGAAACTAATTTTCTGTAAGAATGAGGTTGAGTGAGAAGGAAGGGAACCACTCAAATTCAGTGAAAAGAGTCTCATAAGCATGCTTAAATGATTACTTCCTTCATAGAATGTATCTGAAAAATTTTCAGCCCAGATAATGAATGTCCTCAGTTTAGGCTTGCATTCCAGATGCAATACTTTGAAGGGGTGTGTCTGTACTTGTCTGGACTATAATTATTAGTTGCCAAGATGAAGCCTTTGGTTTTAATTTTGCAATTACATGGAAATTTGAAATTTTGGAGAAAGAAAATCGATTGGGACTTTTTCCTTGGAATACATCAATTTACACATACATCACAACATCCCGAGATGTTCTGTAAATTCCTGTTCTTGTAATCTTTTGAATTGTTCTCCCTGAAATGAATGATTGATTGGTTTCAAGTTCAAACTTTGTGGTTAGACCATGTGTCTGTGACCTTACTGTTTTCAGCCTTTCTAGGTCTAGCCAGTCTTTCTTTTTATCTGACCAAGTCACTTGATGTTTTCGAGCATTGTATCCAAATCTCTCTCTTCTGACTGGTTAATTTGGGATGTGTATGTGAAAAGAGAAGGCACCAACGCTGAGGTCTCTGTATGCTCACTAGCGCTGATTGAAGGAGACAGGTTCTCTGTAGTATAAATAATCATAGAATCATAGGGCATTTGATTAAGCTTTTCAGTTTAAAAAAAGATAACATCAGTTTCCTAAATAGAAAGGTTTGAAAGCAGTAGGTAAAGGTGAACCTGCAAAAGCTGTGCTTAGAAATGCCTTCTCTGTGAATACACATACTGGTCAAAATATGCAAATTCAGAGCAATGTTCCTGGGAATGCTTTCTTCTGTGCTTGTTTTAACAGCTTACTGAAATACAGTGGGAAGTGAGGGAGTGTCATTTTTAGTTTAAACTGCAATTTTGTGATGTCTTTCAGTGAATTATGCATCAGGATGCAGTATTGCAAAGTTTCCAGAAGATGGCATTGTCATTGCACAGACTTTTAAGGATCAAGGTATGCACTTCCTTGTCTTTTTAAGTAGAGCTTTGGAGTCAGTGCACAAGCAAAGTTACAAAGTCTAAAGGTGTAAAAACAATGAGTTTGAAAACACGTTGACAGGGTAGGTGGTTTTTCATTTTGCCTAGAATACGTAGTTGGATGCCTAACAGGCAGCTGCAATAAGACTGTATACAATTTTCATATAGTACAGCAATATCCAAGTGTATATATACAGTCCTCTGTTGTGCTTGCTGTATGTAAACACATCTGCATGTATGCGTCCATGCATCTTTGGAGGGAAGGGGGTTGTGTTGTAATTGTGTTAATTGTCCATGTTTCTCACAAATTTCAAGTACTACTGAAATATATCCCTAATCGTTGCCAAATTTGGTGTGAGTGTTGTGGTAGCTGTGGTAAGGATATAGGTAAGGAAAATTTTGATAGAGAAAATGTCACCTGCTAGACTCCCGCAAGGGAAAATTTTAGGCACACAGGAAGCCTGTGCTCTCAGAGTTGAGTGATCTATTCTCTGTGCATATCTATTCTATTTACTTTTATCATAATATCACAGGTTCCTGTGCTTTTTCCATCTTTTCTGTTCATCGATTATCTCAGTTATAATTGTAAATATATCGCAAACATGTCTTTTAGGTTGCCAGTTTATTATTCGGATACTTGCAGGGCTTTTGGAGGCAGGCCTTTAAATTATAGACTCCTTCAAAAATTACTCTTTACGATATTAGTACAAGTGTTTCAGAAAAGGCTGAGAAGCAGATCTCTGAACCATGGCAGGGCTGGATGTACTGAAAACTGGCTCTGCCTGCCGGTTCAAAGAGCAGCTGGGGTGAGGAGGGAGTAAAATTTGCCAAAGGTTAAAGCAGAGGGGGAAGATGGGAAAACTTACATGAGTTTCTTCTTTCTTTCTTTCTTTTTTTTTTTTTTTTTTTTTTGGCTTAGGTATCCTTACTAAACAATACTTTTCTTTGTTCCCGAATCGAAAGCTGAAGGGACAAAGTGCAAGGGTAACTAGTAACTGCAGAATTGCAGAGAGATGCAAGCCCAGCAGTCTTTAAAATGGGCTTCCCCTAAATGGCTGCTTTAAACGAGTTCAGTCAAAGCCTTTCTCTTGCAGCTGCTGCTCACAGAGAGACAGATCATGTATTTAATGGCATGTCTCTATTCTCTTTTGTTACTTCCATAGTAGATTTTCTTGTAGGAATAGGTAGGCATGGCAGTTGGCGAAGTAAGTTGGCGAAGAGCAGTGTGCGCTGCGATAGCTGATTCTTAAGTTACTGTGTCCTGTAGAATTCTGCAGAAGGACCAAAACAACATAAAGCAATTTGTAAGGCAGAATGTTTTGATTTTATACCTGTTGCTGAAAATATTAGGATTTTTCATTCAAGCATGTTGCAGATAATCCAGGTTGTGAGGTCTTTTTCTGCTTCTTCACCAAAGAAACAAGCACATTAATATCAGTAGGAAACGTCACAATCAGGATCTTGGAGCAGTTTCATTTTTATCATAACGTCATGGGGTTTTTAAAAACATTTTGCATAAATGTGTGACATGAAGAGTGGCATAGCTGCATTCGTAAGTTTGCAATGTAGGCTGTGTTGACTTAAGGTAAATTGATGCTTTGCAGACTATGAAATGTATTTGTGCTTTGCTTTAGGTCTTGAAGTTTTAAAACAGGAGACTGCTGTAATTGAAAATGTCCCTATTTTGGGACTTTACCAAGTTCCTTCCGAAGGTGGTGGCAGAATTGTTTTGTACGGCGACTCTAATTGCTTGGATGACAGCCATCGACAGAAAGGTGTGTAAGCTTTGACATGCAGGAAGAGTTGTTGTCTTAAGCTGACAACTGTCCTATGGGGTTTTTACAGCTCCCATCAGAAGTAGCGGTTTTCTAGGGAATCTCTAAATATTCCTAACTGGGGATTAATCTCAATTCTGCAGAGCTCTACTGAAAACGCTGTAAGATACAGTTACAAAAAAAGAGCGCCTCACATTAAGTAGCGCTCTGATCTATGGGCGGATTTCCCTCCTCCCCATAGGCCCCTTGCCTGTTCTTCTGTTCCACAAGCTTTGGGGGCTGGTTTTGGGGTGGGTTTTTTTTCGGGGTAGGGTGGAGTGGGGGCAGGGGTGTTTGGTGGGGTTTTTTGCTTCTTTGGGGTGTTTTTGTTTCCAGAAAGCACCAAGAGTTACACATGCTTGATTTGAAGTTGTGAAGAGGCCATTAGGGGATCCCTTCACTTTTTCCCCAGTTGCATTTTCAGAATGTTTCTATAGTGCAATGGATTTTACCTCTTGAGTTTGCTCATCAGCGTGCCTTGTTCCCTTTACAGTGTTTGCCTTTTCCCCTTCGCAATGTTTCTTGTGAGGATTTATGATAATGTTCAATGCTTCAGTTGTGCATTGGTATTTTCCCTTTATTCTACTTTGACAGAAACCAGCTGGTGTAAATATGTCAGAAAGTAGGAATTTCTGTTTGGGTTTTCAAAGTGTTTGTTTGCCACTTTAGGTAGCAAGTGTGTGAGTTGTGTGTGCGTGCGGTTTCTGTGACTCTCAGAGAAGCCGTTCTCTCTGCCTACGCGCTGTGGTTGGTCCTTATAAAACCTTTTTCTAGCACTCTGTCTGATCTGACTGCTGAAATTTTTAAGAGATTGATTGGGTTTCTTGTGACATGTAAAGTGCAGGCTGGTAGATCTGTGGCTCGAGAGGCCAAAGATAATTCAGTCTGTGAGGTCTTTTTCTGCGTTCCCACTGAATGCGATGTTCAACCTGCATTTTCCTTTTGTGATGAAAAGTACATTTATAATTTTTTAAGCTTTTGTCACTGACATTTTAAAATATTTGGTTATTTAATCCATCCCCTGACTAATTTAGTTAAGTTGAAAGGAACTTACTGTCTAAGGGAGCTTTCCATCTTTAGCTCATTTCTCTCTTTCCCAAACATTTTCTTTTTCTTTGAAAGTTCTCTGGTTTCTCCTTATCTGTCTTTAGGTGGCTTCCTGAGTTGCCATAACACCAACATATCAGTGCCTTATGTGCTTGCTTTAAGTTATTGAAAGCACGTAGCATAAGGGAAGACACATAGCTTTAACTTAAGTAATAGAAAGCAATGCTTTGTGACCTCCCTAATGCTGTTAAGTTCATTGTGACCTGTGAAGCAGGAAAAAGTGGAAGGCTCTAAAGAAATCCTTTCAAATTAGCTTTTAAGTTGTGAACCAGGAGCTATGTCTCCCGCAGAGACATCGGTGGCTTTAACTGAGGTAAATTCCTAACATTTGTGAATATAAATCCTTAAAATCTGATTGACCTCTTTGAAAATCAAAGGTGGGGGTTTAAGGGACACCAGGATTATGAAGATTAATTTCCATTCCCAGCCAACTGTTCCTGGGTTCAGAAGTTCTGAGAAAAGTCATTTGCTGTATGGTAGAAATAGCTGATAAGGCATTGTTCTACTCCTGCACATGGAAGTTTTAGAGAATTGTGATGTTAACTAGCTGGACTGCTTGTTCATTAGGGGTAGCTCTGGATTAAGGGAGTAGTAATTCAGGAGAGAATCAAAATGAGGGTTCGTATGCTGTTAAGTGCAAAGGAAAACCATGATCAAGTGTACTGTGGCATTGGTTCCCAGCCTGGTCTGTACCACAGCTGCTGTAGGTACTGCTTTTCCTTTAGCTGGGATATAGCCAGAACCTTTCTCCTTCTGTGTTTGTTTATATTTTTAAGCTTGGGAAAGCAAATGAGTCATAACTTTGCACTGAAAACGCTACCTTGTTTCTACTTTTCTTTGCGAGTATTTATTTTGTCCTTTCAAAAAATAGTTGGTTCTTTGTTTCCCTCTTAGAAATGATACCAGAAGCTCTGAGCTTCCTGTGTTTCCACATTCAAAAACCTCGGTAGTTTTTGCAGGGACTGGGATGGCCTTGCCCAACCTGGAATTCCCATATTTGAGACCTCTTGTTTTATGTTCTACTCACCAAAAGAGCCTGATTTGGTACAATAGAGAAGAAGATATTTTAAGACTGAACAGATTACTTTTGTGTTTGTGTAATGGGGAGGAGGGATTTGAAAGTTGCATCTTTCTGAAATTGGGCCTAGAACTTCAAAAGGAGAATAACAAGAGCCAGAAAAACTGATTGTACTTATAAATGTCATTATATCCTTCTTAACAGAAAAATAAGCCATTTGAAATGTGGGATAATGCATATTTTGGTTTGGGGCTTGGGGCTATGAAATCCACAGATTGCTTTTGGCTCCTGGATTCCCTCCTGCAGTACACTTCTTATGGGGTGACGCCGCCAAGTCTCAGCCATTCCGAAAACAGACAGCGACCACCATCAGGAGCTGGCTACTCTCTTCCCGAGCGGATGGAAGGTGAGAGCCTTAACTACCAAGCAAAGCCCACAACTGAGGGAGTGTTAGGGTGGAATTCGGGAATACCCAGGCAGACCCCTTGAGTTATATGCCAGTAAGATTAGGCGTGAGCTCTACAATGTTCTGTTGTTTTACTAGAAGAGAGCGCTTACTGTAGAGATTTGTCATGATACAGTTGTGATTCAACTAAAGAAAATGTTCTGTTCCTAGAGTAGGAATTTTCAGATACCTAGTTCTGCTAGGGAGCATTCTAGATACTAGCTACGGAGCGTGTATAAAGCATTCAGTCTTGTTTCACGTGCTGCCAGCAAAACTTGGATTACCTACCATTGCACAGCCTTACTGTTTTGTAAGGTACCCTTTGGTTAATTCTAACCGAGATTTAGCTGCAAGTCATCGTTACTGTAAAGAGCTCCTGGATTTACAGCAGCTCTGTTTAGCTGGAGGCAAATGTCAGTAACTCTTATGCTACCAGTCTTCTGGTAACCGAGTCTGCCTCTGCTCTGAGTTGCAGGTAACCATTTGCATCGATACTCAAAGGTGCTCGAGGCTCACTTGGGAGACCCTAAGCCCCGGTCCCTTCCTGCTTGTCCTCACCTGTCTTGGGCCAAACCACAGCCTTTGAATGAAACTGCCCCCAGGTTAGTATACCTCTTTCTTACAGTTATACAAGAAGTTTCGCTTTTAAGTTCAGCTGAAAAATTATTGTTCCATCTGCTTTTGAGAGGGACAGCTGGAATGCCTTTCCTAGAGAAATACCAGATTGCAAAGAGGAAATAATGATTAGTGCCTCGTCAGTGAATAATTCTGACTCACCTTACAGCTACACTATGAAACTGGGGGATTTTAAAAATAGCTTCACAAGTCAATTCACTGTTGTGATTGAGTGATTGCAGCTTATAGTGAGTGGTCTTGCTTAAATCCATTGTCAGTGCATGCCTTTGAAATCGTTTTCTGAAGCAGCTTCTTGGACAGCTCGCCTAACTCTGCCTTCTGGTGTATTGTTTGTCAGTCACTCGGAGGCAAATGCATCAGCATATAGATGCATCATACTTGTCTGCTGAGCTGCTAATGGTAACTTTTGGTAGTCTGCGTGCAAGAGAGTGAGTTGTTAGTAAATAGTTGCCGATCTGACTGTGTCCCTGTGGCGTCTGAATTTAACTTCGGAGGCCTGCAAACTGCAGAACTTAAAGAGGGGATTGGATTATCATTTGGGTCCAAACTAGTAAGTTGTTTGTAGGTTCCAACTGTCACTTTCTCTATACGTTTCTACAAAATCCCTTGCATTACTGAAGCAAGTGGGCAGACACTTCTGTCTTTAAATTTCTTCTAGCAACCTTTGGAAACATCAAAAGTTACTGTCAATTGACCTTGATAAAGTGGCTCTGCCCAGTTTTCGACAGAACCGACCCCAAGTGAGACCATTGTCCCCTGGAGAAAGTGGAGCATGGGACATTCCTGGAGGTAAATATGGAAAAGTTTGAAAGTTGCTGGTTTGCTTTGCTTTTTGTATAAGCTTTGGGAAAAAAAAAAAAAAAACAAAACCAACCAAACAAACAAAAAAACAACCAAACATGCCGCAGCCAGAAGAGAGGCCAAGTGTTTATTTTCAGTTGTGGAAAAATACGCAAATAATAGTATGGCTGTGTTGTAAAAGGCTGACTGATGAAGCCTGAGAGAAATATTTTTGCATATGAATAGTTTATTCAGAAGAAAGCATGTGCGACATACTGGAAGATCTTGATGGGTGCTTTTTGGGTAGTCGAGGTTTGTTTTGGTGCTGCTCAGGCAGACAGGTGTCAGGAGCAGTCCCTGTCCTTGGGAGCTGCGGCTAGATACCTCCTGCTAGTTAAAATTCCTTGCGTGAGTGCACAGATGCAGAAACAAAGTCCAGAAAAGTTTGTCTGAGTGGTGCTTTGGGCAAGGTGTTACACTAACAAATGGTGTAGAGCACTTGAAACAGCATTTGGTCTAATGGTGGGGTACTCTCCTGTACAAGCTTGGCACTGCAGGCCCAGCTGGAAGTCGTTTGAAAGCCTCACATGTGCTTTTTTCCCAGGCTGAGCTGCTAGACCAAAAGATGCCTGTAAAAAGGAAGGGTCTGGTTCTGTAGCTCGGCCTCACCCCGTGCGTGCACAGCCTCTGGAGCAAGCACAAAATCAGTTTCCTTGTGGCATCAGGATTTGGTGTGATTTATAGAAATTACTTAGTGGTAAAACTATGGTCAAGCATTTGCATCTCTCTTCTAATGCAGAACAGAAGATCGTTGTTGCAGGGGAGATCTGAGTTCTACTTTCATGTGCCCAAATAGGTCAAGGTGGAAATGCTGCTGCTTTTCTGTAATGTTAGCATCCCGTCTTGTTTTCACTAATCGGTCTGCCGTTGTTAATCTTCCTGTCTGAAATGTAATCTGATTAATGGCTGTTTCGTCTTTGAACAAGAATTACCGTCGGATTGTTTTGGTAGATAGCGTTAACACTGCAAAGACATCGTAGCTCATGTGGTCATTCGTCACTTCCAAACCTCCTTGCCTTCTAGGTATAATGCCGGGCCGGTACAACCAGGACGTAGGACAGACTATTCCAGTCTTTGCTTTTCTTGGTGCCATGGTGGTTCTGGCGTTCTTTGTGGTGCAGATCAACAAAGCGAAGAGCAGGCCAAAGAGACGGAAACCACGAGTGAAACGACCGCAGCTTATGCAACAGGTTCATCCACCAAAGACGCCTTCTGTGTGAAAGCTCTCGCTTGCCAAAGATGACCTCCTTTTACCGGTTGCTTTCCTGGGTGGTCGATCGCTCCCAGTGAAGGTGCAGTGAATGCGGCACTGATCGTCCTAGTAATTCACACCTGACATCATCTCATAGTCTTTGGTTTCTGGAGAGAAAAAAAAAAAAAGGACCTCAGTTGATCATGTGTACATAAAACTGCAGCTTTAAGCAGCCAAAGCCACCAAAGACTTGAATACTGTTTAAATGGCTGCTTAGTCACTACATATCCCAAGAGGGGGAAAATGGACCTTTTTTTTAAGCTGACCAAACTAAAATTTATTTGTTTAGAGGCTATTTTCTATATTTATTGTTGGGGAGGGCGGGGGGAAAAGTCACTTTAAGGACCTCTGCTAAGGAAAAACAAGTGCATTTTTTTGGACGGAATGCAATTTTCTAGAATGGTATTATGCTGAAGAGTATAACGTACACCATTAAAGGAGGGAGGGGGCGAGAGAGACCAGTACAAATCAGTGAGACATACTCCTGCAGTTTATTTTTATAAAGCCAACTGCCATGATGTTTTGTAATTTTTGGTCATGATTTCACCGTTGTTGGTGAAGCAGATTTTCAATAAATATGTTATCTATATGAAGCTAAAGCAATGTACTAGGTGGCTCTTCTTTCTGCTGCCAGTCAGAGCGAGCACATTGTTGAGTAGAGAAAATTTTCATGTCTCCCGTTCTTCCCCCCATATCTTTATCCTTACCAGCAGCATCCCAAGCTGCAGACTTTCCTTTGGAGCATTTACGGGGCAGTCGTGGTGCTCGCCCTGAGTAAGAGCAGAGTTTTGAACACTTTCAAAACTGCAGAAGCAGCTAATGAGGAGGGAGCTCCCGAAGGGCAGCTCAGTGATGAGCTGTGTAAGAAACTGTCGTGTGGATGGCACCTAACCGCATAGTACGGTGTGTCACAAAGCCAAAAACCCCGTCTCCCTTGGTTTGTCCTGCTTGAAAGCCTGCGACTTGTTACGGGCTTAAATAAGGACGCAGACACACGTTGCCCCTGACCATGCGCTGTCGGTTAATGTTGCCATGATTGAAATAGCTTCTCTTTTGTAGTGAAGCTGCGACGTTTTCCCTGGCAGCTGCTTTGGTCACCATTCCAAATACGAGTACCTTTTCCCAGGAGGAGCAGGGAGGTGGTGGCTGCCTCTGTCGGTGAACAGAAGCAGTGCCTGGGCTGGAAGCGGTCTGTACCAGCGAACAGTCCTGGGTGAGCACGGGCTCCCAGGCAGCCCCGGGCATGGCTGGAGAGGGAGAAGGTGCCAGGGACAGCCCCGCTGGGCAGTCTGGCTGCACCTGCCCCGTTTGGGGCTTACGATCATGGATGGTGGTGGTGGGCCTTGGGAAGGGCGCTGCAGGAGAGAACGTTTCTCCACGTAGCCTGGGGCAAACCTTCCAAGAGGTGGCCGTGGATAGGGTTGCACAGTGCATGTGTCCTGCAAAAAGGTTTGGGAAAACCCATTTTCCCTAACCTGGTGAGCAGTTGGCTTTGTCCAGCCTGCCTCTTCCCTTCCGAAGATGAGGATGAACTGGAAGAGGCCATGTCCTGTTGTGGTGCCAGAGAAGGGACCAAGCTTTCACTTCGGAACCCTTAGCGGAAGCTTGTCGGGGCTGAGGAGATAGGCACAAGGCTGGGCTGTTTGTGCTGTCCCAGGGGGGCTGGGGACCAGAGGTGCCCATGCTGACCGGGAGGGGATTTTGTCTGTCTCACCTGTGGCATCAGGGTCTCTCGTAGGGCCAAGGAGCAACAGCTCTGCAAGGCGTACTGGTTGCGAAAGAGCTGCCAGTAAAGGGGTAAAATCTGAATGGCCAGACCTAAGCAGGTAGCAGGTAGCAAAGCATAATTGTAGTCAGTGTTTTCATTTGTCCAAAACCAAAAGGTTTTCATTTGTCCATTTGCACCTTTGTACCTTTGTCTTCAAAGGCAATAATATGGAAAATACATTGGCAGCCCGTTTTCCACCAAAAAGAAGGGCGGAGGGCACCAGCCGAGGGGACACAGCAGCAGGTAAAGCTGCAAACCCTTGGGGACCCTCGGGTTATGGCTCGCAGGTCAGGGGCTGCAGCACCCAGATAAATGGGAGAAGGGGGGGGGGGGGGGGGAACATAAGCGAGGGATCCTGGAGCCACTGAGCAGAGAAACGGCCCGGGGCTGCTGCGCCGCCGTGGGAGGTGGGCTGATTTGAGGCGCTCCTGTCAGAGGGAGCCTGGAAAGCTTTGGTGCCGCTGCTCCGGCTGGTGCTAATGAGGAGGCTTGCTCCTCTCATCGCAGCACTAATGAGAGATTACAGCTCCACCGCAGCCTTGAAACCAGAGTCAAGCTGTATCAAAGCACCAGTTTGAATTAGGAGCCTTTCCCAGTGAATGGTATTTTACAGCCCAGTGGCCAATTTCTAAGTCATAGAGGCCAATTATTTCCAAAGCCTTTGGTGTGCAGCTAATGAAGGCCTGGAAGGGCCCTTCTAAATGGTTACAAGCGCCACAGGCGGCAGAGATGTAAAGGAGGTGGCAGGCACAATTAGCCATCCATAATTCCTCCTAGCAGCTGATTAAAGTCTCTTTATCCGTCTTATCGAGATCAGAAGGGCACATATTTGGGAAATCAAAAATGCATTAAGGGCTGTCAGCTGGCACTGGGGGCCGGTGTGCTGAGCCCTGGGGCAGTGGCATGTGCGGGAGCGGCACAGAGCTGCCCTCTGTCCCCAGCGTAGGGGATGGGCCCCTCGTCCCCGCGGGGTGCAGCTTCCTCCGTGCGGGTGCCCTGCAGCATCTGCCACCCCAACCTGTTATCCCGGCACCCCCTTTCCCTGCGTGGAGCAGAGGATGGGATGGGGTGGCTTCTGGCTAAGGTCTCCCGAGCACAGGAGCGCCCCGGGTGGGCTTTTAGCTGCTGCGGAGACACCGAGAGGTCCTGGCCTCATCCTGCACCCAATGAGTGGTCAAGCATCCACCAGCCAAACGATCTGAAGGGCGCTCGCTGCAGCCGCCTTCCCTCGCCCTCCCCGCCCCGGGATGCTCCAAAATGCCCCATAGTGGGCATTTCATGGATGGGGCGAACGCAGCTGGAACGGGGACCCCCCAGCCTGCCCAGCCCGAGCCCCGTGCTGGTTTTCCGGTGGTTTGTCAAGCTCTTTGAGACTTGGGGACACCCGCAGCCGGCGGGACGTGGACCGCTGGTCCGGAGCCAGGGGGGTGCAGGAACCGTGGTTCCCCGGCACTGTCCACGGGGGCTTCGGGGCGATGCCCGTGCCCCCGCACCCGAGCCGGGGTGGGATCAGGACCGGGCTTTCCATGGGTGAGCTCGGGGCGGGGGGGTGCCCCGTCCCCCGCTGCCCCCCTCCCACTCCCCGCGCGGGCGGGGGGGAGCGCGGAGCCCCCGCGTTCCTCCGCGCCCGCCCCCGCGGGGCCCAGCGGCGGGGCTGGGCTCCCCCCGCCCGCCCCGGCCCAGAGCCCTGCCGGGCGGGCGGCGGGATGGAGCGGGCGGCGGGCGAGGGCCGGCCCCTGCTGCCGGCGGCGGCCGCGGGCAGCGCCGGGCTCTCCTCCGCCGGCGCCGTCTTCATCATGCTGAAGTCGGCGCTGGGCGCGGGGCTGCTGAGCTTCCCCTGGGCCTTCAGCAGGGCCGGCGGTGCCGCCCCCGCCCTCCTGGTGGAGCTGGTAAGGGGAGAGCCGGGGGGGCCCGATCCGGGCTGGGGGCGCGGGGGCGAGGGGCTGCGGGCAGCGGCGTCCCCAAAGGGAGCCGAGGCACCTGCCGGCCCGGGGAAAGGGGCGAAGGGAGGGTGGGGGTCACCTGTCCCGGGGTTTGGGGGGCTGTCGGGGACCATCCCCTTTGCACGGCGCTCAGTGCCCGCGTCCTGACCCAGGCTGAAAGGGGGAACAGCCAGGGCAGGGGTGCAAAAGCCACTGCCACCTTAGCGATGGTCTTTGCATCTGAAGCCACACTTTAAACTGGCTTTTAGCTCAACCTAAAATAAAATTGGTGGCTGGTCCCCTACATGCCCAAAACACCCAAATCTAAACCCAAAGTACCACTCAGGGCTGTTTCTCCATCCTTTTGCTGACCTGTGTTACCTGCAGCAGCAAGGCAACCCAGCCGGTGACCTGGTCCCTGGCCATGGCCCTGCTGGGTTCCCCCTGGGTCTGGGGGGTGACGGAGGGTCGGCGTGGTGCTTCTTGCCGGGTCGTGTCCCCGCAGGGCTCACTGGTTTTCCTGGTGAGTGGGCTGGCAGTGCTGGGCTACGCGGCAGCCCTCAGTGCCCAGCCCACATACCAGGGGGTCGTCCGGGCGGTGTGTGGGGCAGCAGCGGGGAAGCTCTGTGAGGTCTGCTTCCTCTTCAACCTCTTCATGATCTCCGTGGCCCTCCTCAGGGTGGTGGGCGACCAGCTGGAGAAACGTGAGTTGTTTCCCCCTGCCACATTCAGGGCTTGCTTGGGGCTGGTGGCTCCTGGGAGTGAGGGGAAGGTGGTCCCATGTGGGCTGGGGGCAGCCCCGGGCTTTTCTTGGGACGCTCAAGGACGTGGGGCTCCCTGGCCCTGTCATGGTGTGGTGCTCCCGAACCCCTTGGGCCACCTTTCAGGGTGCAGCTGACCCCCCTGCTGCCCCCCCACAGTGTGCGACTCCTTGTACCCCAACGGGACGCTGAGCGGGGCCCCCCCGCTACCCCCCTGGTATGCGGACCAGCGCTTCACCCTCTCGGCTCTCTGCATCCTCGTCATCTTCCCACTCTCCGTCCCCAGGGAGATCGGCTTCCAGAAGTACTCCAGGTACCACCTGAGCTACCCCCACGGTGGCCCACCCCTGGGCACCCTGTACCCCAGGCCACCTCCTCCGGGGTCCCTGTGGGGCCATGGGACCCCTCTCCCTCCTGGTTGCCAGGGGTCTCCGTGCTGATGCTCTCCCATGCCCCGGCAGCATCCTGGGCACGCTGGCCGCCTGCTACCTCACCCTGGTCGTCGTCCTGAAATACCACCTGCAGGCAGAGAGCCTGAGCTTGCCTGAGCTCCCCCAGCCCTCCAGGTAGGGGGGGTCAGCCCCACGTCGCTCGCGCCCTGTCCTTCATCAGCAGTGGCATGGAGCAGGGCTGGAGGCAGTGCAGGGGGTTGCTGGGGCAGGGGGGTGTGAGCTGGGGACAGCGCTGGCAGGGTCATGGTGGGGTGGCAGCTCCCAGCCCCGGCTTTCACCCTGGCAATCCCCCCTTCTCCCAAAATCACGGGGTGGGAGGTTCGTGCAGTGGTATCTAGGCTTCACAACTTATGCCACCAAGGTCCCCTCTGCTTCTGGGGCCCTCACGCCCTTTGCTCTGCGCTTCCTCCCCCCCATGCCACAGGGCCTCCTCCTGGGCCTCCGTCTTCAGCGTCATCCCCACCATCTGCTTTGGCTTCCAGGTAGGTCACCCTGGCCCCACTGTCCCCGGCTGCCAGGGCAGTGCTGGCAGCCTCCTGTGGCATCCCGGACCATGGGGACACCATCCCTTGCCGGGGGGTGGTTGCAGGGAAGGGGACCCGTGGCTGTCACCAGAGATGGCTGTGGGGCAGGACACAAGCCCCTGGGGATGGGGGAGAGTGGAACAGGGCACTCATGGGTGGGAGGGAAGGCACTGGTGGTGAGGGTGTCCCTTGCACAGGGCCCCAGCGCCATCGCCCCATGCCTTGCAGTGCCATGAGGCCTGCGTGGCCATCTACAGCAGCATGCGCAACCAGAGCTTCTGCCACTGGGTCACCGTCTCCATGCTCTCCATGCTCATCTGCCTGCTCATCTACTCCCTCACCGGTAACCCCAGCACCGGAGCCCTTCAGCCTCTCCTTGCCCCAGAGGTCCCCTGTCCCCAGAGCTCATCCATCCTCCTTGGGGCTCCTCTGTCCTTCTCACTGGCACGGCTGCCCACCCCTGCCTCCTCGTCAGCAGGGCTCTATGGCTACCTGACCTTCGGTGAGGCTGTGGCGTCTGACGTCCTGATGTCCTACCCAGGGAACGACCCAGTCGTCATCGTCGCCCGCCTGCTCTTTGGCGTCTCCATCGTCACCATCTACCCCATCGTGGTGCTGCTGGGCAGGTGAGGGGGTGGCGGCAAGCCAGGTGTTCCCCCGGCCGGTGCAGCTCTGCTGGGTGCCGTCAGCCCCTCCGACTCCCTCTACCCAGATCGGTGGTGCGAGACGTGTGGGTGACCCCCAAGCGTGGGGCCGCGGCAGTGCCCGAGGTGCACGAGCGGCGGAGCCGGGTGGCACTGACGGTCGCCTGGACGGCTGCCACACTGGCCATCGCCCTGTTTGTGCCAGACATCGGCAAGGTCATCGAGCTCATCGGGGGCATCAGCGCCTTCTTCATATTCATCTTCCCAGGCAAGAGTGAGCAGCGGGAGGGGAGGGGTCACCGGTGCCGAGAGCATGGCTGTGGAGGGTGAGGGAGGCTGCAGTGGTGGCCTTCCTGGCCCCATTTTGGGGGTGCAGGGGTGTGCTTATGGGGGATGCTGCAGTGGGACCTGGGTGAGGGGTGCCATGGCAGCACGGCTGAGCCTCTGCATTGGCAGCAGGGCTGTGCCTGGTGTGCATGACCGGGACCTGCACCCTTGGGCCACGCAAAAAGTGAGTGTCTGCGGGCTCAGCGGTGGGCAAGGGAAAGGGGCAGGGGCAGGGTGCAGCATCCCATGACCCATGGCCCAGGCAGGGTCCCTGGGGGTCACCTTGGCCAAGGTGGGAGCACCACGAGGAGGGGCATTTGGGGCACCTGTAGGCACTGAAAGCAGTGGGACATGGGGCTGTCCCCACCTTGGTGGGGCTGAAAGGTGGGTATGGAGGGATGTGCTCCGACATTCGGGACGTGCCTGGATATCAGGGATGTGCCCAGGCAATGGGGCTGTACCTGGGTATTGGGGCTGTGCCTGGGTATCAGGGATGTGTCTGGATATCAGGGATGAGCCCAGGCATTGGGGAGGTGCCCAGGTATCAGGGGTGTGCCCGGGTACCGGGGTGTGCCCAGGCATCAGGGAGGTGCCCACGTACCAGACCCCTTGCAAGGCAGGGCAGCTGCAGGGGAAGGAGAGCCTCAGGGTTTGGAGGCACTGGTGCTGGGGCTGGGGTGGGGGTCAAGGTGGGAGTCAGAGGGGCATGGTGCCCCAAGGCGGGCAGCCATCAGGTCTTCAGTGTCTGTTGTGCCAGGGCGGTGTGTCCCCATCACCACTCCTGGCCAGAGAGGCTGGGGCACAGCAGCAGCCCATGTTGGGGGGACCTGGCATGGTGCTGGTGAGTTTTGGGGTAAGCATGTGCCAAAGCATGTCTGCGGTGCCCGTGGGGGAGCAGCAGCATCTGAGTGAGGGTTGAGGTGATGCTGGGTGGTCCTGCCCCCCATGGCAGCCGGAGGGAGCACCCTAGGACCTTGGGGTCTCAGCCAAGAGGGTGCCCTGGGGGGCCCATGGCTGGCTGGGCAGGGGCAAGAGTGCCCCCAGGGGTGCCAAAGTGCTGGCATGCCAAGGCAGGAGGTGAGCAGGGGCACCCAGGTGGGCGACAAGGACTTGGAGAGGTCCCTCAGGGAGACCTGCAGGGCATGAGCCCAGGAGTGCCGTCACCAGAGGGGACAACACGAGCCAGGGCGATGGGGACAGCAAGGGGACAGTCCCAGCCTGTCTGGGGCAGTTCAGGAAGGTGCCTGGTGCCGAGGACCCTACGATGGAGCAGCAGTGGGGTTTGGGGGTGAGTGCCGTGTTCCAGGGGCTCGGTGTCTGGCCGAGGCGGGGGGCTGTGTGCTCAGGGAGAGGGGCACAGGGAGGTGCAAACCCACAGGTTGCGGGGATGGGGATGGAGCTGGGGAGGGAACAGGGGTGGGGGCATGTGGCGGTAGGGTGGGGGCTGGGGGTGTGTGGGAGCGGCTGTGCCTGAGCATGGGGTGTGGCAAAGTGGGGTTTGTGCCCCCTCAGCGGGGCCACCAGGCGCGGGCAGAATTGGGGATGGTCTTGTGGTGGCAGATGCCAGGCTTTTGACCAGGTTTTGTGTGTCGTTGCAGTGGGCATAGGGGACAAGCCAGAGGGGCTGCTGGGGTCTTCGGCCATCTGCCAGGAGTGATGCAGAGGATCATGGCCAAGGAGGCCGAGGCCCTGCAGACATCCCCACACCTGGGGGCCCAGGCACCAGGGGGTGGCATGTTACTGGGGGTCGGCTCTGTCCCACTAGCCCCCTGCTCATGTCCCCTCAGGGCTGCTCTCATCGCCTGGGGCGTCCTCTCTGTGCTCGGCGGCGCCTTCGTCTGCGGGCAGAGCGCTGCCCTGGCTGTGCTGGGGCTGCTGCGCTGAGGGGCCACGGCCCCCCCTCCGATCGTGCCCCGCCCCAGCCCCCTCACCCCGGACAGCCACCCCGGACACAGCTACACCACTGGGTCCCATTGCGGTTTTATTTGGCATCACCGTCCCCGTTGTACAGCAGCTAATAAAGATGGGACAGGGTATCGGTGAGGGCCCCACGCCACGCACCCTGAGGGACCCCCGGGCATGACGGGGTGGGGGGCAGGACTGGCACTGCACACAGACAGACAGATGCACAGACAGACATACAGACCCCAGGAAGCAGGGGCGGGGAGTCACCCCCACGCCTGCAAGGCACCCGCTGCCACCGCGCACACATGAAGGAAACCCCTTGGGATCACCCGCACCCTGCAGGACTAAGGGGCACCTCGGGAGCAGGGATACCCCCCTTTGCCACCACCCTGACCCACCCCAG
This sequence comes from Platalea leucorodia, assembly GCF_965183815.1. Classification (NCBI taxonomy): domain Eukaryota; kingdom Metazoa; phylum Chordata; class Aves; order Pelecaniformes; family Threskiornithidae; genus Platalea; species Platalea leucorodia. The sequence continues at coordinate 36,937,482 of NC_138830.1, forward strand.
GGACACGGGTCCTGTCCCTGCAGGGGCACACACACTGTGCCGGGCGCAGCCTCACACCCCCCCCCACCCCCCCCCCCCCCCCGCCCCCAGCCCCCTCCCCAGGTGGCCCTGGGGACTAGCAGGGACCCCCAACTTACCCCCTCCAGGGGTGCTCCAGCCTCTCACTCCCACCCCTGCTCCTTATCACTGGCTCCCTACCCCTGCCTTGCCCCTTCCCCATCACCTGGCTGCCTGCACCCTGCCTTCCCCACTCCCTGCCGGCTCATGCCTGCGGGATGCCCCCCCCCCCCTTCCAACCCTGCCAGACCCTCCCTGGCAGACCCCAAGGCCCACCCCCACCTCCCCCTCCCGAGACCACCCCACGCCAGGGAGAGGTGACCCAGGTGATGGGGTAGCGGGGGGGGTGGACCCTGTGGGGTGCTGGGGACACACACGGAGGTTTCCTTCACTGCAGAAAGGTCACATCGACACCTCCCACCCCCCAGCCACCCAGGGGGTCACGGCCACCCCGCAGTGCAGACGGGTGCTGGCGGGCCCCCCGGCACCGGCAGTCACTCTCGGCTCAGGGTGCACCAGGCAGCTGCAGGGGAACAGCACTGGAGGGTCACCCCTGCCTGGCCCCCCATCGCCCCAACTTCCCTGTCCCACCCAGCCCAGTCCATGCTGCCCCCCACCCCGTGCCCCGTGCCCACCCCTACTCCCTGGCAGTGGGAGTGGTGCTTGCTGCCCAGGGTCCCTGTCCCTCACCCCACGGGGCAGCTGCCTTCCTACCTGGCACGGCCACACTGGAGATGGCCTCGGGCTGGCTCAGTGTGTCCACCTTGACGTGCTGGAAGCCCTTGCAGGTGGCACTCTGCAGGTGCCTGTGCCCGGGTGGGAGAGAGGGGGTGACAGGCTCCCCCTAAATCACCATCCCAGCCCCACCTCCAACCCCATCGGCTCTGTCAGGGGCTGGGTGCCAGCAAGCCCGCTCACCCTCCCCAGAGTGCTTGGGCAAAGCATTCTGTCATGGTTCAGGACAGTGACACCTCCCATACTCCATGTCCAAAGGCATCCCCAGGTGGGGATGCACAGAGACCTCCCAAGCCCACCGTCCCCTTTACAGTGACAGCCCCAGGACAGAGAGACAGACAGATCCTTGCCTCTGCCATCAGACAGGGGACAGAGCTTGGGGCTCTGCAGCTCCCCTCCCCTCCGTGCATGAACACCCCACCCAAAAATGAGCTTTTTGCGCCCCCTCCCCTACCTCTTCCAGTCGTCCTCAGTCTCCCAGAACTCATAGACAATGAAGGTGACCCCGTCGGGCAGCTTCACTGCAGTGACGCTGGCGGGAACGGGGAGATGGGTGAGCCCCGAACCATGGGGCATCCCTCCCCCCTCGGCCTCTGCAGACACAGGCACCACCGAGGGGCGACCCCAGACCCAGCAGCCCAGGTGGGGGACCCCCCCCCCCTCCCCAGCACTCCCCAGCCCATGTAAAAGGGTTTTGGCCAAGCATCACTACGCCTCAAATCCTAGCTGTTTTGCCTCAGCCCTTCCCTTGGTGGGGTGACCCTTGCTGTGAGGGCAGCTGGACACCCCCTGCCCCGCCCCCAAGTCCCCCGGCCCCCCGATGCGCGGCTGCCGGCGGTACCCACTGGAAGCAGTCCCGCTCCCCAGCCACAGTCTTCAGGTACTGCTTCAGGGAGCTGCAAAACTCGCCCAGGTGCTTGTGCGATACCGTCATCTCGTCCCGCACCAGGAGGAGGTACTGCCGGGCCCCCCGAAACACAGTGGCACGTAAGACACAAAAAAATACGGTGACACACCCCCTCTTACCCCCCGCCCCCCCCCCCCAATCTGATGCCACGCTGCAGGGACACCCCAGCACCCCGTGGTGGGTGGTGGCCAGGCACTCTCACCGTGCAAGCCGTGCTCTCGCTGTCCGACAGCCGCTGGTGCAGGTCAAACCAGAGAGTCTGGGAAGAGGGAAGAGCAATGTGGAGGGGTGGGCTGAGGTTGCGTGTCCCTCCCAGACTGGCGGGTTTCTGTCCCCAGCACTTGGCATGATGGGCTGTGACCCTTCTCTGCAGGGGACGGCTCTGAGAACTGTTTGCACCTTCGCGCCCTTCCATCAGGACCCTCTGCAAAAGCTCCCCATGCTCCAAGTGCAGCCGATATCCCTGACACCATGTCCTTGCATCAGCCCCAAAACAGCTGTCACCTTTTCACCATCCCTGAATTGTCCCTGGGGTGCCAGGAGCAAGGGTACCCATCCCTTCTCAGTGCCCATTCGTGCCTTCCCAACCCCGGGCACACTCTTATTTCCTTGGGCAACCATGATGGACATTCTTCTGCCCTCAGCTTTCACGGCACCTCTCTGCCCCCACATAGAGCACCACCCTGTCCCCTTCTGCCCTGAAAGTGCAAACCAGGAGCATTTCAGAAACAACTCCTGTGCTGCAACGTTTTCTCCTTCAGTCCCTAGATGGAGTAAGACTGTCTCTGCAAGAGGTGTTGCCTTCTTATGTTTTTTTCTTGTTTAAATAAACTCACAGTTAAACATTCCACAGTCAATAGCTGCTGTCAGCTCATCAGACGTAACCACCACCACCCCAGCTCCCACCCGTGGCCCACGCATGCCACAGCACAGGGATGGGCACGGCCACCTCTTGGTCACCTCCATCCCAACCAGGGGAGGGAGGTGGTGGGGCTGTGGGGACACCCAAGGGACAACCCCATGTGTGGAAACGCTGGCCCTTACCTTGTCCTCCAGCCTGCCGATCAGCTCGGCCAGCCTGTTGATCTGCCCCTCCAGCCCCTCTGCCTTGGTGTCAGGGGAACCTGCGTGGAGCCAGGAGGCAGTGATGGAGCGAGACACACCCGTGGGCACCCCCAAGAGCCCCACTGCCCTCCAGGGAAGTCAAGCATCACTTCTGTGCTGCTGCCGGGACTGCAGCTCCCTTCCTCAAGTGCCCCGAGCCACCACAGGCTGCCAGTGCAGCCAGGAAGCAGCCATCGCTTACCAGTCTGGAAGCTCTTCCCGTGCTCCCTGGGGACCATCTGGCTGGTGGGAGAGTAGCTGGGCATGGGGCTGTCGTACCAGGTGTCCATCAGACTGTGGCCAGCCTTGCTGGGGTAGTGCCTGCAACCAGAGAGCACACAGGCCGTCAGGGAGGGCAGAGCTGGGCATGTACAGCCTGGCGTGAGCGGCTCCGGGGAGCCAACATTGGAGCAGCCTTTCTGGCAGCTGTGCCACCAATGCCAGACCCCTTGGAGAGCAGCAATGCCTGCACTGGGCCCAGGCAGCGTCGGCTTCCCTCCCGTACCATACTTCAGTGTCACCTGGCGGGGGGGGGGGGGTCAGAATTAAAGCAACATCCGTGGGCTGCTCCCAGCAGCTGTCACTTTTCTCTCCTGCTTATGAAACACGGCAACAGCCCTCCTGGCATCTCCTGCAGCCCTTGGGGATTTTTTTCTTCCCTAGGCAGACACCCACAACATTGGGCATTCGGGCACTGGCAGCTGTGCCCAGCCAGCTGGCTGCACCTTAGCTGGCCTGGTTTTGCAGTTGGATGGTTTTGATGACTAACACATGGGAAAAGTTGCTGGCACACAGGCAGCACACAGGCTGCCCATGCCTGAACTGCTGCCCGTGAGCAGTGAAAGCCTGGCAGCCTGGCTGTGCATTCCTGCCAACAGGCTGCAGCCGTAGTTCTCCTGGAGAATGGAGACACATCCACTGTAGCATCTCCTCCACCTTGCTTCTTCCTTTGGGGCTACAAAGCCCACTTGGCCTGGCTCATCCTGCAACACCTCTTGGAGAAAAGGAGCATGTGTGCACACTCACATATGCACGTACCCCTGAAACATTAATGACCATCCAGCCTCAGCTTCTCAGTGGTCCCCCCAGGCCCTTGTTCATTTGCAAGCCAGAGACGATGCTAAGACCTGCCATCCCCACAAGGGTGTGCAGCAAGATGGGAATGGGTTTTGGGAAGGAAGACCCTCTCTTTCCTTCCTCGTCCACTGATGGGAAGCCTGAGCAAAGTGGTTTCCAGCGTCTCCTTCCAGTGAGAGCAGCTCCGTGCTGGCTGCCTGCTGATGAAAGTGCCTGGGAGCCCCAGCTCCTCTTGGCATCTCTTGCCAGCCATGTGGCTCCTGGCTGGAGATAACACACTGAGTGCAGGGGAGCCAATGGGCACGACACCGGCCAGCGTTGTCCCTGCCCTCCTGTCCTTCCCCAGGCACATGGCTCCCTCCAAAGTGCAGCAGCTGGGTGCCCTCTTTACCCTCCCCAGCTACCCCGGTTAATTTCGGCTGGCTCCTTTGGTGCCGAGGGAGCAATGTCTGGGCTGCTGTTGTCCCCTCAAATCAGCCAGTGTGGACTTGACCACGCACACAGGAATGTGACGAGTGGATCTGGTCCCGAAGAATATCCCCAAGATAAAGAAGCAAGAACAGCGATAAAGGTGGCAGGAACATCCCCGTTGCTACAGGCTGTGCAATAATCCCACTGGCGCTGAATAATCCCCCATCAATAAGCAGGAAATTAGGCGAGAACAGACAGAGATTTCTTTTTAATCACAATTTAATGAGGTGTCTCAGGCTTGGACGATCTGCTCTTGCACTTCATTTTACAGCCCTTTATTTTGTTGCTTTTTAGGCCACCTCTTTGTCTTCATGTGGATGCATGAGATCATGTTTTGTGGGTTTGGGGTTTTTTTGGCTATTATCACCATGAGAAAACAACTACAATACTCCTCATTATGAACTGGGCCCACATGTCGGCAAATAAAAGCCAGCAAAGTCTTTCATGGGCTCTAATTGCTCCTTCTGATGTTGGGCTTGTTTCCTCATTGTTTCCCAGGAGCTCTTACTTTTTCAACGTGTTTTGTACAAGGTTTACCACAGGCCAGTGGTTTCCTTCCAAAATGGGGAGAAGAAAGTGATGTGGGGTGATGAAACACAGAGCATTCCTCCTAGGAAAGCTGGTGAGATGCCACCAGAGCTGCCCAGGGTCTCACTGTGCCCCAGGCAGCAACAGCTCCTGTGAGACCAGCCCACTGCTGCCTGTCCAGGATGCAACTGCTGCTGATGTTAAAACCCAAAACACCAAGACCTGGCTGCAGCGAAGTATTCAGGCTCGTTGGTCCCTGTGGTGTCCCAGCGGGGAGCTGGGATTTTCACTCTCTGTGGTCCATGTGCCTTGGCCCCCTCTGCCCGCCCATGGCACGGGGAAGCCAAGGCATCCCCCCAAGGATCCCATGGCCTCCTGGTTTGCAGGTATGGCAGAAGAGGGATTTGCTTCCTGAGCATCTGATGAACGGTTTCCGTGGCAACCTGTCCTGGTTACAGCCAGTGACAGCAGCACTCTGGGGAGGCAAATGACACTGTGACACCACGGGGGGCTGTGTTGAGGTTTGGGCTATGCTGCCGGGTACCCCTTATATTTCAGCCCCGGCAGCACTTGAGAAATCTTGACACTCTCTCTTCTGTCTTCTCAAAGCTCGGTAGCACATGCTGGGCTGCTGGGATGAGGATGGTCCCCTCACATGGGACCCGAGGACGGCGGTATCTGTCCCCAGTGCACAAACACCTTTCGCCTCTGTGGATGATTTCACCCGCTGGGTGCCCCAGCAGGAGGGACAGCATCCCTGGCACGGCAAGCCACCTGCTGCGGGCTGCCCCCAGCACACCCCAGCCACAGCCACCCTGCTGCTGGTGCCTGTGTTTTGCCCTGGATGGGACCAGTGGCTTTGCTTGGAAAAGCAGCCCCGTGCACCCAGCACTGCCCAGCCTGGCCCCAGGGTGCTGCCCCGTTGTCTGCATCCCCCCTGCACCGTTCATGGGTGAAGGGGTCAAGAGGGACCCTTAGGGCTGCAGGAGAGTAAGGGACAGGGCAGGACAGAGTGGTGGAGGAAAGCCCCAGGAGCTCTCAGGAAGCCAGGAAGGGAGGCAAAGGTAAAGGCAGCCGCTTGCCCACCTCCCCTTTGCTCCCCCACACTGTCTGCTGCATTTTCCCTTGCCCCACAAAAGCATCCTCCTCCTCTCCCTCCACCCCCCTGCACCAAAATCAACCAGGAAGCGGAGAGGGGGCCAGGAGGTGCTGCAGACCTGGCAGGGTTGGTTTGCTCGTCGATGGCATCCACGGCACTCTCCACGGAGCTCAGGAGCGACTGGGTCTGGTTCGCCGTCTCCTTCAGCAGGAAGCGGGTCACGAACTGGTCCACATTGCTGCCGCTCTCGTACACCTGCCAAGGCAGACAGCAAGCACAGTGAGACCCAGTGCTGACTGCCCAGCGCCGGCAGGCACCCTGGCTGGTGCAGCATCCGTCCAACATCCCATGCACAAATTGGTCCCCTCTGTGTACCTGACCGTTAAGGGCCACAGGAGGAATGAGCATGGGCTGTCCCACCCCACGGGAAGCATATAGCCCTCCAGCACCTATGTGTTGCCCAGCATGTAGCCCCACCAGCATCCATCACTCCTGGGACAGACTTCTAGAGGCTGTGACGGGAGGGAGTGTGGGCAGCGAGGCACATCAGCATTGCTTTATTTACAGATAAATAAAGCAATGTAAAGAGGCAATTACCCAAAGCCCATAGTTGCTCTCTTTACTATGATCTTAAATTACTTACTATTGTCTTGCAGAGCAAGAGCCAGTGGGTGCAGATATGAAAAGTGGCCCCTCCTGTGCTTTGGAGACCCCTACTCTGAGAGCTTCAGCATGTTATCTAGTGCCTTAGGCCACAACGGTACGGCCAACCCAGTGCTAAAGTAAAAGGGGTTTGGGACAATAAAAATGGCTCTCACCGGGAAACCGCAAGCTGAAGATGCCTTCAAGCCAGCAGCAGAAAGCTCTGGCAGTCCCCACCCATCCTCCCTCCCATCCTGCGCTGCGAGACAAGAGCCTCAGCATATTTTGGCATTGTTTTTTTTTTTTTTCCTGAAGAGGGAGAAAAGGAAAGCTCTGGCCGTCTGGGGCCAGAGGCAGGATGGAGACAGCCCACAGAGCAAGAATGCCTTCAGCAGGAGGCAGGCTGCTCCGAGGAAACTTTGGTGGATGAGGACAAGCTGTTCAAGTGACAGAAGCTCCCGGGGTAATCCAAACCCTCCAAAGACAGAAAACACTTAACAAAATGTTTTACCAGCACAACTGATCTTGTTAGAGCACCCAGGGTCCCTTCCCCAGCACAGCCTTGCTGCACCCTGCCCATGGCATGGTCCTGGTCCTCCACCTCCTGCCAGTCACTGGCAGAGGCGGGACACTGGCACAACCAGACCGACACCGGCACAACCAGTCCAACACATCCAACACTGGCCCAACACCACTCCAGCAAGTCCAACACCAGCCCAACTGGCCTGACCCCAACCAGACCAAGACCAGTCCAGTGAGACCACTGGCCACATCAGGTCTGGCTGAAGCTAACCACTCAGCATCAGAGCTAAAGAAAAACTTGTGGTGAAAAAAAAGGCTCCTCTAAGCCCAAACTCACTAGCATCACTTTTTCCGCACGCTTTCCAGCCCATCAGTGCCTGCTGGGACATCACGTGGCCCAGGCAAACCCCTGCTGGGCAGCCCACCCCTGTGTGCTGGCTCCTCCAGGACTCACGACTTTTTGGTGCCATGAGATGGGGACGGATGCTCCCGGCTCCCTGCATGCCGCCGGCAATGACCAAACTCAGGGGTGAGACCGGAGTGGTCCCAGCACCACCAGTTATCTGAGCACGCAGCAGCACAACATGACTACCCCAAGCTCCCCAAAGCAAATTATTCTTGTTTTATGGTGAAGCGATTAATGAGGGTTATTTCCATGGCAACTGGAGCAGCTCCACAAGAACCCAGAGGGCCTTTATCTCCTATTTTAAATCATAAAAGAAGAATGAGCTGAAGAAAAACACTTCTGGGGAAACTGGTCGCAGAGCTGATTTCTCACCCCTGATTTGGCAGGGGAGCACGAGTTTCTTGAGCATCCAACTAGTGCAGTGGTTAATGACTTCTCTCTAAAACAAAAAAACTTGCTCCCCTCCCCATCACAGCCATGGTGTTTCTGGGGGACACGCACGATGTGGTGATCATTGCCAGATGAGAGGTGATGCTGAAGCAAACTGCCATGCTGTGTGGCCTATTCATGATCTCCTGCAGCTGCTTGCTGTAGGGTGGCAGGGAGGGAGACATAAGGAGGGCAGGGATTGATGCGCTACGCTCTTTCACCAGCACAGCCCATCCCAGGACACTGGTCAAATGGAGATGGGACCGGCTCAGGGCACTCCATGGGCTGCAGCAGATCTGCATGAGGACCAAGCACTGTGATGGTTTGGAGGATGCACTCGGCAGCACACATGGGACCCTGCCACCTTTTGAGCCTTTCTCCAAGCAGGACCATGCTCCCCTCTGCAGCCCCAGTGCTCCCCAGCACAGCCCAGTGCGCTCCACCAGCACCATCATCCAACAGCTGGGTCAGAGGGAGGAAAGCTGGCATCAGTGCAAGATATGGGGAGAGGCATCAGAAGACCAGGCGGGGTGGTGGGGGAATCTCCCTGGCCAGGGATCATCAAAGCCTCAGAAACACAATCCTTAACACTGAGTGATCACCTCCGAGTTATCTCCTTCCTCCATGGCCTGGCAATGCTTGAAAACAAGGTCAGACGGCTTAGAAAAACCCACTCACCTGCTGGTTGTTAACAGTGAGATTTGTAACACCCTGAAACCAAGAGCAGCCAAGCACCATATTATACATATACACACAGACATACATATCACATCTGAACAAGTCTGTGTAGACAGTGTATTAAATTCACTGTCAAGGTACCTCACCCTTCATCTTCTTCTGCCAGCACGCTTTGGAAAGAGCCTCACACTGGGCCAAATCCACCCCTTTGCCCAGGCAATTATTTTATCATTTAATACATCTTCCACTATCCACACTCTGGCTAAGGAGGGTGTATTAAATCGATAAATCTCCTTGGCAAAGACATATCATTGCATTTGGGATCTGAAACAATTATTTTTGTGGTTCCCCCTCTCCACAGCTGCTCCCCCTGTGCACGCCCCTGCCTGCAACCAGCAGCCTGCCTGTAATGACGGCGTAAATATATTAATCAGGCACTCAAACAGGCTCTGCTATAATTACAAATAGGTTTTGATTAACTCTCGCACCCAGCCCTGCTCTGATTGCTGGTGCTGGGGATCTGATTGCTGCCTCGGCGGAGGGTGGCTGTTCCCGTGGGCTGGGGCTATGCCCCTCCTCATGGATTTAATATAGACCTGAAGGCCTCTGGGAGCTGCCGTGGCTAAACACGGAGCTGTGTGCGCTCTTTTGAGTGGCTGATTGGATTATTCTTTTAATTAAGAGTGCGGGTTTTCTGGGACGTGATTTGCCTTGCCGAGCGCGGGGGCTGGATGCAAGCATGGGGGTGCACACAGGTCCCCGTGCCCCAAACCCTCACTGCTGCTCCAAGCACTATTGCACTGCAAAGACACAGTAATTCCCCATTATGTCCCTTTCCAGTGCAACGGCACTGCCTTGTCCTCTTGTCCTCTGATAGTTGTCCAAACCACATACCACATCCCCCATAGATGCTTCAAGCCCATTCACTGATTTTACACCTGCTCTGTGCTGTTTATCCCACACTCAGTTCCTCTTCCAGAGGTGTGAAGAGTGCACCACTGCTTTTCCATTTCAATCCATACATAAAATAAAATGGGGTAACGTGCTGCTATTTACCTCCACTTTTCCACTGCTTGCCAAGACTCTATAGCCTATTGCCTGCAAATGCCACCAAAAAATTTCCTGATCAACCTTTCCCAGGCTTCATGTGAACAAATCACTCTCCCTAGCATGGGAGCCTGCTCCTTTTGGAAAATCACGTTTATGAAGGCACAGGCTATGCTGAATGCTGTCTGATCACATGGACTGGCTTCGGGTGCTAGGATATAAGGCTGCGAGAGTTTGTGTAGTTAAATGTTGGGATTTTGTTACCTAATTACAGCCTATAACCTTGGTTCAGCTTTAGGAAAAATCATACAGGTGATTCCCATGTTCATTTAAATCAGCTTAATTTCCTACATTAAGATTCATTGGATGAGTGGATATTGGGTACAAAGCTACACCAGCCAGTGCAGAGGAATATTGCGGTTTCCATGAAGATCTGATGCTTTTTGGCAGGCCAATAAGTTCAACAGCTCTGAAATTAAAACAACAGTGGGTTTTTTTTCCCCCACTTAACTTACTCTGGCCATTTGCCAACCAGGCTGTGACATTTGTTCTCAGGAGCCAGGTCTGAAACGTGCATGCTCAGAGGCTTTTCAGCAATCCCTCAGGGTCTCCTCTAGCAGACATCTTATTTGGTCTTGCAAAAACAAGTCATTAAGAAGACCAGCTCCAAAGGAATCCTTCCCATCGTCTTATTAAAACATTTGTCAGTCTGTCCTAGGGAGATTTAATGAGGTTTGGTCTTATTAATTCCACCCTGAAGAGTTATTTCCTCCTTGCTTTGCTTGAGAAGTTAAAATATTTATGGAGTTAATATAATAATTGCTGCTCAATGAAGCTACTTCGTGCCAGAAGCTCTTGGAGGGGCACATCTCCAAGCCTGCTCTTTTCCATCCAGCTAGTCCATTAGTTAAAGGCTAGAAAGCCTTTGGTGTCACAGATACTACCCTGCTGCAGAGTGTTTTGCTGGCAAGCCTTGGTTGAGGAAGGAGTATGATGGCCACCAAAGAGGCAAAGGAGGATGAAAAAAAAGCATCTCTCTCCCTTTTCTACATCACAGCCACCCGGCCTTGACGTCTGCTGCTGTAAACGGGCAGCTGCGTGCATCTGCAGTGAGGAGCAAATGTAAAAGCCTTGCTGAAAAGATGGCCTCAAGATTTCTGCAGGGGATGGCTCTCAGAAAAGCCTTGGAAAGCGTCACCGTTTGACAAACTGAGGCATGAGCCAGAGACATTGAAAAATGAGAGAAGGAAGGAGTGGGAAAAGGACAACTTGCTTTAGCCACAGGTAATTGGGGAAATACTGCCCAGTGCTGGGTCCTCTGGTCAGTCACCTGAGGTCCAGGCCCCAAATCCCATCCCTCTCCTCACATCACAGGCTTTTTATGTGCCTGTAATGCACCTTCCCATGCACAGCGGGTGCCCATGTTGGGGCGCAGGCTGCTCAGAGCCCCGCCACAGGTCTTCCAGCTTTCCATTTCCATATGCACCTGCCCCAAATCTGCCCCAATTCTGGCACAGGTTAATGAAAACACCCTTGGGATGTGTTACTTGTGCAAATCACAGCTGGGATTTTGGTGCCGTTGGGTGCTCAGACGTGCCAACAGCAGCATTGAGCATCCCTCAACGGGCATTGCAAACTGATGCCTAAAACTGGGCTCTTATGGCTGTGTTCTTGTGGGTATCAAATGACTGAAAAAGGAGATTTTCAATGTTGTTGAACATCTCAAAGCTTCTTTGCTGGCATTTTTAAAGGTCACTATTTAGCTCGTTATGACTACAGGATGTAAAATATAAATGATTCTGTGCCACCCACAGACTTGGAGACCCCCTCCGTGACAACCCCGCACCTTCCCTTTGCCTTGCAGCATTGCAGCCTGACCAACGAGGCTTTCCAGTGCTGGTTTTCAGTGAGACTGGCCAAATTGGCTGACATTTACCAAGCCTGGAGACACTGACGACTTCTCCAGTTTTTATTAAATCCAACCACCACCAAAGCACACACCCACAGAGTGATGGCACCGAACCGAGGAGGCTTTTCAAACGGAAACCAAAGCCAATTCTGTTTCCCCCACACTTTTCCTCCAGTTGAAAAAGCTAACCCAACAGCAAACCCATTGCCATGCCATGAAACACCTCTGTCAAATTTCATCCCGGGATGACGGAGAGGTTATCTTCCACCCACTCACCCCTTGAAAAACCAGGCATGTGTTGCTCTGTAACCTCTAAGTGACTGATTAAAATTCGTTGCTCATAATTGCCTGTTTTCTTCCAAGAGATATTTTCTTATAATTAGAATAACACTCAGACCTGCCTCTCACTCCTTTCCCTCCCCCCGACTCTTAAATCCCTTCAAAAGCGGAGACCCAAAACTGATTGCCTGGCACATAATCAGTAGAAGAAACATGAAGAGAACAGACACTTAAATAGTTGATAAATGAAAGCATTAACATATGAAAGACCCTCAGCCTTCCCGAAACCACTCTAAAAAACCGAATGAGACACCTGTTCAGATAAAAAAAATTACAGCAGCATCACATGGGTTTTAAAAGTCTTTTGCTATAAAATCCCTCTTTTATAAATCTCGGTGTTGGACCCTTCTCAGCTCGTGTTTGCCTTGTCTGGTCCTGAAGGTCTCCTGCCATGGACCCTTCCCAAACAATTTATCACAGGACTTCCCTCTTCTCATTATTAGAAAATCTCCCTGCTGCAGTATAATCCCATCATTTCTCATTGCAGTCATGTGGATGTGAAGGGCAGGTAACTGTTGGCCCATGCATGCACTGTACAGCACAACCCCTGAGGTCACCTATGGATCAAGAGGCATATGGCACTTTTGCCACCCTGTCCGCTTACTTAGCAGGCAAAGAACAGACTTGGAAACGAAGTGTGGCCTCCTACTTCTGCACAGCCTGGCTATAATTAGCCTTTCCCTTCACACAAGTTCCTAATTAGCTGTATTTAGTATCCACAAGACAGTAAATTAATACATATTTTATTTCAGTTTTCCAAGGAAAGTACAGATTTTGTTTTCTAAACAGGACCTACTCAAAAGACCCTGCCGATGTAATGACGTGGGATGGTCAAGCTGCTGAAGGCTCAGCCTGGTTGTGCCAGCTGGTTACGCATTGACTTGGTCCCTGCCTTTCCTTTTGGTGGCTCCTTCAAAGCTGCTCTCAGGCTATTTGGCTGAGCAGCACTGACGTCTTGTGGATTTATTCCTTTCACCATGCAATTTATCTAATCCCAGGACCAATAGCCTTAAAATGGGAGGGGGGAGGAGGAGGAAAACCATGTCCTACAGGAGGTCCATGAGAGCTGGAGCCAGGGCAGCACGAGCAGGACCTCCAGAGAAGTTGCTCTTCCTTCTCAGAGTGAGAGGAGGGACATGAATTTTGCAGTGACAGACAAGCAGAAGAGCAGTGAATAAACATCTTCGTCTAAAAATAAGCTCCAAGAGAGACCTTCTTAAGATTCATCTCCCTGCCAGCCCTGCTGTGCTCCCCGGCAGTCTGGCACCCTGGCTGGATCTCACGCACAGCCCTGCGGGGCTGGCAAAAAAATCGCTCTGGATGGCATTGCATGGAGAATTGGCTTTCTGGTCTGGAGTCTGAACAGAAAAGTTGGGGAAAATTTGGTTCTTGCAGAACTGGAGTAGCACTTTTGGCTTTAATTTGCAGTGCAATATTTTCTTAAACTAATTTCAGAGAAGGGTTGCAGAAATAGTTTCTGAGAAGCTAAACAAATATGCCTTGTTTCCTTTTAGATTATTCTTGAACTATACAGTTCTATAACTTTTCCAGAAATCCACATAAATTTTTTTGCTATAGAAACTGATACTGAAAGTGTTCAGAAATGTATCTTTCAAAATATATGGAAAGATGACTCAGCCTTCACCAATTCATTGCCCCATTGCCTCCTTTCTTTTTTCAGCCAAAAGCATTCACCACGAACATATCTTTAATTGCATTATAGGAGTGTTTCAAAGCTGGCGTTTCATCATAAAATCATCACCCCTCCAAGAAAGGGGAAAAAGACCAGCTAATAATCCCTACAACAACTCCCTCCCTGTCAGGGCAGATCTCTGTGCTGCAAAGATGAGGATGGACAATGCTCTGAGCCCCCCAGAAAAGGCAAACTGGCCATTCGAACAAACATCTTGACCCCTAAAGAAAAGCCAAACGCTTCCAAGGGAGAAGATGATGAGAAGGTGTGCAGGATCTCCTGGGGTCCAGCCAGGTACAAAGTACCAGGAGATAAGCTGTTCCCATATTTGTCAGCAAGGAAGCCAGAGAAGCACTTCTCTGAAGGAGAGCCTGATGTGTAGAAGGGTACAAATTTGCCCAGGAGGAAAGATGAAGCAACAGATGTGCTGTGCTGCAGTGGTACCCCATGGGCTTCCAACCCAGACCAGGAGACCTCAGCTGATGCTTGTGTAACCACCACAGCTTGGTGCGAGTCGAGTCGGGGCCAGATCATGATGTCTATGGGAAGCCCCAAGCAGCTCGCACCGTTTGGGCTGGGCACTACCCAGAGCTGCTACCACCGTGTTGCTGTTACACCCTGCCATGGGCCAGCCTCCTCCTGCAGCAAAGCACTGCTCCGGGAGCCTCAGACATCCTTGGTATGAACACCAAGTTTGTTCAGCAGAGCAGGAGAAAACCTGCTCAAGTAAAATGAAAGGACAAGATAAAGGATTAGCTGGAGGGTGGGAGGAAAAGGTTGTTTTTAAGGATTATTTCTACTAACTATTTTATCTCGAGGTGTCATCATTCAAAAAAGAGCAATATCATATTTGGCAAGCTTAATTTTGGCAGGTAAGAATGCAAATGAGAGCACTCTATATTGCTGTTCTGGACTGTGCTATAAAACAAAAAAAGCCCATCCGTCATTTTTAGCATCCAAGACTGGTGGCAGATGGTGCTTGCTCTGGGGCTGTAACTGAGCTGCTCAAACACGCGCTCCTTTGCAGTGTGCTGCTGGTGGCTGGAAGCTGAGGGAGACCCATGGCCATGCCAGCACCAGCAGCAGGGAGAGGAGGTCTGCTGCAGCAGCTTCCCCCAAGTCCCAGGAGCCTGGCGTCTCTTATTCACTGCGACAACGTGTCATAAGGCAGAGACAAGAAGGGTGAATTGCAGCAGGAACAATTTAACTTACAAATAATGTATGCAAACCTATTCACACATATCTATATACCTCTGAGCTCTCTAGCGTTGCTGGAGCATCAGCAGCTGGTACTGAAGGTCAGTACACTCTGTTTTCCCTTTATGATTTACATATTCTCTCATCTAAATAATGATTCTTGGAGGAAAATGTGTTTGCAGCTGGTTTGGGTACCGTGCTTGTCCATAAGACACACATGTGATATTTGGCACCCTGACACGAGAAGACTCTCAGGGGGTGTGTGATGTGTCACCACTTGGTCATATTTCCACTCCAGGTCCATTAAATGAGATAAAAAGGATTTTGGCAAGTGATAGACTGGCAGTGGAGCTGGCAGCAAGCCATCAAGGAGTAAAACACCATCTTTCATGTCTCCTTTTGCTCCCCTCCAGGACCGAAGGTGATGCTGAACATCAAGCAGAGGGTGGTCCAGGGCCACCCACAGGTCCTCAGGCCTCCTCCATAAATCCCTCCTGCTGCCCCTCACTCCTCCCTGAAGCCAGACTCCGAATCCCCCCTAATTTGTCAGCACTCCTCTCCCCTGCTCTGCTTATCCCACTCCTGGCCCTTGCTGAAGCAGACCTGCGCAGCCTTTCCCCACACCATAAGCACCAGAGAGATCACCTCCATTTCATTCCAGTATGTGCATGGGGGGTTGTTGCAATTTCAGCTCCGATTTTGGGCAATTTTGCTTTCCAAGCACTCCCCTTCCAGCTGGGACAGGGCATGCCCCAAGGATGGTCACCAGCACTTCTTGGACCCGTCTGGTGCCCAACAGGAGCATCTCCAGGAAGGAACAATTTGACTTTAAATCTAAGCTGCTTTGTCCTTGAGGGCGTTCCTCACTCAGCATTTTTGGGACTTCTTTGCAGCTTGCTTTTCAAGTTTGCCTCATGCTAAAGGTCAGTCTTGCTATTGTTTCCATGCTCAGTGCTGCAAAATGCCTATTTGGCAAAAGTGGGGAGCAGGAGCGGCAGATGGTGGAAGCTGTACCTGGCAGGAACGGGGCTAATTGAGCCTCTCGGGTTCTAAAAAACACAAAATGTGCTTTTTTTGACAAGCTAAAGCACATTTCCCAGGGTGTCTGGGTGAGGGTGTTGTTCAGTGGTAACCACCACCCCAGCGCCATCCCTCCGGCTCCCCAGGCACTATCCCCCGCTCCCCTGTCCCCAGCACCCCTCGAGGCTGGCAGGGATGGTGGAAGCATCGGGTGGGCACCATCCCACAGCAGGCAGCCCGAGGCAGGGGGGTCAGTAACCGAACAGGACAGCCAGCATCCACCTGGCTCCGGTCCCCCAGCTCCCACTGTACCCCATACACCCTTCGACACCAGACACAAAAACCACGTCCTTCCTGGTCACGTTGGTTTTGATATTTGCCGACTGCACTATAAAAGAGTAAATGAGAATTATATAAGAACATCTCCTGCCGTCAGCTTTTTTTAGATCCTGAAAGTTCATTTCCTTTCTCTACAATTTAACTTTTCATTTCCCATTGTCACTGGTAGTCATTCCAACGCGGCACGGACATCACTGTATTAGAAAATAATCACAATGACAGATTTTGTTTTGCTGTATGAGACCTTCCACTACTGAATCTAATTACTGCTGATACTTTATGAGCTCCTCCAGCATGAGATAATTGCTGCTTTCTCTTTTTATGAGCAAGAAATAATCAGTTGTCTTTTACGGTGTGACATATAAACAGCAATTAAATACCACAGCTATCCAGCCCCTTTCGTCAGCAGGCACCTCTCGTCAGAAAGCCAACACAGAAGAAGGTTAGGCTTCATTTATCGTTTGCACTGAATACTTTTTTTAACAGAGGAGAGAGGGAGGGAATAAGGAACACTCTCAAATGACCAATAGTTTTCTCCAGCTGATTAAATGCTCGTTTTAATATGGAGAAGCAGGAGCATCTCACAAGCAAAGCAGTTTGCTCAAAAGTCACAGTGCTCAACATCAGCACCAAGCTCTTTGCAGGACCCAGCCTTGGTGAAAAGCTGCAGAGACAGCAACAGGCTCAAGCATCAGGGAGCACAAAATCACACTTGGCTCCTACCAAAACCTGCTGCTTTGGCAGTCTTTCTCCTGATCCAGTGTTTCTAAAAAGATATTTATATGTATGTATCTCCTAAACATCCTGACATCAACACGGGGCCCTTGCTTACAGCATCACACGTTGAGGAGATGGAGCAGAAGGAGACCTTTATGGGGGGGACCCATCAGACAAGTGGGAGCTCACACTGGCTTTTGCAGTCCTGGGCTGAATCTCCTCCCTGTGTCTGAAGCCCTATCCTGTAGGTGTGGTCCCAGCCCTGGAGGAAATACAACACCCCTGTGACATCCTCCACGCTGCAGTATGGGAAAACACATGGTCTGGAACTTGGTGAGAAGACCTCAGCCAGATTATTTTGTTGGTTCGGATTGTAAGAAGCCTTCTTCTGACACTCTGTTTTGGCAATCCTGACACTAAAACCAGAAAGTCTAGTAAACAAATACTTTTTTTTTTTTTAGGGAAAACATATAGTGACAAAATCTCACATCTCAAAAAAAAGCACTAATGGTTTGCACTCGGGAAAAGCTTCTGATGCTGCCTGGAAGTCTGTCCTATCTGAACAGTGGAGATGAGTTTCTCTACCACCTAAACAGCTTATTTTCTGTTTTGTTTTCATTTGTTTTTTTCCCCCCTTCAGTTCTTTACTTGAACAAAGCACCTGTTTTTGAATAATTCATTGATGAGGCTTGTACCACTTAGTTCACAAAATCACAGCAGGGAGCGATATTTTTCATTAAATTCTTCTTTGCCAGCTCCTCTCTGTGAAGGAGTCTTGCTCCGCTTGCTCGCTTGCCAAAAGTCTGCCAGGCAGCGAAGAGCAACACACCCCATGGGCTGATAAAATGGGGGTGATGAGGGGATGCTGGGGCGGCACTCCCTTGTCTGGCTTTAGCCATCTAGAAGGGAAGTGACTGCATTTGAGATGAAGAGTGCTGTTATCCTTCAGAGTCACAGGAGGAAGATGGATCTCCAGTGCTCTGGATCTCCCCAGTTCCCTCCACAAGATCATGATGGATGTGACCAGCTCAGGTTTAGGTAAAGAACCTTTATCCATTGCAATTAAGGCAGGTGAATCCTGCCACAAGTTGCTGAATCAAGGAGGAAGAAAGATGCTCTTCTTGTGAAGGCAGTGGATTAGGATTATGAATAACCATCCTTCTTCTGCTGCAGATTTCTTATGCAAGGTAATACCCACATGCTCAGACGCCTAATTTATAAACAGTGAATAAGCCATCTTCCTCTTGCAAAATACTGGGAGGAATTAGTCATATGTATTAACCTCACATTCGAAAAGCAATGGTGGAAGGCATCATGAATAGCAAGTTGGAGTGAATTACTGAGATATCTATTAGCACGTCTGACTGCCAGAAAATTTGCTAATAATGAGGCATGAACAGACTCAGCAACTTGTTTAGAAAAAATGAACTATTACTGTTTTCCTGATTATTTTTACCCTCTCATAATGTTGATAAAAAAATCACAAACACTTCAGACAGATCAGTGCCTGGCCAAAGGCTTTTGCCTCTAGTTTATTATGGCAAGACATTAACATGTGAAATATGTTGCTTCATTTTCCATGCTGCCCTCCTCACAAACATTAAAAAGGATGGATTTCAATCAAGCAAGGAAATCAGGCTCTTTACTCAGCAACCAGGGGGGAAATAAATTTGCTGTTTCCTATCCTAACTCCTAAAACTTCCTATCATTACCACATCTTTAATGTGGAGTAATTTGAGTTTCTCCTTTAGCTTCAAAGATAAATGGAAGGGAGATTTCAATTTGGATTACTCAGAGGAGGGCTGGAGTTGAATTGGGAAGTCCTTACTGGTGCTTGGAAAAAGCAAAACCTCCCTCCTCGGCTTGGTCCTCAGTGCACCACATTACTGCTCACCAATGAAGAGGAAGACTACTTTTCTGTAGAATGATGTAAATACAGTTGAAGGTAGAAGTGGGAGAAGAATTGACTATCCTGAGGTAATAAATATCACCGATACAGCACAGTTACTTTATTAAGTGGTACGAAAAAGACAGGAAAATGGTTTCAAAGGAACAAGAGCTCTATAAACACTTCTCCTGGTAAGACACCAAATGAATGATGCACCTCTCAGTGGGGATGTTTATTTGTTACATCAGCTCAGATTTTCCAGGTATTCGTAAATAAACTTCAATACGCTTCTTGATCAGTGCCACTGTCTAGTCAGTATCATTAAGGTACATGGTGGATTTTTTTAAGAAGCTAGGGGTACTCTGCACATATAAAATAGGACATTATGTCTCAGTTTTGGTGCTTGCATGACTCCCCCGTAGTCCTTCAAACACACAGCCCTCTAGCTTCTAACACAGCAGGTGCGCACATGAGCGACCGTATTTCTGGAACTCAGGATGCCTTCCAACATGGAATCTGTATTTAATGGCAGGTCTATAATATAAAGGTTCCAAAAGCACTCCCAATGACACTAACAAGAACGCATGCATTCAAAATCCCACCCAAGAGACCCACGGGCCATGTTGTCTGAAGACAACTGGAGCACGTTCATGCTTCAGGCAATGCAGACGGTAAGCCACGGCACAGCCAAGACCGCCTGTCAGACTTAGGAAGGGTGCTGAGAGGGTGCTCTGCCACAAAGCCTCCATGCCACCATCTGCTGCACATGACACTGGCACCTTGGTTCACAGATGGACAAGATTTTCAAGATTCATCTACTGTTAACACAAAAAGAAATCCACTGTTGTCATGTTGCTACGATGATCCACTTACCGCACAAATGCAACGGCATGAGGAGACAACACTGCTGAATAGGATGAAGACCTTCAGATTATAGATGCTCTGTTAATGTAACATTTGCACCATTTGCTGTGAGCCCTTGGAGCACACGGTGCAGTAAGGAGGACTCACCCGTTTGGTGTAGTCCATTGCCTTCAGGATGGAGAGGTTCAGCATCTCCAGTGAGGCCAAGACGTCTTCGTAGTCTCCCATATGGTCAGCAAAATAGTCTGGGAAAACCAAGAGGGACATGATGGGAACTGTTGATGCAACTTAAGGCTTCAAGGCTACGTGGCACAGCAAGGTCTATTTATTGGTGGAAAGAAAAACCTGAGAGGGTGGTTTCAGGTATATTTTTATATTCTATATCCTCAGCCAAAGTCACAGCTTGTCCTGCAGGAATGGGAGGTGGTGCAATTCCCGTGAAGTTTGGGACCATTGTAAAAAAGAGATGTAAGGCACTGTAGCTCCCACCAAAAATAATTTAGCAGGTGCTTTATTTCCATGTCCATTTCTGCATTTGACCATATCTTGGCTCTCTCCCTCCTATTGCCAACATGGAGGGCAAAGTCTCAAAAGAAATTCCCTTTCCATTCCCTTGACAGTCTTTACCACTCAAAGCATCCAAATACCTGCCAGGTTCACCCCAATTTATACAAGCTGAGACTGGCCTTACATCTTTCCCTACATTCCCATCACATTTGTACCTCAGCCCACAATCACAGGTTGCACAGGCTTCTGAGAGCAAAATATGCCTCAAAAGGAAGAAAACAGAGCTGCAAGCTGGGCCCAAAAGCACGTTCTTCATGGAGACGAAGTCCACACTTTCTCTGTGCCATCCTCATCCCTCCTGCAGGAGGGGTGATCCGTGCCAGGCTGCCCTGCAGCTCTGGCAGTGGCCAGACACAATCCCAGCCGCTCTTCACTGATGCAAAATACAGCCAAAATTGGTGTGTCCCCACACGGTTGATGGCTCCATGACACATATGAGCCCCGATGTGGTTTTGTGCATGAGCTACGGAGTCCTGAAATTCACTGTTCACAATGGAAACAGTGAGAAGTGAAGCGTGGCAGTGTGGTGTGCAGTGAGTTTACAGCATAGATATGAAGTTACCCGGTTTCTGGGTGATTGACACAGACTACAGCTAAAAGCTGTTCCTTAAAAGCCACCGGCGTTGTTTCTTAGCACTAAGACACGAAGCTTCACACCGAGGTGACATCTCTGCAGAATGCAACAAGACATAAACTCCAGGAAACAATCCCACTAATTAGGTTCTCTTGGCTGAATTAGAAGTGCCTGTTGCTATTTACAGCCCAAGAACATATCCAAGGGGAAGAAGATTTTGGCAGAAACCAGAATGTCACAGCATGATTGACAGCAGCCCTTTGCTGTTCCACGATAAGCCAAACAGCTTATTCTCACTGCAGCATGTTTATTTGTTTTATTCTTGTTACTTTACTTGGGAAAGAAAAACTGAGCAGATCTTAAAGGTACAGATTTTTTTGTAAGTCCTGAAATAAAAAGCTGGACCCATACATATCAGGAGAAAGGAGCTGCTGTGGGCAGAGCACAGCCCTCAAGACCATCCAAGGAGCATCTGGGAGGAGAAACGGCATTGACTTAACCAAAATATTCAGTTCCACTGGCTTAGCCTTATTTATTCATGTGAACATCTGAGATCAGCTCTTCCTATCCTACATGGTTCTTGCTCACGGCTCCTACACATCTGCAGAGAGCAATGGGATCAATGCTCATCATCACTGCAACCTGGGGCTGGTGTGGGAGGAGGTGGGTGTCCCCTCCCCACCTCTCCCCCGCAAAGTTGTCACCCACCGCCCTGGTAGTCTGCAATGGGTTGATGTGCATCTCCTGGTTGTAGAGTACACCTCAGTTCGCTGGACAGCTTGTACCATTGCATGCAATGTCTGCGTTTCATTTAAATTGAAAAGTGGCAGGTACAATTTGGTAGCTGTACTCACATTTTCTGTGTGTAATAAGTGCTCCCAGCTATGACTGGGAGCTCCTCTGGGGGTAAGAAGCTACACAACCATGTTTAAGTCAGTCTAGGTGCTGGTGATTGTTGCATTTGTTGGCAGGAAAAAAACCCAGAACTTAT
The DNA here is from genome assembly GCF_965183815.1 of Platalea leucorodia. Classification (NCBI taxonomy): domain Eukaryota; kingdom Metazoa; phylum Chordata; class Aves; order Pelecaniformes; family Threskiornithidae; genus Platalea; species Platalea leucorodia. Next base: position 36,959,282 of record NC_138830.1, read on the forward strand.
AAGATGCTACCTGATATGGACCAAGCCATATCAAATTTCTCATATAAACTGCAGGGCTCAAGAAATCCCTTTTAAGATGCTCTCAATGTCTTACAACACACAATCCCTTTCAAGAGAGAGACCACAGCTTCCATTTTGCCAAAATGAGGTTTTATGTTTAAACTAATACTTAGAAGAGTAGCAAGCAAATAAGAAATTGCAGGCAAGGGCAGGTATTCAGCAGATAAAGGATCTAGGCAGGATCTCGTGATGATCAATCCTTCCTCTGGCTTCCCACAGGAGGTGATGGGTTTATCTCCCTCCTCTCCTGGCAGCTTCTCCCCTGGGAGAGGCAGCGAGGTGGGATCACACTGGGTGACAGCTATGTGATTTTCTGATTTTATCAGGCTGATGGAGAAAGCAGGGTGGGGAAATACTACCCCTGTATTTCCTGGCAAAGTTGATGGTACAAGCTGTAGGGTTTTGGTTTCTTGGGTCAGCTGGCAAGTAGACCTAATGCAATGAGAAAGGAGTGATGGGAACAAGCCCATCAGCAGACCAAAAGGATTTTATGAAAGGCTTCATTTCTTGCATACTAAAGCAACAACAAGTGGGGATAACCAGCTGAAAGGTTACTGCCTTTGCTGCAGGCTTGAATGCTCAAAATCCTGCCAGGTGCTCCGGTGAGAAAGGCAGGTGTTAACTACACCAGGAGGAGAGAAACCCTAGGCAATGTCCTGGTGCAGGCAGACCTGCAGGCTGAGATGGACAGAGAGGTGCTAAAAGTATCAGGAATAACAAGTAACCACGCCGACAAGCACCCTTCTGGCTGCGCAACCCACTCTCAGCCAGACTTCTGAAGGCAAAGTGATGAAGACCTGCAGAGGTGGCTTTATGTTCTGCATCCTGGCATGGGAGAGGAGGAGAAGAGATGGATGAGCCCTCTGTGAGGCCACACACCTCTGTCTCCCCATCTCCTCCCAAAAAGCTGGGGCACAGGAAACATTTCTCAAAAGCAAGTGTCCATGGAAAAATACAGGAGCCCCATGCACGAGTCACCTCCCATTGAGGTGAAGCCCTTCAGAAATCCCACCAGGAAATATTCCCTTTCTGGTCAAGGTGTGGGACAAAACATTATTAGAGATTTTCTTTTCAGCCTTTAATTTCTGCAAGCCGTGGGAGGTGCAGCAGAAGTGGTGTGCACCTTAGGCAGCCTGCTGGGAAACACGAAGGTTTGCCTAAGGAGAAACACATTATGGGTATTGCAGAGGGATACTCATTTATTGAACTTCAGAGTGGAGCTGGAAGCCATGACATTGCCAGAAATTAAACTCCGGCTCGTTATTGAGTAGGAGCCAGGTGCTCCGCTCAGCTCTGACCCCATTTGTGTTGCAAGGAAATGAAGAAAAGTTTTGCCAATTTTCCTGTGGAATAAAGGACGAAGCAGCAGAAGTGCTGTGACCCCCCAGCTCCGCAGCCACCACGGCATCACCAGCTTTGTAACGGGTTTCATGCATCCTTTGAAAACACACATGCACGTAACAATTGCTTTTGCTCCAAGAGAGGGACCGCACTCACCGCACAGCTCCTTGGTGTCCACATTACTGGAAGAGGGGGAGGATGAGGCAGGGGAGGAAGCAGGAAAAAAAGAGAGAGAAAGACAATTTTAATGTAAAGAACAGACAAAGGCACAGTTAGGATTTCTGCAGGCTTAACCCCAGATACCCACCTGTAATGTCACAGCCCCCCCGCCAACATCCCCCAGCCACCAGTGGCTCTCTAAGGAGAAGGCAGTGGTTGGTGCCACTCAGGGCACCCACACACCTCTGCATCTTCAGCATCTGCACAGTTGGGACAGGTTCACACGTTATTTTGGATATTCCAAGGGGGAAATGCGGACTTCTGCACCCCCCCCCAAGGGTGGGTCTATGCCTATGGGGGACTCGGCACAGTAGCTCCTCTGCCTTCCTCCCAAATATCCACCCTGGCAACACCCTGGTGAGGCACCCAAGGTGGCACAGGAATGTGTTTATCCCCATTTGCTCCAAATAAAAACTGGCAAAATTTACTTTTCTAGGTGGATCAATTTTCCCGATTCTGCCCCTGCGAAGCATCCCTGAGACTGTGCACAGTTCCTGCCCGGGACTCCCTCTGGACAAAATTGCACAATTACTTCTTAATACATGAACGTTTAGTTTATGTAACGACATCTCAACAGACAACCTGCTAGGGAAATAAAGATTGCTGCTAATCTCTTTGTGCCTCAGAGTCCCACACAATTATTAGTGCCATTCAAGCACTAGAATGATCTCTTAATAGAATTATATTTTATCAATCCATTTATGTCCTGGAAAGTTATTTCTCTAACTAAACTCATCACTGCCCTGTCTGACCTGTCAGCATAAGTGGATTAGGGAAAGAGATATTTTCAATGCTGCTTTCATTAGCAGCATCCTCCCGCAGGCCTGCCACGGACCCGAAAATCCTCCTGACCATGCCCTGCTCCTAGCCCGCAGGACCTGGGCTCTTCCCTGTCTCCATGACCTGAAGCTTTCACTTGCTGCTGACCCTCTTTTGGGATCAGATATCCTTCTGAAGGGATGATGCATGGCAGGAAAGCATTAATTTGGGATTGCTCTTCACTAACAAGGCCACGCATGAACCCTATCATCAATGATTCACGACACAAAGCGTGGTGCCTTTGCAGCGAGCTGAAGTACCCAGGAAAATCTCACCTCTGCTGAAATCTTTTGCCATCTTCCGCAGCAGGCTCAGACCCCATGTGAGCAGAGCAGCCTCACTGGGCTGCGCATGGCAGTGGGATGGGGCACAGGCTGCATTTCCCACTCAAATAGCATTGTCAAAAGAGCTTCTGCTTTAGCAGAGAGACTAATATAGGAGATTTTTTTTTTCTATTTAGGCTCTGCCTGAGAAGACACAAGTTCCTGCAGCTCAGCGACCCTGCTGGCCTCTCACTAGATGCATTTCATCCCTTAAGCATGTTAGCCAGGTGCACTACAGCTAAGCAGAAACACATGTGTGCGCTGGTGATACCTGGGGAGGAAATTCCCCAAATTCACCGTGCCACCCATGCCCTGGTTCTCCCCAAAAGCAGACCCCCAGGTGATGTTACTGGGGACCCCTTCACCCCCCCTCCTGAGCTGTGGGACCTGCTGGGTGCTGGAGGCAAACACGAACATCTTCATCCTGGGAGATACTGGCTGCCAGAAAGGTTCCACCTGACCTGTCTCATGCTGTAAAAGCACATGTTACTGAATCACACACCCTTTTGGGTAACTGATGTCTGTCATGGTATAAAAAAATCATCTCTCGTCTCAGACACCTTCACGGTGCAGGATACAACCGGTGTGGCAGTTGCTGGCAGCAAGCACGCTGGCACAAGCTTCCGCCGGAGGTGCGGGCGGCACACGTATCTCTCTGCAAAGTGAGCTTTCGCACTACTTTATTTTAATTCCCTCGGAGAATTATCATCTTTCTCAAACCCTGGACTTACTTCACTGAATCCTACCAAACCCCCCAGGGATGCTGCAAGCTCAATTTCCCTGACTTGATGTTCTCATGCCCAAATCCACTGAATACGCAGATCCAAAACACTACCCAAAAGAGTCAACTCCTGACTGAATAGTCCACAGCACTTCGGCAGCATGTGATTGCTAACACAGAGCCTCAGAGAAAATTCAGGTGGGGGAAGAAAGCCAGAAGATGCATTTGCAGTGCCGGCACAGCCCCATGCCTACCAGAGGACCACAGTCGGTCTTTCATCAAAGCTCTCACCAGCACAGAGCCTGGGAAGTCAACTGATACTCTCAGGCACATGCACAGGAGTAGTTTTTACATCAGCATCACCCACAAAGTGCTTAAACAATGTTTTTCAGAAGCCAGTTAGTGTTTATAAACACCTACTGAAGTGGTTATGGGTTTGCAGTTTGGACATGTTACTGAGCAAAAAAAAAAATCTATTATTGTATTCCATGTGGTTTTGCATTGTAATAATTGTTCTGCTGCTGCCAAAAATGGTCTTTTATTTCCTCACATCCTGCCATCATATTATTTAACTTAATTGTGCTTGAATGTTAACTTGGCTGAGAAGCTGCTTTTAATTTTAAGCCATTTTGCATTAAGAATAAGCCTAATTAAAGAAATTACTGAAGTCATAAGCTGACTTAATAAGAAATATGATAATATTCAGATGAAAATTTGTAAGGAGAAATCAATGGGTACTTGAGCACAACCCATGGCATTTCCTAGGATGTTTCCATCCTGCAGGAGTGTGCCCGTCGGAAACATCACTGACATGCAGCCATGTCCCCATTGGTGTTACAGGGGGTTTTGCTGCCCAATGTGGGTGCTGCACAGCTGAACACACAACGCAAGGGATGTGCAATACCCAGCTACAAAACAATTTACAAGCTGCTCTGGTAGTTTAATGCTTTAGTAGCTAACCACCCCACAGGTTATGTCAGTAGGATTTTTTTATGATGCAAATATTAATGATCTGGGTTTCAAGCCTTGTGAAATGGGAGATGGCAGCTCCCCACCAATACCCTTGTCGTCCCCAACCAGCACTGAACCCAGCACTGCCCTTCAAAAGATAGTTTTGGAGCAGTCACATATCACAAAGACCTTTGATGTGAAAACATTCAGGTGAGCATTAGTTACCAATTTTTTTTTCAGCTGCCGTAAGGCACAATAAACTAAAAAGAAAAATCACAAGTTGTTCTAATTTTTTCAGAAGAAAAAAAAAAAAAAAAAAATCTTTCAGCTACCAGAACACTTGGCTGTGAGTTAGCTTTTAATTTTAAACATTCTTACATTAATAGTATGACTAATTAAAGAACTTATTGAAGGCATAACCCAACTAACTAAGCAGAATATAATAATGTCCAAGTGAAGCTTTAAATGAAGAAATCATTGAAGACTTCTGTGTTATATAATTTTTTTCTGCATAGTAGAGGCCACATCTATCTGATCTCTTTCCAAAACAAAAGTCTTTCTTTCAAAGTAGAAAAAAATCAAGCAAATTCAAGTCTTTTTGGTTTCAGGCCTTTTTCTCTCTTTTCCAACCAATGAAGCTGTAACGTGGAGCAGCACAACCTTGCATCCCCAGTCTTGCTGGGGATGTGTACCCTTTGAGATTACTTTCCAAGGTAAAGATATACTTTAGAGATCCTCCGTTTGCCACTTGGGACCTAATTTCTCTGACAGAATATGAGCCAAACATGAGAGCTCAGCTTTCAACATAGAGCATCTTCTGAAAAATCAAGAGTACAAGTCATAAATTAATTTGGCCACAAAAAGGACTCTTTATTGCTCACCGCCCACCTCCATTTAAATACATTGGATAATTTGACCAGATAAACATATTGGCAATAGGGAAATAGTTTTCCCTGCTGGTTCGCATCCAGTTATTTAAAAGAAAAAGAAAAGTCCTCAAAGCATGGTACTCCTCCTTCATATGGGGGAGTTTAAAGAGCAACAACCGTGCTGTGAGAGCATCTCCTCAGTGGGCTTAATTAAGTGAATTTGCCCAGAAAGTAATTACTGCTGCACGACCAGCAAGAGGAGGAGGCTGCCCAGAGTAATCACTGTGCCTCCTGCGTACTCCAGAGATAAATACATTCCTTCCCCAAAACCCCTACCTTAAAATGTGAGCAAGAAGCTTGATGAGAGCCTCAGCTAACGAGGATCCCTGGGAAGTCACCTCTTTGCCTCACCATGTCCCTGATTGCATATTATCCAGTAGATGGGCTTTTATCAGAGTTGTCCCTATACTGACTTTCTGCTGCTTTTCCACCGGCTCAAAGCACTTATAAGGTTTTTTTTCCCCTCTCTACCTGCCTTTCTTGAAACACATTGCCATTTTTGAGACTTTCTCCCAGGGAAAGGTGGGGTGGCAACACCAGACAGAGGGGATATTGCAGCAGAGTGTGCAACAGCCCAGGGATTACGAGCTCAAGCTGAGGATCTCAGCAGCCAGATCTCTGAGTGTGTGCCAGTCCATGTAACCTCCAGGTCTCAGGTCAGAAGCTCCAGCTACATTGATTCAGATCAGCCCAACACTTTGTTTGAGTGAATCAGCATTTTCCCACAGGAAAAAAAAAAGGTATTTCTGGAAATTGCCCACCATGATTATTTGCTCTAGCTCTTAATAAGCCAGCCCAGTGTGGCGCAGCACTGAAAGGGGTTACTCAGCATCCTAGGAGGTCTTCAGGACTCAGCATGGCAAAGCCAGGGTTGTCCTGGTCCAGTGCTGGTGACAGTCCCACTACTAGGGACTAGAACCCTGCAGAGGCCCCTTCCAACCAAAACTGCCATGAGTCTACCATCCAGCATCTCTCCCTCTCTTTTCGAACACCTCCCTGACTCCCTAAGGCAAGGCTGATGGCCCCTCACTTGCTGCTGTTAATGCATTTCTCTCCAGGCTTCTCTTCAATTATAGAGAGGAGCAGGAAAGTTATCTCAGAATGGAAAAGATAAGGTGGAGGAGCGGAGCATGAAATTCCCTTCTAAGTTTCCAGCTCAGCCAAGGGAAGATGTCCCAGGCTTTCCCAACGGGGCAGCACAATCAAAAACATAATGGAAATTCAGAAGTTGCAAATACATCAAAGTCTCATCTTCACAGCATATTTCTCATGCAAATAGCTGCCTGGATGTGCTGCTCAAATGCCACTCAACACCTGATTGGCTTCAGCTGAAGATAATAACCCTTTTACTTGGGCAGATGAAAGATTTGCATCAGCAGCCACATGGCTTAGTTGCTTCACCAGCACAGAAAATAGAGGTTTTTCTGAAATCACGTTCTACTTTTATATCCATCTTCAATTCACAGCTTTGGGTTTGCTATAAGGCTTCAAACGAACATGGGAACAAATTATCCTCTAGCGTTAGCCACCTGCAAAACTCATTTTCATTTAGGAAAGCCTAAAAAACAACATGTGCAGCTGAAAAGTATTATTCTATCTGATGATATGCCTTTTAGTCCCAGCAGCAACAGCGCTGCATTATCTCAACACCTCAGAAGTGGAAAATGTACGTCCAGATGCCTACTAAGAGGTCACAGATGGTCACTCTTGATCATTAGTTTCTGAACCCAAAGAAACATTTTTACACAAACCCCAGAGTGAGAGAAATTATTCCAGGCAGAGCAAGAGAAATACCAAATACTGGATGCCAGCCAGGAACCGAATAAGTTTAATTCTAAAGAACTAAGCAACTTTCCAAGCTGATCGTTGTACTTGCTGGAGAACCCTGCTAAATCCTTCCCAAGACCTACCCTAGTACCTCCTTCACCTGCCCACTCGCTTTAAAAAGCCTCACTTTTATGGTATGAAGTAAAAAAGGACTTCCAAAATCTGAGGTGCTACATGCAATGAAACATTATAAACAACATGCCAAGGCTGGCCACGACCAGAAGTGCATCCAGACAGCTGCAGCTTCAAATGACACAGGCAAACAAGTATGTCAGTTTTGGCCTTAATTTCTTTAGCCATGGCAAGCTGGTAGTCAGGGCTCTGGTGCCCACCTGGCTCTTACTTTAAAGGATGGTCTTCATCTCCTGCCAAATGTCCCTGCTTCCTGCATGAAATAAATTTAAAATGTCTTTTGCACTGTGCTTCAGCAGGAATAATTCAGAGATGCATATACTTGCACGGGAATACCTGCCCTGCAGATGATTCAGTTCAACCAATAGAGTAAGCAACAAGTCTTAAATAACCCAGCAGGTATTTTTCATTCAGCTCTGCTTTTTCCAGCAGTGCAGGGAGTACCATCTATTTAAATGCCCAGAGTGGATGGAAGAGAGCCCATTTGCACGAGCTGATACAGACTTCACCATTCACTCCAGACAGAGCTTTCCTCCAAAATCCATGTTATATGAAACAGGCGCAGTTTTGCAGAGTCCATATGGATCGCCACGTAACTGGGATGATTTACATTAAAACACCTATGGGGAACAACTCCCACGAGGGCTCCTGAAAAGGAGAGAAATGCTGCCTTCTCCAAAGCAAAACTAATAATTTTATTCTTCCCTTGGCACGTGCTCCATCATCAAGTACCTGGGGAGCACAGTAAGGGGATCTGAAAGCCCAGCAGTGAACCATGTTTTTCTCCGAAGCGCTACTACCACAGAGAAGACGACACAGAATTGCCCAGAAACAGAGAGAAGCAAAAGGAGGATTTTATATGAAGTTTTCACATATAGATTTTGTATTACAAAGAGCCTCATCACCTATGGTGCATGATTTGGGATTGTAACAGATTCTAGGTACTCTGGGAGACAATCTCGTTCCTCCTACTTGCCGTTGCTATTGGCAGGATTTTTGTTCACCAGTTTGAAGGCTGAAGTCTGGTGTCCCCAAGGATGTTTCACCCACCTAAACCCAGGGTGCAGCTCCTTCCTGGTCCTTGCACAGCCTTCCTCTGGATTTAGGCAGACGATGACCAAGACAGGGATGGTCTCGCTTCTTTTGCATATCACATGGCCACCGTGGCCAATGCTGCTCAGCAAGACAGAAAGTGAGCAGCAGTGGGCCTGCACAGCAAGCCTGTGTTCAGACCCACTGAATATTAATATTCTAATATTTTAATATTAATGTTTTCATATGGCTTTCTCTGTGGCTCCTTGTCTTGATAAGCCATCTGTATTCTCATTAATACAGACACTGCCCAGGTGCAGTTTTCAAACCATAAGTCTACATTCATTGGAAATTCTAGCGCCCAAAGCTGTGTGCGCTGCACAGTGCGCTTCGCTCCGGAGCACTGGGACAGCAGAGTCCTCATTACAAGTCAGTAATCTGGAAAACACTGAATTTTCAAGGTAAACTGAACTGGCCTTCAATACAAACAAGCACAGTAAATCTGGCAGGCTCAGGATAAAACATACTCCTTTACTCATCCTGTTTCAAGGCTGTTCCCTCCCTACACAAGAAGTCCCTGTGAAGTTGCTGCAGTGTCACACAGAGAGGCCAGGACGGACCTGCTCTGCCTGCAGAAACACAGAGAGAAACTGCAAGGTCCTGGTTCCCTGCTGAGCACTGCCAGGTAGGGCTCTCGCTGCCCAAACCAGACAAAAAGCATCTCAGATATCCACATCTGTGGGTTCAGCAGCACCAAAGTGTCTCCTTTAGGTGACCTTCTAGCATGATGAGGAAGATCAGCAAAAGACCTTCATGCCCTTCCTCTCCTCCTCCCCAATGTGGAAGCCCCTGGGCAGGCCCATGAGGATGGATGGTGGCTCTCCCCAGGACAGTCACACCCTCAGCAAAGTGCCACATCGCCTTACGGCCACCCCGCAGCCCAGGCTGTAGCGTTTACAAGCAGACCTGCTCACTGTCATCCTTCCCACCATGCCAGAAGATGCTGAGTTCAGCTTGGAGCAGCTTTCACACCTCTGCAGTAAGGTATCTGTGTTATGCAGGCTATTCCAGCTCTAATTGCAAAGGAAAACGGGGAAAAAAAAAAAAAGTATGGTTAGCACTGAATACTAACTCCCAATTCATTTGTCACAATGCTGAATCCCACAGGTGAGCAGCACACTTTAGGGAGCAACAGGTCCAAAAAAGCCTGGACCTGCTCCAAAAAGCCTGCGATACCGAAGTGCAGATGTCCTGCCTGGCAGCATGTTGCAGAAAGGCAGTTGCCATGGCACTCGGCGTGAGCAGTAATTAGGGATGTGATGGGAAGATGTCTTCTCTAGCCAGTGACCTGCTATGCAATTGCATTTTCCTTGTAGCAGTAATAAACCTTGTAAAAATGATGTGAAGAGGCTAGTAAACTTGTTAAACAGAATCTCTGAAGTCCAAAACCATCAAAGCCGAGGTACGGATGCAACAGCTGAAGGGATCACCTCTCCCAGCAGAGCCCCTTACCTCGGCCATGGTTTCACACTCCACTGTCCTCAAGGAAAGGCGTTTGGTGTGCATTTTTCTGGGTTTGGAAAGGGGAAAAATGTTCTGCAATGATGGCTCACGCTTTCACAGAGGGTCCCGCAAGTGACCCCACTGGCCCGGTTCTGCTTCCCCTGGCTGTGGGCTGTGCACAGGGCGCAAGGTACGATGAGCACAAAGCCCATAGACGTACACTGGGGCTTGGTTTGGTGCTAATGCCTGCTAGCAGCGATATTTCTCCTTTTGCTCGTGCAGCTGATAAAACCAACATGGGCACTTTGTCAGGGTGGGAAGGATTAATCACCCATCGTTCGTAATACGCTCTTTCAGCAGCACGGCTCTCAGAGTTTCCGTTTCCTTTCAGGGAATTAATATCTACCATAAAGATACAGACCATTACAATATAACATGTTATTTACTTAGTTTCTCATTTTTAAAGACTCCCACCTGCTGCTGTATTTTAAGGCCAGTTCAGTGCCTCACTCCCTTGGCATACTGATTTATTCTGCAGTCATGGACGTCTATGAAGCGTTGGGTCCTACCTAACGCCAGCCTGCCCTGTGCAAGCCTCCGTGCAATCTGATTTCCTACCTACAGCTGCAGGTACAGGTCAGAAATAGCACGGTGAAGACCCCAATTGCCTCTCCCACATCCCCACAAAGTACCAAGCTGGAAACTATCTCTGATGCAGACCAGATGCTTTATTTCGTCAGTGGTTTCAAGACAACCAAAATAACATTTTCTATGCGGTGAAGTATTTGACAGAACAAAACACCCAGCTCTAATCATCAAGGGCACCAAGGCAAGAGATTGAATATGAATAAAAACGAAGCAAATGTTCTGGATGGTGTTGGAAAACATGCTCTAAGTTCTCAGTAGTTAAAAGAGAAATAAATGTCACTTTGAAAAAAGGCGGGGCAATAAACTGGCACCTGCAGAGTACCAGACATTTGTTTGTTCATTCATCAGCAACTGCAATATGGCATTTCAGGCTGTCAGTTGGTGCTAGACCGTCTTGCTTTGTCGCACAGCTCTGGAGCCAGGGTCTGGGTACCGCCGATGAGCCAGGCTCAGCATCAGTGAGGCTCTGCCCTTCCTGCCCTATCGCCTCTATAAATTAACATCAAAAACACAGCATAAAGGTGTAATTTTCTGCAAAGTGCTAATCATGAATCCATATCCCCAAACTCCATGGAGTGCAGGAGAAGCCCAAGGCAGAGATGTCCCACTGTTACTCTCCCTGCCTGCCCTCCGCAAAGCACCCACAGCCACCGTGCAGAGGCACGGCAGGGTTGGGGGCACCACAGCCTTCTGCAACTCAGTTGTGGGCAGGGGGATTTTTTTTTTCCCCCTCCATATCCTATCAGGCCACCCAGGATCTGCATGTGAAGATCAAAAATTGGTGGGGTTGTTTCTGCCCATGGAAGAAAAGGCTGGGTGATTAAGACATGCTCCTCCTGCATCTCTCTTTGTACCTTGTAAAACCATTTCACAGTCTATTAAAAATAATCAACGTCTTCTCTCTCTGCTTTGTCGGAGGTGGCCAGATACTCTAACCACTCACTCACAAAAGAAAAATCTCTCGAAAAGCTCATAAAAACTCCGAACAAGATGACAACACAATAAAATGCCTGTTTACAGTGCAATTGATATCCTGAAAAATATATCAATGCAGCACATTGATTTACTAAGCTTAATCCAACAGTTGGTTTCTAAGCACAGTCATCACCTTAAATAAAACAGACATTTAGTACAGTACTAAACATTTCCAAGTCTCTGCATGTGCCAAATCCTTTGGGGGGGGGGGGGGGGGGGAATGGATGACTCGATCTTGAAAATATCACTCTGCCCACAAGTACACCAAAGAAAAGAGAAGGCAGGTTTAATTTCAGCCTACAAGTAACTTAGCTGCTAGAAGGGATGGCACTTCCAAATTTATTAAATTGCTGGTTATTATATACACACTTGGGTCCAGTGTGTATATACACTGGGTTATATCAGCGCTTGCTTAATTTATCCCCAGACAGTGCCAGGCAAAACTGGGACTATAAACCTTGGAAGGACAGACCGTACATGCCACAGCCAGCACAGAGGCAGCACAGGCAACCCCTTTGCTCTCAGGGTATATCCACCAGCTCCACTTTGGAAACACAGTATGAATTTTTGAGATACTTCCATCACGCTGCATTGAGATAATTGATTATTGAATTCTGGCACCCTGGCCCCATGCAGAGCTAATATCTTCAGCCTGTGTCCTGTATCACAGCCCACTTCAACCAAGCCCTTCATCTCGCGTATGTGTTTCATGAACAGTAAGTACAGCAATTGCGTCTGAGTTAACAACGCAACAATTTTGCTGTCAGGCTTGTTCAAAGTGATTAGCCTCAAGACAGACTTTTAAATACCAGCTGTTTGTGATGCATTTGGACTCCTCTGTAATGTCAGCTCTACTACTGGGATAGTTACAGCAACTATTTTGGTTTTGTGTAATAGGGATCCCCTGTTTGCAGGAAAATATGAAAATAAAAACAGGAAGGAAAAGAATGGTTTCAACTTATGATGCTCATTTACAAAGTCACGACATAGCCCTCCTGTTGTGGAGTGCTCAATAAAGTGCTTTAAAAAACAAAGAAACAGAAAGTTGTCCAGATGGGCTCCTGTCCACCAAATACCACTGCAGGGAACTTGAAGGCCCTTGCAAAGCCAACATGGCTCCTCAGTGCCCACTGTGACAGGGACAAGAACACGACAGGCATGGGAATGTGGTGACAAACCAGTTATAAAAGTGGAAAAGATTTATGCATAACAGGGACTGGAAATCACTGCCTGGATGTCAGAGTGGTACTGTGCTGGACTCTGCAGGGCTGAGTTACCCACAGAAGAGCTATTTGCATCTGTTTGACTGAATGCCCTTGCCCTGCTGGGGTGCAGGTGACCTGGTCCTCCCTGGGCAAGAAAGCCAATGGATGCTGTGATTTTTCACCTTCACAGGGACAGGTTAATGGCACTGATAACTCTCTGTGGCTTGCAGCAAAGCTATACTTCAGCCGTTTTTTCACAAATTTCCCTCCACTTCTTGACCCTCTCATTTCCATAAAAAAAGTAATCACTTACGCATGTTTTTAACCTCTCGTTATTTCTTTTAGCTCAGTTTTCAAAGCAAACCATTGAAACAATGAAATACTTCCCTTTTTTGGGGAGGAGAAGGTCTCTCAGACTTTTTTGCACAAACTGCCAACAGTGTGACTCAGTCAGAAATGGCCTTTTTTGACGAATGAACATTTAACATTTTGCCTATTTCTACTTGATACGGAAGCCTGGACTAACCTGATTTGTATTTGTAATCCCTGTAATATTGAACTGCAAAAGAGACAGGGAAAAACTAATTGTTCTGAGCTCAGCTGAATGATGTGCTAATTGCCAGAAAAAATGGTAAGACATTGAGAGCATGAATTAAAATTAAATCAGCTTCCTCCTCCTTTTAGGTTTTGCAGGTATGTTCATTATCACCAAAGTTGTATGTAGAAGTGAAAGAAATCAGAGCAACAAACGTGCCCATTGGGGTACACGATAGTTGGGATATGTGATACACAAGAGGCAACCCCTGCATGCTGTTGCCTGTGTTTTCCCAATGTCTTTGTTTCTCATGTATTCACTTCTCCTGCCACTGAAAAATGATCTAAAAAACCTCTTCCCAAATTCAGTCCCAAGGCAGACAGCTTGCTCTGCCTACCAAGCAGCAGCTGGACACATCTGCTGCTTGATCGTGGTGCCCTATGCACACTTATTCAGAAAATACACATGGATAAATTGGTAAGACTGGAGCTTAAACCAAAACACTACAATGCCTACATGACTTGAACACAAGCAGCTGATTAGAATTATATATCTTAGTCACTTTTATGGTTTTAATGCAAGACCTTGGTATCTTTCCATTCCCTAGAAAAGAAAACCTCTGATGCACAGTGGCCCTGCACAGTCTGAAAAATAAGCCGCCAAGCCCCGGTCCCAGCTAGAAACCCCTCCAGTGTGATATTTTGCTCCCTGTTCCTCACCCTTCGCAGTAAACACCAGCCCACTGCTCCCAGCTCCAATCTGCCCTGCTGCCAGTATTAAACGGGCTCCCTCCAGGGACCCTGCCGAGAGGCTGCCTGGCAAAACACCTGGGAAATACAATTAGAAATAGAAAAACGTCTCAAATGTTTTTTCAAACAAGTTTCTGTGCAGTTTTTCCACCTTTGTGTTTTTTCCAATGACCTTCACAGTGAGTGATTTTTTTTAAAAGCCCATTTTCTTTGGTGAGCCTGAGATGTTTTGTAGCTCCGTCAGCACACAGCTGCTGAGCACCAGCTTTGGCACCAAGTATTTCTTCACTTAAATGAAAAGCGGAGCAGAGTATAGCATAAGTGACATGTCGGCACAGAGAAGAATAAGTTAGGACTCAAAAAACATCTTCCACATAAACAGAAAGAACAAAATCCACCAAATGCCCACGCTCTTGAGAGCCAGAAATTAGAGCCAGACATATAATTTTTGTGCAATCATTTTGTCCCTTTCAGAAGAGACAAGAACTGTCTCTTGAATCAGTTAATCAAAATCTCAGCTGATTATACCATCCGCAGTTTGTTTCCCAGAGAGCTAATTGAGAACATTCAATATTCAAAAATTAAGTTGGTTTCAATGGGCACATCCATCTCCGTAGCGTGGGCTTCGGCTCCCAGGCAAATCTGGCACTCCACTGAATCCGGTTTGCAATGCAAATAGCCAAGATTAGGGAGGGGGAGAAAAAAAACAGGAGAAAAATACTCAATCATAATTGTCATTGTTCCTTGCCCAAGAATTGGAAGTATTTTCTCTTCAACTTTGAGAGGACTGGACTGCAGAGGCCTGGAGAAAAGCATGGGCAGCATGAGCTAAAGCCCACAATGGACTCTACCAGATGGAGTCTCCTCACACCAAAGGACATCACACCTGATGTAGGTTGTGGGAAGGCAAAGCATCTCAGAGGGTATGCCCAGGGGAACTGTGATAGCCAAAGTGGTAAAAACAGACCTTTTCCACCAGAGGAAAATAATTACTGGAGCAGAAGGACAGCAGGCTGCTGCATGATCCAAGGTGCCGAAGGTGTCCAGGTCTGGAGCAGGGTTGTGAGCTGGAAAGAGGTTGTTGAGAACCTCATGTTCATTTGTGATGATGTGAAGCTCCATTTCTGCCCAAGTTGTCAGCTGGACCACAAGGTGTAGCTTTAGCTTGCACACACCAAGCTTCCTTGCAAGCTGTTCACTGCTTGCTTTTCACTTGGGAATAGATTTTGAGCTCCTTTGCCTTTGCCTCTGACCCCTCCAGAATGCCACATTGCTCTTATACAATGCCAAAACAGGAGTTTTCGAGCTCAGGGTACCACTGAGCCAGAAAGCTGCAGGGCTGCTACTGAGACGTCTTTCTTTGGCTCCTCTCGTGGGGAACAGCATCAGTCCAGACCATCAGCTACACTAGCAGCACCTTGCCACCATCTCTTCCCACTCTTTGGATGCTACTCACCATTGTGGAGCATTAAGCTCCATAGCCACGGGCACCAACTCTTATGGGTTTGCACAGGGTCTAATGTAAAACAATTTTGACCTCTGAGTATCAATGCAACCAAAGTTATGGAGAAGTAAAATTCATCTGTGCAAGCTATCAGCCCAATCTTGAGAGGTTTTGAGCCTTGCAAATACCCTGATGATGTTTGCAGAGTGTAGAAATCAGACAAGACCTGGGAGGATTTTTCCTAGCTGAGTTAGAGAAGGAAGGGGACTGGGGAGGCCGCGCAGGAGGAGCACATGCTGCTGTGCTCCCTTCCTCTCCTTAGAGGTCTCGGCACTGGCACCGATGCTCTGCACACCTGCCTCCAGCTCGAAACACACCGCGTAACCAGAAAGTCACAACTGCAGGAGACAGCTCGCTCCTGCTTGTATCTCTCATTAGCGCTAACACGATCTTAACAGCTTCTCCTGCACAATTAACAGCCAGTGAAATATAGACTTGTCCCTCCTTGTTTGCTCTGCTTCCATCAACCTTAAGTAAGCGGCACTCGCAGCCAGGCCCTGAGGAGCAGCTGTCCCAGCCATGACTGCCCAGGGCTGGACAGACCTCAGCCAGCTTTGTTTTGCCAGGTGGCAGATCGCTCCCACCAGCAGCTACGCTTGGGGTTGCAGCTGTTTAAACACCCCATACAGGGCCAGGTACACCCCATCTCCCTGCAAAAGCTTCCAACGCAAAGCTCCCCCCATCTGCAATGGCATTGCAGGTCTCTCGAAATGCTCGAGCTGAATCCACCACTGGAAGCAGCATGGCTGTGCTGGCACAGCGCTCTCCGGGGTGACACACTCCACTTCACAGCAGGGCTAGTTAGCACAGGCAGAGTAGTTCATCAGCATCATTACCTGCTTCTGGGGTGGCCCTGAGCAGCTCTGCCTCCCCTACCTCTGGGGTTGAACACAGCACTCAGGTTGGTAGCTGCCCTGACTGTACCCCACTACATCCCTGCACCCCAAAGCGACCCCAGATTACTCTGATTTATGATACAGCTTGCTGTGGTATCTGAGCAGCTGAGGGGTCAGGAAGGAAGGTGGCTCCATGTTTCCAGGCAGGACGTTGTTCAGCATCCGAAGGGTTGCATTTTCCCATCCATCCCCCATCATTGCCCCTCTGAGTACAGCCCTATGTAACCACCACAAAGGGCAGGAGATGGCATGCTGCTGAATGCAGTACAGGCTGGAGAACCCGATCGTCTTTGGTTCTCCATTTGTCACAATCCTCCAGCAAAAGTGACAGTCTGAGGAAGCTGTGAAGGGCTTCTGAGAAGAGATATCGCTTCTGTTAATTATCCTACATGCATACTCCAACCTTTTCTAGTGTTTGCCACTGGAGAGAAGAGCTCATTTAGAGGGGGGGGGAGGGGGCGGAAAATAAAGCAATTAAAAGAATAGCTATAAGCCTAGCGAAGAGATAATAAATGACAGAGCAGTGGAATGCTAATGCTGTGTTCTTGGCTCCTTGTGAATGGACCTGTACAGCTCATCGGAGAGGTCCTGCTCCAGTGAGTGGATCTCTCCTCAAAGGATTGTCCTCTGCAGCTGTGAAAAAAAGTATGAGAGAGATAGAAAAGGAATTTTTAAAATCCCCTGCCAGGACTAAATTAGTTTGGTCAACAGCCATGTCTGACCTCCCCCTGCTTTCACAAGGACTGAGAGGTGCTCCTTCCTTCCAAGGGATGCAGAGCGGGTGTAAGCACTGGCCCAGGGAGCTGGAAGAAGATGGGAACTGTGGGTCAGACAAAGCAAGTTTTGTCCAGTAGCAAAGTAACATTTTGAGAAGGTTTCATCTGGTCATTTCTGACCCTGAAACTGTTTGACTTTCCATTTGCAATGTTTTTTTCCTTTTAAAGTTGATATATATCGTTAGACAAGGTAAGAAAAGGTGTAGATAATTCTGCAAATATAATAGGATTTCCTAGGTGAACATCAATCTAACGTTTTATAAAGCCCTGATCTGCCACTAAACCAAATATATATATTTAAATGTGTGTGTACATATCATACACATAATTTGTGCAATTCCAGTAGCATTGATATTAATAGTAACATATCATTACCTCCCCATTAATCTTCAGGCAGCTCCCCATAAAGCACCGCTGAAACCTCCTGAAATAGCAGCTAAAACCAATAATGAAAAACCACCTAGCAACGTCTTGCTTTTACCTCCTGCTCTGGTTGGGAGGAGGGAAGGAGGGTACCCAGTGTGAGAAAAACGGAGAGAAAAACACCATTTGATCATAATTTTTAAGCAACAGCAGGGTTATGAATATAATTTTGTCAAAAAAGGATTGAAACACACGACACATTTTGCACGTTCCTGCTGCCAGATGAAATCACGAGCAGTGACGGGACTTACAGCGCAGTCCTCGCACCCTGCCATGGGTGGCAGGTTCTCTTACGGAGATACCTGGTAATAAAACCCCAGGGTGGGTGTTTGGAGCCCATGCCCGCCATGCCACATCATTAACCTCCTAGAGACACTTCCCAGGCAGTCAAGCAGAAAGAAGGAGCCTCATTAATGCCCTTGGGCTATTTTGGAGTATCTCATTTCATTTAAGCATCCTCCTAACCACACCTTGCTGCCAATGAGGTTTTTCACAGAGGAACTGTGATGCCCACGACAGAAGCACACACTCCTCCAGCCACAGCACATCATGACTGATTCCCTGCAGCACCACAGCTACTCCTGCATCCGTAACCAACCTCATCTTGCCATTCATCTGCCCAACTTTTCTCCTTTCCACTGTCTTCCCAACTAAAGCAAGTCAAGAAACTGGTACAGACATTCATTTTGTCTACTCCAGTAAGGCAGTTCCCTGCTCCTAAAAATACTCTAGGAAATAGAATCAACATTTTGTAATTTGGATGGTAACAGCAATTACTAATAATCAGCAGGAACATAATTTTTGTCATTTTCTACTCTAGCTGTAATGTAATTTCAATAGCAAACTTTGTTTTGCACACTAAACAAACATGATGGGCAATATGAGAAAAACAGAGATAAAACGGAATATCAAAAACCAGCTTTAAAAATAAACAAACTTCAATCAAATTGCAAATAATTGTCATTTAAACAGCCTTTTGGAAAGATAAAGTTAATATTGTTCCTCTGTTCTCCTGTAAAATGGAAAAATGAAAGCTCCACTCCACTCCTCTTGCTCAGTGGCAGCGGCACTCGAAATTGCAACCCTAGTGCTCGGGCAAGCAGGAGGCTGGAGGCAGCATTCCTCCTGCCAGACCTCCCACAGATGCGCCGATTTACTGGGCAGACAAGAAAAGACAGGGCAAGGTGAAGAGCACACGCACAGCTTGAAGGACTGTACTAGACGCAAGACTGCAGTCAAGCAAACGACTTGTTTCATAGTGAAAAGCAGTTTTGCACAAGGAAGCCCGGCTCTGCAATAGGTTTTCTGGAGACTAAGAGAGCTCTTGCAAATAAAAAACGAGGAATATTTCCTTCCCCCAACCTGATAAATTTGCTGTAGGTGTCTATGCTTTCCAAATCAATAAGCAAGTGCCAATTTCATGCAAGGATTTAACTTGGAAGTGTGACCAACTCATGGCTTTTCCTTACAGCCAAGAACAGCAGATGCTACACTGCTCTGTGCAAGTATTGGTCCCTAATGTGTATTGATGACTAGATCAAGCCAGCTTGGGAAAAGAAAAATACTATTCAATAGTAACGAATACTATTGTGGGAACTCTTGCCATGCTCAGGAGCAGCTCAGTGAGACCCCGCTTGTTGGCAGCACTGTTGCATGACATTTAGAAATGACACATTGTCTCTCTGTCCAGTTTAGAAGACATCCCTTACCAAGGCTCAGAGCAAGCTGCAGATTGTCTACAATTCCCAAGCAAAAATGGACTGCAATCCAATTTCCCATTTCCAGAACGCCAGAGGAAACATCCGCACACTAACCCCCATACACCCCGGGTTACACATCAGCTGTGTGCATCCTTTCAAAGGCCAGATGAAAGTTTGTAAGCTCAGGCAATGCTATAAATTATTTCAGAAGAGAGGCAGGTGAGCACCCAAGTCCCAGAGTTTGTAGAGAGCCCACCCGGAAGCATCGCCTGGAGCTTGATAAATAGACCCACAAAGCATAAGGCAGCATCTAGTGTCTATTGAAGAGGAACCATTAGAAGGGACGGATCATTCTCAGTTAATTTCAGTAACAAGATCATTTAAGTTCCTTTGATTAATTATTCAGTGAACAGTATATACCAAGCTGGTCTTTGGCATTTCGATCTTGGAACAAACTTTGGGAAGTACACACATTGGAAAGACAGGATTTTGAGAAACCTCACATTTACTTTGCTTTCAGAAACATCTTCAGCAGCAGCCCTTGTACCAGGTTGATGAGCTTTACATCTGCTGCTTTGGTGCCAGTGCACTCTGGAGCGATCACTGCTTTCCAGGGGATATTTTGGATGGGTAGCAAAGCATGCACCACTCACACAGGCAAGACTCGATCTATCTGCTGCCAGAAGGCTTTATAATCAACCAGGCTATTATTTTTTTAAGCACTTACTTACTTACTTACTGCAAGACTTCTCATTTGAAACTGGATTCTCTTTTCATCTGCTTTTTGGACAGATTTTTTCTCTCTAGAGGAATAAGAGTCACACTGGAATAT
Source organism: Platalea leucorodia (assembly GCF_965183815.1). Lineage (NCBI taxonomy): Eukaryota > Metazoa > Chordata > Aves > Pelecaniformes > Threskiornithidae > Platalea > Platalea leucorodia. The sequence continues at coordinate 36,979,382 of NC_138830.1, forward strand.
GACTCAAAGCTGGCTTTCATTTGTATTTCCAAACAGCCTAAACTACTCGGGCTTTTGAAGGTGGGTTCCTCTTGGAAAGAGAACACCACCAGTGGGCTGCGTCCTTTGTGCTGGTGCCCAACGCTGTCGCTAGCTGCTGGCAGAGGGGGCTCCCATCGGGGCCCTGCAGACCCCACGGCTTTGTGCCAATCCCGAACTCCGCCGGTGCCAGACACTTGTCAGGGGGATCACAAACATCTCAGACCCTCCCAAAGGCAAGGGCAGTCAGAAGGGCACTGAGGGAGAGACGGCAAAGGCAGGCGGAGGGGCTGCTAACGAGTTTGTCACCTTAATTTGATAGCTTGGCGCAGCCTGCAAAAGCTTGATTCTCAGCAAGAGCAGTCAGGTGCCATATATAGTGTCAACTTTGATGCAACATAAAACTAAAGCACACCTAGAGCCCTCCTTTGCCATCATTTTTCTCTGCTACTGCAGCTGCGATGCAGAGAGCACAGTGCTGCTTGTGGATCCATCCACTTGCCCTTGTTGCCTTGCGGGGGCTTTGTACTGACAGAAGTGCAGCCACATCAGGCTGCTTGGATCAGAGCAGAGGCAAAGCATCTGCAACAGCAGCTGCAGGGCTTGGGCTGGCCTCTGCGCAGCTGAATTCCGCCTTGAAGAGAAGGAGGCTCATTTCTTTTAAGTGCTAGAGCAATCACTGTACCAGGGGGTATTTTGAATGGGAGGCGAAGAAGGCATGGTCCAAGTGCAGGGGATAGAGAGAGATCATAAAGAGACAAGACCACAAATCATTCCAGTTTGTTGTGTGTAAAACAGCTGGATAGGACAATGCTTACAGAGATTGACACCGTTACCTTTTATAGCACAGCGAAGCTTTTAGATAAAGTGGAAAAGCTGAAGAGCCAATTAAATACCCTCATGGGTAAAACTAAGCATTATTTCAGATGCTGTAAAGATCAGGTTGAACTAGAGAAAATGGCCTGAAAAAAACACCAAGACAAAAGAAGTCATAGTGGCCATCACGATGAGACACAAACCAAGCAGAAATGAAGATTTTGCAAAGTTTTGCAAAGCGAGTTGCACCCTGCAGCCTCTGTGGTGCTTAGCTCTCCGGAGCAGCACTGCCCCTGCATACTAATGCCGTGATCCAACGGCTCCATGAAACAAGGGTGTGTCAGCACAGGGAACTTACTTGGTGTTGTCTGAGTCAATGGTATGAAAGAGCTTCTCAAGTTCTTCTTCGTTGAGCGTTCCGTCAGAAAAAAAGGCCTGAAACTCCTCCAGGGACAGCTTCCCGTCATCTGCAAACAGCAACACAGTCGCTATTAGGGTACAGGCAAAGCAAGGGGCACAACAACTGAAAATCAAGAGTTACGTTCAAATTTAAAGATTCAGACCAAAAATTATCTCCAAGTGCTTCTGCAGACCTGGCCCTCAACCAATGCAGAGCTCATCAGCCACAGGGTGGGAACTGGCAGCTCTGGCAGCACCACAGCCAGGTGAAGCTTCATTGCTCCTGGCTATGGATCCATTGGCCATTAGCAACTAATTGGGCTATTAACCCAAAGCATGACTCAAGCCTAAAGACTAAAAGCCTGCAAGTTTCATCCTAAAACTGAATTACATTTAAGAAGTTATGGAGCATTTTGTCTACCGTATGTTCAAATGATTCAGGATGCTCATTAAGGGATGTATGATAGATAGGAGAAGACCCAGGGCTGCAATTAATGACAGACCCAGCAACATCTTTTGCCATCTCCGCCTAGCTACACGTTCTCCAACACAGTACATCTCCCAGCTCTGGACAGAAACGCAAAATAGCAGCTACCAAGCATAACAAGACACATCTTGCTTCAGTTGTCAACTGTTTAAACACACAAGGACTGTGTCACCTTAATGTTGTGCTTTTACTTCTAAAGGGACCTGATGACGCACAGAATCCATCTGCCCGGCCATACGGGCTACAGCTTGCTGGGTGCCTTTTGGCAAACCTACCAGCACGCGAAGGAGTCACAAGACAGAGGTTTAATAATGTTCTCCTGGGTACCTAAAGAGGAACTTGCTGTAATTTCAGCAGCAAGCTCCAAGCTCATCCTTGAACGTTTATTTTGATACTGGCTCTGGCCAGAAGTGCACAGGCACTTTAGCAGCCTCATCTCCAGCTGTATGAAGAGGCCCTGCAGATAGTCAGTGCTTGGGGGAATGCGTCTCTGGTCTCAACTCAGAGATTGAAACATAAGATCCAGATTTGAAAAATCTGGCCATACACTTTGCATATTTTTTTAATATATTTGCCCCAGTGTTGATTTAATACTCAGCTTATTACAACCTACTTAAATGACCAACAAAGAAAAAAATTATCAAATCCATGTACAACGGGATGTAAGGAAGACTCCTTTGCAACTTTTGCTGACAAGGTGACAAAGGCTTATGCCTAACTGTTGTATCTGGAGCCTTTCACTGTGTGCTGTGGACAGGTACAGCATGTCTTTAAAGCCACAGGTGGAGGTGAGAAGGTCTGAAGTTCAACAATAAAGCAATAGGAGAGAGACAAAAGAAACTTTAAAGAAACCTTGATTTACCTCAAGTTTCTTGTTCAAGCCACTGATGCTGCTCTGGTGTGCAGCAGTGCCTAGCACAGAATAACTGTCCCCATTCACATACTATTTGGAGTCTTTCCATTCATATCCACAGAAGATTCATAGACTGGAAATGCTGTCTATTTTGCAGTAGAACGTATCATTTATTATTTAATCAGATAAATTATAAACCCTGTTGCTTCTCTTTCAGGAAATGATGCTAGAGGACAAAATTAGCCAACTTACCACATACATATCGATATTTCTTCCCCAAACTAAATAAGTCTGCTGTTCCTAAAACATACCTGCATTGTCAAATGCTAACCCAGTTTCCCTTGCCTGACACAGACAAATTTAGACCAGTGATAAACTGAGTCCAAGATACTTATTTAATTGGCAATTACGAAAGGAACACAGCAGGAGAACAAAATCTACAATAACGCTGGGTGAAAAGGGTATCATTTTCAGAGCACCACAATGGCTACACAGTGCCCAGCTGCCTCTATTGTTTTTCTTCCTTCCTTCCCCAAAATGTGACCTCTTTGCAGCAGGCGGGGTGCAGAATACCAACGCACAGATGGGAGGATGGGTCCCAGATCTGCTGTCTGTTTTCAATTACAGAAAACTAAAGCATCTGGCAGGGGGAAAATACTTCAACAAGTACCTATTGCTTGAAGCACCCCACCAGTGTCACCTGGAGGCTAACCCAGTTGTGACAATCATTAGCTCAAGCAGACGAAAGACTGTGCCCAGAGCAAGAGCCCCATCCACACCATCCATCTCCACCTCTGCATATTGCACAATTGGATGAGAAGCTTCCCCCACAGTACTCCTATTTATGCAGTATCCTAGCCAAGATCAAGGTCTGGTTCCTTCTGATCCTGACTGGCAATGAATATATGTCTTCAAGCATCAAGATCAAAAGGATAACAGCATTTCTATCCCACAAGGGCTAAACAGGTCTTTATCTAGGGTACAATTCCTGCAAACCTTAAATCAGTACTTGTTCACCTTGAAATTGTCCTTCCACACAGAGAGCAGGAAGAATTAAACTCCCAGGAAAGCCATATAAATCAACTTACTGGGAAAGACAAATTGTAAAATCAAGTGATTTTTTTCAGGAAAGTACTTTAATCCAAATTTACCGTTCACTCACCTCCAAAAGACACAAAGGTGTTTCTCTCAAAGTTTACGGAAAAAGTCTTTCTCCTTTACTCAGTTTATATCTTATAACTTCTCTCTTTCATTTTATTCTTGCTTGCTTTTTTTTTGGATTAACGTGTGCCAGGCTGCACCTTTGCAGCAGCCTCTGAAATGCTGGTGTTTAAAATCTGTGCCTAAATACTGCTCTGACTCCTATCTTGCAGCCTCTAGAGTCATAGGTGAGAACAGGGAGGCAGGTACCAATACGCTTCAAAATTTTTTTGGCATTTAACAGCACAAAGTAATACAGGATGAGCGAAGGATCTAGAAGAAGGAGGAGGTGACAGTGAATTTTATTTCATTTTTGTTGTTTGGAGACCCCACAGAACTGGTTGGCCCCTGGCAGGAATTTGAGTAAAAGTACAAATTTTACTCATAAACAGTGCTTGGGACTTTCATCCCCCAACAAGTAACACCACAAAGTACCAATCAGCTTAAAGCTGATCATTATTTAATACAAGCTGGAATACTTGTCTGCAAACACACAAAGCAAAAGCCTTCCAGAGTAACAAGATAATCCTTGAGCTGCATATCTATAATTGTGAAACAGCCTGAAAGCTGTGGGCTGCTGGAGCCTAGCAGGCAAGGCAGCCTCGGGGGAGCTCGGGCGATAAGGGGAAGCAGACCAGGCTGGGATTTGGCAGTTAAAATTAAAATGGTAGAAAATCCTGGGCCAGGAGGATTGATCACCACATTACTGACACCAGGTCCACACGCCGGCGGGTGCTGTGATAAGAGCTGATGGAGACACCGTGCTCGAGGAGCAGTCTTATCAAGAAAGACACAGAAAAGCAAGCTTTTTCTGAAAGCAGAAGTGTCTGTGCTCGCCAAAGAACGGATAAGACTTCCAGAAACCTGCTTTTTCCTGAAAACTCCTGGGTGCGAGAGATACAAATTCTCCAAATGAATTGTCAGGCTTCGTACCAGAGTGGCAGCGTCAATCGTACAGTTCGACCTCACCCATGCCCTGCCCTGTAGGAGGTCATCTGGGGACACTTCAGCCCTTCTGATAGGGAGGATAATAGAATAATTGAGATTCCGCACCAAATCTCACTAAACAAAATAAAACTTCCATCAGTTTTAAGATCTGGGGAAGTCTTTATGACTGTCATCTGGATGAGCACACTAAAGGCAGACAACCTTCTTTCACCTACTCACCCCCCTTCCCTTTAAACCCAGTACTTGAAGTCAACACCTAAGCCGGCAGCAAGGACAAATGCCACCAACTAGAAATTGGCTACATTGGCACTGATTGTCTGAGAAAAGAGATAATCAGGCCGCAGCTATTCTGCCATTATTTTTTCCTGAGAGAGTAATCTTCATTTTACTCTAGCTTTTCAAAATAATTCAATCACAGGCAAAGAGCAAAGCAAATTACCGGCCAAACAGAGTTATCAAAGTTAAAACTAACCAACGAGAGAAGGATATAACGGAGAACATCAGAAAGCCCCAACTGGGATTTTATTATTGCTCCATTTGCCATTGTGAAAATCTGAAGAGTCTAGGGGCAGCTTTTACGCCTTCTAACTCGCACAATCAGGTTGTTCTCACCTGCTAATGCAGCCAGGGGAAAAAAAATCAAACTAAGATCATAAATCGTCCATGATATAGGAAATCTGATGGCTGAGGTTTTGGAAATTAACTCAACAATACAAATAGCTTAAAGCATCTACAAAATAAGGTCATTGTTCTGGGCCTGAGTTTGCTAAATCCGTTTTCAATTACATCAGGTTGAGACTGCTCATATATTTTCTAGCTATATTATGAATATATTTCATGACTTATCTTTATTACTCTGAGTTCTAAAATGCTTTAAGCCTGTTTAGTGTCCAAGCGTCTGCAGAGCTATGGGTAAACAAATTGGATTTTATTGTGGCCTGTGAATAAAAGTGACAACCGCATTTTTTTCTTCTTTCTTGGGAGTGTGTGTGCGGATACACAAGCCAGCAAGAACATAGACTGGCTTCTACTCTGGACCTTTCATCCAGTCCCCTCGGAAGTCAGCAGGAGCAGCTTTATTCATTTAAATGAAGCTGCATACCGACTTGAGTTTTCAGTCCTGGGCTGTTAGGAAAAATTACCTCCAGCTCCGCAGATCTGATCTGTGATAGATCTGAGAGATGCAGATCAGACACTAAATGTGAGACCTCAAAATATCCCTTTTAACAGAGTTTTTAATCTGCAAAACTTGCCTCAAAAGCTGGATGTTCTCCATGGTCAGGCAGCTGGACCCATTTTGAGATTTCTGCAGCAGGACTGCACCGATGGGGATGTCCTGGGCAGGCAGTCCATTGCTTATTACCCCGTTTCCCTGTGCCATGGCTCCGACCGTAACACAGATACACCCAGAGGTACCGGGAACTGCACCCCAAGAACTGGCTGCAAGGGGAAGTCATACTGAACAGGGGAAGGGATAATGTAGCAAATAGGCTCCTAAGCCTAGAGAAAGCCATTTCATCTGCCATTTTCAGAAGAATTCAGTGTGGGTTTTTTTAGACCATGTAGTTTTACCTAGATGCTGTCCTGACAAGTGTCTTGATACCCTCCAGCATCTTAATCCGTGGCTTTAGGAAGGCTGCTGGAGGATCCCAAATCAGGCTTGCTGAGCTGCCACTCTCATATGAAGCTCATGGGCCATGTCCCCTGCATCACTGTACGGCTGTGACTGCACCTTGCACGGCATCAGACAACCTTTTTGCTGGCTGAAGAAGGGGTGCACTCACTGCAGCCCCCGCTCTGCTCCCAAAGTCATCTGCAGCTCCTCTGCAGCCAGCTGAAAATTATCCACCCACTTTGACTGCAGTATCACAGTGCTACTTCAGGGGCAATTAAATTTAGTTGGAAGCAGGTCTGGTGATTCACCTCCAGCTTTGGCTGAAGCTGCAAAGCCACAGGAGCTCAGTATGAGAAGCACAGCCTACGTTTTGGTGGCTCCTTACAAGGACAGGGCCATTGCCACTGGAACGCAGCCCCTGCAAATGTCTTTGCTAATGATGTGTAACGTACATCGTTAAAAGGAAATTACTACAATTATAGTAATTCTCTAGTGAAAGGAATGTAAGGAATTACTACAAAATCACCTTTTTTTTGAAAGGTAACTAACGCCCAGCCAGATGTTTTCACAAGGGTTGGTACCACAACCAAGTGATGTGCATGGATAACCTGAGAGACAGATTAATATTTCCATCACAGCTGATAATCTCTGTTTAAAACACTCCTGTGTGTTTCCTAATGCTGGCTGGGATTGCTGATGCGACCAACTGGTTCGTGCTGGCATGGGAATGCAAAGGCTAGCACAGAAGAAGCCACAGTTTCCCATACAGACAAAGCCAGGGATTGAACTTCAGAAGCTGGGTTTTTGCTTACTCAACTCATTGGAAAACACTTGATAAATGCTTTTCTTCTTGCCATTAGCACAGTTTTGAGGTGGTGTCTCCTATCTTCTGCCAGTGACCCCACCACAGCTCCCACGAGTATAACCCACAGCGCTCCTCACGCTGGGGCAGGCTGTGCACATGCACCAGAGCCCAGTGGCAAATGCCACATGCAGCTCTTCTTTCAGCATCACCATTTTCTTCTTGCCGTGTGTTAATACAAACCTTTGGGATTTTTTATCTTCCTGGGACATCTTTCCTTCCTGTGCTCAGATGAGGCCTTATGGAGACATAAGTTGCATGTAGCAAATGAAAGAACATCTCTTAAGAAGTCAGCCAATACCCCTCCCTAGTCATTTACCCCAGTATTAAAGATCAGCTCTTCTTCAGTAATTTGAAGGTACTTCTCCCTGTATCAAAGCATGGAGTTCATCAAGCAAAATATTAAGTCAATTTTGGTCTTTTTCTTTTGGCTCTGCAGCAGATGATGCAGTTTTGTAGTACAGCTGGAACTGGGGCATATTCAAAATCCTTCATGAGCACTGATATAGCAGGACTGAGGCTCCTTTTTGTGCCAGAGTTAACCTATTCATTTCCATTAAAAAGGGGGAAAAGTGACTTTCATTTCAAAATGACCACATCAGTCAGCATAAGATGTTGAGGACTGACTTAAAGCCTGGTTCTTGTCTAGGATGATGAGTATGCATATACCAAGCAGAGGATGGCTGGCAATCTTCCCTGTAGGACTTGGCCTGGGGAAAAGTGGGGAGTTCCATTGTAGTCAGAAACCTGCACCACCTCCTCACCAGAAATAGCCTGGGCATCCAGCAATGTCCATTAACATGCCAGAATCTTCCCCAAGCTTCTCAGCTTTTATCACCAAATCAAGCCTTTTGTCATCCTAGAATTAGAAGTAATTTTGAAATTATTTTTAATAGCAGCTATAGATAGATAGCAAATGTAGGCCGGTAGGCAGGGAGACATGCAGGAGTGATATAGCACATTTTCTCCCACTGTCTTTTGTGAAGACTCTTACTTTTTTTCAGTTTCCCAGATTATCCTCACCCTGCAGTAATGAGCTGATTTAAATGTTGTTTTTTTTTTTTTTTTTTTTCTGCACTCACCCAATATATTGACTTTGGATGTTTTATCACAGCTATTTAGGAATGTCTTCTAAAGAAATTCCCAGTTCTTTACAAATTAAACGCTGGGATCAGACTTCCCCAGGGTGCAAATAGCCTGGCCAGGTTCAATGCAATTGCTGCTTAATTGAGGCTATAACAAACCCTACCTGAACATTTAGAAGAGGATTCAGACAGAGATACCAGTAGTCCACAAACCTTTCTTAATCCACCATTTTCCTATGGAAAACAGGAGGTAACCTGCTTCAGTCTTCCTCTCACTAATTAGATTTTTTTAATAGCAATTTAAAAAGAAAATCAACGTCAACTGCTGATTTCAATATATTTGCTTCACAACTGCAATGGCACAAGAAAATACTGTCAGCCCCTCCATGTGCTGATGCTCTGTAATAATTTATGAAAACCACAGGTGATCTGGCCCCTGGGACACTTTGTACATGAACATGTTGGTCTAGCTCAGGGCAGACTAGTAGGAAAACATTCGGGAAAAGAAACCATAGCTTGCAGTAAGCAACCTCCTGGTAAATAGTTCACATTAAGAAGCAATACCTGAACTCTTGATGCCTGACTTTGGGCTCCAGCCTGGGCAGCTGAGAGGGGCCAGAGGGGAAGCAGCCTGGTTGGACGCACACCAAGGGTATTTACAGGTCAGTGTGGTAGCACACAGCAGAGCTCTGGGCTAAAAACCCATTATATTGCATACAATAAATAAATAAATACAAAGAGATTGGGCACATACCTCTTCCCCACTTTCTTCACTCTGCCCCATCAGGAGATCTCCGTTTCCAAGCTGTTGCAGCCATCAGCAGACCCAGCTTAGCTCCAGACATACAACTGCCACTGCCTCTCACTTATTTTTCACCTTAGTTGGCCTCAGCCTGTCTCCTTTATATTGGGTGCTATTAAATGGCTGACTGACTTCGAACAACCATAACTTTTTAGCACCTTTGATTTATTTGCCCATTCAAACCGGTTCCCGTGAGAGTTACACAAGTGCAAGCCACCACGGCAAAGCAGCAGATTCCTCTGCAGAGCTTGCTGACTCCTGGCCCAAAGAGCCCAATTCTCTCTTCCAAAGGTTTTGATCCTCCACGTATTTAAACATCTGCCTTGCTCTCTCCATCGTTACTGAGCCCCATCTTTTGTTGTCATCCCGAATGTTGTCTTCCTTCTCCGTTAATGTGCCTTCAGCATCTTCCCTCCCCACACTTCTTTTCGTTTTTGAACTCTTGGATGTAACATGCAATCACGTTGTAGATACAGTTGTACAAAACTAGGATTTCTGTTTTAGAGGGGATTGTATGGAGAGAAGTGGCTGAAACATCATCAATCTTTGATCCCTACCACTTCATCCCCAAAATTTCTGTTTATTGCCCAGGCAGCCTTATTGCAGACCCCTTCTTTAATCACCCCCCTGAAATGCTGCATTTCAAAAATGCCAGCAAGCTCTCCAATAACAAACCTCCGGTCAAATCACACAAGCTACTGACAGCCTCTCTAAACATTTGATCTAAAGGGGAAATAAACCACAAAGACAGCACAGCTTGCCATTAACACGAGATCACTCCGTGCTCCAGTGATCCCAGAGCTGTAAATCCTGACTTCAAAACTTCCTCCTTCCATTTAAGGCAAAATTCTCGCAAGGACACCTTGCTAAAAGAGAACAGAACCTGCCTTCTACAGTGCCCTAAAAACAACTGTTCTGCACGGGAAGTACTACACTAAAAGATAAAATACACTAAAAGAAATAGTGGGAGAAAACCCGATATTTGGATATGGATATTAAAATATTAACTAGTATAGCTGCTATTTTCGTATGCAACAAATAATTCATTTCTATGCATCAGCACACCACAGTGTTATACATAATTCCCTGCAAGGTTAAGTATTTCTTTGTATGCACAATAAAGGTGGCCTGGGAATCACAGAGAGAGATTTAAAGCTGCTACTGAGCTCTGCCACCATCAAAGCAGAGGAGTGGGTTCATTTGGGAGACTTTTTTGCAATTCCCCACACACACATCAAAAGCTACGCATGGTTTCAGGCTGTTGCAAGGCCCTTACTCCTGCCATGCCATGGTCCTCCTCCAGACACATCACACTGGATATGTTGAAAGGCAGAAAGATCGGAGTGATGGGCAGAGATGAAAAACCATGGCAGCACTACGACAACGAGATGGGGCCTAAGGAAGCTCATGCATTCCTGGACTCCAGGGTACCTTCACCTTATCTGAACAAAAAGCCTCTCAGAAGCTACCATGGGTAACGTATTGCAGAGTCCCTTCTCTCCAGGGTGGCTGAGGACAGATCACACACATATGCCAGTGCCTGACCTCCTGCTGTGTTCAGCAGCAAAAAGGGAAACCTGGGCTTCTCTGTAGGGACAAGTCAAAACGTCACTTCTGAAGCTTATCAGAAGACCATTTCATTTCCATCTCTGAGAAGGCAACCAAAAGCTCCATTTTGCTGAAGAGCAGACTCTGGAGTTACAGCTCCCTCCTGCACCCAGTCAACCCGGGAGAATACAACTGATAATCTCAGGAAATTGCCGGAGCAGCCACAGCATGGGCACAGCAGCTCCAGCACAGCTGTTGGATGTACTCTGCATCCCACCAGATTTAGGGAACAGCTCAAAGACGAGGAGCCCCACAGCTCTGTGCATTGAGACAAGCAGCAGCTCCGGACCACGGAGTTCACCCAGCATTCATCCTCCTTAGACAGCCACAGCACATGCATGCTTTGCCAAAGATCAGGGTGAACAGGAAAGAGAGAAGCAAGAAAATTTTAGATAGCAGGTTCTTCATCTTAAGTCAAATCACGTGGGGAAACACCATCGCTTACTGACAGTAACTCCTCACACATTCCTAAAACACATCGCAGTCTGTACAGGGCCCTCCCACTCCCAAAAGAGCAGCAAAACAGGCAGCCCTCTGACGAGGGAGGAGAGAAGACCATATATACTATAGTTGCAGCAAAGCAGACTGTAGCAGAGCCCAGCCTATGGGGCTGCAGACCTGCAGAAAGCTTGCCCAGCAAGTGTGTACATAGCCATTTCTCTAAAACTACAATGTTGTCCAAATGTAGGTGTTATTTCACTGGAAGAGCAAGAAAAGATGATCTTGGCATCATACTGACCTCCTCTGCCAAATTAATGTCCCTGCTTCTGAGTGGGGACAACTCAGAAAGCAGATTTAGAAAGGCAATGATGTATGTAATTTTGCGCTGTGCCCCAGCTGGGAATGCGTTAGCTGAAACATTCGGGAACTATCAGCTCCAGACAGACAGAACCCAAGTTTTCAAACTTGATCATTAAGCTTCAGCAGAAACATAAAAAAAAAAAAAAAAAAAAACGAACCAGGGATGATATATCAGGAAGTTTCAATCAACTCAAAACAGGCCAGCGCTACCAGCTCCACTACACCGCGGGTCTGCAACAGCCTATTAAATCCAGCTTTCTTGGAAAGCTCAGAAACAGGCACCAAACAGGCCTAATCCCTCTCCGCTCCTCATTAACCAGCCATTCTCACTTGCTTTTTCTTCTCTAAGGTGCAGATGAATATTTCAGAGGGCCAGGGTAGAGTTAGCACTGTTTTCAGCTCATTACATGGAGCACTCGGCTTCAAAAAAAGGAAGAGGCAAGTGTTTAAGCAAAAGAGGAAAAATTTATGAAAACGCATGGTGTTGCCTCTCAAAAGCGTGGTCCTGGTGTGGCCAGGGCGAGGAGGGGAAGGGACCTCCCTGGGGTTTAGGCTGTCCTCGGCGGGGCTTGCAGCACCACACTCAATCTGGACGCAGCACGGTTTCGGCAGCAGAGCTGGTGCTGCTGGCAGCTCCTCCGTGAGCTGCTCAGCGGGGTTCGCTACTGCCGTACCACAGCGCTAGCCTCTCCCAAGGACAGCCTGGGCAGGAGCCACAGGCAGCATTTCAGCTGCTGCCCTTCCCGGGGAAACAGAGTGCCAAGACAGTTAAAAAAAATTGCTACAAATGCAACTACAACATTTTATTTGATTTCCTGATCCATGCTAGCAGAAGCTGCATTTCGACCTAACTGAAGGATTTAGTATACAAGCCAGAACCAGCCCCCAGGTGCAATGGCTGCACCGGGTCCCCATGGGATGGAGGGGTCTCCCTGTGTCAGGAATGAGCCACCCAGCCACAGGCAAGTCTGAAACCTCACCTGGTTTCTGCCACTGGCAACAGTTACACCATGACTTTGTTTGCCCCTTGTAAAATAAGCATTATTCTGTGCTTAGTAAACCACTCACAGTGGATGAAAAGCACGGCTATAAATGACCTTTTACTACCACCGATAAGAGGAAGGCAGCGGCATCATGGCTGTTTTGGTGCAGTAGCCTCTGGAGTTGTTGACTGGTAACAAATTAGCAGCAAATTACTGCAGATTATAGAACTACAAACTCCTCACTTTCTGCAGTCCCATGAAACAATATCCAGATTGAATTGGCAGCATCAACAGTTTTCCATTCAGCTAACAGGCTGCGCAGAGATGAAGACAGCAAATTAAACTAACTCGAAAAGCAAATACCTCATTTGCATTCTCAGAAGGCAGAAAAAGTTACCCTACTGCATTATCATTTGCAGCATATCGGACATTCAGGTCCTTGTGCCGGGACTGACAAGAAGTTATTTGAATGGCAAATCAGAACCTGCATAATTAATAACTTGCTTCCCTGTCTTAACCCCTGGACTGCGAAGTCCAGGCATAAGCCTACAACGCTGATCTCTCGCAACATGAACATTTCATTTCTTGAAACTCAATGGTCTCAAAACTCCCATCAAAGAAGTTTTAGGGTCTAAACCAAACTTCTGCTCATGTTCAGTGGTCCCTCTCTGAGAAACTCCTCTGCCAACAGCCAAATCTCCACAAATTTCTTTTTTTGGGGTAATCTTTGCTTCAGGACTTGGCATAAACAAGAGCCAGAGCAGTCGCTCCCTGCAGGATGCTCCTGCGTGTTTCCATGGCCGCCCGTCTCGGCTCCCCACGGGTTGCATGGGGAGAGCAGCCAAGCAAAGCCTGGCTGAATCCAGCACAGTTGCTTTTAATTTTATGCTCCTGCTTAATAAGCTTCTGCACTTCTAATTATTTTCACAGAAAAAATGTAAGCCCTATGCCTAGTGTCTCCAGCTATTTGTCCAGGGCAGGATGGATGTCTCAGCCCTGTCAGAGATATTTAACGTCTCTAAAGCAAACAATGCAGATCTTTTCCACACTCTTTCATCCGTTTGCTTTGGCAAACCAGCTGAGCAGCACAGAAGCAGAGCAGTCCTGCAGGGAAGGCGCATCTGCTCTGAAAAGATTGCAAATTAAAAAAAAAACAAATATGTTTTTCTGCTCCAGTGAATTAAACAAGCACATCTTTAATCATATACTTCTGCAACTAGCTTTTAACAAAGCTGCAGCATTAATATCTTTTCTGTTTATTTTTTGTAGGTGTTTGTTTCAAAAGTAGGTTAAAAAACCCCAGGACTCTTATCAGGCTTTTTGGTTCTAAGGGAGGGGAAAGATATTTTGCTGTGTTTTTCACAATGCCCCATGTTGTAGAGAATAAAGTACAAATGACAAAATAGAAATTAAAACAAATGACAAATAAAATAACCAGCCACACCGAAGAACAAGAGCCACCGCAGCATCAAGCTGCACAATGAAAACCTACCCCCCGACCCATGCCAAACAGGCACTGGTTTAACAAGTAGGTCACGGCGCAGCACTGCGAAAGGCATTCGATGTGCTCCACTCCGATTTAATTGCAAAAGCAGCCAGCGCCCGTTAGTATTGGCACAAAAGGCAGAGGGAAAGTTGTGTATCAACCCAAGACTCTTGTTTCAAAGCACCTCCTGACCTGCCTTGTCTCAGCATCTCCCAGTCAGCTCCTTTCAGCCCCCATCCCCAGCATCCCAGCTACTGACCCTGGGGCTCTGCGGTTCAGCCCAGCCTGCTTTAACTTGGCTAAATCTAAAATGAGGAAAAAAGTATTTGAAGGACAAAGCCATTGGAAAAATGCCCACAAGCTTTTTTTTTTTTTTTCTCCCCCAAGGGGAAAATGGGGTCACCTGCCTTCTCTTCTTAGAGAAAAGATCCAAAGGAACATCTGAAAATCCAGACCCAAAGTATTTCAGCTCTGTTTCAGTTTAATCCTAACATTTTCCCCTGAACACTGACAACAGCCTCTCAATTTTTATTTTACCTTTCCACAGTAAACCTGAATAAGTTTCCACTGAGTTCCTAAAACAGTGTAAAAAGAAAAGAAAAACCCTCTGGTATAGTTTTTCATTGAAAATTGAGAACCGTGAATGTATAAACCAATGGGGGTGACCAGTGCACGCGGGCTGGTTCCTAACACAGCGCTGGGGAAGGGTCCCCCGCTTTCTCACCCAGCCCTGCTGCAGCTCATTGAAATGCTTCTCTGGGAGACTGGGATTCAGAGAAGCCTTTGTGAATTTTTAATGCCGCGTGCTACTTAGCTTTTGCTGAATCCACATTTTCTCCACGCCATCTCAGCAGCATCAGCTGAAGCTACGTGACCTGCAGCAGCAGCAGCGCGCGCACAGCCTTTCCCAGTGTGACTGATAACCCGGGATCAGCCAGGTCCCAAGGGGGTGGCACATGGACAACACGGGAAGATGCTGCCAGACCCTGCCAGAGACCTCCCCCAGGCCACCATCCAGGATTCAAGTGGTGCACTCACAGGGACACACAGCGAGGTGAAAGGGGCCGGTACATCAAGCAGTGCTGTCGTATATTGGCATGTCCAAACCCACCAGCACAGCACTGTTTGCAGCCTCTGCATAGGAAACCTCTGCTCTCTTCCCTTCTTTTCTCTTTAAGGTCTTATGCCAAGAGAAGCATGAAGGTGATGGCTGGAGAGCAGAAGGGGAAGCGACAGAGGCTGGCATGAACAAGCATCTGGGAAGCCAATGCACTGTGCTGAACGAGGGGGAAAAAGGGAGCGTGGGCCATGAAAGTCAAGAGACCCAAATTGTTTGACATATGGGCGAAGCATGAACCACCTTCTGCTTTCAGCAGAACCGAATTAACACAGGAGTGTGGCAGCACTGAGGGCCTCCAGGACTTATGGTGATGCTCAAGAGTTTACAAGATAAAAAGCACTCGTTCGAGCTTTCTTCTCCTCTCCTAAGCTCTGGTAACAAAATCATGGGAATCCTTTTGTTATTTAAAAAAACCACCACAACAACAACCACCACCCTACCAAAACCCAACAGCATCTAGATTTCACAAAAGTGCCGTCCCAGGAAACATTAGACAGGCTACTCATAGGAAATCCAAATTGCTGACATTTTTCTCCTGAAGTTGGGGTGCCATGAGACAGGGAGCACAGCCCTGCTCTGTTCTGCTCGGGTCTTGCAACAGGAGTAAAGATAACCAAGCAATCAAGAAAGAAAAATCAGGAGTCACTCTGCACGTGGAGATTTCACTGCGGGTTGCTTGGCTTGGTCATAGAAATGCTTGAGGGAACACTGTATTTCTTTGAAATACTCAACATTACGAGCTTTAGCTAATGGAATAGAAAATGTTAGGTTTAGCCCTCGATGATCTCTCCTGTGATGTTAGATCAAACCCTCCTTGTGTGGAGGAGGTGATTTATTAGCAGAGATTGGACACATTTGAAGCAATAAGCATCCTGGTGCAGGAGAAGGCTCATCTAAGAGCTTCATCAAAGGAGCAGTTTACTGAGATGTTTTGTGTCTCCCAGCGCTAACAGCTCACATGTCACTGCCAAACCAGTCATGGAAAAGCTTTTCAGAAAGCAGACAAACGTTGTTGTGGCCTCGGAGGAACACAGCTCTCTGGGCTCTCCTTTGCCTGCAGGAAATCCACTAAATCTACCTGCATTTGCAAACTATTAGCACAAGTTGGATTTCTAGACCAGTTCAATGCACAAAGCTATGGGTGAAGTTAACAGGACTTCTGAGCCATCCACTGTCCTCCTAGGGACCTGTTCGCCTACTGTACACACCGTGAGCTTGAAATGTTTGTGTCTTATTTACATACCAAAAAAAGGACCTCAGAATAATCTATGACATAGGAAACAAAACACAGTCTTTACAAAAACTTTGGCATAGCTGCGGGTGATGGTGCTGCTCAGACCTACTGCAAAACCTCAAGCAGAAGGAGTTAGCACTGGCCAAGCTGACCACAGGTGCTGCAGTGCGCGCTGCGCCCCAGAGCAAGCCCCGCTGAACCCATCTGAGGGTGACCCGTGATGCAGTTCCCCTTCAGAGAAACCTTAGCAGACTTCCCAGCCAAGAGAGAGGCAAGCCAAGGTCTGGCTGAGGAAGACTAGGGTGACTGCAGGGTTTGGTGCTATGCATTCATAGGAAACCTCGGACTAAGGGCTGAGATGACATTTTGCCATGGGAGATAGCACAACATTTGCTGTTGCCTGCTATTTCCACCCTAATTAAAGAGAAGCTAATTCCAGACCTCGTCCGTCTCTTTCATGGAGCACGCTGATGTGCTGTTGCAGAGAGAAAGGCACTCACAGATGATCGGATCAGTGGTTTCCTACCTGCCGAAGTCCCGCGGGATGCTTGTGCTACACAACAAGTCAGCTGTCTGTGCCAAATGCTGCAATAGCAGTGCTGTGAGAAACATTTAATCCTCATTCTTGTTTTATAAAAGGATCAAAATGCTCAGCGTGTTGATAATTCAAAGGTTTAGCAGTCCCAACATCCAAGTATCAGAGCAAAGAAATACATACTGTGGGCTTAAAACTCAAATACCAAAACTGTAGAAGACAGGAGGTAAAAGGGGAAAAAACCCTACTCGTGCTACACTGCAACGGACCAGCCCTGTTCCATAGTGATTTATGAATATAAGAAAACTGCTTTCTTTTATGTCGCCCTGGTTATTCTCTTGCTGTATGAATACATTTGCACAGTTCAGTGCAGGGTTCTCAGAAAAAGCACATGGGAAGGAAGCAAGCGGCTCCAGTGACCCAGTTTAAGGTTCTTGATATTTTAAAAAACGGCAGATCTGTTTGCCCAGCTAATCTTTCCTCCGGCTATAGTCAGCCCCCAGCTGGGTTTTGTGCTGAAGAGCCCAAGCCTTCAGCCACAGGATGCTGTGGCTCAGGGGTGGCTCACCCCACTGGGATGGCGCAGGGACATGCCAAAAATCCACTGTGGGACACATCTCGCCGCGGCCCCCGGCTGTTAGCAAGGCAGGGTGTATCTCTGCTGTTAACTGCTGCCTTGGTCTGTGGAGAGGTCTCCCCTGCCAACAGACACCTTCTGCTTCCATTTCCTCTACCCAAATACACCCTCAAACTCCCGTGACGTCTCTCTTTGCCCACTGCCCCCTTATTAGCTCTCCTAGAGGAAGGAGAAATGGGAAAAATATCAGGTGTCTTCCCTCATTTGGGTATTGCAAATCTGTCTTTTTAGGAAACATCTACAGAAATTGTCTTCCCAGGCAATTAGGCACCACCACACCCGAGGTGAAAGGCATGCCAGGCCAGTAAGCACAGTCTCTGATTGCATTTGTGTAACAGGGGTTACCCTCTCCCTGGCTGCTGACCTTTAAAATGTCAGGCTCCTCATTTAGAAAGCAACAACTGGTTTTGAAAAGTTTTAAGTGTCTGTGTCCTGCTCAAGCCACATTTGTAGATGATGCTTTGCAAGAACATCCCCCACTGCTCAGTTTTCCTTTCCCCCTCATCTCCCCAGGATCTCAGCATTTATCACCTCATCCACTTGCGGTGCTCTTTTTATACATGGTTTTAATATTCCTTACTATGTACAGTCCCGCTTTTATAACTTCTTTTCAGTTAACTTTTCTTCCAGTTAAATGCTACAAAACCATTTTCTCCTCAAGTTTCCAACTTAGAAATTCCTTTCACAAGTTCTGAACTCTGCTGTTTTCCAACAACTAGATTAGAGGATGCAGGGAAAAGGAAACAAGTCTGGTTCTTTTCTTTGAAAAATATAAATATTTCATCTTGTTTTTACAGTCTTGCGCAAGCAAATACTTCCAATTATAGTACACATTTTTTCCCCACTGTTTAACACATAGAAAGCATATTAATTAATACCACTATCACTTCAGCTACAAAAGTATAACAAGGCCATTTTGCATGTGGCTGTGTTTGCATATAACCAAGGCTCGAACTCCATAAAGCCCAGGGACAGAAGCGCATCCCCCATCCCCTTCTCCTGGTCTCTAGTTTGAAACCTGACCAGGCAAGCTGTGCCTTCCCACCGCTCAGTTTTGCCAGGCAGAAGCATTTAAAATTCATGCATGGTCCCTTCCTGCTCCTCCATCCTTCCTTTCCTCTTACCCCACCCCATGGGGAAGCCGCAGGAGCTGGCGAGTGTTGCACATTTGCTATCGGCAGCTGGTGCTGGTACCAAGGAAGCTGGCAGCGTGCTGCCACAGCAGGTCTGCGGCTGCTCCTGCCTGACAGGAGTGTGGATTGCCCCATTTATCTCCCACAGAGCCAAAAGTAATCCCTCCGTGCTCTATTAAGTATAACAAACCACTAAATAGCATCAGATATTAATTCCTAACAGGTGTGTCTATTACAGATTAAGAAAGCAAAAAGCGTATTATACTGTGAGGAGCCTATTAATGTAAATACATTGATTTTGGTTAATCTTGGACTATTTGCCAATATTAATTCAACCTTTTTTAGAAACTGACGAGGGATGAATAAGGAAACAAAGAAAGCAACTGATGGTTCAAAGGTGAGGAAGGAAAAGCAGCCTTGCTTAACAGAGTGTAGCATGTTTGAAAGCCAGCACACCAGCCAGCTGGAAAAGTAACATCTCCATGATGAACAGAAAATCCTTTGGAAAAGAAAAAAGTCTCAGCGTACTTATTTTTATTAGCAGACCAGGTGCAAACTTGTGTTTCGGTGCCAGCACAGCAGAGCAATATATAACCGAACTACGATGTGCATGAAGAATACACAGGCTTTGCGGGCTCCTGGAGTCAATTATTTTGGCTTATGGAAAAGAAATCCCATGTTTACATGCCCAGCACCAGAAGCGCCCGAAAGCCACCCACTCTGATCATTACTGACAGCAGCGCTGCAAAACCTGGCCCCTTTCACAGACTGAGGTTAGGAAGCGATGAGTAACAAGAGGGCTGAAACCACTGGTGCCTGCGCTGTGTCAGGCTGGGTGCCTCAATACCAGTATGTAATTAAGGCAGAAACTTGGCAGCAGGATCCGATCTCAGATCCAAACCCAAAGCCCGGGCTGAGTCGTTTCTTGAACCTGAGCCCAGCGAGTACCAGCCCTTGAAAGTTTTGCTGAGAAGCAGCGGGAGCAAGGCCAGAGCATCTTCCCTCGCAGCTGAGCTCCGGCTGGGACTCGGCCGAAACACAGACAGGTTTCCCCCTCTGCATTGAGGCTGCAGCAGGGTCACAGAAGAGAAATTTCCAGTCTAAAAACAGTCAACAATTTCCTCCTGTAAAACTTTCTGAAAGCACTACAGACTTTTTCCAGAGCAACACACTACCTTCCCATGGTGCAGACAACCAAGCATAAAACCAAATACACTCAGGCTCCTGCGTCTCATGTCCATGAACATCCGTTTTCACTCTTCACTAACACATCCTCCCAGGAAAAAAAAATAGCTATTCCTGTCCTCCAGATTGTCCTTGCTGGGAGTTATAGGTCTGGATGTATCATTGTTTTAGCTTCAGACATTTCTTTCCCTGCTGCAAGTCAGTAAGATAATTATTCCCCTCTCTCCAATCTATGTTATCTGGTAACCCATGGATTTTAAAAGAGAGGAAAGATAATAGAAAGAAACAGATACACATGATTTATAGCTGTTCCTGGCCAATTGCCTGAATACAGGCTGCCAGAACATATTTTCTTACAATTATCTGGCAAAAATTGCTAGTGAATTACAAGGATTACTTGCAGCAGTGTATTTGTTCTGGATTCAATTTTTACCTTATTTAATTTTAACAGCTATAATAAACCATCTTCAATAAATACAGCTGATCTGCAGAAGATACCTAATTAAAAGCGATGCCAGAGCCAGGTGCTGTCCCTTGCTCCCACGCTGCTGAGAGTGGAGGATGTCAGGCAGGCACCAGGGCAGGAGGCAAAAGCAGTGATTTTCCTCCATACAGGATCTGGTCTGCTGCCCCTGAGGGACTGTGCTTCCCAGGCAAACATAGGAAAGTCCTATACTACTGAGAGAGAGAAGTAGCAATGGAACCCTTAAGTGAGATTTAGGTGGGGTGGCAAGAGAAATAACACAAGCTGGGGGTCACACAAAATGCCTGCAGCATTTTAAGGAGTTCCTACATGCTGGTCACCTCCACCCAGGTGCGTATTGCCATTGCCACACTGCACCTTGTCATTTATTCATAATACACCAAGAATACACAAACCACATCACTGATCCAGTTAAAACCAAGGTAAAACATCCAGCCTGGAATGTCTCTCCACCAAAGGTAGCATCGTGTGTCAGTGCTTCCAAGGGAAATTCATTGAACAGTAATGACAAGCTATGCATAAAACCATCTCACAGCCACCCCATGCCTCTGAATGCGGTTTGGGAAATGCTTGCAACGGTGACACCCTCCCACCAAGGGAGCAGGAAAAAACCAAGCCTTTTTTAAGCTCAGTTATGGTAAAGGCGCTCAGATTTTGCAAGGAAAATTTCAGGGCAGGCACATGCAGAGTGCACCATCAGCTCCGGTGCCTGACAAGGTTCCTGCTGCCCTGTATGATGTCCCCCTGTTAAAGGACACATATGGGCAGCAGGAATGGTAATACAGAGCAGAGAGGAGCAGCTAAGATCCTTCAGACTAATACCTAGCAGTGAAACTAGATATCACAAGGATTTAAGAACCTCAAACCACAGCTACACCTAGCTTTGATGCACAAGAAAACAGCAAGCTCTTTCGCTGTCCTGCATGAGGGATGAGTGCGCTGCCTGCCGAAGGAAAAGAGAGTTACACAAGGCAGTTGGAGCCCCACACTTCGTAGGGTTCACCACTCAGACACTCAAAATGCAAATGTCCACCCTGGGAGCTTGTCCCTGCACCCAAGCTGTGCCCCGTGGGCACTGCCACACATCAGCTGAGTCCCCACAGCCTGCAGTCAGCTGCACCCGTTTAATCTGCCAGACTACTACCGCCAGCCAAGTTGCAAAAGTCCTTTCCAAGCACTTTAAAGTTTCATCTCGGCCAAAGAAACAACATGAAGAATTTAGCAGGAGGAATATTGATTTGCTGGATCTACTTTGAAAAGCTTCCCAGATACAGCAACATGAGATATTAATGAGACAGATCAAAAAGTGTCGTAGGTGCCCATCAGTCCTCAACATCCATCAGTTCCCTGGCTTGCCGTTATAGCCAGAGCCTTCCCTTTGC
This sequence comes from Platalea leucorodia, assembly GCF_965183815.1. Taxonomy (NCBI): domain Eukaryota; kingdom Metazoa; phylum Chordata; class Aves; order Pelecaniformes; family Threskiornithidae; genus Platalea; species Platalea leucorodia. The sequence continues at coordinate 37,001,055 of NC_138830.1, forward strand.
CTCATGCTGCCATTTCTATGCAGAAAAGACCTTCCTGTAGATACCCTCCTCTCCTGAAACTGGAGCACCGCATTATGGTAAGGCTGGGCCAATGTACACAGTGACATCTCCACGAGCTCACAGCTTCGCTGAGGTGGGGGAAGCTCCACACTCCCTGCCAAACCTGCACTGTGTCCCCATCTGCAGCTATCAGTTGCACCTGGTGCAGCCAAATCTCAGCAGACCTGTGAAGCACTCACAGCTATCACCTCTTGAGAATGCCCTGCTATATTGGCTTTCTCTGCCCTGTGACATTTGCTACCCACTAACACAAGCACTGCAAGTGAACCAGACCACAAGGACATTCCCAGTACCTGACTGGACAAGGAGCCTGGAGTAGGTTCGGGGCTTGTGTCATGAACTCAGTGGGTAGAGACGGCAAGGCAGTTTTGCACAAAGACTGACCCATCAGCATGGGAAATGTATGAACATAACATTTCAACCGAATTGACCTCCAGGACAGCTACAGCTGCTGCTCTCTGGGCCAGCTGGCAGCATCTAGCTATCTCCATGCTCCAGAAAAGCCAGCGCAAGAATCACCACTTTTAAGGCACTACCAATAAAGCTCACTTTTTTTTGGCTAGGGATCACAAGTAGATAATAGCCCCGTAAATGTTTCATAGTGCCCTTTGCTGGCTGTCATCATGCCATGTAGACACATTCGCTGTGCAGCCCCCAATTAAATCTCTCAACTTTGGCTCCGGAAAGAAATGTCTTTAAAAATCCTCTTGGCTAATTGAGCAACTTTTCAAAGTCTCCTTGGGAAACCACGATCCCTTATTCCCACCCTCCACAACTTGCAACAAGGCCATTAAATCTGTCACCATAATATATCCCATTCACTCCTCTCCAGCCTCAAGTCTCTAATGAGGGCTGCAGAAGAAAACCCACATCTCCCAACCCACAGAGAGAGTGTGAAACCTTAGCTGGTGCACTTCAAAACAAAGAGAGAGTGTTTGGAAACGCTGCCTTCCAGATCAAATGTTCAGCCTCAAATTGCCAGGCTAAAGCAGTAACCCCTGCTCAACGTCCCCTCCCTGCATCTCTTGGGGACACCCAAGCACTGCTGTTTATCTCCAACTCTCTGTATTAAAGGAATTGAAAGGAGGAGCCAAGTAAGAGAACGGATACAGCAGAAAAAGAGCATTGCCTATAGAGACGCTCAGGCTCCATCACACACAAACCCATGTTAAAGGCTGAACACAGCTATGCTGCCCCACTTCCTAATGCAACACGATTGCATTAATTAGTCGGAGGCCAAACATGGATGCTTCTTTGCTCTGCCAGATCAGCATTTGCTAAACGCAGGGAGAAGCATTTTCTGGGAGCAAGAGGTTTGATGAAACACCGGAGGATGTTCATGGGCAGGCAGGTCTCAGACCACCCTGAACCTCTAACAGTGATAAATACAGGCAGCAAGAAGGCTCAACTGATGGGTCAGGCTGGAAATCCAGGCACTGGGGCAGATTGATAGGTGGTTCCCAATGCAAAGGCTTTGATCTAGCCTGCTCCTCTATGTCTGACCCCTCCAAGCAAGGTCTGGCAGAGAGCAGAGGTCAGCACAGCCCCTGCTCAGACAGCACTTGTAGGAAGCCAACCCTTCAGGTCAGCATCACCATCTGAGTTTTTGATGGACTGAGGTATAGCCTAATAAGAAAGCATGAAGGTGTGAATGGTTGTGTGTTTAGGTATCTGTCTTTGACGTTCAAATCTGTCTATCATCAACACAGAAGTGTCAGGAAGCCTTGAAGTTTACAGCAGTTTTGCTCAGCAGCTGAAGTTTTGAGACAAAGTGGGGAGAAAGACTTGGCAGCCATGAGAAGGGAGGGTTCTGGGCAGAGAGGGCAGACAGGAGCTGCCAGCACAGCCCCGAGGCAGACCAACGTGCAAATATGCTTTAATCACCAGGCAGCAAGTACCACAGGCTGGCAAACGCACTTGAAGAAGGCCAAATATTAGGTGATGCTGATTTTTAAATTTATTTAAGTCTGGCTTAACGTTCTAGCTGCAGGTTTTACAGCAAAAAGGCAAGGACACAGGTAATGGCCACCAACACTGCAACTATGGTCAATGATTTGTACCTTGAATAATGAGGAAAGGACATTCTGCACGATATCAGTCAGGCACCTGAGCTATGGAAGGCCAAGCACTCTGTTTAAACAGACAAACTTTCCCAGCAGATAACACCCCCCATGCAGGGAAGCCCCACCACCACCATTCCCACATGCGCAGGTCACACTTGGACCACAGTGCCTCCATTGCCCACCGTCCATGAAGACTTTCATGATACTTTCTATTTTGTTAGCCTGCTCTTTTAGCAGGGAAAAGCTAAGTAACAAATTTAGAGAGTGATGGCCCATGAATTGACACTGTACACAAATAGGTGGGATACAGATGTTTCTGTTGTGGAAACTAAAGATCATGTGCTGGCTACACCGTTGGCTTGAGTTCATGGGGGAGTTTCTGGGCTAGATCCAAACCTTGCCCAGCCCAAACTTTGGTTTAAGCCTTGCACTAGACAAACTACACATGGGCCTAGATTAAAGCCAGACTGCTGCATAACTGTCAGCCTGTAGCACATGAGGATGCAAGTCCTAACCCTATGCACTCAATTCAAAGTCTACTTTGAAGAATTAAGGTGGTTCAGCAAAAAAGTATAAAAAAACCAAAAAAACCCAAACACCTTGGTTCTAACATACATTTGCTAATGAGAGGAGACATGAGAAGAAAAACAAGTCCTAAAAAATCTCAGCTCTTCACTTGTGCTCACATGGTGTGCACCAGATACCTTCATATCTTTGTTGAAAGAGAAAAGCAACTCTGAAAGGGCACAAGCAGCTGAGAATTGTCCTTTCAAGCCCATCAATGATGAAAATCAAATCCTGATTCAGTACACTAAGTTCATAGGTTTAAAGGGCAGACAGAAGTGCCGGACACATCTAGTGGCAGTCTGTAGAGCATGGCCAGCAACCACCTTCCACAATTTCTACATTATCTCAGAGTTCATCGTCTGATTGATAAGTTTGTTTATTATTTTGGGAACAGCATGTCCTGATTTAAACAGATGTCATCTCTTCAAAACCATGTGCTGTGAACTTTGCAAGGACTTGGAAGGATAGCTAAATATACAATAGAGAGAACCAGGAAATTATACAGGAGTCCAAATAACTGAAAACAGATCCAAGCTTTCTCCTGGTAAATAAATGTCACTACACAGTTTTACAAGGTGCTTTTTGATTGTCACATGAAATCTAGACTATCTTTATTTTTTAAATAAATACTTTTAGACTGGTCATCTGGTCACGGAAGAACCTACTAGATTTATCCATACATAGAAAACCTGATTCATCACTGCATTTTTCCACTTATATGTGGGTGGCTGCTAATACTGTTTTTGTTATGCAAGAATTATAAATATTCTCACTTAGAACTAATGACTTAATTTGGACGCACCAGCAAGATATGAATAGCTCAAGGTTTTCCCTGTGCGTAAGGAGCAGTAGCCACGCAGAAGGTAATTACCCAGGTCTGTAAGATAAGTGGTTTTGATGAGTGGTAGCCCATTATGGCAGGGACTGCGAGGCTCCCGGGAGCTCACAGTAAAAGCATAATTTCAAAATAGGTGCACAGTTGTGGCTGCAGAGGCAAGATCTGTGTGTGCAACAGGAGGCTTATTAGGTGTCTGTTTTTTTTTTTTTAATCTGCTATATAACATGGAGATATCATGGTCCTAGGCTGGTATCTTTTTAAGATCTGACAAAAGCACCTAAAGCTACGATGTGTTCATTGCTCTTCCATCGTGTTTTGGGTGCCATATTATTGAAGTCCCAGCTGCAAGTCCTGTGCAAGCGCATTTTCCAGAAGGGCCTCAAATCGATGGGGGAAGGTGGGGAAAGTCTTAAACCCACCTCATGGACAATTACCATGCTAAATTCTGATCAAGTAGCTTTCTAAAAATGTTTCAATAAATTAAGAAGGTAATTAATAACAGATGCCTGCTAGTTTTAAACTCAGAACAACTCCAAAATAGAAGTTTTTTGCCCAGCAATAAGATGCCATTTAAAAAAAAAAAAAAAGAAAAAAAAAAAAAAAAAAAAAGAGACGGGCCCAGGCAGGGCAAGCAAGCTGAACAGTGACAGCTTCTTGAGTTTCTGAAATAAGGAAAGGACTAAGGTACAACCACCACTGCAGGCAGGACATCAAGCAAGCAATACATGACATTTGGCACGTGTTGTGATAGTAGTGCTGGGCTCAGACGGTGATCTCATTTTCCCGACCCAGAAGTGACCCCTCTAACCTGCAGCCCTGCAGAGGAGGAGCCCGCAAGGACATAAAGCATTGAAAGTGAACACTAAAAATGGGGTCTGTAGACCAAATACTCACCAGTGCCAGTTTTCTTCTTCCCTCTCTCCTGCATTTCCCTGTGCTCCCAGATTGCTGGATCTGAAGAGCCATTTTCACCCCTTTTTGCCCAAATTTCCATATTAATGACTCAAGCTCAGTGAGGGACACTCTCAGAGTGAATGGGGCAGGGGGGAGAGAAACGTTTACACAGTGATCTTGGTCCAGTTGCTATGAATTTGAGCTCTAAGCACATACATAGACAAGCACCCCTTTCTTCCTGTTCTGGGCTCACTAGAGGTGATCAAAATTGTTTCTCCAAGTGAGAGCTGGAAAGGGTGGGCAAGATTTGGAGAACTATTACCATTAAAAATCCTGCAAATTGCCAGATCCCCTAAGTCCTTAGAGGAACAGTCTCTGCCTACAAATGAGACACAGAGGACAGGCACGCAGCACTTGGGAAGGGCTGGAAATTGCCAGGAGCTTCACCCACATGCTTTTTTGGAGACCCGCCACATCAAGGACTTGGTCAGCCCTTTCCCTCTGCTGAGGGCCCAGGGCTTTCCCTGCTCTCCCACCACCATCCCTTAATCAAGAAACCCATTCCATGGAAGAACCTCAAGCCTCAGTCTCTTTGTTTGCATACTGGTAATTAACAAGACCGGTTTCTACTTAGGCGACACTTACGACATGCCTCAGTTTTTTAATATACGAAGCTGGGTCTGAGAGATGTGCCTAGAAGCTTTTTCTTGGTTTTCTTTTTCTGCCCTTGTCCACCTTTTGAAGCTTGTGAACTCCACAGAGCAAGGGGTCGGTGGTGGCATGGGACATTAGTGGCACAAAGCCATCAGGCAGAGCAGCGTTGCTGGTTTATATGTAAAAGGAGAAGCTTGCTCTACTCCCAAGGGCATAACCCCGCTGCCAGTTAACCAGGCTCCTTAGCCAGTTTGTTATGATGCTGATGTCTAAAGATATCCATGTTCCCTGCTTGTCAGTGGCTCTATATGTGCCCCCATCATTTGTAGCACAATTTTCTGTGAGGCTTGCAACACTGGGATGCGCAGACCTTTACTTACAAAGAATAATAGCATAAAACTCCTTTAATGGGCTCCTAAGTGACTAACAGATGTCTGTGTGCAGCTATTTAAAGGACAAGCCCTACTGGGATAGGAATGGGCACAGTTCCATTGCCCTTGATGGCTCTTAACCAAGAAGCCCTTTCCAGCCACCTATTCCTGTTGCATTCATGCTTCTTTTTTCCCTTTATTAGCTCTGCTACGTCCTCTACAGGCCTTCAGCTGATCATTCAGATCAACTAAAAACCAAAAACTCTTCTCAGCATTTGCACTCCAGATCTCTATATTAAATATATAAATTAAATTAGTTTAATCTGTGCTCACACTTAATTGTATTTCATTTCTGATAACAGCAGAAGCTATCTAAGACAGCATGTGTTGAATGGCTTTGTTCCCATCCACACCTTCCTTAGATATGACAAATTCAAGCGAGATGCACAATGGTTTGGGCCAGTTCTTGGTGCAGAAGTCACAAGGACAGCGGCAATATGAACATGCCAAGTTGACCGAATCATGATACTAATTCATCCCTGGTCACTGTCAAGTGAAATATTGCACCACAGCCAGCTCCTCCTGCCATGTTCTGGTAGATACTTTATAACCATATACTGAGGTTTTGGCACATTTTCTTTTGCATCTTTCCTCTTCCATGGCAGAGGTCCAGAGGAACCACCTAACCCCCAGTGCCTGGCAAGCCAGCCCCACGGATGGGGCAGACTGATGGCCGTTTCCATGAATGAGATCTAGTAATTACGGCAAAAACTCCAAATTAAACCACAAGATTAAAGCTGGATGCACTTCACGTTTAGTTATGCTCAAGACATGGGAGTTGGCTAGTTGCAGTGACTGGAGATTTCAAGATAATAAACCCCCGGTTTTTGGGAAGCAATGTTTCTATAATGAATCGTTAGCAATTAGGCTGTTCCGTCAAAATAAAACCGTCTTAACCTTTCAAAGAGAATGCCGGGCTATTTAACTTATAATTGATTAACAGCTTTCTAATGAGAGGATTAAAGTACACAGTAGATAACTCAGATGATTGACAGCTCTGCTTCACCAGCCTAAAACAAGATGCCTCCATTTTCCTACCACATGCCAATTAAATGATTAAGTATTGTTTACTGGGACTGGAAGGATTACAAGACAGTAGGTGGATTTATTAGCAGAGAAAGGAAAAACACTCCTACACAGAAGAAAAAGATTATTTTGAATGACTAACAGCCGTGCCCCTGCAAAGCATGACTAGAGCTAGCTAAATTATTCACTGTCAGAAGGTTATGCTTCAGCCCTTCTCCCTTTTTTCAGGCCATTTGCCAGTTTATCCAGATGTCTCCAATGTGCTCATCATTTCAAGGTGTACTGTCCAGACCATTTGCTGAGTTTATCATGTAGATAGTGGTAAATCCAGCTGCTTGATATTATCAGTGACGAAAAGGCTGGGGACTTAACTCACATTAGAGACAGAATCTCACTTCTCTGGGGCAGGAGACCAAGATGTCTTTTAACAAGCAAGAGCTGCTTCATTAGCAGTCTCTTAGTACACATAGGCACCGAATCAAATCACTTTGATACAAGCACCTGAACATGGCAGGAACAATAATGTGTTTTAGCATCTTGCACCAAGAACATCCAATTTTACATGAATTAACAATTTATGCCAAGGAGCTTTGGAAGGAAGGAGAGGAGAGAGAAGCTCTTGAATTCACACGATCAGGCTCCATAGTTACCGTGTCTGAACCAGCCACGTTGCATGATCACAATATGTGCCATTTTTACCAGGCAGGGGGGCAGAATCTAAATGCTGGAAAGATTTCTAAATTTATGACCTTTTGACTGTAGGAAGCTGCACATTAAATGAGACAACTCCTTAAGCTTACGATCCCCCCTTTGTCTTTTAGGTGACCCTTTAATCATCTGATCTCTGGATGGCAAAAGTTAAATGAGCTGTTCTAGTTAAACTAGATGGCAAGAGCTGAAGTTTTCTTCAGATTTCCCCCACCACCACCCATTTCTGTAGGGCTCCTACACAGGTCTATAAGAGTGGCTTTAGCATAGACAAGGAGAGCAAGAGTTGCCAGCTCTGGGTAAAGCTGCCAGCACTCCCTGCCCTGGGAGCTCTCTCCCCCAGTATGCCACTGGCACACAGCGCCGGATGATTCATCTCAGCCGGTTAACTAAAAAGAGCAAAGTCCCTGCCGGACAAGAACCTCTGCAGGTGTGCAGACAGCACAACCCTGTTAACGGAGTAAAATATTTTGGGAACCTGTGAGCTTGTGTTTTCAGCAGCCTGTCCAGGGCTGAGTGCCCCTTCCCAGGATTCTGCCAAACATCTAAAAGCGTAAGATTCTTGTTTTTCAGTGGAAGGCTGTGTACAGCACACAAGCCACCTGCGGTGAGACATGCAAGTGGCAGGCTGATTCTTCCACTGTTTCTTGGAGCTGTACCAGGTAAAGCCATGAAGAGACTGAATTTCAACAAATCAATAAATTAAAGGCCAGAATGTCCAAGAGACATTGTGAAAAAGAGATCCCTAGGGATATTAAATACAAAGATATTACCTCTGGCTCTGGAAACCTCTGAGCCACAGTTTGTGGAGAGGCTGTACCAAGAGAAATATTCCTGCACATCTCCTGCAGCATCTGCTGTGAGCTGCAGGGTGCTGGAGGGGCGGCTGTGCGAAGCTGTGATCCCAAAAGGCTGCAGGGGAGCATACTGAGCTAATTATGAAGAGTGGCAAACTCTGTTATCAAGAGTTAAGCAAATATGCATGGCTGGTGAAGCTGGCTGCCACGACTGGCAGACTTCTCAAGAAAAAAAGCAGCATCTGGAAAAATGCAGGGAAAGGCATTGCAGGACGTACAGTCCTTCAAGAAGACAGCCACCAGGTCACAGAAACAACCCTGCTCAGTGAGACTGGAAAGCAGCCATGCTGAGATTGACACATGCTCGGCCACCTCACCCTGCAGGAACCAACATGGGGATAGAGCTGCCACTTAAATCCAGACTACTTTGTGACAGCCTGTCATCCAGGTCATAAAAAAGAAAAGGCAGCATCCCATTTGCCTGGCAGCATTAGTCCCACAGAGAGCACCATGTTTTGTTGTCCAAACAATGTAATTGTAGGTCACCTGCACTGCAAGCAATGAGAGTAGAAGTAGAGATGGAGGTAACTTTCTTCAGAGAACATTTGGCCTTTATTAACAGAGCCAGCTGTCCCCCCTGCAGTGCCCATCCAGGGTTAGGAAGAGGCAGGACAAATTTCAGAGGAGCAGTTGCAGCCAGCAGCCTCACTGGAGCTCAGGGGGCACCATTTCTGCCTACGCTCAGAGCCTTTGGTCTTCTCACCCCGCTACAAGCCCAGCAGTCAGACCTGGTGCACCCCTGGCAGTGACAGCTCTCACCCTTAGCAGTCCAGATTCCTGCCCAATACCATCTTTGACAACAAACCACCAATTTAACCACCAGACATCACTGTAGGGCTTGTCCTGCCGGTGCCTATTCATAGCACCCCAAGCTGATTATGGGTCCTGACACATTAGCCCATCACTGTTACACCCAATGCATTAACAGTTACCGGGTGCCAGACAGCACTAGCAATCCACACTCACTTTAACATTTTGTGACCTAGACAAGAGCAACTCCAGTTCTTCTGATTTGTACAAGCATCCCTGTTTGAGTTTTAATTGGGATATCACTGGTTAACATGGAATAAAGATGTTCAGACAAATAGCATCCAGGAGAATACCTGCCAAGGGCTGAGCACCTTTTCATATCTGGACAGCACAACCAACCGAAGAGACCACTCATCCATGAGTAATGCTCCCCATGGGCATTACATTACAGGGTACCTGGCTCCCAGGAGGGTATGTCTGCTGGGCAGGACAGCAGCTCCATGGAGAGGTGTTTCGGTGCCCAGGGTGGCTGATGGACACCCCAAGGGCAGCTCTGGGGTATTAATCTCTGCTTCTTTGCTCAAATCCAAAATCCCTCTGGTTGGATGAGCAGGACAAGAAAATGCTTTTAAGTGTCAGGCTGTACCTGAGCCACTTGCTGTCTTCAAGTCCACGTGCAGTGGAGTGATCTTGCCTGTTATCCACGTGGATCACTTGCTCAAGCCTTACAAAGGGATGAGCATCCAGGGAAAAGACCACGGAGGAGCTGGGCAGATTTTTCCCATGGTGAGGGGCAGAGGTAAAAACAACAGGTTTGCTCTTGCTGATGGAAGCACCTTGTTTGGCTTTTACCTGTTATTCATGCTAAAACACAGAAGGAGTGTTTGCCCATCATTAGTAACAGAGTATAAGGTCGCAAAAACAGAAGCTTTGGATGGATTTTAACAACAACAAGGGAACTGGTCAGCAAAAGTCACCAGCTTTTCAAAGGTACGTCTTTCTTCTCAGAGACCCATCACCAGAGCAGATCAAGCAGGTCCAAAGGCTCATCATTTCCCCAAGTTATCACCCACGCCACAAAGCAGAGATTCATGGCTTGCCACTGGCACCTACCAAATACACCAAGAGAGCTGTCCCTGTGGCGAGAGCTGCACTAGAATTTAACCCCCATGACCTTGTGACATGGTCAAGCCACCAAAATGACAGATTTGCCCTCTTGGCTGTGTTGGAAAGATGTGTCTGTCTGTCCCTGGCAGGCAGCAGCTCCTTCCATCATGCTGCAGTGAGCAGGGAATACCCCAGCTTCAAGAGCAACTTCTGAGCTGCTCCACTCACTCATCCTAGAAAAGCTTTAATATTGGCACAACAGCCAAGACAAGATCCTGTACTTTGAGTTCCGATTCTTCAGCCCCATTGCAGCTGTTCTAAATTTAATTGAGACTAAAACAAAAGTGCAGCATCATTTGGCAGAGCTCGAAAAGCAGTCACTGGAAATAACTACATCAAGACCAGTACATTAAAGTGCATCCTTTCAAGCTTTGTTCAGCAGAGTAACATTTGTTATGGAAAACAAAAATCACTGCTTTTGGTTTCAGCTGCCCTACACAGGCTGTAATGGAAACTGGAAGCTGGCTGCAGCAGGAGGAAGGTTAAACACAGGCTTAGCAAGGAATAGTTTCACAGGTTGAAGTCTGGAGCAGCATTTTCAACTTCAAACCGAGATGGGAATAACTAAGCACAGATTTTAGCCCAGTACCTGCATATCACCAGTCTCTCCTGACGGAGAACAAGTAGCAGGTAAGACTTCATTACAAGCTGGCAACCCCAGCACTCAGCTCCTCGGAGCAGGCACGCCAGCCAGCAGAAAGCAAGCAGGCAGCATCTCTCAGAGGCAGCATCCAATACTTCATCAGACAAAACCTACAGGTCTCCAATTATGCAACGATTAAGTGCTCAGGAGGCTGTGAAGTAAGACAGTCTGGGTGTCAAGAGCACAACTTCATTTTTCCCTGTAAGCGGCACTTAGAGAGCTCTTCCCCCATGCCAGCCCCCCTGGCACTCCCCTTCCACTGCACAACTGCTCAGCTTAGCCAAGGAACGAATTTCAATGTCTTATTACCATGTCAGTTGTTATAACCAAACGCCGATGTTAACAGGGCATTTACTGCTTATATGCTGGCCAGCTCACAGCACCTTTTGCTGCTTTATCTAGGGGCAGCGATCATACCTACAAGCTCTTACAGAAATTGTGTATCTCCCTTTTAAATCTGGTAGGGAAAAAACCAAACTCTCCCCTGTGCTCCTCTGCACAATCCTCCCACATGTCCCTCTGCAAACAGACACTGGTTTGATACATATTTAATTTTCTTGTTGTACAACAGGGAAAGAATAGGGACTAGCTCTTGGGATTTTGGCTAGGAGCTAAAATTAAACTGCTTTTCAGGGTGGAGAGAGGTCCTGGGATTGGACCCCATTGCTACTTTTTCCCATAACTACATTATCTCACAGCAGAACAGCGCTCTCCTTTCAGGACCCCGCGTCATTTAATGGAGACACCACTGTGTTATTCCCCATCTAAGGGCAAGACAAGGCTTCAGCGAAGTTGTTCAGCTTTCTATGGCACAGACTGAAAACACGCATCAATATATGTTGCTCCTCAATACATGTGTTCTGGTCCTTCAAGAACCGGACTACTAATATTCACTGATTAGATCTCTTTTGCAAAGCTATTGCAAGATTACCAGGAGGTGGATCCTCACTTATCACTTAGCTATGATTTTTTTTAATGTTCTTTTTTGTGAAATGGCCCCCAAACCTGGTGGATCTCACCATGCCAGCTTACACACTAGTATCACATCTGCTTTAAGAATGTATCTCAGCCAAAAAAACAACAAAACCTTTCCCAAGGCTTAAACAGTATCGGCATCAGACCCAGTAAACTGAACAACATTGAAACAGATGTTACTATCTGAAAAAAAAAAAAAAAAAAAAGTGATTTGACAAAAGTTCAGTCAAAAAATGTGAAATATGAATGTACAGACTTACCATTTTTGTCAGCTCTTCTGAAGATCTAGAATTGAAAGAGAGAGAGAAACATTTTTACTATGTTGTTCGACTTGAAGGGTTTTTGGTTTCAGTGAAGCCCTTAGCACCAGGACCTTGTTCGATCTGAGGCACGGGACAGGGCCATGTTCTCCAGCACCTGAAGAGCCGATTCAGGTGCTTTACTCAGCTCACCCTTCCCAAGACCCAGCCCATCATCCCCAGACCCACATGATGGACAGCCACCTCCGGGAGAGAGTATCAGCAAGTTTGGCCTTGGAATAACCAGTGGAAAAGGAGCTAACTAGCAAAATAAAGATAACACAAAATGCTTCCAGCAGTTCATTTATTTCCCATCTCCCTTGCAGAAAAAAGCCAAGAACATGGATCCAACATAAGGAAAAAAAAAAAAAAATTTTTTTTAAATAAAAACACAACAGCTGTGCAGCCAGCTCAGCCAATTTCTGTAGCAGCAATAGTATCTCTTAAACCAAGTTTCACAGTCCTGCACTTCTGAAAGAAATTATTTACCTTTTTTTTTTTTTTTAAAGGAAAGTTTCCTGCGTGGGAAGGAGATTATATTTACAGTTAAAACTACAGTATGGAGGAACAGCTCACAGAGAGGAATCAGATAGCCCTTTCAGAAGGAAAAAAAAAAAAAAAAAATCACAATAGTGTGTAGTACAGTAGAATTTTCCAGGGAGAAAGACAGCAGAAACAACAGCTATTTTTCTGACTAGTCTCATCTTAGGAATAGTCCCCTGACACAATGCAATTAATAGCAACAGGCTTGTGCAAGGGCTGAAATCTTACAGGTTACTGCCAAAAATGGCTGCTAGCACAGGTTTGGCCATAAATGACCAGAAAATTAACATGCTCATAAACTGGACAGAAAATAGAAAACATTCTCATCATCTCTTCAGACCTGGCCCTATTAATTTGAGCAAGAGCAGAGATTTTGCCTGTACAAAGAAATGTCCCTGCAGAGGGAATAAAAGCACCAGCAGGACAGATCAGAGTCAGATGTAAAATGGAACCTCTTATTTTCTGGGTCATAAAATCATTACAAAAAAAAACATCAGAAGAGAAGCTGCTGCACAAAACAAGAAACCCAAGAGACAAAATGAACTGCAGAATGTGCTATTTAAGTGAATATGGCTTAATTAAGGAACATTAATCATTCTTTTGCCCAAAGTTCTTCCTAGGCTGCATAGGTCAAAGTCAAAGCTGGACTTTCTGGCATACATCGGCAGAGGCAAACACCCTCTGTTTAAGCCAAACCCAAACGGTAGGAGCCACTGAGTCCCAGCTTCAAGAGAGGGTCATAAAAACCCTACAAGGATTACAGCTTGTGACCACTCCAAAATTGCTTACTTCTTGGGCTAATCTTCATTTTTTTAGAGAAATTAGGATTTTCCTCCAAAACTTCTATCTGTCTCCATACTTATGGACTTCTTTGAGGTTGAATATGGGTTTTGAAGGACTGGCCAGTCATGGTTTGTCTATGGGAAGTAAGAATAAAGCCAGCCAGGACAAGCAGGACACCAGCCAGCCCTGTGGCTTCAGCACACATCACCCAGCCATGCGCAATATGCCCTGCCCGGAGTATGAAATATTCTTCTTTTCCTGGCTTGGACCCTCCAAATCCTCACTCCCCACGAGCACCTCCAGACAAGGCACTTCTCTTTCTAGATGCTGATTATATCTGGGTTTTTTGTTTCATCACCACATCCTTCTAATACTGTTCCCACTGCTTTGAAACAAAGACATTATATCAAGTGTAACACAGAAGCAGCAATGTCTATTTTAAGGTCCTGTGGGAGATCGCCACCCCGCTAAGCACAACTTTCAGAGGGAGAACGGGAAGGCAAAAAACAATAGGTAAAATGCAGCTTAAAGTGGGAGAAAGGCTCAATCTGCAGTGCTCTGCTCTGTGGAGCCACCAACCTTGCAAGGAACTCTCAGAGCAAGAGGAAAAAAAAAAAAACAAACCATAATTAAGAAATGGAAGAAATGTTAAGAAATGGAAGTATGTAGAAAGTATGACTATTTGTAAATGAACAGGTTGATGGAAGATCACATCAGCTCTGTTACCTACCAAGGTTTATTCTACAGGACCAAGCTGTTTAGTTTTTATTGCTAATGAGCAAGATTTATTCTTCCAACTTAATTGGACCACCTAAAATTTGCACACACACAAAAATTTAAAACAGGACACCCGGAGGGAAAGCAATTTAAGATAAAGTCATCTGTCAACACAGGCAGGCAGTACATCAAGGTATGAACACTGGAATGAGCATCAGGAGGCTAATAAAGACATAAAATACTCCGTGATAGCTTGGTAATGCTGCCAAAAATGCTGTCTCTGTGAAGACCCAGGATTTACACTCTAGCTCAGCAAACAGTGCCCTCCCACACACAACCTGAAGATGCCCTCCGTGCATGTCTTGAATTAGTTGTTCCGCTGCGGGAAGGATATGGTGTGCTTTTAGCAAGGGAAAGGTGCAAGACCTGGTGATGGAAGGGAAACCGCAGCCCCTCACACCTCCCCTATGGACCAGCGGGACAAACCCTCGAGGGCAGCTCAGTGCTGGGCTCCCAGGGAGCTCAGGGAAAGGAAAGCTCCAATCAGCTCCAGGAAGAAGGGAATATAAGCAAGGATGCTGCTTCATCTCCAACATAGAGGCTGCAAAGCCCGTCCACCCTGCAATCGCTCTCTGCAGTCTTGCAGTAACTCCATCAGTGCTATTCTCACTCAGCAGCGATGTTGCTTAGACTTAATCAAGGCAGCAGCACTGGAGGTTGACGAGAGTGGAGGTGATGAAATATTGATGGAGAAAGGCCCTGTTCTGCCAGGCCCTTGGCAGCGATTGGCTTCCCATGCCTCCACCCTGGCCGAGGACCATCCCCAGTGGCCAAGGGCTTCACGAAACAGGAGCCAGCAGCACCGCACAGCCTGACCAGGGATGCTCTTTCCGCTCCATCACCCCCAGTTCTCCAACCATCAGGGCAACGCACTGCTTTCAGATGGTAAATGAGAAACTATCCAGTCCAAAAAGTACTACAGCAACCATCCCCCCCATCAGCTATGCTTTAAACTTACTAAGCAAGTCTCCTGAAGCACAGGCTAAGTCACATGGTCAGCACACAGGATGCCCACAATATGGGCCAGATTAACCAATTTTATAGGATTTGCACAGGCAATGCATGCACTTTGCTGTCTGCAGCATACTTATTGCATTTACCAGGTGTTTAGATGAATATAAACTCTATTTTATTTATAGCAAGGAACCTCTGTCAAGATTTCCAATAGCTTTTTTTAAAAAAGTATGTTTTTGTTGCACTCTCAAATGGCTACTACAGATATTTAGCTGGCAGAAGCAAGCAATTCAAAACACTAGTGGTAATAATAAACTTGAAAAAAATTGATGGTTTCAAATTTAAACATTCGGCTCTGCCTTCTCAAAGCTCCTGGATGAGAATGTGCAACACTGGAGGTTGCTTAATGGAGGTTTTCTTGGCAATTTTATTAAATTCACACAAGCACTTCCCTAACAAGCCTGAGGATTATTATAGGGTTTGTAGAGTTTATTATCCCTTCAGCAGGTTAATAGGATGTTGATTTAAAATAGAGTGCAACAGAGCTAGAATTTTGTTTTCCATCATAATCTTGGTGCAGAATTGAGGACAAATAAAATCTAAGTCACTGGGTGAGGAAAGCCTATGGATAAGAAAGCGTCCAGATACACAGATATACATAAAAACCCAGTTAATCTGTTCACTATGTTCCTATATTCCTGTTCTTCCTTTCTGTTCCTCTCCCTACAAGTCTCAACACCTCATTTGGAGCTGAGACAAGGCTTTATATCAAGTATGGCCTTTGGTTCTCTAACCTGTGGTACCGGTAGGAATTTCCTCTCCTGCAGCCTCTCTATATTGCTCTTTCCAGTACTAACGCAAGAAAATAATGACCCAAAACTTTGTTGCTTTGGACTACATGGTTAGACATCATCAGGCTAACGACCTTTCCCCATGCAGGAGAAAGGTTTAATTTTGGTATTTCAGTAAGAAATATGCCATTGGTGTGCAAATATTGTGCCATCCAGAGTGGCTCCCCCTCCAAAGCAAGGCTGCTACAGAGCTCCAGATCTCATGACATCTTTCCCACTCCAAGTCAGATCTCTTTTTTTTTTTTTTTTGTCTCCCCAAGAGAAGAGCAGTTACTACCATACTCTAGCCTCTCATTTCACTTTTACCTTCTCCTTAGACTTTACCTAGCTGTCCTATATAAAAGTTGTGTGAGACAGGCAAGAGTTGCATTAGACGTTACCATGTTCACAGCACTAGAAGTTACTTTTCCATAAACACCAGCCCTGGGTGCAGCTCCATTTCAAGCACCTGCTGACAAAGCCCTGAAGAGGAGAAGAGAAAGGATGAACTTTTCTGTGTTATTATGTGCTTTGCAGTGAGCAATTCCCAAATGCACAGAGCCCAGCTGGCCCCTGCCCCTGCTTTCCAGCTGTGCCCTGCCAGCATGACTTGAAAACAAAGCTTTTAGAGCCTTCCCGTTTCACTCAGAGAAGTGAGAAGGTATACGAGGACACAAGAAGGAGCATGAATCAACCTTAAAAAAAAAAAAAAAAAAAAAAAAGCAGAAGGGGATTGAGAAGGGATTCCTGTGGCTGTGATAGCTTTGCTAGTTAGGGCTGCAATGGAAATTGCACCATTGACAAAACAGTTGGAAAACTGTGCCAGTTCTTGGATCTACATTTGGAAATGCACGCTTGGCACAAACCAAATTCTCTGTATTTTCTATCCAAATACTTCACTTGATCCCATGGAGCTGAAGAAGTGCAAATCAGATTTGGCCACGCAAGAGAGGGTGCAAGAGGAGGCATAAGCAGGAGAGCTGGATTTGAAATGATCTTTCTGACCCTGTCGAAGAAGGAAAGAGGCAGATAAGGGTCAAAATCAGTTTTCAGCAAAAGACAGAGCAGATCAAACAAAAAGCTTCATCTGATCTGAAATGAATGGCACTGCTTTCTTCAGAGGCATTTAAAATAAAGCCAAAAAGCGATGAATTTACTCGCTACTGGCAAAGCCAGAAAGGCAGCAGAGATGTCACCACCCCTTGGAGCATACAGTCCTGCCATGGGGATGTTCATCCATACCCAAGGCTGACCTTTATTTCAGATGCCAAGGAGATGAGCTCTTTCAATGGGCTCTCCCTGGTGTAAACCAGACGGGGCACCTCTGCCTGCAGCCACTGTGGCTGACCAGGTCTTGCACTCGCTGGAGTTCACACTCCTGCTGTCAACGCAGGTTTTTAACAGTGACATGAATGCAGGAAGAGATTAGTAAGGACAGTTGGTAAGTAAGTCAGCACTGAAGTACTCCTAGACAGAGCAATACCTGTCTAGACATTTCCCACACCTTGGGAGGCATCCACCTCAGCTCTATATTGCACGTGGACTCATTCACACTCAGCAAATACCCCCAAACACACTATATTCTCCTTTCATAAGCCTTGTGACATTTGTAGATTTGTTCTGGACTGGAAATCACCATCACCACATGTGGATTCAAGCAACACCATGACAGTTTCAGCTTCCTTTTAATAAAGGGATTTTGTCCTCCTGGTTGCAGACAGAAGCTCAGAGCCTTTGGAGGGCATCTTCAAGCAGCCCAGAGGGCAGACAGAGAATGTGACATTAGTATGGTATCGTATCATAAGCTGTGGATAGCCACGAGTTGTCTACAGCAGATTACACATGCTGCCAACCCTGAGCATTTGGCTCTTGCAGATGGAGCAGCCATGTGCAATAAAGGCCCACGGAGCAAACATCCAGAGGCAAACACCTGAGGGCAAGCGCAGGACAGGTACAGACCGTTTGCTCAACCCCAACCCCTTATGCTGATTTGACTGACATGAGAGCTGACCATTAAATGCAAAGTGATGTTTTCCAGGTTCCTAGAGTGACACATCACCTCCACTTGATCTACAACCACTACTGAAGAGCATCTATCACTATAGTTTTACTTGCTGCCTATTTTAGGCAATGCTTAGGACTGAAATATCTTCTTCATTAGTTTGTACAAAGGGTTTAGTTAATCTGCAATTTTAGCCATTTTTTACACTCTGAAACCTACGATTTTGAGTTTAACTAGTAAACATTATTAAACCTTTTTAATTGTTTACCTAAAAAGACACAAGCAAAATAAAAGAAAAATACTGAAAAAAACCCTAAGCTAAGATTCATCCTTCAATTGGCAGTAGCCAGGCTGATCATCATTACTGTCATCTAACCCCCTTACTGTATTTCGTTCTTCCTCAGCCTTCAGTTTTGCCCCAGAACACCACAATTTTGTTTCTTTGGTGGAAAGGGCATAGAGAACTTTGTACTGACCCACCAGCCACCCTCACGGTCTGGAGGAGTCAAAACAAGCATGTTGGGGATGGCCGAGTCAAAAGAAAGCCAGAACAGAAGAGGAAGAAAAAGTGACTAAGGTACTATTAGCATCAGAGCCATCTTATCTAATTCATAGCCAAAACCAAGCTTAACTCTCCTTCCCCAGCCCCCGATGAACAGCCTACATAGCACACCAGCTTATGCGAACGTATTAGTTAAATATAAAATCTTACAGGTCTTTTACTTCATCCCCACCCACCAAGGAGCCGCATTGCTGCGTGGCTGGGACTCGCTGCTTCCCCAGCACATCCATGTAATACAAGAACATGAATATCTTAATTGGAAAATATGTTCTCATCCCTGAGGATTCAGTGGGATCTTTGTTACTTTCCTGCTAATGTGTGAAATTAACCTAAATATGTGTTCCCATGTTTAAACTCTTTGGATGAAAGTGCGTGTGTGTGTCTCACAGTGCACTTGAAGAGCCTGTTACAGTGAAGCCACAGCTTCAACTGATGTTTCTAGTGTAACTGGAGAAAAAGGAGAGAAGCAAGTTCTAAGGGAGGAGGAAAAAACCCCAAACCCTCAACCCTTACATTTCCAACATCCATTTCTACTTTCAGCAGGTGAGAAAGGGCTCCCAGACCTGTTGTGAAAGGGAAAAAGGATCAGGAGCTGCTCACCCAGCTCTATTGTATTTCCCACCAGTTAAGCCATTCTGAAAGTTCATGGCTCATTTTCTCAGCTCAAACTTCAAAGTGTGTGTGTGTGTGGGGGGGGTCAATTTAAAGATAGTAAAGTTGAACAAACAAGATACTATTTTGGTGGAAAAACAGTCCTAACTCAAGAACCTCTTGTATAAACTTAAAGTTACTTCCCAACTGCCTTTATGCTCTGAAGCCCAGATTCCAGATTGTTGTAAAATTTTGGTAATTTCAGGGCAGGTAAAAAAGAAAAAAACACAAAACAGAAAAAAACCAAACAAGTTAAAAGACATAAGGTTATTAGTTTCATTTGTCCTTTCAGTTTCCCCACAAAGCAGCATTTCCTACAGCCCACAGCTGCCCACCTGCCAGCCTGTTTCACTGGGCACAACCATCCATCAAGTGCTCTGCTCTCCGAGCTGCTTTTGGCAGCTCAATAAACACAGTTGAACAGGTTCATTCAGGGAACTGAAATGCCCATCAGCCCAGGGCGCTCAGAGGTGTAATGAGTTTTGAACTCACCAGCCTATGCCAATGCCTAGCAGGGACATGGTAGAGGACTCAGCAATTATTTAGAAGACGCAAGGGCTCACCTGGAAGAGCTAATACTGCCCAACTCCGAGGAGGCTGGAGGAGAGCGTGAGTTATCCTTTACTACAGCCAATGCCTCAGTAGCTTATTTTTGCATTCACTACATTTTTTTTTAAAGCTAGGAGATAGCAAAGCTGAGGATCTATATGTTTAATTACTAGATGCTACAGAAAGACTGTGTAATTACACTGTTTGCACTCTGGTTGATTCCGCTCTATTCTCCCAATTCATTTAAGTGCAAATAGCCTGGTTAGCTCCTTAATCAGGAAGCCTATAAATACTGCAGCCGAAGCACTAAGCACAGCCCTACCTGCCCCCCCAAACCTGGGTAAGGGAGCCCCAGGTCCCACGCACTCACAGGCATCCAGGACCCTGCTGCCCAGCTCCCGCTGCACAGACCCTCACAGCTGCAGCCCTTCAGGGAGTGGGGTCCAGGACGCGGGGTGCACCCCTATGCCCAGCTAACCTGGGGTAACCCATGGTGCAAGACTGGGGGGTTTGCAGGACCTGGAGTCCTGCATCCCCATACAGTCAAGCTAATACCAGGATTAAGGACCTACAGTGCGTCCCTACGCCAGCTGGTCCAGGGGACGCAGGACTTGGGAAAGGGGCTGCAGGACCTGGGGTGCACCCCCATGCCCAGTCAGTCCAGAGGGTGCAGGAAACAGGGTGCACCCCCATGCCCAGCTGGTCAAAAAAATGCAGGACCTGGGCTGCACCCTCATGCCCAGCCACTTTGTGGGTGCAGGACTCAGGAAAGGGGGTAGAGGATCCAGACTGCACCCCCATGCCAAGCTGGTCTGGGAGATGCAGGACCAAGGTGCACCTTATTCCCAGCTGTCCCAGGGTGTGCAGGGCAAAGGGATGCAGGACCCAGACTGTACCCCAAGTGCCCAGCCAGTCTAGGAGGTGCAAGATCCGGACAAGTGGGTGCAGGACCCGGGCTGCAACCCCATGCCCAGCCAGTCGGGGAGATGCAGGACCTGGGCTGCACCCCATCCCCAGCTGGCCGGAGGTGCAGGACCCGAGGAATAACCTTGCTGCCAAGCCGGTCGTGGGGTGTAGGATCCGGCAACGAGGGTGCAGGACCCGCGGGGAACTCCCGTGCCCATGCAGCCTGTGGCTGCAGGATCCAGGCAAGTGGATACAGGAGCTGGGGTGCACCCTCTTGCCTAGCCTGTCCGGGACGTGCACAGCCCCGCGGATGCAGAACCCGGGAAATAACGCCGATCCCGAGCTGGCTGGATGGGTGCAGGACCCGGGCAAAGGGATGCAGGACCCGGGCAAAGGGATGCAGGACCCGGGCTGCACCCCCGCGCCCACCCAGCCCGCGGCTGCAGGACCCGCGCAAGGCGATACCGGCTCCAGGCTGCACCCCCACGCCCACCCGGTCGGGGGTTGCAGGAACGGGGTACAACCCGTCCCTAACGGGTCCAGGGGGTGCAGGACCCGAGGAACAGCCCCGATCCCGAGCCGGTGCAGGATCCGGGCAGGGGGAGAGGCAGGATCCGGGCAGGGGGAGAGGCAGGATCCGGGCAGGGGGACCACTCACATCGAGGATGACGGAGGTGCCCTTCCTCTGCGCGGCGGCGGTGCCCGGGGTGAGCAGCTCCCGCTCGGCGACGCCCTTGTCGCTCATCCTGGCCACCGCCCAGCGCAGCAGCCCGTCCAGCCCGCGGAGCGCCGGCGGCGGCTTGCGCAGCAGCCTGTGCACGCCGGCCCGGCAGTAGCGCGCTGCCTGCTCGCACATCGCTCAGCCCGGCCTCATGCCGGAGCCGGGGACTCCCCCCTCCTCCTCCTCCTCCTCCTCCTCCTCCTCCCACCGCCACAAGGCGGGCAGCGGGCAGGGGCGGGCCCGCGGGGGGAGCCGGGCGGCTGGGGGGCTCCTGCCCGAAGAGGAAGAGGGGGATTTTTGGGGTGGGGGTAGGTCACCCCGGAGCAGCCCCGGTGGGTGCTGCCTGCGTGCTCCCACCCCCACACAGCCTCCCCGCTCCAACACAAAGCATCCTTTTAGGGATCTTCTATCTAAAAAGAGTATTCCTATGGCACCTCTTCTCCCCTCTGCAGCCTCCCGAACCCCCAACAGATTTTAGCAACTCTTCGTAAGGACAGCAAAGAACAAATTTCTTGCTAGGAAATAAAACTTCCC
Organism: Platalea leucorodia; assembly: GCF_965183815.1. Lineage (NCBI taxonomy): Eukaryota > Metazoa > Chordata > Aves > Pelecaniformes > Threskiornithidae > Platalea > Platalea leucorodia. Next base: position 37,022,799 of record NC_138830.1, read on the forward strand.
CCTGACCCCCTATCCCTACTCCAAAAAACCCCTATACAATGAATAGCCAGCAATTCCAGCTGGGGTACCACAGCATTCATGGGTACAGAGCTAATCACAGCACTCAGCTGGACAAATATTTCTAACCCTGCAATTCTGTATTACGAGGATATTCCTTTGTGATGCTCCTATGCTCACCTACACAGGCCAAGATCTGCACTTGCAGTAGGAGTAATAAATCTTCTGGCCAAAATGACACTAAATCATTTCATCTCCCCCTCCACACTTGAGGAGATGCTCCCAGTTTGAGTTCAGACCCAGAAAGGCACCAAGGCCAGACGGCTCCAACCCAGACCCTCTCGGAGGGTTCCCCAGAGCGCTGGAGTGGCCACAGGCTCCGAATGGCCTTTCCCCGCTGCCCACCCACGGCAGCCAGACCCTCTCACAGGCAGCTCTAGGGGACTTTATGCCCCACAAGGGCCACGTCCCCACATTTGAACATCTCCGATGCAGAAGCCAGCAAGCCCAGCACCCCTGTGCAAGCGTTATGCACTTCCCACACTGAGCCCTGTGCCTGAAGTCCAAATGAGGAACAGCACGATCACTCCAAAAGGCCTGACCAGCTACTGCTTTAAGAGGCAAATAATCAGCAACAAATGATTTCTGTAAACAGAGCTTGTATACTGCAGTGCACCAGAGCTCAGACCCCCCAGCAAAGCCTACCTGGAGGTATTATTTAACCTCGTCTTCTAACTACCCATCTTTATTCAGGTAAATTAGGGTGAAACTTCAGTGTCTGAGGTGAAAAGAGGGGGAATGCACATTTTTCTCACAACTGCTGCTCAAAGAAAAGCGAGTGGGAGCCCTGTTCTCTCTGCTGGAGTATGCAGATAATGGCTGGAGGCTCTTGAAAGGCTTTTAAATAGATGGGGCACAGAGAAGTGTGGCAGTAGGCCAGGACACCCGTGGCCTGAGCCCCTCTTTCACCAAGCTCTCGGCTTTCAGGGTTTCCTTCTTCTCCAGCAATACAAAATTAATGGGGGAAAATGGAGGAACTTTAGGGGGTTTGTGTCGGCTTGCGGGAGCTGTATGGAGCGCTTTAATGGCTCTCTGTTCATTTACAGGGATGCTCAGAGCAGGCTGGTGTGCAACCCAGCCATCACTCAATCCCCACTTACATCTCACAGAAAAGATAATCTAAGGCAAGACATATTTTACCATCCTTGCCATGGGGATGGCAAGGTGGGATGGATCCCTATGGACCGGCTGCTGGTGCCAATCAGCCCATACTCCTCATGGCCTGCATTGTTGCGCTCTTTTGTACTTTTACAATCATCGGATTATTCATGTGCTTCTTTCTCCTTTAGACGTCCTTCCACTAAATGGGTGGTTCAGACTGTATTAATCACACCCAGTTTAGGACTACTATATGACTGTTATTTAAAACTATTTACTGAATAAGTTTATAAATAAGGTTCTTTGAACTTTCCTTTCTGTGCGCTATGAAGATTCATTACTTGGCTTGGAAGTTTGGGGCTATTTCTGTGCTTTTATCAAAAAGCAGTTCTTGTTAATGTCAAAACCAGCTCTACCACAGTTAAATACTCATTTTTCCTCCTAAACAGATGTAGATAGAAAAAGTTTCAGCCACTAAGGCATTAGGAAGAAGCCAGCCATTCACACAGGGAAGTTAACTGGCTGTATTGCTAGGGGCTCAATTATTCCCAAGTTTCCATGAGGTTTAAGTCTCTCTTTGAGCAATAAATGGAAAAGACAATTCTGTACTTACCTGAGCCAGGTGAGAAAACACAGGAACCCCCAAGGCATGAGCTCAGACTGGTCCCAGCCCCTGTGTCACACCACAGCCAAGGGGGAGGGCAGAGGCACAGAACTTGGGCTGGGCTCTGTGTGCCAAAAACCATCCCCTGCCTCTTGCCAAGGGTGATGGGACACTATCTATCCTGTCCAAATAAACATGACTGCAGCCAAGGCATTGGGGCTTTGCCAGCCTCTCCCACCAGCCTGTGCTACTCCTCATGGCACTGCCCAGGTCCCAGGCAAGCAGCCATCAACCAGGGCCAGAAGAAGAAACCAAACAAGTGATGGACAAGTGGAGACAACAGGGGTTTGACACCTTGTTAGCCAGGCGGTGGAGCATCTCTTTAGCTGCTGGTCCCTGGCATCCAGCACACTTTTTGCTTTCTCATGAAAGGTGGAGAGGGCAGGATGACCAGCAGCCACTGGCTGCCTTGAAAGCTTTATGTATATGCATAATGCAGATGCTGAGTGGCATAGGAATAAATAGGAGAGGATAAAGAGGAGATAACAAAAAACACAGTTAAATCCAGGCAAAGCGCACCCCAGTGAAAGCAGCAAGCATTAATTACAGGTCTCGACATACCCAGTAAGATGCAGAGAGCTCATTTCTAAGCCTCACCAACCATACTCTTACAGGTCCACAGCTCTGACCAGGGTTTGAACGCTTTGCCCCCCCTCCCTGCAGCAATGAGTACACTCCTGTAAGGAGTGGTCAGGCCACGCAGCACCCAACAGCAGCAGAGCCCAGCATGCAGCACAGCCCGCTGTCTCCGCTGCTGACCCGGTGGCATTTTGCTTTCCACGCTGCTTTGCAGGCAGGGAGCTCAAACCCTGCCCGACAGCAGCAAGGGCAAGCTGCAGAGGGAAAGGCAGCAGCTGCAGCTCCACCTTCTCCTCCAGGACATTTAAGGGTGAGCTTCCCCACTGCAGCGCTAGCCAGGCACACGCAAGGCCCCAGGCGACTCAGCCTTACAAATGAAGGATACCATAAGGACAGAAAGGTTGTTGAAGGCTGGGAGAGATCAGGCCTATTCTTCCTCACCCCTAGCTCCAAGTTCAGAAACTCAGAGATCTCAAGAAAAGGCTATTGCCATTCCAGTTTCAGGTCTGATTTTGCCCCAGCGGTTTTTCCTCCCCAGTGCATGTGGTGCTCAGCACAAAACATTGGTTTACCCACATCACTGGTGATGTTTGCTCTACAAGCTTTCATATGGGGCTTATTCAGGTGTTACATCCAATGTTTTTCAGCAGCTGCTGGAAAGGCTGTTGGAGAAAGAGCTCAAACCCCATGCTGTAATTTCAGATGAGAGGCCACCTGAAGAACCCAAGGGCTTCTCTAAAAGAAAGGGCTGAGACAGAGCAGAAGTCCTGCCTGCACCCCACTGCAGCAGGCAGAGACAGCAGCTTTCATCTCCCCTTTGAATTCTGCTTTCTCCCCCCTGCCCCTCTGCGCACAGCAGGGAGCTTTATTTAATTAAAAACTTCCAACAGGCAGGACCTGCAGCCTCACTTGGTGCAAAATGTCACATATGACTTACTAATATTTACTAATGACCGAGGGACTGAGGTTCGTCCAACTGTTTGATGGCAGGAAAAGGAAATGGTGACCCCATTACAGAGATGGGAATTTGGCAGAGCAACCTTGCCTGCCCAGCCTGGAGGCTGAAACGCTGCTTTAGTCCCTGTACTAATTCATGTTTATTATAATGCAAAATGTAATCACCAGGTGATTTTATAACAAATTTATACCCCAGCTTGAAAATGCCACACTGCCAACAGCACCAAGGCAATGCACCAGTTTGAACTGAAGAAGACCCAGGGAGACCACGTGCAACATACATTTACCCCTAAAAATACAACAAAACCCTCTCCCCTCTGCAAGTTGGGGGGTGCAGAGCTCATAGTTTGGGGGGCACAGCTCACCCACACTGCTAGTAAAGCATCAAGTCCAGCCCAGTGACTGGGATCACAGGTTTCTGATCCGGGCCCTGCAATCAGGGCAGGAACTGAAGTGAGTGTGAAGCTTCAAATGCCCCATTTTATATTGCATTGGTCTTAGAGTGCTACACTGCTCCTTGCTTTAAGACAAAATGTAGACTTTGACTTTAAATACCTCCAGAGCCTTTTCCAACTGCAGTTACATTAATGAGCAAAAAAATCCCTTCTTTTAAAGCACTCCTGCTTGCACCCAAAGGCTCCCTCCTCAGGGTTGTTTGTTTTTGTTTTTTGAGGAATTTCTTATCCCACCCAGTGCACCTAGTTGCTGCAAACAGAGACCAGGCACAGTGTAAGGCATCAAGTTATTCCTAGTCCTATTCCTAAAGACAACCCCTAGACATCTGGGAAACCTCATCAAGGGGAACTACCTGGACTAACCTCACCATGAAATAAAACTCCTGCAGCATTAGGAGACCATAGTCCTCATATGCCCAGACTTCCCCAGAGCTCTGAGATGGTTCTCCAGAGCAGTATGAGCAATTACTAGTGTAAGGGTGGGGGGGAATAAAAAATCAAAGCTCCAAATCACAAGAGACTCACCTTCCTGCAACATACACAGACTCATCCCAGAGAGGGCCTGGGAGCTGTGCAGCTTCTCCCAAACCCTCTGCAGCAGCACAGCTCCTGGCTGGGGCTGCCCGTGGGCTCTGGGCATCCTCTGATACTCAGGACACCTGGGCTGGGGACTCCACACCACCTCCAGGCATGGCCTTTCCTCCCCAGGGAAGCTGCCACCATTTAGTAGAAACCTTAAAGAATATCGCATTTTTGTTATTCTGAGGTGCAGGGATGCAGGCAAAGAGCAGGTAAAACCCTTCTGCTGATGACTGCCAAATAGATTCAGAAGGTGGTGGCTGGTTTTGTTTTGGTGTTTTTAAGCCTGCTTGTTTGGGTATTAAGGCGGCATTACCCACCTCTGTTGTTTTGGCAATTGAGAAAATGAGTATTTAACACCAAAACTGACCCACCCTTGCTTAAAGTTACAGGCCACTGACTTGATAGAGCTTGTGATGTGTAGTTGTAGGGAAGGGATATTGTAACATTTTTCTTGCATGTTTGTTACTTATAATAGTATTCACATAAAGCAGACCAAAATATTTTTCTTTTCAACATGCAATTTAGGTCAGAACTATTAAGAACCCTTGGAAGAAGCTAATCCATTTCTAGTGACCTTTCAAAATTACCCTTTGTTTCTTGTGCCTGGTACACCTCATATCGGATCATATGTAACAGTATAAAAAGCAGAGAAATGGGGAATTGTAGACTTTCAGATTGATAAGCCTGTGTGTGGGCATGACCACCAATTAAAAGAACAGTTGAGCTATTGCACCTAAATAAATTAATGCCTGTTTGTAATTGACCTCGTGTTCTCCCCAAGTGCAACATAAAACTGTTAATTTACATTATTTTAATGCACAAAATGTGTCTGTAAATGTATTGAAATTAGAGCTACCAAGCTTCTTCATAGCAAAAGTGGGGAGGGAGGGACTGGCATTTTTTCCCATTGCTCACACCCTTCATAATTAATTTCTAAAGTAATTTCCTCCTTTGCCCAGCAGATACCACCTCTGGCCACATTTGTGGGAGGAAAGATTTCCCCAGTTTATTACTGACAATAAATACCGTTAATTACTGCTCTGAGGGTAAAATCTGGCAGCTTTCAATGTAAGAGGGACTCCCTCTGGGGTACCTAATATAGGCATGATGGCAAAGGCCCCCAAGAGAGACCCTGGGCAGGGGCGCAGGGCACAGCCAGGGCATGGGCAGGACACTGGTCAAGAGCTGCCCGAGGCGATGCTCGGTTTAAAGAAATAAAATAGAAACCTTTTTTATTCTTAACATATTTGGCATGCGGCTAAAGCTGTGAACACGTGGAGGTTATTCAGAAGGGCACAAAACTTGCCTGAGTATCCCTTTGCCTGTGGCATTGCTCTCTGTCCTCAAAGTGCTGCTGAAACTGCAGGACAGGGGTGATTTTGGCATAAAACCTGTGCTGAGAGAGGTTGAAAATACAAGCCAGGCTTGCTTCACACAACCCCAGCACCAGGCTGGAGCCCGAGCGTGGGAGCATCCTCCGACCTGCTCTGCGGGAACAGAACGGCTGGAGGAAGAGCTGGATGTGAAAACTCAAGAGGAATCTGGCACGTTGTGCTAATGCTTGGGGACTGCTCGAGCAGCTGCCAGGTGGCTGTAATTTGCCCTCAGCCACTCTGATACACCCAGGTCAAAAGTTTCACGTAGCTCCCGGGTTTGCTGGTATACTTAACTACACAGGCGGCCATGCTCCTAGATGGGATCCCCAGGGGCGAGGGATCACTGCCACAAGCACACACCATAAATGAGGTTCAGGGTAAGCACATGGCATGGCAGCAAGCACCGGCGATGAGGAGGAGAGGTTTGTCAGGGCTCCCCAAAGGATACTCACTGCAGCTCCTAGCAGTTAAGCGGTCTTTTATGTACAGACCATCAATTTAGTGGCATACTCAAGGCTGCTCCTTACTGCTCAAGCACCAGGCACATTCATTTTTTCCCTCAGCATTTTATTTGCCCTTATTTGCTGTCCTCAAAGTGACAGAAGTGGGGAAATTATTTATATCTTACACCGCTCCAGTAATTATTCACCAAGAGTTTGGGTGAGTAACATCTTCCATTTCTCCAGTCCTGCTCACCGCTGGACACACAAAAAAATCACTTTATGAGCATGTTATTTGGTTTCCTGGCTGTGAAGCTATTTTAAAATTCTGCTGTGTTTGACACTTTGGGATCAAACTCATGTAATTTAATAGGTTTCACTGAGACACCAACAGGCCCGCAAGGCAGCTATCGATTTCCCACAACAAAGGGTTGCTCTTGAAATAATTTAATGGGATCACCATTAAGTGACTTTGAGCTGCAGGTGCTGGGATGCACACGGACTAGAGCTTGCTGGGATCTCATGGAAAATGTCCCCCCAAGCGAGGCAGCTCCTGAACTGGCATCCCCGGGGGACTGTGAAGATGAGTGGAGCAGCAAGTGCCTTTCTCCACGAAGTCCCCTCCATCCCACAAGGCCAGAACTGGAAAAGGGCTACCTTCATCCTGTGGTTGTCACCCTTGTGAAAATGTCACACCTGCAGCCTGTGTGGCACCAGAGGGCTGCGCGCCCGCGGCACGGCATGCAAGGACATCTAGTGCCTGATGCTGAGGCTGCAAGGAAGGACTGGGTTACAGCAAAGTGTGTTTTTCTCGTGGTTTATCCCCTCACAGCAACAAAAAGTCCTTGTGGGCCTAGCACCAGTGGTGTTCCAGAGAGCAGGGTCCCAGCAGCAGGGTTGCTGTGAGGCTCTGACATGCATTTCAGCTGTCTGCAATGTCTGGGGCTTCGTCTCGCCAGCTGGAGCTCCCTGACAGCCCATGCCCCCTTGCCTGAAACACAGCTCCTCTGACAAGTCCAGTCTGGGCAGGTTTGGGCCATTTTGCCAGCCAGGCTCCGACACATCCCGCATGGCTCATGGGGTCATGCAGGTAACACAGCATGGCTGATGAGACTGTGAGATTTGTGTCTCCCTCTGCTTGCAGTGCGCACCTTTCTATCCCTATATCTGTTTTGTGGGTTTCTCAAAGTCCGACACAGATACAGCATCCTAACTGAATGCTGCGTCTGGGGATGGAGCTGACCACACAGTTTGCAGCATAAGAAACCAATCTTGTTTTCAAAGGATATACTCCCATCCGAGCTATCTGTAGTCAATCTGGTGCATTAAAGCTGCTTGGGCAACAAAAACAGGGCTTGTGAAGCCCTTGTACAGGCAGAAATACTTTATTTTTGAGGATAATCATCTAAGCTATCCACAGTTGAGGAAGGTGGACAATCAAGACTTCGAAACCATCTCATGGAGCTAAAAGGTCAGAGCATAACAGATTGACACATGGGTGTACCAGCGCTTCAGGCACAAAGCATGTTTGCATAGTACCCGTACTACTGATGTCCCTGCAGAGCCCCGGGACACGGGATGGCAGCAGGGAGTGCAGTTGCCTGGCTGAGCACTGTGGCACACTGCAGCCAAGGTCAGAAACTCGTTGCACCGAGGTGCTGCCGGCAGACAACCCTGTCCACCACCCCCGCCTTAGGCAGCAGCCCTCGCTCTATAAAACAGAGATTTTCTTTAAATGAAACTTGGAGAAGATGGTTGGAGATAGGGAAGGTCCCACTGGACCATGCAGTTCAACAGAGAACCTAAAATAATTACGGATTTGGGATGTCTTAATCTAGCCCATCCCCAAAGGCAGGGATGCATCCCTTCCTGCTTTTACTCTGCAAAAATGAACCTGTCTCACAGCGAGCTTAATAAACCATTCATCTCGGTGCTGGTGAGCTTTGCAGTCGGGAGAGGGAGCCGTGCTGCTGTGGGATGGACACATGGACACCTCAGGGAGGGCTGAAAGCCTGTTTTTGACCAGACCTCGCAGCATAATATGCTCATGTTTCTTAAATAAAATATTAATTTAAAGAGGTTTTAATTGAAAGCATCAACATTTTTCGAGTTGTCATCCCCTCTCTCCTTGGAAGTTTAAAAAGCCATAGCTATTCACAAAATTGGTGTGAGTTTATGAATAACTTTGGCTCCCTTGAAAGTCACTTTTTTAACTAGCTTGCTACCCCCATCTTGGTGCTGCCCTGCTTGCACAAAGCCTCTGTGCAACACCCCTGGGCACCCACCCGTGCTCCCCATCCCACCCAGCACCCACCATCTCTTTAGCAAAATGAAAGATCCCAGCTCTGACCTTCCCACCACCAGCTGCATCCTGAGTCACACACACACACAGGTTTTATCCTCTTAATTGGGGTTTGAATCACACCTTCAGAAGCCCGAAACTGTTTCCCAGCAAAACCTGTCCCAACAGCTTTACCATCCCGTGCAAGTCCAGATCGGTGCTTCGGTACTGTCAAGACAGCTAATCACCTCCTTGAAAACATGTCTGTACAGTCCATAACCAGATAATTACAAAATACAATGTCCAAAATGTCATGATGGAGAAGATCTCCACGTCGTTTCAGTGCAAACGCCCTGAGCATTGCAAAGCCCGAGCTGTCTGCTCCTGCTGCCAGGCCAACATGCAGAGCCCTCAGCCCAGCAGAGACCAACATCTTTTGGGGGCTCCCAGGCACGGATTTCCAGAGAAACCCCTCTTCCAGCACAAGCAATAGATATCCGAAGGGGTTTACCCTTCCTCTGTCTGCTACTTAAGGATTTCAGATAGCAAGACACAAGTGGCAATTAAACTCCAGGTAACTCTGACTTTGTAATTTCTGGAAGATCATGGAAAAAAAATCCAAAGCAAAAAGCAAACCACGAATTTAAGTGGTAAAAGACCTATTGTAATGTCTTTCCAATGATGCCTTCATTCCCGGTTTCTAGGTGCACCTGATGGTCCATATATTTCAGTAGGAGACAATAAAGTATAAGACACATACATAGGCAAAAATATGAGCTAATTATTTACCACATGACTTTTCCCATGAAAATGGCAGAAATAGAGCTGAAACCATGCTATATTTATAACTGCAAAGGACTCCTAGGCCACCCAGATTGTGCGAGTTCATTGCAGCAAGCTTTGTCCCAGAAGGAGAGGTTTCTTTCTTGGGTTCCTTAGCACCGACTCTCACATGGTAGAAGCCCATTCCTCACGACGGGCATCCAGGAAGCATGAGCATCGGGTGGGATATCGGGTACTGGGATGCAAAGCTCCCAGCTGACAGATCTACTAGCTGTTTTCTTCAGGTGTCACTTCAGGTTTGTGAAGGGTAGCTATATTAAATAGCAGAATAAAGCTTGCGTCCATGATGGCAGAAATACAGAAATCTTAAATTGCAACTAGATAAACTACCAGAATCTCTAGTTTTCTTCCTGGCAGAGAAAACAGTGCTTATGTGTTGCATCCATGGGTTGTTTCGGATCCTTGTTTGGGTTCCTTCGTTTCTGGGAAATTTTAAGATTCCCCCAATGTGCCTCACCTGCTGTCTCCAGAATAAATCTGGTGCCTTACAGTGATGTTTCTGAGGGTTTCTCTACCAGGTGCACACTCTGAGTCACCGCAGATTTACTGCTTCACCTTTGCCTCCAGGATGATGGCAAGTGACTCCAGAAGCCCATTACAGACTTGAAAACCATTCTACCTCCAGCAGACAGATTCTCAGTGCAACACTCCTGTCCTGCTATATATTCTTTAAGGCTGTGAAGCATTTCTAGCTATTAATCTCAAACTTGTAAAAAAAAAAAAAATCCAGAGTTGTTTATTTTATAGCATTACAGGGCACACCTTAATGGCTCATTGCAAACATAAATTACTTAAAGATTTTGATTGCAGCAGGGAGATGTGAGTCTGAGAGAAGCAGGCATGGAGCCAAAGAGCCAGCAGGCTGGAGGACACTGGGGCTGTCGGCTTGGGGAGAGGTGGAGCGAGACTGGGAGAGGCCACGAAGGTTGGTGAAAAGCAGCTGGGCGCCTGCGGGGCCCCGGAGCAGGGCCAGCTGGGCTGGCATGGCTGCACCAACCACGTATTGCTGGGACTAATCTCATTGCTAGGAAATTCAGGGATCGGGGAGATAGATTATCGATAGGTGCTGGAAGCATTTTGTTGGAATTACAACTTGTCACTCGTCACGGTCCTGAACCGGCTGAGGAAAAAGTCCTTCCAGGCAGCCATCTGGGATTCTGGAAAATGGCCATATGGGTAGTGCTGGCTTACTAACCCATCCCCTTCCCCAGCCCTAGCTTACGGCTCTTACTCATATTCTGTTGTGCTGGCAATCTCTGTGCTGGCGATCATGACATCCCTGCCAGCAAAGCTGCCTCCTACACCCCCCACCACAGACACCAACGCTCACCTGCCCTGGCAGGGGGCAGAAAAGCCCTGGATGCTCCATTTTTAAGACAAAATACAAAAGCTTTGGCTAACAGAACAGTCCCGTATGTTTCTGAGTCCACCTGCCAGGAGGAGTTTTTGTCAATGACTTTTGGGGATGGAGTTATGACAATGCAACACCATCATGTATTCATGCTTCCCCTGAACCACTTGCTGCCTGTGGTCAGTCTCTCGTGATGGTTCACATGTCGACATTATAAACAACCCTCACGATACAACACGCTTGGGTAACAGTCTGGCCCAGTATCAGCTGCAAAAAGTTGGAGGTAAGCTGACCGGGGAGCGGGGCTCAGCAGTCCCACCCTGGGCAAGCAGGCTGCAATAAATGCAATACTGCACTTCCTAAATCAGCACAAGGATGCTCGCCTGTGCCCTGCGCTGAAGGGGTTCTTGATATAACTAAGGTTTATGACAGCCGAAAACAGAGGGAAGAGCTAGAAAGAAAAAGGCACCTGTGGCTCCCACAAAGGTCTGTTTGAAGACATTACCTTTATGTGACAGTGAAGCACAGCAAACTATCTGCCCCTTGCCGACTAAAAATACAGCAGGGACCAGCTTCATCCAAGGGCTGCATGACGTTGGTGAAGGGCAGTTAAGCATCTCTAGAAAATGTCCGTTTTTAATAAAAAGCAACGTCATTTCCTAGCTCCCTGTAATAACTACTCCTCCTCCACAAATGTGCTGCATTTCTCATCTAAAGGAGAGCAAGAAATATGCAGGCCATGCCCAGCTAGTTTCTGCCTCGGCACCAGCAGAGCTGTGCATGGAAGCAGTCTCCCAAGAGCCATCAGCGGCTGCAGGGCCAGGCACACCGGCACCCTGCACACCGGCACAGTTGTCACCTTCAGATCCTCCAGCCCAAATCCAAGGAAGTTTCTTCAAATAGTTCATTTTCTTCAGGCTTGTCCTCTTTTGGCCTTTTACATCTTTGCTGCTCTGTTAAAGGCTTTCCTTCAGCTTGCCGTTCTGGACAACCCCGTTTACTGAACCGGGCACTGTCCATCAGTAGGACACATCAAATCCTTCTCGTAGACAGGGTGGCTGCCTACCTGTGGCCACTGTAAGGATTTCAAAGCCAAACTTGGCTGGCATCAGATTTCCTAGGGTGGACTGTTCATTGAGAATGTAATTCCCATTCGTTACCATAAGAGCTGTCAGAAAAAAAAAACCAAACCCCACATTCAGGCAGCAGTTTCAAGGCATGATCAAATGGACTGTCCTGCTTGCTGAGCTTTTTCCGTGTAATATAAGCTTAAAAGTTGTAAATAATTCATGAAATATCATCCTGACAAATCTGAGTATTAGGGAATCAGAGGAATATGGAAATTACATTTCCATATGGAAAATGCTTAGTATTAGTTCTTTCACCAAGCAGGGGATGTTGGGACCTTCTAGCCTCGGAAAGAGTGAGAATTTGGGGCTCAGTCATTCAGCCCTTAACAGAATAAGCACTTTTATCCCATGCATTTCCGCTTCCCTTATCAGTGCAGTATTCAAAGACTATTGGGACCGCTCACATGAGGAAAGGGGGGAAGATGGTTCATCCATAATGATATTGGACTAGAGTAAGACTTTATTGTTTCAGCTGTGGGATTGCTTTCAAAGGCCTGTAATTTTTCTCACCTAATGCTGGGAAAGCGGCACACGGTCCGCTTGCAAACGGGGATCTGCTCCAGCGGAGCCACATTGCTTCCTCTGCAGTGAGACATTTCCCAGCACAGGGACGGAGGAGTATCCATTACGTTGTTTAAAGGAAGGGGGGGGAAAAAAGGCTTTCGTCGGAAATGCATGTAACAGAGCGTGAGGAAGGTCACAGGGGACAGGCAGCCTGGGAACGGGCAATTCCACCTCCCTTTGATTCGCTTTCCTTTGTTTCAGGGTGAGAACATTTCACTTGGCCAGCTCTCGTCCAGCTTCCCCGTTATGTCATATCCAGATTACTCAGTGGATGAGGTATTTGGAGTGTTACATCAGACAGATAACATTTGTTTATATAACTTTATCTTTTTCTCAGAGACTTGCTTCTCCATCTTCCTGAATAATATTTACAGAAATATTTATATTATCAGGAACGTGAGCTTATTTATATCAACCTCAGGATGACAGTCACCTTAACGATAAAATGGTACAAGTGGTTGCTGCAGACCTCTGCAGCATCGACTGGGAACTTTTTTTGCTTCTTACAAACACCAGTTCACCAAAACCAGAATTATGCAGGGGAAGAAATCAGTTCTGGTGAAACACAAATCTGGAAAAGTCTCTCAGCCTTGAGATGGAAGCACAAGCCAAAAAGGGAACCAGAAATCCACCCTAAAATCCCAGAGGTTACAGCGTCCACTGCAATGTCAAAGTGCTGCGTCTGAGGCTCTGCTATAAATCCCTGATCGAACACTGGTTTCTGTCTCTGTTTCTAATGAAAAATTTCCAAAGGTCTTACTTCCACCTCTATGTAAAACAGAGGGAGGATTTTAAAGCTTTCATTTTCAGGGGAGAAAGCCTTGTTACTATTACACATTTGATCAGGTCAATATATTGCAGAGGTTGCATGCTGCCTGCTTTAATACGCTGCCTTAAGCCATCTTAGTTATACTCTGGCCAGTAAAAATACTGCCAGTTATTCACGCTCCTGGGAAATCTCTTTTGCTTAAACTTCGTGAAAGTGCAATATGGGGGATGAGGTATGTTCTTGTAAATAGGTTACTTCAGGCAGTGTCAATCACGTGTAATTCATTCATACGAAACACCTCCCTTCCCTCTCACTGCTCATGTGTCTTATTGCTCATTAATTGCCTAAATTTCCTGGGCAGCTGCCAGAGATGCCGTGACAAGAACAGCATTTGCAGGAAAGCTGCTCCAGCAACCTCTCTGAAAGGACGTTTGGCAAACAGGTGCTGGAAAGGGCTCAGGGAAAACTTTCATTGCAACATCTGAGCTTGGAATCCTTGCTCCCACCACAGCACCCAGGACGGGCTCTCACCTTTCTGGCCATGCCAACACCGTCCTTCCCAATCAGCTGCAGGAAAACTGCTGGGGAGTGGATCTCCAGTTTCCCTTTCCTTGCATTTCCCACATGCAGGGTCAGACCCTGCCGAACCTCTCCCATCCGCACAGCCCCCAGACCCACACAGACACCCACACGTGCCCTGGGGAGGGCTGCCAGCTCTGAGCAGGGCTGCCACCCACCACCCTCATAGGAGTGAGCCCACAGCGCATCCCACCCGCAAAGCTGTTCAGAAGCATCGGCTGTGAAATCCCTCTAGCCCTGAGCCATGACATATCAGCATCTGCTGCCGCTGCTTCTTTTCCCAGGCTGTGGTTCGAAAAAACAGTAAATCCAGCACTGGCATCCCAGCAACCAGATTAAAAAAAAAAAAAAAAGAAGAAAAAGAAAACTCAGCTGCACAGCACAGGGGATTCACATGGCATAAACTTTCCACCAATTCAAATTTGCTTAGAAATGACACTGCTAAGTTAACTTTGTGCAACTTGACATGTTCATCTTTTTTGCAGCCACTGTTGCAGCTTAGGAAGATAAACCTCTCACCCCCCTCCATGTCACGATGTCCATCACACGTACCCCTTTCCTTCCAGCTGGATGAGGCCGTACAGCCCCTGTGTCCCCTCTGGTCCCCAAGCAGGATGCCCTGCGAGGGATGGCCTGAATCCGGCGCAGCCCGTGGTGCTCCCAGCATTGCAGCCACTGGGGCTGCATCTACATTCAGCATCCAACCACTTTGTCATTTGCTTGCTTTTGCTAGACTTTAATGTTTAAACTGAAAAGTCCATTTATTACCCCAGAAAAACACCAAGGAATTTTTTCTGACACACAAATTCCCTGGCTTTTTCAGCTGAAAGATCTATCAGTTGGTTTATTAGCTTTGAAAGCTAGCTATGCCTCTGAGATCTCTGTTGACTCGGAGTTACGGTAATACTGGATAACTCAGGTATTAATGCCAAGTTGCAAATGAGGTTTACTCTGCTGGGCCGGCTCTCAAAAGGAATGAATGTTTCAGGCCTGAAACTGTGTCTGTGGTCTCATTAAATAGCACAGCTCTCCTGATTTTCTATTTCTTTGCCATTAAAGGAATGATTTCATCCTGTCCTTTGCTTGTCCTCTGGTTAAAGTTTGCCTCCCTGGCAAAAGGTTCAGTGGCCTATAAAAGTGCAACTCAAATTTGGAGACTTACCCAATATAATATCCTCAAATCCGCACTTCGTCATCAGCAGTAACTTTACACGCTCACAACCCCTGTTGAACTGTCTCTTCATTCCTGGCTTGCAGTTAGCCGCTATTTCACCGAGCAAACCCCCTCTGACCTGGCTCCAGTCTAACACCGCAGCCAAACCAGCTCTATTTACCCCCGGAGATAGCCAGGCTGTAATCAAACACCCCAGCTCAGCCAGCCTCCACGGGGACTGCAGCACTTTGCAGCTGTGTCCCAGTTCATAAAGGTGGTTCCTGCGGTTATTTCACCAGCCCCTTTGCTTCCAGTGAAACCGAGATGTGGAAATTCACCTGCGGGGTAAATACCTTAAATCAATAGTGCTTGCACCATCCTAATAGGGTTTCCTGGCTGGCATTGCCGCCTGTTACAGAGCAGGGCCATGCTGCCCACGCGTGCATGCTGCCTGGCTCGGGATTCCCCCCCTTTCCCTTATTCCCAGCTTCCTGCAGCGAAGCCGTAAAACCAGGCAGAACCATCAACAGCGCTTCCAAGAAATGAATGCAACCAGCAAAAATTGGGCTGGAAAACAAAATCCATTCTGCTTCCTTTGCAGAAGTTCATGGGAGCTGCCTGCTCTGCCCCTCCTCAGACAGGCTTCTGTAAATTGATATATTGGTAGGTCCTGCTTCTCTGAGCCAAGCCTTGCAACGTGGGTGCCCATAAGGAGCAGAAGGGGACATTCATACAGCCAAAGGCCGAAATGCTGTGAGACGTTTTCTTTCCCATGCCAGAGCAGAATCTCTCTGTCCCCAGGCTGCACAGCAGAGGATCCAGGTTTTGTCCTGTCCCTCAGGGCTTGGTCCCCAGGGAGAGCAAAGGAAACTCTTCCTGGACAGCGGATCCGTGCAGCTTTCCAGGCTCTGGCAGAAGGCAGGATCCAGCCAATAATAGCAACATAATTTGTGCTCCCTTTTCTTACTCCCCACTTAGCCACTCTCTAGCCAGGAGCTTGCTTTGACCCTCGTGGCTTGCTTCAGAGCCCTGGAAGTCAGATGTTTTTCCCCGAAGTCTCTAGGCTTGGTTCCAGCTTGAAACCCTTTCTGCTAGAAGACATCCCCCCACCATCCACCCCCCAGGTGCCCCTCAATTACAAGCAGCTTAGCGCAACCTCAGGAGCTGTTGGTTAGCAGTGATGTGTTGGCTGCTGGCCTGCCCACAAATATCTATATTTCACAAATAAACCAGGTTAATTTAAGCCACCACAGTCTGCAACAGTCTGACAGCTCCCTAAGGGTCCTTATAAAGCTAAGACTTGGGCAATCATCAGACTTGCAATATACTGTAATGCTCTGTAGACCTTTTAAATAGAGTGGTCTGGCCAAGATGTGGCTGTATTTAGTCCTGTGCTCAAAGACAGAAGTGTGGCCAAAAAATGGATGCTGACCAACCAAAGGGGTTCCCAAGGCTATTTTACTGAAATAATTTCAATCTATCTGGATGATATGTAAAAGATGACTCTTTTTAAAAAGAGGGTACCCTTCCCTTCATTTAAGAAGCAAAAGTTCACAGCGAACATGCTCTGACATCTTATAAGTCCTTCACCAAAGCAAAAAGTAGAAGCAGTAAGTTTGTATGTTAATTGGATAATAAAAGGTACCCGAGTTTAGACTTGTAGAGTCAGTCCTGCCACACCTGCAAGCATGTTTATTTAAAACACATCTAGCTTGACTACAAGGACTCACTAGCACAATAAAATAAAAAAACACAATTCTTTTTTTTTGTCTTGTTGGTAAACTTCAAATCCTTGTTTCTGTTCTGGGTGCATAATTTTCCACTGTTCCTGGCAAGTGCCAGCGGGTCTCAGGAGTTTGTTCTGCAAAGACACAAACTGGGCACTGATCAGTTCAGGGAGGAAACTAAAGGAGGCTGAGGAGCCCTGAAGGACTGAAAATGGGTGCCTGATGTGGAGTCCTTGTTGTGGAGTGACGAACATCACCTCTTAGCAGCAGCCGGAGATCTGAATAAAAATAAAGCTGCTCTATCTGAATTGAGCAGAGCAGGGAGTTGGCTGAGGCTTCCCAGACTGACCTGCTCTGGTCACTGCAGCTGCAGAAGGTTCCCACTGGGCAGCAGGGAGAGGACACCAAAGGACTTGCAGAGGACAGAGGAACAAAGCAGAGTGGTTTCCAGTTGTATTTACAATAGTGCTTGCACCTTCCCAACAGGGTTTCCTGGCTCCAAATTCGAGTTCCACTTTTATAGGCCACTGAACCTTTTGCCAGCTAACTCATCAAGGTACCCTCCCGGCTGGGCCTCACGTGCAGCAATGGAAACAGTGGTGAAAGAGTTTAGTATCTCGCCTGACAAAGCTGCGTCACTCCCACTGGTGGCGTGTGATCTGCAGAAGGCCCAGGAGGAGACTATTTTTTTCCTGGTCCCATCACATTCTGTAGGTCAAGGTTATAATGCACGGATGAATCCCACACATAACAAAGCTGGTATCTGTTGACTCTCACAGCTGATTGTTTTGGAACAGTAATTCACAGTTGCCTCCCTGGATATGGAGAACTGAATGACAACTTGGATTAGCGCTGCGCAGCCTCGCCCTGAGGACTTGTTGTGGATGAGTAAACCACCACCTCTGCTATTGAGATTGGCTGCTTTGACATCCCTCCGGGGCAAAATGTAGGATATTTTCTAAGCATCAGTTGTGAAAAACTACTTCCCTTTCCGGTCCTACACAAAGCAGGCGAACACCTCATCCCTCGGGCAAGAAAGCCAGCTATTTAAAACACAGTCATCCAAGCTCCCCTGATGCAGGCACAGGCTGCCGCCCTAGTTAGGAGCTCCCCAGTGCAGGGCAAGTTAGATCACCACAACCCAATACGGGATACAGGAACGATCAGCATGAACAGTGTGACTCTGACAGTGACAAGAGGAGCAGCATTTCACTTAATACCAATCCTATGCCCTTATTCCTGATGCCTCTTGTTTTTTTAAGATGCCCTTTGGCTTTTGTTCTCCACTTCATTTGGTTTTGATGCAGGAATTTGAGACCTAGCTGAAAATGGTATTTTTAGAAAGGTGAATATTGATTTTTTTTTTTTTTTTTGGAACACTGATTTTTTTCTAGCAAAGGTCAGCTGCAGGAGAGGAACAGCACAATCCTGCACTGCTTGGGACCTAAGCTCCTAAGAGGAGCATAAGGCAGGGTGAAAGGAGTATCAGCTCATCTCTCCTGGGGAGTACCAAAAACACGTAAGTGTAGAGAACTGCTAGTGTAAAACAACAAGATGTCTCAAACAGCCTGGTGCTAAAAGCACAATGCAGAGCGACGGTCGCTAGGAGCCAGGACCAGATGGTACCCTGGAGTGAGGGTGAGGGAGGGAGCCCTGCGGAGACAGGGCGGCCTTGCCTCGGCCCCATCCCCCGCGGGCTGGGAAGCCTCTTATTCCCCCCCACCCCACACCTACTGCCCGGGGGACAGTCCTGGTATCACCCCTCTTGGTTTGACTGGTCGCTGATGTAATTTTCCAATTAGCAAAACTACTAACCACTTGTGCCTTGGGAAAGGAATTTGGGAGGGAGCTAAAAGATAAACTGTGGAAAACTAACGGCTCTAACCTTGAAGAAGAGCTAACAAATGGATAAAAGTGAACATCTTGGCACCAAAGACTGGACAGTGGCCAGAGAAGATAAAACTGCAGAAAGTAGGTGAAAGGTAAATGTGGCGAGGGGAGATCACGGCCACCGACTCAATTCAGGACTGAAAAGACTTGTCCCCCCCACCTGGAAGGAGCATGCGTGCTAGCTTACATAGCAAGCGAGGCTAATTTAAATACAGTAAACCAATAGTGTATGAAATGTTAATCATTAACCAGTAAGTGTAAATTTAGGCGGGTTTATACTAACCACATAGCCTGATAAATGTGCTGTAGTTTGGGGGGTGTGTGTGTGCTGGTACTCGTGTTTATGTTCATGCTCGTGGGTGCATGATTTGCGGAATTATTATCACCGAGCACCCTGCGCAGAATCCACATCTCTATAAGAACCTTCACTTCTCTTCACTCTTCTCCTTCTTCCCTCACCAAATAATACCCTTGTTGGCAGGACCAACGCTGGATCCAGGACTGGTGATTCTCTTTTCTCTCTCTCTCACTTTTCCTAAGGTGATTGAGTTGTTAAAGTTGTTAAGTTGAAGTCAAGTACTGCATGGCCTACCTTGATTTTCTATAAAACCGCATAGCTGGGGTGAATATAACTGTGAGAGGGTTGGCTGGTATCGAATATTTGTACTCAATATTTGTCTCTATAGAAGCTTTCTATTAAAGCTGCTGTTTGTGTACGGACCTTGAGTGTTGGCCCACCTTAATCCACACCAAGAGGATTTGCGAATCTTTGTCACTCCTCCCCCCTCCTCCCCAGGTGGGATGTGACAGTAAGATGACACAGGACCACATTACCTGTACTCAGGAATCCCCATATTGCCAGGATAACAGATTCAGGGAAACAACTACCACCTCATTTAGGGCAATGCTGCCAAAGAGAGCCCTGGGGGCACTGCCACCCCTCTGGCCAGCAAGCAACTACACAGACCAGGAAACTCATCCACACCAGGCTTCTGTGCCCACAAAATCCTGAGGGCCCTCCAGTCTCAGCTTTCAGAGAAGAATGAGGACTGGCGTTTTAACACATTGAGCCAGACTTTTCTCAGAGCTGTGCAGAATTAAAAAAAAAAAAAAAAAAAAAGAACAAAAAACAAAAAAAACCCACCAAACAAAAAAAAACCCCAAACAAACCAAGAGGCAGTAGATAAGCTGCAATAGGGACACTTCAACTAGTTAAGAAAATACCTCACAATTCTCAACAACAAAAGGTAGGCAAATGTTGAATGGGGCAATCAAATGTTGCTAGTGCAATCTTCATCCTGGGGAGATATTAAAAGCTTTCCCCAACAAGGCACCATGCAACGAGGTCTGACTTTAAAGCTTGCCCTGTTTTAGGGGGGTTGGACCAGAGACCTTCAAATGTCCCTACTGATCTAAACTGTCTTATTGACTTACTGAACTAGGCCCTAATTCAGGATTTTTCCAGACAGGAGAAGACAGTAGGTAACAGGAAAGATCTAAGATGCCCTAGGCAAGAACACACTTGGCAAATAGCCTGGTTTGGTATTGCATTTTAGCCTCACAAGAGAGAGACCGACAAAGTATTCTGCAAGTATTCTCCATCCTACTGGAGAGAGGAAGATGGACAGAAAGCAAATCCATAGCGTTGTGCTCCTTAGCGAACAGAAAGATGCAGGATTTAGCAGGCACAAACCACACCCTGGTGCTTGCTAGGAAGCTGATGAACAGTTCACTAGATCTTCTCTGGGTAAAAGATTCAAAGTCAGAGTTAAAAAACAAACACAGACTAAGTCCAAAACCAGTTTATTGAAAAATTTCATACAAGAATAGTCAGTGGCCAAAATATTCAAGTGTGATACAGCAACACCACAGACAAGCTCCTTACACATCCAAACTTGAGGCTGATTCATTTACAAACAGCCACTGTCTCCACATACCCAGCTTTCCAGAGACATGTGCAGCATCCCATCATGTCAGTGAGTTTCAGTGCAGCACAGGGAGCAGAGTCTGTCTTTACATCAAATACGATTAGCTATGACTCTGATTTTTCCTGTGAGAGGTATGAAAGGCCCTGTAGGTCTGTTGAGAATGCTGTTTGCAACATAAGGCATCATTCCCACCCACCCCAGCTCATTCAAAACACTGAATGAAAGACTGTAACAAAATATTTTGCCAATAAAAATCTTTTAGAAAGCTAGTATAAAAAGTTGCTATACAGAGCACAAAACTACCAAAAAGTGACTGTGCCAATTTCCCCTTTACACAAATAGCATTCTTTAAAAAAAAAAACAAACCACATTACATTAGAAAGTCACACAATATATAACATATTGCATCTTTCTGAAATACTCTGTGCAGCAGAAGCCCCATACAGTACCTGGGCAGTTACAAGACAGACCAGTAGCTCCCCTTTAGTTCTGCTGTCTCTACAGCAGCTGCCAAGAATTTGGCTATCACAGTTTTCAGATTTAGAAAGTAGAAAGCTCCAAGATGGCAAACCAAGTGTTTTTAAATCAGTACCATTCCTTCTCAAAGAGATAAAAAAAATATATCACAGGAATCTCTTGATTAAAAAGATTTTACATATTACTTGTTGCTGGTGTCAGTGAGACAATACAGTTTTGACTGTTTCTATGTCAGTTTTTATTTGCGGAGTACCGCTTCATGTGCCAGAGAGGTACCTGCAGCATCTTTCAGTGATTTCTGGTCTAATAAGAACATACAGCTGAGCCACAGGAACAAATAAAACCACATCAGCTTACATTGCTTCATGAAAAAACACTGTAAGACACTGACCGATACAGGGTTGTCAGCCTGCTGTCTGGAAATAATTAACATGGATTGTTCCCCAATTCAGTTTTCAGCAACCTGGAAGGTGTTGCATAGAAGAGCAATCACTGTCTTGCCCCCTGCTTTTCCAGGCACAAGACTCAAAGCCCCTGCAGCCTTCATGCACAGCTATGCAGGAGAGGAACTGAATCCCCAGGGACTGAAGGTACTGCCGTGTGTGAAACCCACTCTGTATTTGGTCACTTAATCTTCTCAAATAACTCAGCAAGAACTTAGTAACTCTCTGCATAACCTTGGAGAACACCAGGAGCGGGCTTTACATTTGAGGATGTACAAATCAGATGACTTGCTTCTCTAAGAAAACAGCAGTAACCCATTCAGACACAGTCAGCATAGGGATTTTTTTTTTGTTAGGGGGGATTTTTGTTTGCTTTCTTTAACAGAGAGCTGGCAACAGCCAGAGCCCCTCCCTGTACAAAGCGTACAAAGTTATCTCCAGCTAGAGGTCCTAGAGCATAAAGCCCTTTCTCCTGAGTGCATTCATAGGTGAATGGGTCAACATCTATGGGATTCCTCTTTGGACTGACTGGCTGGTCACTTTCCATTGCCAAGTCAATGCCATTATTTGACAGAAAGGAGAGGTTCGGGTTTGAGCCAGTTAGAACAAGAGCCATAGAAATTTTATAAGCTTTCTGGTAACCATTCTTGTCTTGAAAGATACATTTCTTGTCCTTGCCAAAGGATAGCACATGATGTTCAGGAAGGCTAATGTAACACTCATAGGGCCCAGAACAAGCAGCTGACTGTTCTTTCATCATCTGATGGACTTTGTGGTATTCAGGGTACATCATTTTGGGGAGCTGGTTAAAAATAAGACCAGGATCACTGACTCGTCTCCGAAAAACATGGATTACTGGAATATTGCAATGGTCAGCAAAGAGAATCGCATCAGCGGCTGTCAGACCAGCACCTACAATCAAGACTGGATCTGACATGATGCCAATGATGTTGTTCTTCACTGCTTCCTCTAGGGCAGACAGCTGGTGATGGACATAGGAAAGGTTCTCTCCCTTGACCCCAAGCCAAGTAGGACTATCATATGTTCCTGTAGCTAAGACCACATTCTCTGCACAGATGGAGAAGGGCTCTTTATCACCTTTCACAGTTTTGAAAAATCCATCCACCTGAAAGACCTCTGTACTTTTCTCATTGAAGTTCCAGAGTGAGTCACTATTCTCCTGCAGATCTTTCTGTGCATGGTTGGAGATGCTCTCTACACTTACTTTCCTCACAGAGGTCACAACAGTACCACATCTGAAATTCTTCTGCAGTCCTTTCTTCATCACATAGTGTTGGTAATATTGAGCAATGTCTTCTGCTGTGGCTCTATTGTTTCTGAGACATCTGTAATATAGTACAAACAAAGGTCAAGCAGCAGTTCAGTAAGAGACTGGAATTTCTCCCCTCTTCCACTGAATGTATCCTAGAGCCATCTATCCTGGCAATACCAGAGAAGACTTATCTAGTTTCCCTGACTTCAGCAAAAATTATTCCTGGTATATAAAGCTAACACTCAGGTCCACAAGCTGTTGGGCAGAGGCAGCTTTCTTTAGCATGAATCCCATCCCTAAGAACATGGTTGCTCATTTAAACCTCTCACATCTTGCTTCCATTCCATTTTTAACTCCTGGACTTTTTAAGATTAATTGTTACACATCTCAAGAGCAGAAAGCACCTCAGAGACTGCAGAGTAGAACTGATTAAACTTGTCATTAGGGACAGCAGCAGTAGACACAGGAGTCAGATGACCATGCCTTTACCAAGCTTTATTCAGAACTCATGATCACTGTGATCCATCTCCCCAGTGGGTGTTGAGAACAACACATTCCAAGCAGCACTGCAACTTTACCTGAATCCCTGAATGGATTTTTACTGGGGGTGGGAGGGTGTTCTTTCTCTCACTAGAATCATCCATTACCAGATGGGTAGCTACATTCAAGGAGTCCACTCCACTCCAGGTTCTCAGATAACCTCCAGATGTTTGCAAGTAATCGCACCATAGATATCTTACCTTCTCTTTTGCTTTAGCCAGTCTTTGAACGGGAGATCGGGGAGTCCCATCCATTCCCCTCTGCTCAGGGTAATCATAGAGCCCTCAATAGACTAGAACAAGAAATACAGTAAAAAGACTTTCAGTTATTTAATGTAAGAAGTGAAATGCAATTTTGTCATGTTTCAATATGGCACAGATCATGAAATTAGTGATTTCCTCTGATCTGCTGTCATGGATGAAACCATCCATGTTCTCCAAAAAGAACAATAGACTGGAAATATAAATGCCTCTCATGCTTTTTTCCCCTTTTAAACTTTCACTTGTCTATATACATAAAATCAAACATGGCTGACTTGCACATGAGAGGAGCTTTTGCCTCTCCAGTCAACACATTTGGCTATCTTACAACATGCAGACCTAAGCAGTTAGGCTTCAATGCACATACATGCCAGGCACCTCCAGGAGCATTTCTGCCAAGGACCAGGTGGGGGACGACTCTGTCAGCCTCGTGCCACCAAGTGAGGACAGACTCTGCTGTTCCACCAAAGTCTGTGTCTGGACGCTGAAGAGTATCAAACAGAAGAGCCACAGGGCTGTGGGATCGTCCCTCCAAGCCTTCAGAGAGATACTCCAAATCCTAAAGAGAGGCAGATTAGATGTTAAAAATGCATGCTGCCAGGCAGCAGACTACTTGTTACTCCAGTATTTCCAATCAGTGGTTTTGGTGTTCTGTGAAGCTCATTTACTGGCACACAGACCCTGTTATTGCCCAAGGACTACCTCAAGGATCTTTGCAGCAATGCTGGCATTTCATACAAGGGAGACGTGGACAACTAAAAGTACTTTGCTTAAGGCTCATTCTGTCTGTGTACTTTGAAAATTCAAATGAGGTTATCACTTATAATATACCCCTAGGATGCTTTACTATGATGTTACACTGTTTCTCTTCACACAAACCTGGTCCAAAATGGAGACATCTGGTGCCTCTTCCAGTTTCCTCTGAAGAATGGGATGAGGATGAAGAGAGTCTCTTTTGAAGTAAGGGATGTAGCCTGACAGCAAATATGAGAGACAAATTCCTGAAGGTCCATTCCCTAAAAAGACACAATGGAGAAGAATTTATACTCCTGCAGATAAAGCAGTCCTTTCAGAAGGGTTTCTAATATCCAGACCAATTCAAAGGATAAGACAGTGCTGCAGATACAGGGGACTTTCTATTCCAGGTTGACCACTGACCTATTGGATGGAGTTTGGGAAGTCATTTTACTCTCTTATGTCCCCTTCTCCTCCTCAGTTGTATCTATTTGCATTGTAAGGTCTTCAGAACTTGCTGAAAAAAACACTGAGTTAAACAAGCCAGATGTTAACCTCACCTGAAGCTTGAAGTCTCTAGCATGCTGATGAATTGAATTATTGCTCATTAACTTCTTTAAAGGTTTAGAAACTGGTCACATACTGACTGGGGGTCTCAGCTCTCCTGGATGCACATTTCACACCAAAGCAGAGTAGTTCAGTGTGGAGAGGTTACAGAGTAAGTCCAGAAAAGAGTGACTATTAAAGTGAACGGGAAACAGCTCTGCTCAGTAACAAATACCATCTAGTAAGGGATATCTGCCAATAGCAGTTTTGACTAACTGCTCTTGAGGACACTTTCAAATGGGAACCAGCCCTACCACGGTACCAGAGTGTGTTAAGGAAAAAAAGTCTCTCTGCCATGCCAAGACACCCCCACCCCAGAATACAGCACTTTGAACAGATTGCTGGATGACTGAACTCCTCCTGCTGACCACCAGCTGCCAGCAGAAAAACTTGATATATGCGACTCCAAAGCCCAGTGAGAGTAGCCCATGGAAAGTTTTCACATGGCTCTTCTCCAGTATGTTTAATATTTTACAGTGTCTGCATAACTAGGTGTCAGCCTCTCTGGCTGCTCAGGCTTTGCTGCTCACTAGTATGTGACTAACCACCATTACATAATGCAGTGACGATATAGGGGAGGAGCGCTGAAGTGACACAGCAGCAGGCTGCGTTGACCCAGTGCCTGTGCTGCATGAGTGACTAGAGCAAAGGCTGCTTCCTGGGGATTTGAGACAGAGGGAGGCTCAGGCTGTAAAGCTAACAGCAAGCTGAGCTATGTGAAGGGCAGTACACACCACAGCTGGGGCCAAAGTCTGCTGTGCTGAGCAAGGACCAGCAGCTGCAGGTCAGTGTGTGGAACATTCCACTTGCAGGAGAAGTTATCTAAAACCAACAGCAACAGAAATTAAAAGCAAACTAAACTGCAGCTATGGTAAAATATAACACCTTTCAGCTTACTCCTTTGCTTTAGGAAGTACAAGGAGATACCTAAGCCAAACTTAAATCATTTAAGTGCACAACACTCAGGAACACACACAGAGGACTTACTCTGAACCACACCTAAGTTTCATATGGATAGTCACAAGCACAGCTGCCTCTGGGGCTCAAACTATTCTAGAAAGCAACTGCTTTCATGAAGCTGCCCAGTGCAGCAGAGGGAATCCATAGCCTTCTCAGAACAGGGCCTGGGGAAGCAGCTGGAACCTGCATGCAATGTCCAGCTGCAGTGAAACAGCTGAGCTGCTTCAGTCCAACAGGCTCCGTGGAGTGCACATCTTCACACTGGTGCTTCTGAGGCTTTAGTGATATAGCCACATTGGGTCCCTGCGTAGGTGCACTAGGGATGTACCAAAATGTCCTCCCTCCTACCTGAAGAATTGTTCAACTGGGCAGTACAAAGTCACTCTCAGACTAGAACCTGCTGGTAGTAGTGTCCTTGTCAAACTCACTGTTAGCAAGGATTAAGTGCTATTTATGTGGTGTGCTAACTTTGGACTAGCTCTCTTGGGGGCCATAAATTAGATGGCAGATAAGGAAGGAACCCAGCTCTACAAGGCATTTAAACATGTCAGATGAACAGGGTCCAACACCTGCGCTTGAGCACAGCTCACGATTGGTCACAGAGGAGAAGGCACTGACATCACTACTCATGCTTTACTCACGTTACAAAGCTCTTGCAAGGGAGACAAGACAGTTACTACATAACCTGTTTTCTAAACTGGTAGAAAACCCACAGCTTTTTACCATTCTATTAAATCTGTATAAAATCAGTGTAGCTGACTTGCATTTTAAAAGAAATCTGTGAAAAATTTCCAGATGCTTTAACAGCATCTGAAGCACTTTCTAAACACACACCATAGGGAAAAAAGATAACACAAACACACCTTCAGTTAAAGCACTACAGATAGTTAATCAACTTGCTGTGAAGTGATTATCTGTAGTGAAAAGGTTTCAACTCCTTCTAGATATCCAACAGAGAAAAAACAGGGCCAGCTGAACTGATGCCCAAAAGGTTACCAATTTTTCTATTAAAAAAGGTATGTGTTTTAGTTTGTCAAATACCTTGTTCCGACTTCCCACAACTCTTCGTGGTCTTTCTCTTAGTACTAGAGATAGGTTGGCTGTCAGGGAAAGGAGACAGAAATAGTGGCCAGGCATTTCTGGTTTGAGTAAGAACATGCAGAACAAGAGCTGAAGACAGTAAGTCCAAAGCAACAACAGCACTAGAGAAAACAGCAATGCTGGCAGGAGAAAACTTACCTATGATCACGACAGGCAGCGGCTTGAACCCGCTCTTATTTTGGGGTCTGTTCAATAATGCATACATCTTCCTGTCTGGAAGCATTTAGGTCCTGGAGTCTACCTGTTTAAACAAATAAGGTTTGAATTATTTGCTTTTTTAACAAAACACACGACTTTCCATAGCCTACAAACCCAGGCTGATCTAAAGTACTATCCTTGCATTGCAGACCACCACATGACACTTCCACACTCAGGACAGGCCTACTTATCTTTTTCTCCTCCCGCCCCCAAAACCAAAGGATGATTCCCTGATTATACCATAAAAAAAAGGGAGAGGACCCTTATCTCTCTCTTCCACACACAAATTCCAGGCCTTCCAGAACAGCTGGCAACTTCAGTAACCCTCTGACTACAGTAACTGATGGCTGCAGCTTGTTAAAGAAAACTTTGCTTCTGCCCATACTCTGTAGAAAAATACTATTGCCATAATTATCATGAATCCATTAATGAATGCTTTGTACTTTTTAAAGCAACTTGCACATTTATTGGTAAGTAGAGCAAACCTCACTCAAGACTTCTGCCCAAAGACTGGAAATCTCTTGGCTGCATTTTCAAATATGTGCCATTCCACCACTAAAGGGTTTTGAGAAGTGCTAGTTTAGTTCCTGAACCTTCTTTCTTAATTTTCCAGAAAGTAGAGAGTTCTAGGTCTAAACAAATAAATAACAGCAAGTCTTTAAACAAAATATACAACAAATTTATTATCTTGGAGGCTAAGGTGTCATTAGAGTGGAATCTACAAAATTCATCTGATTGTTGTGCAGATATTCAATGAACAGTGAATCAAAGTTTTTTGCCATTCCTGCAGGAATCCTACCATGTCAAATAATGACTTCTTTAGTTTTTCAGGGAATTCAACTATACTGTCACTAAGCTAGAGAAGTTAAAAAGTTATCTGTATCATAGTAAAAATGAAATTTTCAAAATTCTGCGTAAGCTTTTAAGTTATTCCACAGAGAACAGTCTTTTCTAAAAACATTACTCTCATTTTGGAAAGCTAAGTAAAAATTCACTGAATGGCATGACTTTGTTCAGTGGGGCATGCTCTCCACACCCTTTTCAAGTGCAGAAAAATCTTTGGCAAGCACACTGCACACTCCCATAAGGTCTGGCACATCACTGCCTCTGACACAGGTATTGCAGCAAATGTCATCCTACAAGTGTAATGCTCCACTTTAAGCCTGACATTTACATCACCAGCAACTACAGTAATGCGGTAAGACCCTGGTGATTGAGTGAGCAGCCAGAAAACCACAGGTGAGTTTAGGATTTGCAGAATACCAGGCTTCAGGAGTCTTGTAAGTGCATTTGCCTGCAAGGATGTGACAATTCTCATGTACACCAATATACAGCCATCACTGGGCTAGACAGAGCTATTCCAAGAGGACTGGGTTCATCCAAGTCAAGGCACGTAAGGTTTACAAG
This sequence comes from Platalea leucorodia, assembly GCF_965183815.1. Classification (NCBI taxonomy): domain Eukaryota; kingdom Metazoa; phylum Chordata; class Aves; order Pelecaniformes; family Threskiornithidae; genus Platalea; species Platalea leucorodia. Next base: position 37,051,222 of record NC_138830.1, read on the forward strand.
TTGAATTCAAAACTTTCAAAACTAGTAGCTTTGTCCAAGTTTTTGGATTACAATTCAGGAATACCTACTGGTTCCCTATTACCGCTTAACTAAGCATTTGCCTAAGAGACTCATGCATTTTGCCTGACAGGGCAAAAACCACTTAAAAGACATAATAGTCATGCTTTCTAATTTAAGTAATTTCAAGCATCTAGCTTTGAAGGGAGTTGGATTTCAAGGGAGCTTAGGTTCCCAGTTTAATTGAGACTTGAAGGTAGGTGCATACACTACAGAAGATGAACACTTTGTGTGTTGTGTCTATACCAAGGCATGCATCAACCCCTTAAGGCATATTAACCCAACCCTGGTAGCTGCAGGAGCACAGCCTAACTGCCCAAGTATTTCCCCAGCCTTTTGGGTAGGTTCTGCCACATGAACTAAAACCTGCACCACCTTCAGCAGACTGTCGTGTAAATTTACCCCCAAATAATTCCCTACCACAAAGCTCCAGAGTTGCAATTGGTAGAATTCAGCACTAGCACTTAGGATGGCCAGAGACACCAGAGGAACAGGACACCTGTGTGACCAGTAAGGTATTCCCCTCAAACCAGCTAAACCACAGTACCTATCTGAAGGTTAACAGAGGTTTCTTCTCCATGGTAACAAATAAATCCCTCTCCATAGCTGTACTACATAAGACAACAAGTTCTTATTAATTTTTCCTAACACAGAGCACACATCTTATTTCTGTGAAACTATTGGGAGTCTGGAAGAGGTAAGAAAGATCTCTAGAAGCAACCTTCCAGGTTTCTGCACCATAGCACTCTGCAGCAGCATGCACGGAAAGACTGTATGCACTCTGTAGACAGTGGTAACCCAGCAACATCCATGGGATTTTTGCTGGAAGCAAGGACTGCTGAACCAACCCAGTATAGCACATGGCAACAGTTCCAGGACAGCAGCAAAGCCAGCATATAAATAATGAGCCTGCAAGCCCGTCTGTAAGACTTGGGCACAAAGTCATGCCATTGCATGCCAGCATTTTTCTGGGGGAGCCTGAGGGGGACAAAAAAGGCACAAGACAGTAGAAGTCGGCCTGGCAGTCTTGTTTGCTTTACAGGAAGGTTGCCTTGGCTCCTGGCCATTGCACCATGCCACCCTACCCCACCCTGATATAGAGCAAAGCCAGCAGCCGCAGGCTCAGTGATAACGCTCTCATTTCACCCTCCTCCATTCTGTACCTTCTGATACATGAAAAAGCAGCATTTGCTGGAATTAAAACAAACACTAACACCTAGAGGAGCACAATTGTTATTCTGATGAAATTACTAGATCTGTGCACATACATGACTATTTTTAGCCATGGTTTTATTCAGCATCTGGGTTCACAAAACCCCATAATGACCACTGTAGTGCTACATGCTTTGCTTCCTGAAGTTTTGACACTGGACAATTCTATCAACACAAGATTAACCATCAGAAATGCTTCTGTTTATCCTAGCATACCTCTACAAATGGGAGAAGTCCCTTCCACATCCTATAGCTGCTGTGTCTATAATTCGTAGTTAATAATTCTTCTTTTTAAGTAGAAAGTGAACCAGATGCTAAACCTGTTTATAGCTATTCCCATCCTGTAGGCTAAATGTTTGACTTCTGGGGGTAAAACCAAGCTCATCGCATCTCAGGCATTTCAGTTTCAGGCCAGATGTTCACTTTTCCATTAGAAGTAAAGGTGGATTAATTTTTTTTTGCAATCTTAGGATCAAGGGACCACATATACCTCAATAACTTGTACAGCTAGTACAGTGTAGCAGATGAAAGCTTGTTCTTACAGAAGCTATTGGAAAGCATACTGGACATTGAAGTTCCTTTCAAATTATACGGAACTAGTTAGCAGCAAGAGAATTCCTGAGCTAGCAAGAAACTCAAGACTGCTCTTCTCACCCTCCTTTTACGTAGAGTAGGCTGCTGGGCACTCGCACTTAGTCAGCTTAGTGACACTGATCCCTGTTCTGGCTCCTGCTTTAGGCTTCCTACTTTAAATGGGTGTCTCTTTCCTCCTCTTCATTTGGGAGCATGCTGCAAGCTCCACAATTTATCTCCTCGCTGCTTCCAAAGCATTTCAGTGTCTATGTGATGTTACATAATTGTTCTGGCTTGGAAAAGCACCCAGCTCATTCTGGGCCAAACTCTGCATACCTCCCTGACACAGCCTTAAGCCTAGAGGGACTAAAACTCACAAAGTCGGTCAGTGTGGCCCCTGGTAGTTCCAGGCTGCACAACTGAAACAGGTTTTAAGTGAGTAAAAGAAAAAGCAAAGATGCATTTAGCAAGACAATGACACTAAATGATCTTTAGCAGAAATAAAAAGCCAAGTCACATCAGCCATATGCAAACAGCTCTCCCTATAACATCAATGAGACTTTGCTCAAGTAAGGACCACCAAGTGTGGCCTGTACAGCACATGGGGAGAGTTCAAAAGAGCAGTGCAGTCAGTATATATAAATAATGGAAGTGACTGAAAGAGTTACCATGACACTCAGGTTTAAACAAGAACAATGCTGACACAAATGCAACAATTTTTTTCAGCTTCTTTTCTTCATCAACCCATTCATTTCACCAGCAGTTTTTAAAATTTAATTAATTAGTGCTTTTAAAAAACAGAAATCTCAAGAGCTTTTACATTTTATACTTGCCTACAAGTTTCAGAAATTTCCCTCCATTTGCATTACCACTCTTACATACCAGGCCAGTTACCCCACAAACACAATTCAAGTATGTAGAAAAAAATTCACCTTTATGGTACATAAAAATAATACCTTTCTAAAAACATCCCTGTGATAATTCAGAAAGCAAGGTTACAGTATGCCAGACAGAGCTCTACATTTACTTATAACTTCTTACCTTTAGCAGCAGGACCGATGAGAAGCAAGATCTTTATGAAAATGCCTGTACAGTCAGGAAAGCCAACCAAACTACAAGCCTTGAATCCTGCCTCTGCTCTAAGACAGCTGTTTAAATATAGTAGGCTACCAGCACTAAGAGAGGAGAGGAGGAGCTGAAATGAATGGAGGCGGAGCAAGGAAAATACTTATAAGCATGAGTCAGCAGGAATATTTTCCTTCCTAGCTTGTGAATGAATGATGTAGTGATTTTTCCTTTAGTAATGTTCAGCAGACTACACGACTACAGCAAAAGCAGGCTTATAGGAGCCATGTATGGCAGAAGTCCTGCATTGAACAAATATCTTCATTTTTAACCCTCAGGGCAAATTAAAACCTGAGACTTCATAAAATACAATGCTTCCTGTGGCAGAACTGGGTTTTTCCTCTGTATTTAAAAGAAAAACTGCTAGTTATAATTACAGGTGATTCTTATAAAAGTGATAGGATACACTGTATGCTTGTTTTAAAAAGCTAGTGATCTTTTTGGCCACAAAAGGACAGGAAAATGTGATGACTTTCTTCCTACTTTGGACAGTTTGTGGTTTTAGTTTCACCTTATTATTATATCATAGATATAGTGGGTCTGAAAAACATAGACTTCAGTTTATATTGTTTTTCCTTCAGTGAGATGAAGTCTTATAAACCTGTTGTGCAGTAGCAGTAAAATGAGTCAGACCACTTCCTGTACTACTTACAACATATCAGGAATTTCATCCAAGGTATCTTACTCAATTCAGCAGATTAATCAATAAAACTTGCTAAATTTAAAGTGCCCTTAACAAATGAAATAAATTTGTGCCAAAGCATTCAGTTCAAGTAGCAAGTGCTGCGTATTTTTGTCTCTGAGTCCATCTGTTTTGAAACTACAGTTTCCAGGGAATCGGGAGGACTGCTGATACCCAGTTAAGATGCATACTTTCAACCATGTGATATAAAAGGTAAGAACAATTCATGAGAAGGAATTCTATACTCTCAAGACCCACACCAAGGTAGGATACCTCATAATCTATTTTAATTCCACCAGAATAAGTTGTTTTAATAAATATGAAGCCATTGTTTCGCTTAAAATTTAACTAACAGTGACCCCTCTGAAAAATCTGACTCAGTAAATACTTCTCAGACTGAGGGGTGGGTTTTTTAAGGTCTCTTTCAAGTTGTTTGGGTCTTTATCCAAGGCAGCATTTGCACAGAGGTCTTAAGTAACTCATACTGGTTTTTAACAGGAGCAAAGACTTATATGCATTATCCAGATATTTATTGGCAGGTAACAAATGTATCCTTATTAGTCAAGGAAAAATTAAGCTTCCAGAGAAACTAAGGCATTTGTTTAGTTAGGAGATTTAAGACTGTCCTGTTACTAGGTTTTTCAAAAACTATCTTCAATATATTGCAGTGTTGCATGTCAAACATTTTAGAACAAAGATGTTCAAGTCCATACTTGCTCATAGCACAGATACAAGAGGAAACTATATGATGGTTTGGCAGGCTTTATAAGCAGTAAAATCAGGAATACCTCCTGTGTGCAAACCTGTAGAAATAAAGTTGCCCTCTATGTACAAGAAGAGATCATCTCAATTTCCCATTAGAATTTGGAAAACTAGAATCTCTATTACCTCTGCAAATAAAGCCAGGATGCCTTTCCAAAACCACAAGCTCTATCATATTTTTGCACACAGTACAATTCTTCACAGGAAAATGTTCATGTACAACAATAACCTCCTGTCCTTTATTTGCTTGTACAATAAGACCATTGAATACAGCAATTTGGGGGCCTCTTTTTTATAGATATCCCAACAAGCACATCACATCATAAAATATATATCAACATTTCTGTTTCTCCTTGTGTACCTTGTCTGGAAACAAATAGTTCAGCCCAACACTTTGTCTGCACAAACTTTCTAGAAGAAGTAATTGTGCAATCTGCACTTGGCCTGGCAGCCAACCCTTGGCCTACAAATTTATGCAATTCACTTACATCTTCTTCGTGATTTACTGCAAACAGTATCATTCAGATTAGTTAAGTGCCCAAGTAAAAAGCTTATGTAGAGATTTCCAGCATGACTTTGCACTATCTGTATTCATAGCTGTCAGAGTATGCAGTTGACTAACAATACTAACTTCTTTCTTTGCACAAACTGACAAAAGCATTTTATTGGTGCACAGATTTAAAGGTCTTTAGAGGGCTTCAGATTTTTACAGAAAAAACACTTCTAAACCACTGGTCTGTAGGCTCTTTCATTGAGATGTATTGCACTATACTCCAGCTGAGATCTGAGGAATCCACATCTCTATCACACAGGATACAAATAGATTTGTCAGACTTAGTGGAAACTAGCAATAAAATGAATTATTTGCAAGGGTTTCTCTTCTGTTCTTTAAGCTTTTTTGTTTTAGAAGTGAAATAGTAAAGCTTAGCCTCTAATGAACATTATCCAGGAATCAGATACTAAGCTAGATTAGCAAGACACCACCAAATGATCTAGCAAAAGCAAAATAATACTTAGGCAGCAGCTTGTGAAAAGCTTCTCTTCAAAAGAGTTGTGCGTTTTTTTGTTTGTTTGTTTGTTTGTTTAAATGGGACCAATGATATTAAGGACTACCTTCACATAATGTAAAGGATCAATTCTATCTTCATCTGTACTTGCAAAAACACAGGGTACAGGGGTAGAGCACTACATTTGCTTTTATATGAATGAGCCTTGCCCATAATATAATGATAGCTAAGCAAATCATCCCCTATCAGTGTGTATGGACGAATTCAAAACACTGCACTACTCATCGGTCCCCACCTGAGAAGGTTTTGGCCTGAAGAAGAGGGGCAGCCTTCACTAATAGTCATTTATTCCACCTTCAAGTCATACCCTGCAGTTCACAGTATCAGCAATTCTGGGTGCATTTGTTGCCAAGGTCAGTTTGTTTCCCTTTAAGTCAGCCGCAATATAGTTCTCAGAACTCCAACAAGTTGATGCTATGTTTTACCAAGGTAAAATTTGAAGAATATGCCAGGAAGCATGGACAGAGCCATAGCACTGTTCTGGGGGAACATTTTGCACCTGAACCATTCCCTATTGCAAGAAATTTCTTTGTTACCAATTGACTTTTCACTTCAGGTCATTAAGTTCTACACATCCATGTCCTACTCACACAACCTGTCAGATAGCCCTGATTCTGCTGTCTCCTGATTTGGGGGAGCTTAAGGAGTAACATCCCTCTGATGTCAGAATTCATTGCTGCTACCTCTGCTGCTGACAACTCATGGCAGAACACTTCTTACCGTACCGTGGAAGCATCCACCCTCCCCTGTAGCCAGACTAAAGGTGTACTATCACTCTGCCAAATTATCATGACATACTACATTGTTTCACACGTTAGAACTTCATGTTCTGCTGGTTTTTTGTAATTAGGGGAACACTCCCAGTGGGATCCTCCACAGGCCACAGTAGTACTTTGATGCTTTGGTGTTTCTTTCCATTATGGTAAAACACAAATATAAAATCCCACGTTTTCTGTCTAAGGGAACATTAAGTGCTTCACCCACCTCTCCAGTGCAGACCATTTAATCTAAGGCAGAATCTCAAATTCAAGCATTTGAAGACCTGACCAAGTATTTTGGTTCTATATGATATCCATGCAGTACCTGAAATCCAGCTTCACTCTGCTACTGCCAAAAGCATCTCCATGTTTTTCACACAGGAAAAATTCTAGTTACAAAACTGTATGTTAGCTTATCCACCAAAACCAGAAGCCACATATTTAATGACAGCAAATGGTTTGACATCAATATTGAAACATTTTACCTGGTTTCTTTTCGCTTCAACTAGAAAACCCACATTTGTCACCAAGACAATAATCCGGACCCGCATCAGCAAGATGCTCCCTATAGATGTCCTGGCACCCTCCAAATCAGAAGATGCAAGCTGGGGCCACGCCCCCTCTGGCAGCAGCTGGATCTCTGAAGTACCTTACTTGCTCTGCTAAATGATAGAGGTAAAAAAAAAAAGCCATGGGGAAGCCTAGATAATTGCTAAGCTTGACAGAAAAAGCAGGTTAGGCAACTTTGCAAGTGTGAGACCCAGTTCTGCTCCCAGTTATACTTGTGACTTCCTACATGTGTTTGTGCTTTCACATGACTTCCTCTAAAGAAAGATTTGGCCCAAAGCATGTGTCCTACTTTCCCGTGCCCCTGCCAAGGCCATGTTTGTGCTGTGTTCGTACTTCTTTTTGCAGTGTTTAGGCAGCTGGGTCCAAGGGGAGACAAGTAAAGGTTCACCGCACCCATTTGTTATTCAAAGGAACATTGACCTCCCAGTCAGATAAATGATTGAAATGATTTTGTCCTAGTAACCTGGAAAATTGTTTGAGGAAAGTAAAAAGCAAGACCTTACATTTTGCTGGAACTATTTTTAAAACTGTGAATTCTGCTTTTCCCTGCTCTCAATTCATCACCGTGAAATTGTTCTTTGTCTGTTCTAAGAGGGTTGTCTTTCTAAATCAATGAGACCAAACCAAAGATTTTCACCAGCCTTCATTGCCCAGAAGCATCAGCCACTTCCACCACTGTGTCCTGAAAACATCTGTTAAGAAATAAACTTGGGGAGGTGAGAATCAATCATACTACCTAGGAGGGCTATGAAGCTCTACTGTCTGCATTAATGCAGTCTTATCTTTGGCTACTCTGCCGTAAAGACTTAATGTGGGCACTCCAGTGCATACTAAGAACGCTTTATTGGGAGATCTCACACATCTTATCTACCCAGGCTAACGGAACAATAATGGAGAGCATTAGCAGAGATCTAGCTAGTCTGCACAAACACACCCTGAAAAAGATGTTCCTAGCAAGCACAAAGTAGCCCACTATACTGTGAGATAGCAGTGGATATCTAGCGAAAATACAGTCACTGAGTTCACATGTGAGGTGTCCATGTAGAGAAGTAGTGAAGAGTGCTGGGTGGCTATGCATGCATTTCCCCTGGTGCCCCTTAGAAAATGGGCCAGGATCACTGTTCTCTCCTCAGATGACAGTGTATGGGGATGATAATCAAATCTAGTCTGCTTTCTACTTCCCAGCACATATGCTTCCTTTCAAAAACTGGTAGGATGCTAAGTACAGTCCTTAGGCTCAAGGGACTACAGCCATGCTTGTTTCCCAGAAGGACCAGGCCTTCGCAGATTCCTTGTTCGCCAAGTGCAACACACAGAGGAAAGCTCAGCTCACATGCACTGCAGAGACCTGCATCATGATCTCAACATTGATGTGGTTTGGGGAAAAAGTAAACACATGCACTGTCATTTCAAACAAACAGCAGCTATGACCTAGTCAAAGATTAAACTGCACATGAAGCTGGTAGGGAATTTTCATCTTTATCTTAATGTCAATATGTTCATAAATATTTACATGAGTTCAGGATAGCAGGATCATTTGAAGACACAGCCTTTAGTCTCTACAATCTTGCAGTCAGTGTTTGGTTATGTTCTTTTAATCTGTACTGGCAATTGGCAACTGATAGCTTAATTTAACAGCTGCTGTATCATATGATGATATGCCAGACTTAGCAACTTGGCAAGCACATGCCCAAAAGCAGAAAATATCCCACAAAAGCCAATGCTCATGGCTTCTTGACTGGAATAACCAATAGAGAAGAAACGTTGAAATAGAAGGTATAGCCTAACTGTGAGCACTGGGCATCTTTTCTGTATGTATTTTCCCCTCAAGCCAAAACAGTGATTTTCAAATAAAAGTGGGTAATTTGAAACTGGAAAAGGAGCATGTAATACAATTATGTGCTTAATTCAGTAGCACAAAATTTCATAAGGAGGGCTGCAGAAAGCCTTTGGAGATTCTTGGATTCATTTCCTTGCCACAGCTTAAGCTATTCTGCAGCTCTTTAGCTTATCTTTAAAGTTTTCTTTCCTTCACTTTATCAAGATCAAGAATCACTTAATCACGATAAAGATTTTAGTAGCATTCCTGAAAGGCTTAGAAACATGCTAAGGGCACCCAGAGCTAATATAGCCAACATCGATTTCCTCAGAGAATAATAAGCATTTCTGCAGCAGAGCACAATAGTTTTTAGCTGTGAGTGTTTAAAAAAAGGACTGTACTGGAGTTATCGCACAGCTTCCCACCCTCAGGGTTTATTTTCACCTTCCTCTGAAGCAGCTGATACTGACTATCAGAGGTAGATACTGCTTAGATCCAGGTCACCAATTCTGATGTTCCTGACTTGCAACATTTTCTTTCTGCTGTAACTTTAAGAGCCTCTGGGAAATTTTAAGAGATTTTAGCATCCAAGTCCCTTTCTCTTAACAGGGCTTTCATGCACATTGAAAGATCAGCTGAAGTGATATATTCAAATGTAAGCTTTTCTTAGACCCCAATTTCCCTTCACAGTAGCATCACATGCTATAACACTGACTGCCTGAAGTGAAATTTCAAGTCCCTTGGAACTGCTCCGCATAAAACTGGACAAACGAGTATCTTTTTCAAAGACAATCTTATCACTCAGTCACAGCATAACAGTAATGCATTAAAGTGTAACAAAATTATTTCATAGGTCAAGGTTTCTCACCTGTAATTGACAGCTCTGTTTCTGGACTAGTTTAAGGAAGCTGGAACATGAAAAGAGCACATTCTATTTTACAGCAAGTGGCAGCTATTTTGAAATACATGCATATATTCCAGGATCATTTCTGTGCTTTGGGAACATACAAAGTACTCCCTATGAACTCTGAAAAGATTTGGCACTGTTAATTTGCAGGAAAGAAAGAGGCAGGATTTCTGCAAAAGAATAAAGCCATTCAGTAATAATTCCCCAATGCATTTATTTTAGAAATACCTAGCAATTTGTGTAATTCCACATTTAGCTGACAGTCATCCAGTTTTTGCACATGTCAAAGCTTAAAGCTCAGCATAGGTCAACGAAACAAGTGTGCAGTCCTTCTGTAGCAAGAATTATCTTTCAATCTATGTATTCAGCATCTAACAGAGTAAGAACCAAAATACCCTGAAGATCCTGTTCAAGTTGCTTTTTTGGGAGAAATTTCACTAAAGGTGTCTTCCTTGCTTCTCCTTCCCAGCTATTTTACCAAAAGCTTATTATTCTTGTTTCAGGTATATTTTTTCACTTGAATTACTTTGGTTTTGGTTTGGTTGTTTGGGTTGTGTTGTGTCCCCAACCCTCATGTTTTATTTTTTTTGTCTATCAAGCAGCTATTTCTAGACTAGAGATGAGAGACTCTAGATTAGTCCTATGCCCTTGCCAATAATTATTCTATAGAGAGAAATAACTTATTTATAATCCACTTGCATTTTTGGCAGCTGTCAGACCAGCTGCAGCATGCCTCAATTTTTCTGTTTTTCCACAGAGAAACTGTCCCAAGCAGGGATGAAAAGAAGGAGTTGTTTCCAGGTCTCTGGTCAATATTTGTCTTGATTGTGAAAATGCTAAGTTTGAATCATCAAGCAAAACCTCTACCAAAGAGCCTGAGGACTGTAATATTAAGTGACCCTTTACCTCGAGGCTGAAGCCACACAGCAGAGCTGTGACAATGAAGTACCTGACTTGCTCTGTTTATCAGTCCAGACTGATATGTGCTCAGCAGGGCAGGATGGTATGGCACCAAGGTGACCAGAAGCACGGGCTATCTTTGCTATCAATTCCCTGGGAGCTCTGACCAGGGTGTTATCTAAAGCCTTCTTTTGCACTCCTGACACTCTGAAGGTTAACATTCAAGGCTATCAGCAATAACTGCAGATCAGAGATATTCTGCCATGTCATGGGGAGCTTATGTCCTTGTCTGTGCTGTTGCAGCTTGCTGTGCCTGAACACGTGCCTGAGTTGTCACGCTAGGTAACTAGAGCTCACTGTATCTGCACTGCCTGTAGGGGCACAAACACAAGGCAGGCCAGACTGACTCAAAGGGTCCATCCAGCCTGGTATCCCATCCTCAGCAGTGGGCATTAGCAGACACCCACAGAAGAGAACAGGATAAGCATGTGATGCTTGTCTTGTGTCTTCCCCTACCTCCAGCTATTTGCAGCAGAGGGAACTGGCTGAAATCTGATGAGGTTTGTTCACTTACTAGTGCCTTCCATTTATTTTCATCTAGTTCCTAGTAATTTCACATGTGGCCTCTAGTACTTGTATTGAAGTGAGATTACACAACTGATCCCTCTCCACACCACTCAGCTCTATATACTTCCACTATATTCTTCTCAGTCTTCTGACTTATTCCCAATACAGAAGCTGTTCCATACCTTATATCAACCTGTTTTGCCTCCTCTAGACCTGCTCCAGATCTCTCATATGCTGAGATGAGAAAACCAGCACATCATCCAGTAATCTAAGCACATATGAACTATAGGTTTATGCAGCAGCCCTCTGGCTTGGCCTCCATCCTTTCCTAACACCTGATTTGCTTCACTACCAGTAAGCACTAAGCTGACAGTTCCACAGGACTATTTATCATTACCTTAGATTCAAGTTCAAGCTAGTCCATACTTGAGCTGATCTTCCTTGCCTGGACCTGTGCCAGAGTGTGAGACAACACATAGGAATTGTGCAAAAGTGTGAAGTAATATGACAGTACAGAAGCATTGCACAGCTTGTTCTTCAAACCAATGCAGTCACCCACGTGCCTCATAAAAAGCAAAGTGGAAAGCCTTGGAGACTTTCTGGATACTTATTGTTCACAAAGAAACCTCAACAAAATAACTGAAGGGCAAGCATGTGGGAGGAACTATGTTCTCACCTTGTACCTCAGGAGGGAGGTGGCCTTAAGTAAACACAGTAAAGAAGCGTGAAGATCTCATGTTGCACTATCTCCTGGCCTGATCTTGATCTGCTCTTATTCTCTCACCCGGAACAAAGCATACATGCAGAGCTTATACAAAGTCACTCCTAGGTTTGCCTCAGGAGTGGCTGTTATTCATGCATATTTGAAAGAGACAAAGTACATGCACAGCCAGTGAATGTACTAAACCCTTAGCTAATCTAGAATAGACACAACGGATATTAAGCAGCACCAAGGTAACGTGCAGGACTTCTAAAGTGCTCCCTACGCTTATTGTGACCCAGAAACACAGACAAGGCTGTTGAGCCTGGGAGAGCCAAGCCTTCTGTGTGTCTGCCACCCACACTGCAATGTTAAACTCCCTTTTGCATGCAGGCTTGCTAGAAAAGCAGCCCATTCTGCTGACCTTCCTATGAGTTTTGTTTCTCCACTTCAGGTTAACAATCCCAGCATACGACTAAGTACCGTAGTACTGTTGTACTACATTCTCCATCTATTGTCTCTTACCCCATCTTCCACTGTGGCCTACGGTGTACCTTCATTCTTCTCTCCCTGCAGACATTCCCTACTCTTTTCTCATCTCTACAGAGCCCACTGAGTTATGTTAAAAGCTTTTCTACTAGTGACCATGAAAAAAGCCAGCCAGACATTGATAAATGTCTCAGCAGCAACAATAAGCCATGTGCCAGTTGTCATGCCATGCTCATGTTTGATGTCCCCAATATGGCAAGCTGTGACAGAAACCTTAATTCCTGGATTTTTGGCACTCAGCATTCAGTGCATTGCAAAGCCAGTGCCTCTGAAAAAATCAAGTCAAGCACTCTGCCATGAGCATGTTCTATGGCACTTGGGAATTCAGTTTCTGGCCCAGAATTGCTCCAGCATGCTGACTGGCACTGCAAAATGCAACGCTAAACACTGAGACTTAAAATTTCACCAGAGACTTTTTATTTGTAGTGGAAAAAGGATCAAGACTCCAGAATTGAGAGCTGAGTTTATAGCCAAATGTTTTCCACTGAAAGTACTGTTGAAAGAATTTATAAATTCAGTGGAAAACACATAATAATTTCAGTTACATCTAAATATTTAGAAATTTTAACACCAAGAAAGCACATTGTTTCTTCACTTATGTGATTTTTTTTTTAAATTCTAAAAATTTAAGCTTAAGATTAAAAAGCCAAGCAAAGTAACATGCTTCACTCAATTCTAAAACGGATTTTAATTTTCTCACATCACTTACCACACCTACTACCATCAGCATACATGAGTACACCTGACGCTTTATTCAACTCTTCAATTCAGCCTGTGAATAAAAATATCAACTATGACCACAACTATATTGGGAAATAAATTGCCCTTCATACAAGCTTTACAAGGTAGTAAAAACTACCACTGTCAAACAAGTATCTTGAATTACTTTCCTTTTCTGTTTCATGGATTTTAATTTGAATTTAAGCGTACATGCAATTACAAAAGAGCAGCTGCACTCACAGTTGAGGATAGACATGTGATCAAGTACTTTTGCTGAGGAAAGTATTTGTTACAATGCATAGTATCCTCAAGTTCTTTGCTGAATCAAAGCTTTCCACTTCAGGTCAAATGTTATGGCAGTCATTGATCTTAAGACAGAATGAGACAAAAGTAGCTTTAGCAAAATAATTTTAGTTACATGCATCTATAGAATCATGCAAGCTCACCATATATCCCTCCGATTTTTATGAAAATTTTCACCTGTGTTATTTTTATAAACTATTACAATGGAACATAATTTTAGAAAATATGCATGTTTTTAGTTTCCCATAAAACCTTGCTACAGGATTGAGTACCACTTAGCTTTGGGATGCTTTCATATCTTGAAAGTGAATTGCATTCAGTATAGAGTCTTGAACTTGTCCTGCTGTCACAATACTGCTGTTAGTCTTGGAACACCATTAAAAGTCAGAGTGTCATTACTAAGCTGTGTCCTGAGTGCACTCAAAGATTGCACAGTTCATCAAAAATATACAAAAGTGTAGTAGAAGAGGAAAAAGTCCAATCAAATCACTGAGTGGCACACAAATGAACATATAGCAGAAATCCTCTTATAAAACAATAAGAGGATTTCATAATATAAGGAAAACCTCTAATCTTAACAGGGTGCCAGTCTATCACGAGTATCATATAGGTGTGACTGGGTGTCAAATAAGTTCTTTCAATCATTTAAGGACACAGAAACAGTTCACAGTGATTAAGTGTCTGCTTAGTAATTGCCATAACAGAGCCAAGGAGTGAACCCAGATCTCCTGGCCTGTGCTTCAGCCACAGTGCTACTCTAGCACAAAAATTATCCACATTTCTTGGTGCCCTAGAAGAGAACAACCTCTGTTACACCCTTCTGTGCCTGATCACAAATACTGAGCATCTCATTAAAAAGTATTAAAAAAATTTCTAATACAATAGACTAAGTGATTTGTAACAGTTATTTACAATACAAGTTCATTTTTAGTTATAGAATATGACCCCCCAGGAATGAATTCACATTTGCATGCTGTGAGTAGGTTTTTTTGGCCTGAGATGCCTGTGCAGTCTCCTCAGCCATGCAGCATCCCGTAACGTACCCAAGCACTGTTCAGGCATGTTCTGCTGTAAACAGTCATCTTTTCTGCTACAGTTGCTAAACCCTTTAGCATCCCCAGGATGGAGTACATTTTATATCAGTCATTCTTGCTGAAAACCCCCCAACAATCCCTGTGTAATAGACCACTACAGGAACAGTCTATGACTTAGATATTCCTGCATCTTTATAGCTACATTATTTTCCCATTTCACATCTCTCCAAGATGTTGCAATTTTCTACAGAATTGCAGATTCTACAGAAACTACAGAAACATTTATTTCCTGATATATATGTGAATAACTAAAACAATCAGTCTATTAAAGCAAGTTTGTTGAACTTTGTGTTAAAACTATTGTTAAGCTGCATTTATTCTGGAGGCATGTTTGTCCTACAGGTTCTGATCTTATCTTTAGCCTGTACTGAGAAATTACTTTCATGAACTCTGGAAGGTCAACTTGTTAAACATCTATCCACTCTCCCCCACTCTTCCTAATCTTCTAGCAATAATAATTAACTTAATTTTCTGAGAAGGGGCTGGTGACCTACCCAATTCATGTTATGTATTTCAGGTGACTCATACTATGCTGCCTCCAAGGGTTTTTCCCTACAGAAATTCCCTACTGAAACTTACCAAGTGATTTTGTTTCTGTTCCTTATTTCTTCAGCCAAGAAGTAACATACTTTTCTAAAACTTGCAAAAGATGGCTTCATGCCCTGGTGCAGGTATAAGCTCATCCAAAGCAACATGCCACGAAGCAGAGAGCTTGCATTTGGGACTCTGCTGGGAAATGAAACAACTGAGGCAGGCAGAACTCCACGCCAAACATCTTCTGCCTAATATCAACTCCAGTCCTCTAAAGATTCTGCCAAAGTCTTTGGAAATCAGTTGCCCAATACCACTTTGGGAATAATATTGGCATATTCACTGGAGCAGAGCAGATATTTCAGCAGCTTGCTGAAAGAGTGTTCGCTGCATCAAAAGAACGTCCCTAGCACAGGAAGGCAGGTTCACTAGTTACAGCTGGCAGAGGGAGAAAGAGAGCCTTAAGGGAAATAAGCCCATCTCTACCTGGTCAGGTGCAACAACTCCTTGGAGGAAACCTGCTAGTTTCAGCAGCAACTGGCTTCCACCAGTGGAGAGAGGTATCACACAATACATCCTATTCCACAGGACATTGCTCACTACAGAATCGCTCTAAAAACTGGGAGATACAAATCATAGTGTATTGCATTTGAATGACACTAGCCCACATCTCCAGAGATGCCTTGTCTACTGAGGAAATCACCTGTTGGGAGGCAAGCAGGTACCCACATCCCTTTAACTCAAAAACAAAACCTTGCTGGTTTGTTTATTTAAACTCCTAAACATAAAGCTGTTTTGAAAGAAGTCCAACACATACAAAAAGTATCTGAGCAACACATTAAAACAAGCCTGAATTTCAAGTTTATAGAGTTTCATTATAACAGCCTAGTATCAGGTATCACAGAGGAGTTCTTTCTGGCTGAGTATCAGGGATAGATGAAAGGGAATTTGTTAGCCAAGATACCATACGATAGCTGCCAAATTGCATACAACCTTAGCCAGTTAGTTCCTTACTTTCAGAAGTACACTTTTCATAGAAACTAGGGTCATTTTCCTCCTGGTTTTGCTCAGTTTAGTGTTGAGCAAGGCAGTCAGTCTTGAAGGGATAAAACAATAAACATTTTTTCAGCTTGTAAATGCAGCTCATACATGTTAATTACGCACTTCAATCTCCTCATCTGAAACACTAACAAGAATGAGGCTGTTGGGGCAGAAGGTGCCTGTCAACATTCCTGAAAACTTACTTTTGGAACACCTTGTGTGTTTTGTTTTTAAGAGGGGTCTGAGCCAAATCACACCACATTAAATAGAAAGGCCTGTTGAAGCAAAGGTAAGCATTCCAATTAGTTTCAAGGGCATTTGGATTAGCCTTCCTATATAATTGATATATTACGATGTTTTTGTAATATAGGAAAAGGTACAATGTTTTTCCAGACACCAAGGCAGTAATCTCAAAGTCTTAGGAAGAAACCTGGTAAAGAGAAGATTAATCAAACTAGCATCAGATTGCTCCTTTTCTAGTAGGGCTTTGCTTTTTCCTAGAAAACACACTTGCATTTCTACACATGGAAAAAGACAATATTAATTATGAGCATAAGTCTTTCCTAGACCTTTGAGCTGGACCAGTCTCCCTCCATCCTACATCTATCCAAGGAAAGCCTAGAAACATGTTTTCCAGTCCATGTACATAGGTAATACACAATAACACTAACCAGTTAAAGTACAGCCTATGGCTCTGTGGGCTGCCAGTCCCTCTCCATTTCTTAGGGATGTGCTCCTAACCTCTCTCTGGAACAACCTCTACCAAAGACATTTATTCAAACTCTTCTCAGAGGAGAACTGAAAGAAGGTGCATGATTACTCACGCAATAAATACACAGCCCTATATGATGCAAGAGTATTAAATGTTTGTGCAAAACATTGAGTTAATAAATAAAAACAAATAGACCATAGAAATCTTGACCTGCTTGCAGCTGTATTTATCATAGCAGCTTCTTTAAGTTATAGCTGCAAGTCTTTTCTTCCCCTGACTCACAGCAGCAGCCTGTGCAAATAATTCAGAGTTGATCTGAACACAGTCTGTTGCAGTCCACCACATGCTGCTTCCATTTATGTGAAAACAGGAGTTCAGAGATCCCTTTCTTGCTTTCAAAACATCTTCAGCTGCTCTTTCAATTCCCTAACTGCTGCTGAGAGCAGTACAGATGGGCTCTAGTTTCTCCAATCTAACATCTGCACATTTTTAGTCCCTGGCAAAAGCTGGGCAGGCAACTCCTAAAGTGCCAGTTTGAGACTGACAGGTACATTTTAAACTTTTCAGCTCCAGGGTTTTATTCATGCTGACAAAGTCAGGATGATGCCCTCACCGACGAGACCATACTGATCACTTATCTCTTAGCTCCCTCCTCCCTGACTCATCATATTAAATGTCTGCCAGCAAGTTCACTTTACCCTTAGTTAACTGCCCCATTCAGGGGCAGTTTTATTAGATCTCAAAAAAAAAAAAAAATCAAGTTGCATCTGAAAAGGCCTGTTTATATTATAAGCTGGATTTTAGCCACATCTCACACACACACACACTGACCAACCAAGGAATGGGCTAATAGAAATCTCATCATCGGTGATTAACAACCAGCTATTTCCTATGATTCAGTTGGCAGAAAAAACTTGCTGAAAACAACTCACATACGAAGCTCAGCTGCAAGCAGTACTGAACTCAATCAAGACAACAGTACCCACAGTTTTGCAATCACATTCCCCTCACTTCCAAGTTCAATTTTACTATATAATCAAGGAATAAGACTCAGATCTCAGAATTCAAAAATGGAAAAGGTTTCAATGTTTTGTTGAACTAGAAGTATCTAATCTGAAAAAGACTGAGATACTGTGAAAGATAAAAGATTCACACCCAGAGAAACTAGAAGCCTGTTACTTTGCAAAGGCATCCAGCTTCCTAAGATAGTGAACTATATCAGAGCAGAAAACATTGGCACCTGGTCTGCCCAGGGACATGATCTCTTATTGACCTGTGCATCCTCAGTCAGATCAACAGTAAGTAATGAGTCCTATGAGAGGGATAAAAAGGTTTTCACGCTTGACAAGGATTAACTCAGTTACACACCTTGTTACAGCTCCCTGGATGTTCTCTATTCACTGTCCAACACTCAAATTGTTGGAAGATGCGACAGTACCACAGTCACCTTAGAGTAGCAGAAGGGGCTTTACCTCTGTCTGTCCTGTGCTTCAGAGCACTTTTCAGCTATGCTTAGATATTAAAAGTGTTAATTTAAAATTCAGAATATGATTATAAAAGCAATAGGTAGAAAGATTTAGAAGTCCTGTGTCTTGACACAATCACTCTAGCATAAAAAGTGTTATTTCCTGACCTCTTTCTAGCAAGTGGGAAGATGGAGAGAAATAACAGAAGACATCTCTGTGAAAGGAAGAGTTTACATTGTTAGTTAACAAAAGCATTACCTGATAGATATAAGCAACCCAGATATTAAGGTTATCTCCAGACTGGAGTGACATTTAATAAGTCACTTGAGCTCTCTGAACTTCCTGTCCTCTGATTGTAGTTATATTGCATGGGCAGGGAATATTTTTCAAAGCATGTTTGTACAGCATTGAGAAAAAAGGGATTGCAATCTCTTTTACAGCTTCAAAAGCTAATACAAACAGTTTAAACAGATCATTTCTGCAGACCTATAATGATGAACATCTGATTTATTTTTTTTTTTACCACATAATTAGAGGCCTTTTCCAAATATGTAAGTATACTTTTCATGCTTCTGGATGAGTAATCTGAAAATCCCAGCACTTGGTATATTAACACCACAACAGAAATTGAACATATTCCAGAATTACATATTCATGGTTTCTTGAGGGCTTTTAAAGCTATATAGTTACATTTGTATTGAATCAATAAGATATATTACTCTCCATAAAAACACTGTCTCTCTTCCTGTGGTATTTCATTGTCATGTCTCTAAACCCAGCATGGTTCTTGTGAACTCCAGCTGACACACTCAGAAGACTTCTGGCCACATATCTGTATTAAGTGGCCTGCAGCCATACCTCCTAAAGCTTTCATCTCATACAGCTTCACAACAGGAGTGACCAAGCCATATTTAGATGGAGATTTCCAAGGAAAACAGCTTAACAAGCATAAAAGCTGAGCAGAATAGGCTGAATGAGGTTACACAATATGACTGCATTCAGAGGGTCTGCACCTGGGGGTACAGGTGTCCATTCTGATTCCAGTCCGAAGAGACTCAAAAAAAAAAAAAAGGCAGCACATCACAAATTGAGATATATAATGCAATATGGTTTTCTGTATGTTAGTACTGAACAGATTCCATCAGGATGCTTGAAGTGCCATCTTGTGGAAGGTCAGTCTGAGCTACTGAGCAACATTAGCAATCAAAAAACCACTGAAAACATTTTAAGTCCAGTTACAAGAGAAGTTCAGACATAGTATCATCATCAAATTCAGATTTTATCATTACAGCCTGAGGAATTAGCAAAATACAGTAACATTCAACAAGCTGCTGGCTCTCAGTCCAGTATTGTTTGGATTATAGATACATAATATTGTGAAGATAGTTTAGCTAGCCCAGCTCGATCAGAAACCATCCCACTGCAGCCAAAAGAGCTAAAAAACAATAGATGGTGTGAAAAGAGGGCTCTAGACTGGTATGAGGTACTTTCTGGATGAAAGGCGCTATGTAGGAGACTTTGCTTTTGAAATAGTGTAGCCATCAGTTACAGCAGACAGAACAAATCCTGTGCTGACACCACATCACCACGTTCCCAAGGAAGTAACAATACATGATTTTGCTCCATAACTACAAGGTGAATAACGAACTCAACTCCAGTCCATATAGCATAAGCGTAAGCCAAGAAAAGCTAGGCTGAAGTCTGCCTCATGAAACTCCAAGAAGAGCAAATATATATTTTAAGATTAAGTATTGTCTTTTCAATAAAAGGAGGCAAGAAAACACCAACAAATTCTTTAAAATAGCACACTGGGCCTGTAATCACTGCCTGCATCAAACCAACACAGCTGCTCCTGCAGAAGGTAGAGGGGAAGGTACACTACACAAGTTACACAGCTAATAAATACTAGCAGGTATTGCACAGCTGCAACATTATCTAAGCTTAGATTTTCATATGTTTAATAAGATGTACTTTAAGATGATGAGGAGAAAACCCTTAACTATTCACATCTCAAGAAGACATTAAAAATTAAATTTACAACTTAAAAACTATACAAAGAAGAAAATAATGTTCCAGAAAAAAGAATTTTCCATTTTATTTACCGCATCTACTTTTCTCTACTGCAAGACTGAGCTTACAGAAACTTTGTAACATTCCAGTCCAATATCAGAAGTGTTCATTTTTAGGTGATATCAATATTGTTTATGTACAGTAGTAAGGCATACTGTTATGATTCCCAAATATATACACACACACACACACACACACACACACACAGAGACACCACTCCAGCCACTTCAAACATAACTAACCAGTTTAGTACAGATACCAAGGCAATAATAGAAAGATCAGTGTGTTTTACATTATAGCATCTTCGTATTAGCTCCACCTTTCACTTGTCAACTACAAACCAAAGCATTTCTGGTATCATTAGTATGTGCATAAAGACAATTAGACCTGTATTTTCCCAGCTACGTGACTTAAAAATCACAAAGCCCTCGTTTCAGAGACTACACCCTGGCAGATATTATGGATTTCAGTAGAATCTGTACTTTGAGAATCACTGAAAAAATAGTTTAAAAAAATGGCCTAAAAGCAAACTTAAGTGCCTGTCATTAGGCATTCTCAGTCAAAAACACGGGCAGAAGTTTCAAGCTGCTAACACTTCCCACTTCCAGGTTTTCTATCAGAAAGATAACACCAAGAAAATCAAAACTTTGTTCACAACAGCTGCCTAACATTGCTTTAGAGGTTAACTGAAGTGTTAACATAGAAAGGAAGGGTTTGTCTCACACTATGTTATTAGCACTGCATTTAGTGCAACTGACAACTGGATGTTACTGCAACACAAACACAGTTATCCAAGGCTTGATTTCAGCTCCTGTGAGTTCCTGCCCTGGCAGCTCCACAGAAAACAGTTACATATGCAAGATGCCCACCGCCAGCCAGAGACCTGAAATAAGAACATACTTCTAGAGAGGAACACTCAGCAGAAGATTCAGATCCAATTAAGCTGTCACAGATGATATCACTACTATACAATTCCAGATGGGTTTCAAGAACTATTTAACCCATATTTGATCTTGTACTATAATCCTATCAAAAACTAAAGAAATGTTTAAGTAATTTGCTTTTAATTAATGCTCACATTGAAAAATTGAGTCAGCATTGCAGTTAAAGTGAAGAAGCCTTGGCATAAAGGGGAAGTAATGTTAAGAACCCCCCTGTGCTTGTTCAGTGAATTTAGTCTCATTGCACAGGTTCGTACCCACTTTGAACAACCTTAAAGTCTCAACACAAAAATCACTTCTATAAACTGTGTTCTACTGTAACCCCCAAAGCCATGCTGTAATTAAGAAAAGGACTCTCAGGATGTGGTTTGATGATACAAGCCATCAGCAACAGAAACAGCTAAGTCATCCTATTTGTCCACCTTTCCTGTCAGTGGTTTCTCATCCTACCCACTCTGCCCTCAGTTGTATCAACACAGTTTGTTGTGACAGTCAATTAAAATCAGGAGCAAACTCCTATTTAAAAAGAAAAACTTGCTTGCATCTCCTCTAAGCCAGTAAACACCAATCCACTTTGCCTTGTGGCTTCAACCGCTATATTAGTCATCATAGCACAAGCTAGGTTCTTGCTTTGCTTTTCATCTCATGATTAATATTTCCTTGCTTCCAAGCTGATTAAGAATAATGAAAGATAAGGTACTTCACAAAAATCAGTAGCTACCTGGAAAAATAGCCTTGAAACTTTGTCTGAAGGCTTCCATGACCAGTTCCAGGGAGGACAGCCCGGGCCAGCTGAGAGCCCAAATCATAAGAAAGTCTCATGGTAACAAGGCAGATCCAAGGTCAAGCCAGGAATTTAATATGCAGGTCAGGTCTGGTGAGGATAACCAAGGTCAAATGCAGACCAGTGATTGCTAAACAGGTCCATAGTGACAAGGTCAGGAGCAGCAAGAACCAGTACCAGGCACCAAGACTAGCACATCCACAGCTCAGGCAAAGACCAGAGGCCCAGGACTGAGCTTAAATGGGCTCCTGGGCCCATGGCGGGAGTCGTGGTGTGTGGGATTGAGATCCCAGGTGAGGCTGCCCAGGGCCATTAAAGCTTGCCCTCATGTTCTCACAATTATAAAAACAAGCCCCATCAAGACTCCTATCAGTCTGTCCAGGAAGGCAAAGAAATAAATCATGTCAGTAAGACCACCCTAATACTCTGAAACTCATCTTTCCACACCAAAAATAAGCACATTCAGGAGAACATGGCTAACTTTTCCTCCTCTTGCTGCTTGCTGTATGGATAAATAGATGATTTCCACCTTCACAGTTATTAATCTGAATGGCTCATAAGCACTACTGTTCTCCCTAAGCATATGAAATGACTGAAGGGCCAGTGAAATCAGTACAAGTCTTTTCATTCACTTCAATAGTCTGAATCATGCCTCAATATACTAAATGAAGCTAAAAGGAAGAATGGAAGAAAGGGAAGATATGTTATGTAAGATCATCTTGAGGAACAGTCCTTGAAAATTTCCTAGCATGAGATAAATAAAAAATCTGGGTTTTAACAGTGTGCAATTGAGTATTGATTCTTGTCCCTTGAAAGCAGGGCAGACAACATGGTTCTCACGAGTAATAGGAGTTACTAAGGAATAACTACCACAGAGACTAGAGCATGCTGGAGGTGAGTTCAGGAACAACTTACAATTTTTAACATTTTATTCAGCTCAACCAGATTGAGCCATCTCCAGAACAGCTCTGGATCTAATGGAAAAAATTGTCTGTGACAGTATGCATAAAGATCAGTTTATCCCATGTTCATCCCATGTCACTCAAACATAAAGCCAATTTTCTTCTGCATGAAATAGGATCTCTATTTGGTCCTTTCTGCTCTCCTGCCAGTGCTCTGACCAAAACATAATCTCAACACTGAAATTCTGAATTCTGGATTCTGGGGACAGGTAAAACAGTTACCTGAATCACAGGAGTAAGTTAGCATTCATTACCTCATCACATTACTCTCCTTATAGAAAAGCAGAAAACTAGCCTGTTTGGCATGGCAGAACATTTTATCATTCTCTGGGCAAGAGGAGACTGAACTTAGCTGTGTAGCTTCCTGTAATAAACCATACAAAATTAAATTCCCACGAGTTTCTCACTAATTTGTCCTCTAGGCAAAGCAGTTGCAGAGAGCACATGACAAGGCTACCAAACACTAAGAAGATCTTAATTACTCTCAAGCGAGAGAGAATGCCTCAAGCCTCATGTGAGGATGAGCTCTTCCCTATCACCTTGTCTGACCCTCTATAAGTCTGCTAGCACCATGAATTCCCAAGGCTCCTTCATCCCACTGGCACTTCTGATAATCTCCTTTCTTCCAGCTGCGACACACAGGGTGCAAAAATTAGGGGTGGCAGCAGCAGTGGATACTGCCCAGGTGCCATGGGAAGCAAACTGTGGACAGCAGCTTGCACAGCCTGGAGTCCCAGGCAAGTCTCACAGGTATTGACTCTCAAACCCAAATGGTTCAAAATGCCCCAGATGAATTTCTGTTCCTTCTGGGAATTTTCTGCCCATTTAAACTATCTTTTGCTCTTCTGAAGCCTTAAATAGGCTCTAAATCCATTGTTAAGAAATGCTTCTTACTTCAATTTGGTGTGAAGGTGTCTCCTTCCAACCTCATAATTCGCTTCCATACCTAACAACAGCAACATATATGTGATTACTTGCTGTATTATTTGCCTTTAATTTAATTAACTTGACAAAATGAACCAAAACCTTCCTGACTGAAAGGTCTTTCAACATACATGAACTTTACCCAACCTTACCTAGCTTCTACTTCAGGATTTATATCCTACATCTGTCAGCTGCCAGAGTGAAAACTTTGACTATTTGTGAAGACATACAGTGTAATACTGGTTCATAATTCTCTGCTCTCAGTTGTGCAATGTACCCACAAGGAGAATACTCTTCCAGGTCCACCAGAACATCCTCAGAGAGCTAAGATCTCTGCCTACCTTCAAAAAGGAAATGGAAGACAATAAGAAAGTCCCTATTCCTAGAGAGTCCAAAGACTTTACTAATATATAGAAAGATTTGTTAGTCAAGATTTATACATTCCCTTTATCTCATTAAAGAGAAAAACAAAGTTTCACTCTATCATTTATATCCCAATGCCAGTGTTACAGGCAGAACGGGCTTCAAAAAGATAACTTTTTTCCATTGGGTTTTTTAATCATGATTCATAGGACAGTACTGCTGCCAGGCACATGTTTTAATAGAAATTGAAAACAAGTTAGCCTGAGAATGGCTGTGTCTATTCTGGGTTCAAATAAGTTTAAGTGACTTTTCTTCACAGAGTAGTTTTAAAATTATCTCTGGCTTTTGTTTTGGGGAAATCAGCAGCCAGCTTCTTTAACTTCTAGTCTACTAACTTGAGCACAATACTATATGGAGATGTATTTATACCTCCAGGAGCTGATGAAATAATGGATATTTTATATAGAAGAATTTTTATATTAATTCTAAATGAGATAGGGGCATGCAAAGATATTTTGAGAAATAAAATCCATTGCATGAAGGAGCCATTTTCCCACAACATGTAAACAGTTAAATAGCTTTAACTGACATTCGTGTCTCAGCTCAGATTGGATCCTCTATCCTTCTCCATCCTCCTCATTGCAAGCATTCATTTATTTAGGAATTTTATTTACTGTCTAATAAATATTTACTGTACTGGAAGCTAAAATACACCCAGATTAGTGTGTTGTGCTAAATAATGGTCAATGTCCTCATTGTTTTCAAAATCCAGTGTCCAAATAAAAGTACTGCAGAGTTGAGTTGAAGATATAACAATGTCGTTATGTGGAAGAAGGAAATGTAGAGACAAAACCTTCCTGCAGAAATTTAGATAGTGAAAAAGGTAACTTAAGTCCACCTACCCAAGACAGTGTTAGATAACTGGAGACAAGGAAAAGAAAACCAAAAACAACCAGAAAAACAACTTGGTTTTCTTGTTAGAAGGCATTCCAAAACAACGCGTCCTTGGAGCAATAGAAATAACAAATCCCCCTTGTACGAAGCTTTTCTGGCACCTTGGTCCAGATCTGCTCCTGCTCTCTCAGCTAATGCTGCACTCACATTCTTTTAGTCCCTCACATTGCTAAACATATGACTTCCATTTACAAAAGCAAAATCTTATTTGTGCAAGTTTTTTCTACCTGCTGGAAGGTGTCAGGGCCATGAGAGTACCAACAGGTCCTAACTGGCCTCATCAAGCTAATCTGGGGCCTCCACCCATGCACCGTTGTCCCACTGGCCCAGGAACTGAATTTAAACTCAAGGCCTTGGTCTTATACCTTGTCTGAGCTGTGCACAGCCTAGTGCCTTACTGTTCCTGTCTTGCTCTCAGACCTATCTTACTGCTTGGGGCTTGTGTAATAACTCTGCTCTCCTGTTCAGGTACAGGAGGACTGCAGCCTTTGCTGGGAAGACACTGCCCCTGCCTCCTCACCCTCCTTTGCAGAGCATCGCTTTCTTGCTTCTCCCTGACAGCGTGCTTGGTGAGTAATGTATAAACAAAGCAAGTTGTTGTAAAGGTGGTGTGGTTTAACCCCAGCCGGCAACTGAGCACCACACAGCCACTTGCTCACTCCCCCTGGTGGGATGGGGGAGAGAACCAGAAGGGTAAAAGGGAGAAAACTCGTGGGTTGGGACAAAGACAGTTTAATAGGTAAAGCAAAAGCAAACCAAGGAATGCATTCACTACTTCCCACCGGCAGGCAGGTGTTCAGCCATGTCCAGGAAAGCAGGGCTCCATCACGCATAACAGTTACTTGGGAAAGCAAAATGCTGTATCTCTGAACCTCCTCCCTTCCTTCTCCCAACTTTTATATGCTGAGCAGGATGTGGTATGGAATATCCCTTTGGCCTGTTGGGGTCAGCTGAAATTCTCTCAAAGGGAAGGGGGCTGAGGAAAGATGTAACCACAGATCTCTCCGGGTAACCTGAGCACACAGAGAAGGAAGATCCTAGTCAGGGTCTCCAATTTGCTCATTGCTGGAGCTAAAGCCACAGCTGGAATCCTTCAGTGGGCTCTGCTGTGTGTAATGACATTTTCAGCTACCCAAGGTGCATGCCTGCTGATAGCTTCTGAGAGGAAGCAGTTCCTTAATAAACAAGCTGAATCTGAACAGGAGACTGGAGTTTCTAGGTACCTTGGGAAACCATTCTTTTGCTATGCGTCTATGTTGCTCAGTTTGGCCCTTTTCCATTCATATACAATGTAAGCTTTTAAGTGTTTTTCTAAGTGTTACTGTATTTACTTATTCGTAATACGTATGGAAGTAACAGTCTGTGTCTCAAACCATGTCTAAAATGTCACTTACGAACATGAAAGATGCAGTCTTTCATTGCATACATTATTAACTCTCATCCTTGTGAGCATTCTCCAAAAATCACCTTCCAGCGCTTACAGTTTTATCAGAATTCAATTGCTTTCTGCAAGTCAGAACCTAAAGGATATAAAGCAACAGTGTTCTGTAATCCCAATAACTCCTACACTCTGATCTTTGGTCCAAAAACAGATTAGGGATATGTGTTCTAGATGCCATAGATTCATTACCTGGGCTTAAAAAATCCTTCTAGTTTATATTTTAAGTATGTAGCATCTTGCAGACAACAGGCAAACTAAAATCAAACCTGTCCAAAGAAGCTTAAATAAGCCTGCCCATAGATGCACTTTGTTACTGGCGCTTACAGCTTACGGCATGAATTTGGCATGTTAAATATACAAGTGATCTCAGTCACATGCCAGTGCAGGCTTTTTCCATCTAGTATGATAAGCACAGGATACCACAAAGACTTAAGTATATGCTGGCTTCAAAGTAAAACACCACGAACTCCCAACAGGAATAAAAAGGTCAGTTCTACTCTAAATAACATCAGTGATAAGCTAGAATAGTCACAGTATGCTTACTGCAGATTGAAAAATAATGTAATGATGTACCAAATGTTACCCCAAGAACTTCTGTACCATAATTTCTTATGGTTTCTGAAAGTTGCCTTCAGATCCTGTCCAGAGTCTACCCAGAAACCAGATGAGGAATCAGTGATTCATTCCCAGTTCCAAGAATGAACCCACATACCATTTCTAGGTAATGAATATACAGAAAATAAAGTATAGTCCATAGAAAATAAGAGAAATTGAGAACACTGTGACCTACACAACGACTGAAAGAATTAGGCTTGCTCATTCCACAGAGGAAGGGGCTGAGGCATGATAATGGATTTAAAAACATAAAAGGCTGCTGCAGAGCTCTGTGCAGACCAGATAGGGCAGGATGCAGTGCTGCAAAATTACATCAAAGAAGATTTAAGTGGAGCATTTGGTAGAACTTTCTCAGAAAGCAGAGTCACCCATGTAATAGATGGCCTGGAACAAACTGCCTGAGGCGGCCTTGGAGTCCCTGTCACAGAGGATTTTTGAAAACAGGTTACAGAAACATCTTCAGTGGAAGACAGATCTATTGATCGGTCTTGGAATATGTGGATGGATCAACCTTCAGATTGCTGCTCTAAAGCCTAGTTTGGGGGGGAAATGTGAGGTGCGAGGATCAAATAATGAGGAATAGATATTTTCTGATTTTGCTCTTTGACTATATTGCTACTTTAATAGCAGACCTGCTTCTCTGAACTTCTCAGACTTGCAGTCAAGGTATTGTCCTTTACACTGGTGACACAGGCATCAATATCCTGGTAACCCTCTACAAAGAAACCATCATCTCAGGCTGGTGATCATGCTTTGTGCTGAATAATAACAGTATCTTAGTAATCAAGTGACAGCAACTTTCAAAATTCCAGATAGGTACAGAAGTCTCACAAGGGCTTCAGTAAATTTCCAGTTCTTTACGTTGATTATGAATCTTAGTTACAGAACACAAAACAGTCCCTTACCATCACTTTCAACATCAGTTGCATTTGCTGAATATGAGGCTATCAGGTTGGATGTTAATAAAGAAATCACAGTTTTTGTATGCTTTTGGTGTTGGTGTTTTTTGTCAATGGTAAGGCACATTCCCAGTACCCATACAGTGCTATAGAAGTAATTATTCTCAAGCACAAAGTGCACCTTGAGAGAGAAATAAGAGTGTTCGTTTGACAGCTTTTGAGAGTAGACTATAACCAATGACACATCATGCAGAGACAGATCTGGAAATGTAGACAAGCAGTTCTTTTGACCTTCCTATAGACAAACCTGGTTTAAGGAAATTGGGAAGGTGTCTCATTGGGCCCACCTCTACATCAGTCCAAGACAGCTACAGTGGAAGAAACAGCACAGCCAGTATAAATCTACTAGGGCTTCTTGGTTTGGTTCTACATCCTGCTCTTTCCACTTTTACTGAAGCAGATGTTGATTGGGAACCAACAGAAAAGAATAAGGAGCTAGGAGAGAGAACCATAAAAAGGGACAAGCCAACATAGCAGGCTGGGAAGACTTTAAAAGAAATACCCTTCCATAAATGTCTTGATTGCCAAGACTGCTTTTATCAGGGAAAAGGAAGAAAATATCTCAGGCTGAGACTTCAATTGCAGGATGAGTCTTGATGAAGGCTTAGCTATTGTATTCGTCCTGCAGCAAGAATTAGAAACTCTAAGCGAGAGCATAGAGGGCAGTCTAAACCTAAAGTGAGCTCTTTGACAAGCAGGACAATGATCTCCACAGGGGCTTAGATAAAATG
Organism: Platalea leucorodia; assembly: GCF_965183815.1. Taxonomy (NCBI): domain Eukaryota; kingdom Metazoa; phylum Chordata; class Aves; order Pelecaniformes; family Threskiornithidae; genus Platalea; species Platalea leucorodia. The sequence goes on from NC_138830.1 coordinate 37,080,081, forward strand.
ATTTGCAGAAGGAGGGAGAAAGTTGAGCCCTGCTTTTACCGTGAAGGCAGCTGAACACTGGAATAGGTTGCGCAGAGAAGTTGCGGAGCCTCCATTCTTGGATATATTTAAAACCTAACTGGACATGGCCCTGGGCAACCTGCTCTAGCTGACCGTGCTTTAAGCAGCGGGGGGTGGACTAGATGGTCTCCAGAAGTTCCTTTCAACCTCAACTATTCTGTTCAACCACACTGAATTTAACACCATGTTAAATTATCCATAAGTATAAATTTTAGCCAAGGCTCTCTTCTGGATAGAAGACAAATAAAAAGGTAAATTTCTTAGTCCTCAACAAGTGATGGTGGATAGTTTTGTATATGAATCATAGCAGATTGCCCAGAGAAGCTGTGGATGCCCCATCCCTGGAAGTGTTCAAGGCCAAGTTGGATGGGGCTTTGAGCAACTTGGTCTAGTGGAAGGTGTCCTTGCCCATGGCAGGGGGGTTGGAACCAGATGATCTTTAAGGTCCCTTTCAACCCAAACCATCCTATGATTCTATAGCAAAAAATGTGGCAGAAAAGAGGTGTTTGAGCCTCCCACATACAGAAAACTGGAGAGAGGATTTGGAAAAACTTCCAAAGATACACCAAGGGGAATGATCAGAGGGAGGGCGGACAACCAGGAAATCACTGGAGTCAAGGGAGCAGGAGTTTTCAAAACTGTGTTTCAGCATGGTCAGGGATCATGAGGATGAAGTACCACTCTTGACTGAGTGTTCATTGTAAACTTTGGCAAGAACAACTATCAACTCAGGAAATAGCTCAGATTTTTTGCTTTATGTAAGTGCTAGCTAAAATACTAAAGCAATGCTTTGTTGTTTTGTTTTGTTTTGTTTTGTTTTGTTTTTAAATCACTAATCATCTTTTATAGCCCAAGTTATTCCCACACACAAAAGTTTCTGGGTAAAGTTTCTGAAAGCATGTAAGACCCTTGGATGTTTCCAAAAAAGCTCATCTCCATTGCTTTGCCCTGTCCATATTGCAGACAGCTGAACACTTAATCTGGTCCGGACATTCCTAGCTAACTGAAACCATGATTGCAGCACATCTGTGGTGCACTTGCTTGAAAACATCAATAGGTTTTTGCACTTATTCCCATTCTTGACTAAATCTTACTCTCTTACTGCTGCTCTCCAGCCTGTGCTGCTAATGGTTTGCTGTCTTTCATAGCTGAAGGACAGTTATATAAAGGACTCCACAGCACTTGCCTGCTAGTATCAGGTGGGAATTTATCCAAGGTGCTTGGTTTCTTAAATAATTAGGAACAGAACAGACTATAATGGAACAATATAAAGGACTTTCAATGCCAGAGACAAGTGCCAAAATCACTCTGGAGTGCTCATGTTAAGATTTCCTGGGACAGTTTGGTTTTCTTTATTAACTGTAGGAATATTTTTCTCATGCCAACACTGATGTGTGATCATAATATGTAAAAATCTACTATCGAAAATCTGGTGAAGTTCCAAGAAAGAGTTATGCAAGCTCCATGTATAAAGTGATGATGGAAATACTCAGTCCTGCTTTAAAAATGTTCAGCTAGCGCTGAATTCAGCGGGATCCATAATGACTGGAGGTTTACCCTCCGTATCCATTGCAGAACTGCAACTGATACAGGCAGATCCACATGTTTGTTAGAGGTTTATGTTTATACTTTTCTCTATTTGTGCCGGTAGCTCAGTTTGATAAATAGCTTGGATGGGCTTTTCAGGGAGCCTGAGGACTCACAACACCAAACAGCTGCAAACTGTTAGTTACAAAGAGAAGAGAGAGCTTGTGACTTCTCTTGAAAAGAAGAGCTAAGGATGCAATAATCCAGAAGTTCCTGTTAAAAAATACGGCCTAAAGATGTTGAGCTGTGGCTAATGTAATCAGTCACGTGAAGAGTGCCTTGCTTGGAGGACTGAGCATGGGGTGCAGAAAGGCCCAGAGTAGCTTTGGTATTGCTTAGTCTCAGGAGCTCAGGTCTTGACCTCACAACGCACCTCCTGAATTCTACAACCCTCCTTAGGCAGATTAAGGACACACTTAAATAACCTACTAGACTGCAGCCAGAATGTGCAGCACTGTGTAATGAAGCCCAGAAATTTACTTTAATACTAACCTGGCTCAGTTGTGGTTGGAAATAATCTCTGTGTAAACACTGTTCAGAAATGGTTTGGACGCTGACCCTGCTAGCTGTTTGGCAGAGGTGAAACCCTTTTGTCTACACAACCCCCTTCATTTCAGTGAGGCTCTGCCACTTATGTCTCCCATAACACAAATTCTGGTTTAAATCCTTTTTGCATTGCTCTCTGCGAACAAAGGAGGGTAACAAAACTCTTCTTCCTTGCACATGTGCTATGGTTTTGGCAGGCTTCTTCAGAAAAGTGGGATCTTGCACTGCTCCCTCCTCTCGGTCTCCCCTAGGTCTGTGTGCCCTGACTGACCTCAATGCAGTCTTTAACATTTTGAAAATCATAATCACCGGATCCCTGTTCTTTTTCTTTGCTTATCCCTTGATCACTGTTCTTACAGAATTATGCTTGGGAACACAGAGATCTGGTGCTGTGCTTAATTATTGTTCCTTTTAATGGACAACAACCATTCATCATACTTTTCTACTGGGGAAGTTCACCACATTTCCAAACACTCTCTAAAACCATGATTAAATTGATAAATAACCCCTGATAACACTCCAAAAATTACTGAAGTGCAATGGGCTCACTTTTTTTAGGATTGCATAAAAATGCTTATTTACAGATTTGAGTTTAAAGTTACTAATGAATCTTTCTGCTTAAATAAGGAAAAACAAAGTCCTGGCAGAATACCACATTTCTTCATCTTTCTTCCAGGTTCAATAGTCGGCACAGGGTAAACCATTGGGTGGAATTACTTCTCATCTTGACAAGCATCCTGAAAAAACTTTCAGATGCCTGATGCTATTGAGTCAGCATCACCAGATCTGACATCACATCTTGGACTCTTCTATCCCACCTCGCTTCAGCATGGTGCTGAAATGTTGCAAGGATCTATAAGGTGATCAATGGTGTGAGATGCGTAAGTATTCTTAAACAAGTAAGTATTATTAAGGCACAATACCTAAGGAGTAACTGAATTACAAATTTATGGCACATGAGGTGTTCTTTATTAACACATTATTTGACACTTAATGAGTACATTGAGAAAGAGGTCCTTTTGCATTATTTATAATAAGTAATTTTCAGATTCAGAATGGTTTGATTTGAAAGGTAAAATATTGTGTGGATAGTTTTTCTTTAATATTTTTTACATTGCTCAAAAGAATATCATCAGTTTGTCCTGAACTGCTTTACTTGTCCCATGTACTGCTGTTGGGCATTTATAAATAGGATAGAGCAAATAATTTTGTATGTGGAAAGGACCCACTCATGACACTTGCCTGAAACACTGGAAAATAAGACTGATGCTCTTCCAGGTTACATTTGCTATTTTGCAAAACTACTTCAGGCCTAATATTTTCTCTGCAGAAAATGTGGCTTTCTATGTAGCAGATGTAGTTTGGCTACATCTGAAAATGCTAATGTATTAAACCTAAAATGATTCAAGCACCTGAGGTATGATGAATTTCCGCCAAATCCGAGACAGCTCTACCTGAATTCCTGCCTACGGTCCTGGTCCAGTACTCCAGGACTGGGTGTCTTTCCCATCCTTTCCCCTCCAAACTGTTCACCTCTGTGGTACACTTCTAGATGTTCTCCAAATCACTGTCTCCAAAACGGACCTGCCAAGTGGACTCACCCCAACACTGTGACCTGAACTGCTTCAGGATCAGGCACCGGGTATGTACATGACTCCTCTGGTTCCTTAGCAGGCCAAGCAGCCCCAGGACTTTGCCCTGCAAAGCCCGGGCATACCAGCTATGGGCACACCATCAGCCCCACAGGGCATGTGCTTGAGGATCTCCACCAAGGAACTGGGAGCTTGAGCCTTTTGGGTGCCCTGTTTCCAATGAGACACGAACCTGGGCTGACTTCTCTGTAAAACTGATTCTTGTAAATTCTGTGGTTGTTAAGAGTGAAAGACATGATGTGAAAATAGCTGCCTGTGTTATATCTGTCTGTGAGAGTTTCTTATCAGCCTGTGAAACTGTCAAGACTAGGTTTTTCAAATAGCTGTAGAATCCTGAGAATACAAGTTCTGTATATATAGCTCATTTGGTGCTTTTTCTCTGTTTCTAAGAAACAAAAAAATCAGGGAAATGTTTATTTCATTAAAAACCCAGTATTTCTTGTGAATTAGAAATCCTTTTGCTCAGGCCTATCTGCCACATGGCAACATTTATCCAAATAATGCAGCAGTGACCTCTGCTGCATGGCTGATGCTATTTCATACTTGTTCTGCTAAATTAAACCTGCTGTTAATACTCTTTCAAATAAGTTAAACCAACAATTTCTTCAAAAGCAAGTATTCTTGCCTCAAGGTAAGAGCATTCCTCTTTATGCTAATAGGAGGGCTTCAAACCACAGAAGATTATTTTTCAAGTTACTGGCATGAACATACCACAACTATGTTTTAATGCTTCCATTGGTTATCAAAACCAGTATTAGCATTAAATGAACCTTGAACAAACCTCATAAAATATTCCTGTTAATTTCACTGGGAAGGAAACTGAGGCACAACCTGTTGGGTGACTTGCCTGCAGTCACACCCAAAAATGAATGGCAGAGGCATCAAATTCAGGGGAAATCATGATTTCAGGCCCTGTTCTTTAATCACAAGATCATCTGTCCCTTTCCTCTGCAGGATCAGCAGAATATCAACCAACTGTAAATGGCATGTGTCATGCCTGTGCATTACATTCCACACTGCCCATGTGACAAGAAAAAGCAATACAAACTGGGAAAAAGACAGGATGCTTGTTTTCAGGTCTTGACTCTATTTGATCATATGAGAGCAAAAATCCCATAAAGCAGTCATACGCTTCTGGATTTGATCTTAATGAAGTACTGAGCAACCATAAATTCCACTAAGTCAGCAGGAGCAACATGTAAAACACTCTGTCCTGCCCCTTTCCTCCCAGCACTAACTCTTCGTCTCTTTGCACTCAGTCCCCTACAGGACCAAGGACCTGTCCCTATATTGCATACTTGAGGAATTTGAGTCTGGCCCCTGCAACAGTCCAGCATTACTGCACGCTGCCCAGTCCAAAAGAGTTAAAGCTGGCACAGAGCAAAGCTGTGTGATCCCATGCTGCCTCTGTGTGGTGAAACAAGGCTGGAGCAAGCAGCAAACTCTCTCAAACCTTCCAGCCATAAGCAGAAAGCTTCTGGGAAGTGTTGTGAAGTTCTTGCTCATTTAATACTGCCAGTGACATCCAATTCAGCTGATAACAGGAGTAAAGAGTTTTCAAAATTTGAATCTCAGATATGCAAAGGCAGGCAAAGGACAGTGAGCAAGTGTGGCAAGCTGGCTTGCTGGTGGTATCAGTGAAACACTGGTGCCAGCTGTGGATTAAGATTGCACCTATGGATTTCCTCAGGAGAGCATTGGAGGGTAGGATTTATGAAGTATGAGTGCTCTGACTTCTCAACTTAGTCTTCTGAGCATCCAGGACTGCTATAAAGATCCCTATTTATACATCAGTATCAGGAAATTATGGAAAAAATACAAGGTTTTTAAAAGACTATAAAATGAAAGCTAGTGCAATATACCGTACTGCTGACCAAATGCAGCTGTTCCCAAAATACTTAACACAAATTTTGGAAGTTCTACTGAGAAGAACATGGCAAACTGTTCTGCCATCAAATCAGGCTTTGCTGAAAGAAAGAAAACCCACAGAACTTCAAAAGTATATACTGAGTGACATGCTAAAAGAGACCAGTCTTCCTGCCCAGAGGCAAAAGGTATGTAGATGTATCTAATCATATGGGCTTGACTACAGGCAACAGCCACAGTGATAATGATTTAAAAAGAAGCAGATGAACCCTGATCTATCCCAGTAGCTTGTTTTTGGATAATCTGGTATTTTTGCTAGTGCTATGATAAATCTAATAAATAATGAATTTAATAAATAAATTTACTAAATAAATTTAAATAAATTTAAATTAGATTTAATAAATAAATCTAATAAATAATGATAAATCTAATAAATAATTATAAATCTAATAAAAGGAAGTTCTCTCCAACAACTACTTTCTTAGATTTTCCTGCAAACTAGCTCATCATCAACTTCATGTCTGCTTAACATTTGTAAAATGCCTGTTTACTCTTGTAAAACTTTTTATTTGAAATGTCATGGCATACTAAAGCTTTTAACAAAATTGTTTGTTATATCTGTGCAGCTGTACTCTGAACTTGCAATCTCAAAGAATAAAGTTAGTTTTCTCGGAAATAAATATTTCCTATCAATATGTTAGCTGACATTATATTTTGATTACTTCTCAGCTGAATCTTTTCCATGCTTTCCTACAATTTTGCTTAAAACTTACGTCAAGCAATCTCGTCTGCAGTTACTACTTCATTTCCGCTTCGAATCCTGGCAACCAGGATTCGCCTTCTGTAAATCCTGGCACCAACACTCTTCTGGTTTCACAAAATTCTGCAAGTTTTACAAAACATTTAATGCCTGCAGCATATTTCATGTTTGAGCCAAGTAATAATCTGGATTCATATGTTTGAATGCTTTGTTCTTCTGCCATATTGGCACTACATTTGTAACATTCCTTGGAGCTAAGTGTAAAAATATCCCAGAAAGCTGGGATAAACAGATTATTTTAAGAATACCAAGCAAATATATACTCTATACCAGTAAGTACATCTATTCACTTTGCATTCCTGAATATTGTCCTCTAAATGGGATTCAGATGTGCCCACAAAGCTTGCTAGATCCATGGAATGATCTCCTATCGTGACTGGTGCCAGGGTGGTGTTCATAGCAGCAATTCTGATACCATCCCTCCTCCAGGAGTAATATGTAAATTGGTGGCTTTTCAGTTTATATCTTTCATCTGTGAACTCAGTAAGTTTTATCTGATTGACTTTTTGAAACAACAAAAAACCCACACTAAATATTTCTGGAGACAACAAATGGATTATCACCAGTACTCTAAGATTTGGCAAAACTAAGTATCTGGAGATCAGAGATCTCTTCAGCAGCTTTTTTGAGAATTTTTGGTTGCAAATGATTCATAGTCAAATGAAAGATATTTCTTAAAGCTGACATTGTTTAATAGTCTCTATGGTTACTTTAGGATTAAAGTGTTTTTTAATCCGCAGCTTATACAAGCGATCAGATTCCTGCTTTTGTCATCAATATGCAATAATTGATTTATACAGAGTTTTTAGTACTGATTTCTGAATTACAAATAATTTTATCACCACCATCTAAGAATGAGCTGTTGCCATTGCTAAAATGAGACAGGCCTGCTCTTTTCCTCCTAACATTTTTTTCACTTTTACACCCTGGACCATGTGAAGTAATATACCACCTTCATCCTCGGTTTCCATTTCAGCCATTCAGGTTCAAGCTGCCCTCTCCAGCAGTCCCATCCAACCCTCCAACACATTGGGTTTACTTTAACCAAGCTGAATATAGTCCTTTCAGTTCAAAGCATGTCTGACAGAAAGCTGGAGAGAGCCTTAAAGGCCTGTTGTAATATTCAGAAAAGGGAGAGAAACATTCTCATCATAATCCTCTGTAAACACATAAACTGTTGGTCCCACAGTTTTGCAGTCTCCTAAGGCTCCTACTGTTTGTGCAGCCCTTTGTCCACAGCCACCATCCTCCCAGATGCCTGCTGGAATCCTCTAACCTTTCTGCCTCCCACAGCCTCAAAAAATTACCTCTTCTGACCTTAGAATTGAAGGCTTCTGCTCCCTTCCTCACCTACCAACTCTGCTGTAAGCTCAAAATCCAGTTCCTATGCACCTCCCTGCTTAAATCTCTCCACAGACAATATTAGAAAATGCCATCTTCTTGTTTACCACGTAACTCCCCTTCCCCTACAAATCTCACTGTTGTTACCACTATTCTTGGTAGTGCTTTCCACCTCAAACATCTGTATATCTCTCTATCATTTCATCTTATACCTATTTGTTCAGCACCGCTACAGTGACATAGATCAGAGGAACTATGATCAGAAATTTTTGGGCTAAGCGCTATAAAGGCACATCAGCCTTGCTTCAGCCACAGCTTACAATCCTCCCAAGCAATGAGGTAAAACAAAGGGAGAGAAACCAAACTTGTGGAAAAGGCAGCAAGAGAAAAGAGCAGCTATATAATACAGCCCAGCAAGGGAGACAATATTCTCAACATATGAAATGTCTGTTTCAGGGCCAAAAACAAACCAACAGTTTTCCACCCTATTTTTTAAACTGTAATATTCCTTACTTTCTGCCTTACGTATGCAACATTGCTAAGCATCTTGAGATTAAACTCACAAACAGAATCTATAAAAAGGAAAAGCAATTATGTTACTGTATGCTGAAAAGGAACAGTGTTCCCTCTAAAGTGAATCTAAAAATAGCTCCCAGATTCTCAGAATGAAAGTGGATGTTTTGCAAGGCTACAAAAATTTACCAGAAAACCCCACTGATGAAATAGCAGGAAAAAAACTCCACCACATTTTTCCCAGTACTGAAAGGATAAGAGAGAGAAGTAGTGGTAATGTGGTAGCTGGACAAAATTAAATTATGTAGAGGTGCAACAAGGTAAAATAAAAATAGATTTTCTTTAATACCTTTTTGCTCTTGTGGATACAGCCTTGTGAACTCAGTGTCTTTAAAAATAAGCTATGTTTTTCAGTTCTCAGATTTGAATGCTCAAACTAGCACATGTGACCTCATGAAACCAAAGCATTGCTGTCTTTGCGATTCAGCATATACGCTGATTTTTCAAAGCATGCATAGTATTTTCTTGGAAGACAAAACAGAGCAGTAACTTTTCAAATGGTATGTAATGTGTCACAACATCAATATGGTACATTTACATGACAAGGATAATTTAATTTTTAACATCTTTATTCACCTTTAAGTATTTCTTCTCATTTCATTATACTCATCCTGTACATGGAGTACTTAGCTTCTACCACCACAAGTCAAGCGGTAGTCAGTAGACACTTGTGAGTGGTCACTGTATGACTGCATAGAAAGCTTCATGAACAGGGTAATCCTTCTCCATCTGCCAAGCAGCATTGACACTTGAAGACATCTTTTGTGAAAAGTCACATGCAGTGTTTCCTGAACACCATTCTCACATCAAACCTGATTCTAGTCATGACTTTTGTGATTTTACATACCAATCAGACCTACTATCATGCACAAGAAGAAAGCCTTCATCTTCTAAAGTCTCTAGTAGACTGTAATGTGTTAACTCCTAGTTTAGGAAGAAGCTAGCTCATATGAAGCCTATTAGAAACTATTTAGAGAAACTTGTGTTCTTCTGATACTTCCCTCATGGCTTTCCTCCTGCTGATGAAGTTCCTCTAAATAAATCATGACTGTTTTCTCTGCAAGGATGCCACAGACATGAAACTTGCAATGTCTGCGAAACAATCCCTGTGCTAAAAGAAACAAAACTTATTCACCAGTCTGTCAAAACATGCTTTTTTGGGCGTATCACCAAAAAGAGAAGGGAGAAGACACTTAAAGCACTAAAATTAGAGACTTTTTCAGAAGAGATAACAATATCAAATTCTGTAGCTTTGGCCAATAGCTAATCATAGCCGCACGAAAGTAGCATTATAGCATACAATACTATTAAAATTATTCTTTCTAAGATTAGTGTTAGACATTCAGAAACAGATCCTACCAAAGCCTACTGAACAGTTACAGATTAAAAATTCATTATAGCCGAATAAATCCACATTAAACCCTTTAATACAAACTCAGTACTTTCAAAGGGCCTAGCTATAAGGGAAGATAGGCAATGACTACTGGAATTTATCTTTTGTCACAGCCCTGAGAGCACCAACAATCCCTAATTGTCCTCATCGGCATCATCTGGCACCTTCACCCACGTACAGTCTGCCCATTGGCCCAGGAACTGCATTTAAGCTCAGGCCCTTCTTTGAGCTATCTTGTTGGTGTATTTGGGTTCAGCCTGGTATCTTGCTGATTGGGATTTGCCCTCAGACTTGCCCCTTTGCTCAGGCCTTGCATGTTGACTACTAGACTTGCTATGTTCTGCTCTAATTGCTTGGGTACTGCAGTCTTTTCTGGTAAAGACATGGTCCCTGCCTGCACCCTGTCCCCCATGGCTCCTGCTCACCTTCCCTTGCAGAGCAGCCTACTCTTGGAGCTCTCTGATGCTAAAAATCATGAACATTGACTAAAAGGAGCAACACAGTAACTTTCTTTTGGTTAAACAAACATTCTAATGGATATAGAATAATATCAATATAGGATAAATGATTATGGTAGCCTTTCTCTTACAGTTTGTTTTTGTTTCTCTGAACAAAAGAAGTAGAATCAAGATCATGTGAAGTTAGGTGAGACAAAGAGCAGCTGGGATTGACAGAATTGAAAACTTATTTGAATTATAAGTAGTTGTATTGGTGTTGAAACTAATATAGCATGATTTTCTGAAGACTTGCATTTTGTGCTTAATTTTTTCAAATTCTGGTATATTGAAGCTGCAGTATGAACATAGTGACAAGTAGGTATCTCAAGTATGAGACTCTTTAGAGCCTCATAAGAACTTATCTCCTGCTGTAAGTCTGCTGACTCATCTTCATGTGTGCTCTCTCTTTCTGTCTTCTACCAAGCTCCTTATTTTCAAACAACTTTGGGAAGTCAGTATCTTTGGGAATCTTCTTCCTGAGTAAAACATAGTTTAGACTTCTAAAATTATTACAATACTATGGAAAGGGTACAGACTGAGATGTGCTATGATGGCTTTAGCACTGTGTTCCTTGTAGACCAAGCTTTAGGGAAGCTCATGAACTGTTGCTTGTAAATTCTGAGAATTCAATTATACTTAGAATTGCTATTAATAAACTGTGATATATAATGGTAGGACTTAATATTTCTGTCTATCGTTGTCTGCCTTTCTGATTGCTTCATTCACTTCTATTTCCATCTATGGTATGTTTCTAACACATGTATCACAACATGACACTGCAGAGAGACTCTAACTGCACTTTTGAAAGCATCAGGAACTGAGCTTTTACAGTTAACAGAAGCATAGTGAAGTTGCTAGTTCCAATAATTTTTGACTCTACTAAAGACGTAGGACAGGAACATTAAGCAACTGCTCTCTGCAGGCAAGCAAGAAAAGGCAGTGATGAAATTCATGTGAGCCTCTGACCCCAACTTCCTCATGACATTGTGGGGAGGGAAAAAACCCTATGGAAAAAACCCTTAGATAACCAAAATTAAGGTTATCTTGATGAAGCCATGTGTAACAACTCAAATTGGGTTGACAGGCCCAATTTACCTCTTTATTATGTATTAGTGACAACAGGTATTATATGTAATTTAAAACTTAAACATTTAGAAAATGATAAAGCTAAAATTTAGGTGAACCTTTGCAAGCTAACTGCCTGTATCCTACTCTATAGTCTGGAGAAAATAAGTACAGAAAAACAATATATATTTTTTTTCTAGACAATACTGTATCACAGGAAAGTTAAAAGCACAAGACTAGATAAAATTCATGATGCTAGTATAATACTTCAAAAATATATATGGCCATAATATATAATATTTAGTACCTAATAAATTATTTTTGAGTTTGATCTTTCTGATGGCTCTGCTTTCTAATATTGTTAAGCAAGACAGCAGCTAGTGATGCAAGTGCATGTACAAATCTGAGCCAGCTGTGGAAATCCCTGTTTTAGATTACATTAATAGTCTTTGTAATCAAGACTAGAAGGCAAAGATACTAAAAAAAAAAAAAAAACAAACACACACCAAAACAAAAAAACCTCAGTTGCTTAACCATGAATATGTCCATATTTATTTCATTATTTTTATTACAATGTTGTTTGCATGTATCACTTTTCACTTGGGAGGTAACAACAGACAGGTTTCTGGAAACAGGCAGTCCGAGCAAAAGCAAGCAATTTAAGCAGTGCTACTTTTCTTGCTATTAGATTTGAATGTTACACATGTAAAACTATCTGTAGAGAAAATAATCTCAAATGGGCCTCCCTTCCTCTTGATGCCTCTTGAGATAAATTTCATCTCCACCAACCTTCTTACCTGAATGTGTACATAGCTAGCCAGACTCACTAGAAGTCCTTCGTCTTATATAATAAAATGCACCAGATTGTAGCAAGTGTTTTCCACACCAAGATTTAAAATATTTGATGGCTTTGTGTGGCAGCCCTAGCAAAAGATCTAAAAAAAAAAACCCCTCAGTTTACTTTTCTTAGTGGAGATTTTTCCTAATTTTTTCAACAGTGTGAAGCTAATTAATAACAATGTTAAGCAGTTGAAAATGTTTGATGTCACGTCCTTTCTTAGAACTACATTTCACAGTTATTTTGCAGAAAGTTTTTGGTTTTTTTTTTTTTCCAAAAACCAGAACAACTGTAATCAAGCTGTGCTTATAGGACCATATCCAGCTGGGCTTTAAACATCTTTAAGGATGGAGACTTCAGCCTCTCTGGACAACCTGTTCCAGTGTTCAATCACCTTTATAGTGTTTTCCTATGTTTAAACAGTTTCCTGTATTTCATATTTCTGCCCGTTGCCTTTTGTCCGTTCACTGGGCAACACTGAGTCTTGCTCCATCTTCTTTACTTTCTCCCATCAGGTGTTTATATACATCAGTAAGATCCCTCTAAGCCTTATCTTGAAGCTAAGCAATCTTCATTCTCTCAGCCTCTCCTTCTATGTCAGATACTCCAATTGCTTAATTATCTAATAATCTTCCTGACCTTTTGCTAGACTCACTCCAGTATGTCCATGTCTTTCTTGTACTGGGAAGCCCGGACCTAGGGATGCAACTCCAGATGTGGTCTCCCTGGTGCTGAGCAAGATGTCTCTTGACCTACTGGCAACATTCTTCCTAATGCAGCCCAGGATGCTTGTTGTCCTTCTTTGCCACAAAGGCACATTGCTGGCTCACATCCAGCTACTTATCTACTAGGGACCCCAAGGTTCGCTTCTGCAGAGCTGCCTTCCAGCTGGTTGGCCCCCAGCATGTACTGGCGCCTGGGGTTATTCCTGCCAGGTGTGGAACTTGGCATTTCCCTTTGAACTTCATGGGACCCCTGTTTGCTCGTTCCTTCATCCTGTTGAGTTGCTTCTGAGTGGCAGCACAACCACTGCCTATTAATCCAGAGAGTCACTAAATTTGGTGTACACACTGCCAAATGTATGCTGTTGTATTTTGCTTTAAGAGGAAAATATTATCTGGAGACGTGCATACCACTGTGCAAATATACTTAATGCCAGCTGCTTCTCACAGTCACGAACCTGAGCCTACATCTACCATCTACGTAAGCTGGAAAGACCATGGCTTTTCCTGAAACCTGTCAGTGTCAGGGGTCATCAGCTTCTCTTGCACAATTTCTAAATGTTTCCTTTTTAATGATTTCCATACAGCTGCCTGTTTTGCTACCTGCTCTCCTGTGCTACTGAAGCCCAGAGGAAGCGGGTGGATATGTCACTTCAGGACATGGATAAGCCTTGGCTGTTTTTTGACTCTCTCAGTACAATGGGGGAATTTGCAACAGGTAATTTTTTTTGTTGCTACTTCCTGGAAAGAACACAATAGAACAAAGTCCACTCTGTACAGCCTGTTTTCACTCATGCCACACTGCTATTTTCAGCTTTAAAAAACAAAAGGCAAAAAAGTACTTAAAGTGATATTATTAGAACAGTTTACTTTTCAGTTATGTTCATCTGCCTGTATTAAAATGGATAGTTAGATAATTGAGAAGTTAAAAAGTCAGAATATCAGTCCCAAAAGAAGATTATGCTGCATTATTGCGACATTTTCTTAAACCATGTGACTATTAACTATTATATTTTTGGCTCAAGTGTCTTTGCTACAGATGAAATGCTGGCTTCCAAAGAAAGCTAGCAAGATAGCTAAACAGGCAACACACTACTGAGGACAGACAGCACCTGGGTTCTCCAGCCTGTTTGGACGCTGCCTCCACGTCTCTCTCGCTGTCTGTCCCTGTTCTATCATCACTTTCACAGGTGAAATTACAGTGGTCTTCGTGGGCTAAACAATTAAAAATTTACTGAAAGAAAGTGCTAAGCAAAAGCCAAAGATTGCAATGTTTAGCCTCCTTTGAGGAGTTTGTATGCCATGTTGCCATCTCAAAACATTCAAAAATACAGCGTCTCAAACTAATATGTTTTCAATGAGACTATGCGTAATAAAAACCAATGTCTTGTGTTCTTTTTAGTTGTCTTCCAAACTGTTGGGTCTGTAATGAATACAGTTTCACAGGGTTTTGATCTGGCAGCCTCCAAATGAAAGCTCAAACTTGCACTTAGCCCCTTGATTACTGCAAGATCTGTTAAAACTATTTTATCAACAAATTTTGAAGTTCCATATGTAGATTTTTTGGTATAAAAAGACCTGCTTTCTCTTTTTTAAGGTGCTATCTTTTCATATCACTCATGCAAGTCATGGATTCTAGCCTGGCTAAAATTTCTCAGGTTGACAAAGGCTTCTTTGATCTGCAAAGGGCAATGACAGTTGTGGTTGCAAAGACTGTTGGGAAACCAAGGTAAATTTTCCTTTTTTTTTTTTTTAACATCTTCTGTGTTAGTTGACTGCTTTCTACAGAAGAGAAGGAAGTACTCATCTCTAGCAGTGTTGGACTTAATTCCAGTTTAGTGTGTTAATGACCAAATTCAATTAATATGAACTCAACAGAAGTCAATTTTAGTAGAGCACAGTTTCACCATAAGCAGAGTGTTCACCCAGATGACTGAAAATCCACTGATGTTTACTGCAGCAATTCAGAATTCTTCCTCCATGTCACTAAATGCAAGTGGCCTACAAGCAGACTTGATTATACCAACACTTAAAAGGACCAATCTGATTTTTCAGGTGCCTTTAATATACGTGTTGTTACAACTTTGAAAAAAACAAACAAAAAATCCCAAAACAAACCAACCCAAACCAGCCCCACAATGGGAAAACAACATTTAATTTAGATTTTGTTTTCAAATTCCTTGCTGATTATTTGTGCTCACTTGCATATTTTCATATTTCAGAATTGTCAGGTAGAGAAAACACAACACTTACGATCAAGCCAATTAAAAAACTTGCCCACTTTCCAGTGGAAAATCCAGGAGGCAGGCACGGTGTTGGTAAAGATGTTAGTGCTGTGCTCTTCTATACGATGGGCTTCTTTTGGAGATTTGATGCATATGGATGTGCTCTCTCCTTGGAACAGGTATCCTTAGGGGAGCAAGGAGGGAGTGCATGCTATGCTCCTTTGCAGTTTGAGTTTTCCTTGGTATGTGTATAGGCTTTGAAAGACTGCTTATATTCTCTTACATTGCTATGCTGTACATTCACAGCAAGGTCATACAATCTAGGCCTCTGTCATTTCACCATTAGCTTACTGGAACTATTTATCTGCAGGCACATAATTGATGCACCTGGAGGTTTAGCATTTCTCCACCCTGTCTTAATACTGTTTAGTACATCATGTTCCAAAACAGATCACAAATGTTTGGGATGTGGACTAGAGCACTTTTTACAAACCATTTAACAAGTTGAGGTACGATACCCTAAGCTCTCTGAAGTCTAGGAGTTCTTCATCTTGTTGTTCATATTTACATGAATTATGATTTGTGTGATACCTGTTTGATTCCACTATTTAAAACAGTTTGGCAAAGAATTAATAAATTTCTGTGGTACAATTTAATTAGCAGAGGTGCTTGTCAGTGCTCATTTTACAGAAACTGCCTAAGGCCAGCAGCTGTGATACTCTTGTTTAGTCATGACATTAATGACAAGGTGAATGTTACAACTATTTTCCAAAATAGCATGGTATGGGTGTTTGAGGAAACAATTTTCTTAAACAAAAAAAGGAAGCCTTAGTTCAACTGCAAATCCATGAAATGGACACCATAATTTTGTATTTTGAAGTATCCCATTACAGTGGGCAAGCATTGTGCCTGTTTGGAGTCCTATATTCTAGAGCAAGATGATTATATCGTTGGCTGCACTCAGGCACTATAGCTTAGGTTTTATAAAGGTGAAATACAAAGCATTTGAATCCCACAAATTTGAAGCCTAATGACATTTTAATATACACTTCTTGCAAGACCTCCTGAAATACACAAGGTGCCAAAGAACCAGCACCTTAGAACATACCTCTTTGCCAAAAGTTATCCTGTACAGATGCTCAACTGGAATAACCAGATTGAGAAATGATGATGCAAACTCTTCTGAAATATCGAAGTGTGGTATTTACTGAACATGCATCAGAGGCTTTGGTATTTGGGTCATCATAATGCTTCGATCTTCTGGTACTATGTCATTCTTTTATTGCACATACTCGCTCTATTAATGCTTTGTCTTATGCTGTGGTCCTTTAATGCTGCTTCTTGTAAAGCTCCCATTTTGTTTTAAATTTGACTGTAACTGGGTTCACTCTGCATGACTATTATGAGGGGGAGACGTATAAACCACTCATGTCTTGAACTGTGTTATCCTTTAGGCATCACTATTATTCCTACTTTCAGGATGTTAAGAACATGTTTCTATTCCCTATATACTATCCGAGGTTGTGAGTGAGCCACAAAAACAAGTTTGGAATGAAAAAGCAAATGCTCTAGTTCTTCTTGCATTGTTATGGTTAGATTTTAAAAGACCTTCTTTGGACACTTTGAAAAGTTCAAATATGGTGTTTGTTTCTGTTTGTTCTTTGATGCTCAGAGGCTCAGAGTTTTGTTTGTCTCCTGAATGAAATAAAAACTGGTCTTTGTTTTTGAGATCCATGGCTCTTCTGAAAGACTTGTGCTGTCATTTAGCATGAACAAATGTACATATGAGAAATAACATACTGTGTCTGAATTCTTCCTGCAGTTATAGTCAGACACTGTCTGCTGTGTGTAATTCCAATTGTGCTGAGATGGCTGGATTCATTCACTAAATAAGGAATCCTGCAGACACTCACATAATGGTCATCTTAAGTACTCTTCACATTACCTTCCTCTTCATTGTTGTTTCCCCTTGCATATGGTCAGAAGTGTACTCTCTGGCATTTCTGTTAAGGTCTCAGTCTTTCCTGTCCTAGACAATAGCATGCAGTCTCTAGGCATCAAGCAGCTACTGTTTTTGGCAAGACTTGTCTGTACTTCTCCAGTATCTATATATTTAAGTATCTGTAGGGCAATGAACGAATCCTATGCATAGGAGATTAGAAAGATTCAGTGTCTGTCTTACCCATTATTCCTTGCTGCAAGGTTTTCTTCCAAGTATTTTCCATAATTAAAAAAACCCAACAACTTACAGTCAAACTAAACTTTAGTTTTCTTAATTTTGTCTAATTACTGCACAAGACAGCCCTTGTGTGAGCCTATAAAGTTTTTTTCTTTGCCCATTATTTATAAGCTTTCATATTATGTGAGAGGCTCTAAATTTCTCTGGATAAATTATGTGTAGGTAAAATACTAACTGGTTCTTTCTAATTAACATGTTCAGTAATAATGATGTTTAATTAGTTCAGACCTGCACTGCAAATTGGCCTGTATGTTTCTGGTTTCTCCAAATATGGATTAAAATTAAGCTTTATAGTTTTATACTGAGGTTTTTTTAAGCTGAAAACAACAGTCAAAAGGAGTACAGAAATGCAGGATTGTTCTAGTACTCTGCTTCCCCAGCATGTGATATTCTAAAAATACAGAAGTACCTAAGACTACTTTAAGTGTCAAAGAATTTCTGCAAAATTAAGTCCTTCAAACTGTCTACAAAGCTCCCCTTAAGAAGTTTCTTTAATTAGCTGTAAGGATTTTGAACAGCTGTGATTCTGCTGCAGTACAGTCTAAGCGTGACAGGGTAATACCTTAAGCAAGGGAAAACATTTTTAATGTACTTTTAACAGAAATTTAGACTATGGACATAAATGAATGCATTGTTGATAAATCAAAGCCAAGGGGAGGAGCATCCTGTGGCCACAACAACTTGACATGCTTCCAGCCTTCTCCAGGACTGTTACAGCCCACTTGTTTTACCTTTGCTACTTCAGCTCCCTCACACTCATTTCACTCTTGGAGGGGTGTGCTGGGCAGAGAAAGCTGATGCTGGTCAGATAGCTACAGCTGTCAGGAAATAATGCATTGTACATGAAGGTGTACTCCACACTTCCTACTGTGCTTCCTCCCAGGCCATGGAGCCCTAGCCACATGATTTTTAGATATAAGGGACTTTCCTGTGATCACAGGAGGATTAGGTAACTGCCCTACTGCTTGTTCCTTCCCTCTTGGGGGGTTAGGATTTGATCCAAAACCAACAGATGCCTGTGGACAGAATCTCATTGACTGACACTGTTTTTTAAAGTCAGACTCTATAAATAAAGACAGTCTTCACAGAGTGGAAAGTCTGAATAGATGTGATCAACTGAAATGACTGCTTTCTCCTGAAGTCTCCACTCTACATCCGGCAGTCCCATCAGCCTTCAGTGTGAAGGTATATGCCGGGGCCTAGCAGGAACACATTTAGGCCTTACAGAGTTTTCACAAAATTAAAGATATTCTGGACTTTTGGCATTTTCTAGCCCAGCCTCCTGCTCAAAGCAGGACCACCAGCAGTACTGAATCATGTCAGCCCTGGCTTTGCCTAGCTGAATCTAGAAAACCTTAAAGGATGGAGACTCTGCAACCTGAGTGGCCCATTCCACTACTGCATTACCCACCTGGTGGAAAAAATTTTTCTAGCATCTAGCCTGAACCTCTGAAGTAGACATCTACCTATGCCACTGGTTGTTATCTGCCACTATGGAGAAGAATTTGGCTCTGTCTTCATAACTGACCTTCAAGTAGCTGCAGGCTTCTAGTAGACACACACACACACACACACACCCCCTTAGCCTCCTTCACCTAACTAAACCAGACTGGCTCCCTCAACCTCTCCTTGTAAGGTATGTGTTCTGGGACCCCATCTTGGTAGTTGTCTACTGCACCCTCTCCAGTTTCTCAACATTTTCTTTGAAATGAGGGCCCTAAAGCTGGCTACAGTATTTCAGATGCAGCCTCACCATTTCTGAGTACTGAGGCATAATGACTTCTCTCACTTTGCTGACTGCATTTCTAATGTAGCCTAGTATGCAATTTTCCCCACTTGCGATGAGAGCACACTGTTGGCTCATGATCAACTTAGCTTCCGCTATAACCCCTACCTCCTTTTCAGCAGGGCTACTTGAGAGTCAATTGTTCCTAACTTCTTTGCAACCTAATGTTACTGCTATGCTTACCTACTCTCTAACCAGAAAACCAGCATTTTTCATCCTGTTTTAAGATCAACTTGACTTAAAGTTTAAAGGGATTTTGTACTTGTGCGGTTGGCTTGATCTGCTGTAGAGATAAGCATCAGCTGCACGATCTGCATACAGCTCTACACACTTCCGTATCTGGGCTGTATACAGTATGGTGTTTTTCACTGTTACATAGCTTTCCCTCTTGGCATTCCTCGTTGTGGAAAAAGCAGCTATCCAACCTTTTTTTCTGTAATTGCTCTCATTAATTAAAGGCAGTTAATAAATGAGCCTGTGAAAACCTATCTGCAGTCACTAAAGAGTTACAGTTTGTATACCCGACCAGGAAATTTTAGATGTTTGCAGGCAGCCAATAAAAGGAGAGATCAACCACGCAGCTGACTCACGGGCAGGAACGCTTGAGCTGTGTTTGAATGCAGTTCAAAGCCGACTCGCACTTGGTATCTGCAGCAGTTTCACTCCATCATTCCATAGTTTTTATGCCCATATTTCCAGAGGTAAGTTGATTTTTGTTTCCAATTTCTTTTAGTGAGACATCTGAATATTAACACAACATAGAGTTTCTCTCATACAGAGGAAAACATCTTTGCCATAAATTATTTTTTAAAAAATATCTTTAAAATTAGAAACTTGAAATAAATGGGTTTATAGCAGTCTCCCTCCTGCCCCTGCCTGTCCAACTAGGGGAAGACAACAAAGTTGTCTGAGCCTTTTAGTGTCTTACTAAAAATAATATGAAACCTTTTATTGCAAAGGTCACCTAAGAAATATTGGTTTTGTGGTTTGGTAGCGAGTTTCTAAAAAGGGTCTAGGAGAAAAAGCACTCAGAAGAGCAGAACTATTGAAAAAATGGCTTTGGTACCAAACTTGCAATCTAGGGGGTAGAGAGAGACTTTGTTATCTGTAATTCCATGATAGTCCCATATTCCATGATTAGTGCCTCCAACTTAGGAATCTGGGTAGCACCCTGGATAAATAAAAATCTCTCATATTAGGGTTAAACTCTTCTGGAGATTATCAGCAAATCACTCTAAGTCTAGGTGTGGAAAAAGATGTACAAACTCAGACACAGGGACAATGGTGCTTGGCATGCCATGGTTTGTAACAGAGAAAGATTGAAGTGGTTTTAATTTCATTTTTTAGAAAGTCTCTAGTTAAATCAGGTTTTGCAAATCCAAAATAGGAACTGATGGCTAGGTTTTATTTTTATCTAAGTAGTTGGTTAGCAAGAGTTTGAACTGTTATAGCTTTACTTGACTCAATTTTAAATAGAAACACATACTTTCAGGAATGGTTTAGATACTACATTCATTGTTTGATCTTCCTTGTACTATGTTTGGAGATAAGTAAATTATTTTTGCTATTTAAATGATTATTTATCATAGTATATAAGAAAAATGAGATATAATTTTGTTCCTGCCAGCCTTCTGATTACCTCCTTTATATTTAGGATTTGTAGATCTGTGTGGTCTGTCTTTGCAACTTTAAAGGATAAATGGCTCATTTGGAAATTTCTCTTCATTCAGAGAAATCTTCTCAAATTTTATGAAACTCTTAACCTGCCTGTCAGCCTCATACTATATTGGATCTATTCTGTAAGGAAACTCTAAGTGAGGCACCTAAGGTAGCTATTGCTTTCAAACTACAATAATCTAACAAAAGCAAAAAAATTCAGTTGAGCTTTCCTATCAAAATCAAATACTGTTGAAGCTGAACTGGTAAATCAGCAGCTGAATTTTTATTTGCATTTGATTGTGGCTAGATGCAAAACTGAGCTTAGTACTTCTCTGGGATTGTGAACATGCCTGCATGGCACAGCTTAGTTACTGAAACTAACTGAAAATAAGTTGGTCATGAACTAGAAGCAGTTCAGTCATGAGCATAGGCTAATTTATCTTCAGGCTTTTGTTTCTACTTTACTTATGGAGAACAAGTGATCTGCTCAAAGTCAGAAGACTTTCAAGCCTTCTGCATCCCAGGAGCTCTTTTTGTAGAGCTCATCTTCTAGAAGGACACAATTCACACTCAACAGTCCTTACTGGTTACTTCAAATTTTTCGCCCTGTTACTTCAGTTCCCTCATGTGTTTTCTTTTCTAGCCCTGGTCTACCGGACCCTGAAGGGAGTATTTCAGTTTGAGTTCTTCTGACTCACTGACCACTGATCTTGCAGTAATCCTTACCAATGGTTTTATCCCATCTGTTTTCTTTGCGTGCTCATTTTCCTCTTTCACCACTGACTTCTGGTTATTCTCTAGTCTAATGCAGCTTCACAGATATAATTAAAAATGTTAGTCATGTAGTAACACGGTGATGCTTTGCAGAGGTTATCTCTAATCCATGTGCATTGCCATGCAATGTGTCTGAAACATTCAGATGGCCCTAGAGAGTTACAGTATAGACAGAGTATTGGCCAAATTAGTGGCTGCTATAAAGACACAGCTTCATTTAGCAGAGTTCTGCCAGCTTACAGCAGCAAGAATTTTGTCTTTTACCTTGCTTTTCTGCTGACATGTGATGTTGTATTAAAGAAGATATGCAAGAACGATGCAGAACAGACCAGACTTGCATGAGTTACTGAATTGCATTTTTTCATGAGAAGCAGGAAAACTGTATTTCTGTCTAGTATGTAACTGTAAGATACTAGTTTGTTGTCTATGTAGTTCAGTATCACTTCAAAATCACATTTTGTATTATAAATAATGGCCCCACATTGCAAAGTCATCAGATGGAAATAATAATGAGCAATTAATTAGCACCTTGCAGCCTCAGATGGCAAGTTATGGCCCAGACACTCCTTTGCAATTAGTGCATTTTTCCTGTCTTTATAAGGAAAGTCTGACACAGAGTGGTAAAAGGAAGCCTGTTGGATTAGGATAATAGTTATTTGGGAAGTAAGGGGTGGTGCAATTTCACTGTGCTTTGTTAGTAGTGACAAAAAGTAGTTCTTAAAACTGTTTTTTTTCTTTCTGCCATTTTTTCCCCCAAGCCAGCCATCAAGAAATGGCCAAATCATTACCTGTAGTAGCCCAGGAAGATTTGGATAGCTTTACCTTGACCAAGACAGGCTCAGGCTTTGCACTCAAAGCCTTTCATATTTCTTGGAACACTCACATCTCAGTGAAGCTGCTGACCAGCCAGGACACTACAGAGAGGTATGTGTCTTATTTGGCCAACTAACCACGCAGATGGGCAGCACAGACCTGCAGCAATGGCACCAGAATAAATTGTGGCATGCCCAGGATCATCTGATCCCTAAACACATCTCCATTCCTAGAAATCCCAACTAGCCAAGAGGCAACTTGCAGGCAGTTATACTAAGAAACAAGCTCTATTTTTTTTTTTTACAATTTTTTATAAAAGTAGAGCTTAATCCTGAAGTCACTAATTATCTCTACTATAATAATGTCTACAAACCCCGATCAGTAATACTCAGCATGCTATGATATTACTTCTTTCTGGAGGTCCCTGAAGAGATCTCAGTTGAATTTAATCTAAAACAGCATGTACAGATGAGAGAGTAGAAAAATGGGAGGAGGGAGGGATAATGGTCAGGGTTACAGGGCAGTGAGATGTGTACATGTCCTAATTATAAAAACAAATGAGCAGTAACTGATGGGCGTCAGCCTACTGACAACACAATTCCACTGTGTGACAAAAACACAGAAAGTTTCCAAGAATAACCACAAGTTACTTTCGATGAAGCAAGACCAAAGCATTTTAGGGAGTGCACTGACCTGACTGTTTATCAAAAAAGGAGTGTCTGATGTGCATCTACGGACTAATCACTCTTGTTAACTGAGAATGCTGCCATTCAGGTGGCTTTTGTTACAAGTGAAATACAGAAGTATCCTACTCGAATACATAGTGTCTAATTTGTTCCATTATAAAGGCCAGGGAGGAAAAAACAGTATTTCATACAAATATTTTTAAATTGACAGTTTAAATTGTCAGTGATACTTCAAAAACCAAATGCCAGAATTTGGGAACAGTTAAAAATTGTAAGGTTTTTTTTTTGTGGGTGGGGGGGTTGCTTGTTTTTTAGACAATAGATGTCCAGTAATTTTGTAATCATAACTAGTATTTGTTTGGTAGCTTGTCTAGAGAAAAAAGTTGCCTCTGTCCCCTGTCCACATTTTCTTTAAATCAAACAAACAAGCCCCGAAACAAAATAGTTAAAGTTACAGAAATCAACATTTTACTTTGCTTTGAATTTAACATGCTATCCTGATTTGGCATCTTTTGATTCAAACCTGCTCCCTAAAACTAAAGCCACTGTTCCGCTTTTCTCTTTCTACCATTCTGATCTCTTGTTTACACTACATGGTGTATAGGAAAGCTGAGAGAATAAACTCTGTTTTACTGCAAAATGTTTAACTGTGTGCTGATGATAAATATTTAGATTTGTGGAAGTAAGTGTTAAAACAGGTGGGGCTGTGAATTACTTCTAGTGATTAGTTTACAGGCTTGTGAATCAACACAGTAAATACGAGAAACTGAAACTAAAGTCTCAAGGTAAAGGCAGGTTAGAATAATGAGAACGAGCTCCAGGTCTGTTGAAGTCAACTGAATTTTGAATGAATTTCAATGAATTTTCAGCTCACAAGTACCATACAGTAGAGATAATCAGATCTTTAAAATCAAACATACAATTAACAAAAATTGAACCTGTAGCAGAAGTTCAGTTATTTCCATGAAAATGCACAATTGAATTGCCAGTTCAGTGTTTCCTGTGCACGAAGAAGTAACTGCTTGAAGTCCTTAGACAACAAAACTTTATTCTTCTGATCATGATCAAAGCAAAGCTTTGTTATCTTGGTAAATAAACTGTTTGAACTCAGGTCTACAATCCAACCACAGCTAAGCTTGAATCAAATTTGGCAAAGTCTCTAGAGTGGTAGTACTTACATCAAATCTGAATTTGGCTTCACTTTTATATCATGCTATGATAGCATATATCATTTATATAACATGGTCCCATTAGATAAGCTTGGAAAATCATAATTTCCTTGTAAATGTGGATCTCACTAATAGCAAAAGGATACAATAGAAGTTCTTGGGGACAGTAAGGAGAAAAAAATTGATTTTGCTTAATCTAGCATTTCATATAATTCAGCTTTCTCCTGCCTTCACACTTCAGTCCTGCTTTAAACTGTGCTCTTATGCTCATATAAAAGCATCCAGAGGTCTTTCACATTTTATTAGAAAAATACACTACACAAGGGATTGCTTCATTTTCTTAGAATTGTTTGGAAGAGAATATAATATTGGTTTTATTGGTAGAATTATATTAGCTTGTGTTCAACCATATGGTTATCTCTCATTTCCATATCCTACACTATGTCATCTCTAGCTGAAATTCCCTTCAGTCTAATCTGCCTCTAACCCTTGCTATTTTTTACAGGGAGTGGAAGTTGCTACTTCAGGATATAGCAAATGTCAGGCGCTATGAGTCTGAACGTCTCCTGCCTTCTCTTGGGATTTACCAGTACCATGGACTAGTGGGGATAGTGACTGAATGGATGAACAATGGATCCCTCCACTCACTCATCCATGAGGTACATAAAAGAAGTCATCTCTTATAGGACTGTGATGGTTTAACACCAGCTAGCAACTAAGCACCGCACAGCTGCCCACTCACTCTCCCACATCACTGGTGGGATGGGGGAGAGAATCATAAGGGTAAAAGTGAGAAAACTCATGAGTTGAGATGAAGACAGTTCAATAGTTAATAGTCACTGAGAGCTATTGTAACTAGCCTGGAGGAGAAGGTGAAGGAGCAAGGGAAAGCGTCCCTCCTTGCCTCCCCTATAAACTGTCCCTCCAAGGAGAAAAGGTAAAGGGTGTAATTATTAATAGTTTCTAAGAGATGATTCCTGAAGTACAGAGATGACGGCAATGCTGAGTAAAAATACCAGATTAGCCTCACGACCAGTAATTGTATCATCTCATAAGCCAGTGTTACTCAGTACAGCAAAATAATAACCTTGACCCAGCCCCCCGAGATGATAAACAGCACAACAGGGAACATGTACAGCAAGTAAGGCATTACATAACACAACTCTGAGACCAAGCACAACAACTCTGAGACCAAATGAATCACCATTGCGACCAGCGACTATCAACCTAATAATGAATGCTTATCATAAATTTGTTTTCACATGGTCTGGTCAGATCTGTCGTTATCTCAACCCTTCAAGCCCCATGCTGGGTGCCTGAAGGAGCAGGGGAAAATATATTGTCCTGGTTTTGGCTGGGATAGAGTTAATTTTCTTCCTAGCAGCTGGTGTAGTGCTGCGTTTTGGATTTAGGATGAGAATAATGTTCAGAACACACTGATGTTTTAGTTGTTGCTGAGCAGTGCTTACACTAAGTCAAGGACTTTTCAGCTTCTCATACTGCCCTGCCAGTGAGGAGGCTGGGGGTGCACAAACAGCTGGGAGGGGACGCAGCCAGGACAGCTGACCCAAATGGATATTTCATACTATATGACGTCATGCTGAACAAAAAAAATGGGGGGAGTTGGCCAGGGGGGATGTTTGGAATGATGGCATGTCTTCCCAAGTAACCATTACGCGTGATGGAGGCCTGCTTTCCTGAAGATGGCTGAACACCTGCCTGCTGATGGGAAGGAGTGAATGAATTCCTTGTTTTGCTTTGCTTGTGCATGTGGCTTTTCCTTTACGTATTAAACTGTCTTTATCTCAACCCATGAGTTTTCTCACTTTTACCCTTCTGGTTCTCTCCCCCATCCCACCCAGGGGGGAGTGAGCAAGCGGCTGTGTGGTGCTTAGCTGCCAGCTGGGGTTAAACCATGACAGTGACAAAATTAATTACAAGGTCAGCCAAAAGAGAACAATCAAGCATGTAAATTATGGACAGTAGTCACAGTCAATCTGTTCTTTAGCTTCTGTATTGTACTTCTGTTTATTGTCAAATGAAAATGTGAATAGTAACAATTTCACACTACCAAGTGACCCATATTTTGTGTTAATTAGCATCAGCTGTATCCAGAACTTCCATTTCCCTTGCTCATACGGATCCTGTTGGATGTGGCTGAAGGGCTGCATTACCTTCACAGCCTTGAGCCTGCTTTCTGCCACTGCAGCCTGAAACCTCCCAATGTGCTTTTGGATACGCAGTACAGAGCCAAGGTGAGAGCTTCTACTTTTAGCCTATTAATGTAAAATCCAGTGATTGTCCTATTGTTGCATGTATTTATCCTAATAGTGAACATTTAATACCAAGACTTGAGGTATTGTTACTAAAATTTACTTTTTCTCCCATCTCTGTAGATATCAGATTATGGTCTAACCAACTGGAGGAAACATCAACTGAGGTCAGACCTGCAGAACTGCAATCAGAGAAACTGCCAGGATTTAGTGTACCTCCCTCCTGAAATACTTGAAGGAGGCCTTCCTTCCCAGGAGGGTGATATTTACAGGTGAATGGGATTTCTAAGGACAGGTCATACCTAGTCCTTGCTACATTCTACAATGTTGCCAAAATACATATTTTCAAAGACACTACAGTAAAAATGCCAGATCTACATAATGCAGTATGATAGTGCTCCGCATGAGGCCAATTACAGCAGTGAATTAAATTTGAAATTCCCTGTATTTGGTGAATACCAAGGTTAAGAATTGTTCTCAAAGGTCATCATATAAATATTTATATAATGGACTTAAATGTTTAAAAAGTGTAACATAGCTGCAAAAACTTTTTAATATACATTTAAAACCTAATAACTACAATTCACATGGTTTCTAAGCATGAACTGTTGTTGGCTTTAGTTTTGGGAAGAACTGTTGATGCCCAGATGAGGCCCAGGTAAATACAAGACCTTTCTCTCAATAGTGTCTCATTAAGGTCCCATGGAATCTCTGCTGGAATAACTTAGTGAGCCACTCAAGCATTCATACTTTTTAACTAAGGTGATTTATACAAAGGAGGAAGATGATTACCTACTGCCACATGTCCCTTTTGGATATGTTACATGCTTCGTAGTTGCCTCAATAAATGAGACAACCTCAAACCGCAACTGTTGTCTGTATGGACATTCATCTTTACAACCGGCATACAGAGCCTGTGGACGAACATTATAAATAACTTCTAAGCATGACCACTCTTCTGCTCTCAGAGCTTTTATGAAGGCAACAAATTTAAACTCCTCCTTTATTGTCACAGAGGCAGGCTCTAAGATGAGTCAATGCATACACTTGAGGAGACCTATAAATGATATGACTAATCTGACGTTGTTCATAAACATAAGATTTTTGTGCAGGAAGAGTGGCGGCTTACTTTCAGGTGGCATAATTAATCTTCCAGCATGTCATTCTTGTATAATTTTAGATGCTCAGATGTGATTCAGTGCATAAGATAGGTGCATGTCTACACAGTGGTGCAACAGAGAAAACAAAAGTACGTGTCATATATGAAATATTACTTAAGTACATGTAAGTTACATGTGTGTCCACATCACATTAATACTTTCCTAGAGAGTATTTAAGTAAAAGGACTTTCAGATTTTATGTGGAAATAACGCAGAAGAGCAGGTTCTTTTAAACACTGTAATTCAGCACTACAGCAAGATATATGAGTAAGCAGATAAATTTATCCTAGAACTGCTTCTTTACCTTTTGATTGCTTTGCTTCTAACTCATCCACAGACTGCTTTCTCTCTTTTCAGCAGCCTCCTTGCTTCTGCCTCTGATTTTGCAGATTGAGCTTTTAATCAAACTGTAATTTATACCATTTGAGTTGTGGGTTATATATGTAGATCTATGGTATCACTGGAATACTTGGGATGTTAGAAAAGGAAAAAGACATTTGGAGCACCATCAAAATTTGCTGAAGAAAATAGACACACAGTGGCTCAGAATCAAATTTTTGCTGGATTAACTGATGCACTTGTCAGTACCTGCTGAAAAGTCCATCTCTTTCAGTTGCTATTTAAATTACTTGAAAACAAAACAAAAATGATAGAGAAAGGAGAACAGAAGGTTCTGAAATTCACAAGAGCAAATGGAGATAAGGTGGTAACCTGAAGTGTAATTCTAATTGATCCTATGTTTAAAGAAAATTTAAAACAATTAATTCTAAGTGATTTATTATTTTACAAGAACAGTTCAGTTGAAAACTGGAACTTAATAATGCAGGAAAAAGGATCTCATCAAATTAGGAAAGATTTGGATAGACTTTGTCTTGAGAACCTCCTTTCTCTTAAACCCATAAACTTGCTCTTGGAAATGAGAACATAGATATGGATTGCAAACTAATGAACGGTCCTTCACTGTTCTTTTTTTTTCAGTTTTGGAATACTGTGTTGGGAGAGCCTAAGTAGACGGAAACCTTTTGAAGGTATTTCTCTCTCTTGTTCACGTCATGTGTTGCCCTAATATTTTCCACAAATTCCCTTATTGTAGGGAAATTATGATACAAACAGCACTGTCTTTTCAGATGTCCCTTTGCCTTATACTACTGTTACAGCATATAGCTCCACATTATGGGATGTAAAGATTAGAATCCCTTAACAAATCCTCAGTGTTTCCAAAGAAGCTGATCTTTCTGCAGAGGAAAGGTGTAGCTTCTTACCCCACTTGTATCATCTCTCTCTGCTTGCTGAAGCACTCTGTTGTTGAGCTGGGTTTTCTGGTTACCTTTAGTGAGAAAGAATACCACTTCATATTTGACAGTTGTAATTTTAAAATCAGGGAACACTTTAGTGACAAGCAGCTAACTGGATGAGCAAGAATGCTAATTTTTAAAGTTGCCATGAGTTTCAAATCCCGATCAAGAACTGCCAGTTCACGCTGAATTCTCTTAAGTAAGCAGGGAATCTTACTTTCTTAGATGACAGTGTGAGCAGTTTTAAAGAACTTAGTTTGCAAAGCATTGTATAATAATTGTCACAGTCTAGGAATGATCCCTGTTTCATGGAGGTGGAGATCAATGAAAGGCTGCTTTGCTATGGGCTCAGTTCTGCATGGCAAAACTGACTGAAGGACCCCTGTATTTTACAGGCTGATGACCTTTTAGAAATACTGCATAGAATAGTACCTTAATGTTCTTACAGCTTCTGGCTGCCATCTCGTGGCAGCCCAAAGTAGACTTTTTTTTTTTTTTTTTTTGTACAATAGGAGTTATATTCTTATAATACAGGTGTAAGGCTTTATATAAAACTGTGTGCTTAGAATATACCCATAATAATTACATGTATTCCTGAGGTATCTGTGCAGGTAGTTTACAATGCGTGTTTACGTATCTATTTGTGACTTGTTATTGGGACAGAGTTCTTTATCCTGAAATGTCCTGTTGCAATAAGTAGCTATATTGTTACAGGTTAGCATATCTATTTACAAGACTGTTGACACATTTTTGCTTTCAAAAAAGCAGTCTTTGTTTTAGAATATACAAAATAACTTCTGCTGAATATCATTTTAAGAGAGTTCTGAGGTCTGTAATATTTTTTGCAGTGACGTTTTCCTATAAATTGCAGGTCAAACAACCCTGCTGGATGTTTTGACAGGAATCCACAGCAGTTTGCGGCCTGGCATTTCAGAAAAGTTTATACCAAGCAATTTGCCTGAGAGGAATAGACTGTTGCACCTTATCGCTCTGTGCTGGCATCAAGAACCAGACTATAGACCACGTACCGCGGGTAAGGTTCAGGATTTGCTTTCTTTGCAAGATTTGTAATGGAGACAGTCTTGCTGGGAACATTGCTTTAGCACTCTAAATCAATGACAGAACAACTGAAGTGGAAGCAGTTTTTAGATCATCAGAGTACTGTAGATGGTTTTTCTAACTGAAGTTTCCTACCAGAAATGGCTTGCTTATCTCCAAAATTGTGTTTAGTATAAAGTAAAAATGAGTACAAATAAAGGAAGGAATATTATCAGCTATATATACTAGTTTAACAAAGATCAACCTGTCTTCAGCATTTCTTGACTCCAATGAATAACCAGTTCCCTTTGAAGTGTGCTATCATGGTTTACTTTAGTGGAACTGTTATGTTTATCATCTGTTTCTAAAAAGATAGCCAAGAAATGTTAAAATTGTAATATTTGAGGACTTTTGAGCAAATTCTCAACGTTGAAGTGCTGAGTAAGCAATTTGCTTATAGCTTTATTGTGATAGATTTATACAGTCATGTGTAAATCTTTTGCAAATAAGTTCACTACATTTGTATGAACATTTAAGAAAATGTGATTTTAATGTGCCTGTAACTGTTCTTTAAAATCAGTTGAAAAAGGAAACCAAGAGGAGATATGAGATGCAAGTTGTATTAAACTAATTTCATCTAGTTCATCCAGCTACTCAACATAATAGTAAAGGTAGCTGCAATATGCTGATGCCTTAATACATACACACTTTCATATGCAATGTGACATTTAAAATGCTTTATTACCCCTGCAGAATGTGTAGACCTTCTAAATGGAATTTTTACTAGTATAAATAAGGAGGCAATTTCCACTGCAATCTACAATCTGATGGATGCAAAGGTTAGTGCAAAATTAAGTTTTGTCCTCCTACAAGAACATTAATTGATTCTTTCAATTGCAATCTTTGTGGTCCAAAACCAGGAAAGGTTTTGTCTTCGTTGTTTTATTGGACATGCCAGAGCTGAAGAGTACCCTTTGGCACTTCAGGTTCATTCAGGAATTATAGAAAATAGATATTGCAAGGTTCTCGAGAAACCATGTAAACTTCTACCTTGAGATTATAAAAATATGATAGCTTCTTTCCAGTCACCAGCTGTAGTCAGACTGGTGAGCCTATGTGAGTGAGAACAAATATCAGCCTCAAGCAGATCAGATTAGGGCTAGAATCAAGGACAATTTTTGTTTTATGTACTGACAAGAAGATATTTATTCCAGAACCTGGACAGTGTTAGTACCTGCTGCAGCAATACTAGTACCAGCACTTTTTTTATATGCCTCACTGCTGCTGACTTGACGTGCTTCAGGCACAAGACACTGCTTGTCCTAGGGTCTAAGAGGGTTCTCTGATACCACAGGAATGGATGGGGAACAGCCAACAGCTGAGGGATACAGCTAACTCCATATATGTCTACATTGCCATGGGAAATCTGGCACAAATCTGATCTGCCACAAATATAGCTATATCCTATCTAGTTAACTTAGTCATAGTGGGAAAACTAGTGACACATGCTTCAGCCCTTGAACAAGTATTCTGACTCCATTTACACCCATGCTGTGCTTTCGATTTCATTGCTGTGCTTTCGATTTCATTGCTGTGCTTTCGATTTCATTGCTGTGCTTATGTGAATTGTTTATGTTAATACACGCTAGATTATTTCTACATGTTGCAATCACATTCTGGGATCATAGAACAGAGCTGATCAATATTTTAATAGGTGGCACAGTTATAGTCCAAGTCATTTTTACTACTGTTGAAGTTTATTTAGGATTGTACTGGCAAATATTCCATAATCTAATGCTTCAGTCTCCCTTGAGCAACGTTTTATTTTTCTACTTGCCAAATTAGCAAAGAGCACTATTTATTGTTCAAACAACTGAAATGATATGTCCAAAATGACTGTGAAAACGCTACTGGAGATTCTTGAAAATGGATTGATTCGTAAGTGTTGAAGTATATAAACTAAAAATAGTTGAACAAATCTGCTGCAGATGTACAGAATGGAAAAAAATTACAAGTATTGACATATCCTTATTGCAGACAGTTTGGCATACTAAACACAGGATGGCCCTGCTGTTTGGATACTTAAAGGAAAACATGTTATAGCTAGCCCAATCTCTCTCTCTCTCAATACAGGGCTATTTTCACCTTCCCCTGCATGATTCAAAATTGGGTTTTAAAATAAATTTGAAACAGCAGAAACGGTAACAGAGTAGAGTTGTGTCAGATTCTATGCCCACTTACATGCGTTAAAATGCAAAATTGCTCTGTGCAATTCACTGTTACTATATATCAGCCTACCTGAGAGCATAATATATATTACCAGCATAAATTGTCAGTGTCTTGCTCCTGACAACTGTGAATTGAACAAACCATATGTATACTTACTAGAGTTACTGTGCTATTTTTTCCAGGAGACAGCACTTAATGCAGGCAAAGGTTCAGAAATATACACACTGCAGACAGGCATATGCAATTCAGAGGTGAGTACATGGCATGAGAGTCTTACGAGAGTACTTCATAAGCCGCTTGTTTCTCCTGCCAGCCCTGACAATGTATAATGCAAACACTGTGGGGCAAAATGTTCCTAACCCTTTTTATCCCTAACCAGGATAACTCCGTCCAGTTAACCAACAAAACCCACTATTTTTACCTTCTTCCAAGCAGCTGACTCTGATGTTTCTCTTGCAAAAACAACCTCCTCCACTTAAGAGTTGCTTTGAACCTCTCCTTCTTGAAGAGGTCCTAATGAAATGGCAAAAATCTAACCTTTCTTGTGATGTGTTCAAAATGATGGCTGGAAAAAGTCCTAGGCTGAATTCTAGCCTTTTCAACCAATTTTCTTAGATCAAGGCCAACTGCTTTGTGATCACTCCAAAATACAGTTAGCTCCCATTTTCAAAGTGATTTTGGCACTTGTGGCAGGCCTGCCAATACTGAAAGACACAGAGACAGAACTGAAGCTCACATGCCTAGACCAGAGCGAGCTTTAAACAGTCTGGTGACACCATGGCTGCCGGCAGCACAGGCTGCAAGAAGCAATCTAGGACTGCAGTAAACCCTAGGACAGTTAAGCCTATGGATCTCTGCTGCCACAGTGACCCAAGGTAACCAGTTAAAGTTGAATTAAGTATGTCTGTAGGCTCAACAGCTGCATACCCACCCTGCCCTGCAATGTGATACTACTGCCTTATATTCCAAGAGAAAACTGCTTAGAAAAGGTTTTGGAACAAAAGTTTCCAAGAATATAATTCTTCTCTATTTTGATCTTTTTCAGGTCGTCTGTTCACGAAAACCCAACCACATAATCAGCAAGAAAACTCCTTTTGTAGTGCCAAGCTTGTCAACTATTCTACTTGATAGCAGTGCAAATAATGCAAAAGAAAATATTCTTGAGACGGGTCTGTCAAATACTGTCCCACAGAACACAACAACAAAGAAGGGTCTGTACCTTGAAACATATTCAGCTCCAACTATTCTAAGAAAAGGATAAATATTACTAGTTGTTCCATATACATGTTATTTTCCACATAAAACTGTTCCTTGTCAGAGTACAGCTGTGCCCTCTACTGGTATTATCTGAAGCATGAGTTCACTGCAGAAAACCGGAGGTGCCACAATAGCTTTTGATTAAGTGTATAGATCAAAAAGCCTCTTTTGTTAAACTTTTTTAGAACTCTGACCTGTAATGTACAACTGCCTTTCCCTCACATATCAAATATTGCCTGTTGCTTTTGGCAGAACAAGTCCCTCCTGGGAATGACGCTGCCTTGTGCCACCAGGAATAACGGGTTTTTTGTAATTTGCTAATAAGAAAAGGAGACGTTTCAAAATGACTGTGTAGCCAGGTACATGTGAATGATTCCTGGTAATCCTACGTAAATAACTTCCTTTTCCTTTCCGATGTGGATTTGTCCTGTCAAAGTGTTTAAATTTGCGTCAAGTTTTTCCTTAAAAGCTTTTTCTGTACTCCTCATGCCTTTGGATACAAAAGTTGAGCCATAGAAGTCAATTCACTTACAGCAACATCTGCATTTCCAAGTATTTTAGTTGCGAACAATGCTGTCAGACTTATGGACAGAACAGAATGTTCCATAACTTCAGAAACAAATTCCTACAGACAGTCTGAAAAAGTCAGATGTGTGTAGTAATACATGCCAAAATCTTCCTAGGAATAATTATGTATTAACAAGGGCCCAAAGAACAGCTAGTAATAAGTAAGCGCTCTCAAGTTAGTTTCCACTTCAGCTCCAGTCCTCTGCAGTGGCTGACATATGTATAATGTTCTGTTGTTGTTCAATTCAGGGGTCTCATCTTACTCATCTTAAACTTTTTCTAGGTCACCCAGGCTCTGACAGTAGAAAATCAAATTCCTTTTGCACAATTCCTTTAGCTGGTGCCACTACAGGAAAAGAAAGCAGTCAGCATAAGGACCCACCACTGGCTCTTAAGCACAGACCACAGCCTATGCATCCTGAACAAGCAGCAGTGACAGGTAAGACCCCATTTCCAGTTTGAGGTAGCAATATTCTCCTCAGTCAGATCCTGGTGATTAAATTGTTTAAAGTTTGGAGGACACAGATCTCTCTAAATTTTGTGCACATTTTCAGGTATTTAGTGTAACAACTTCTTCAAACTTGATACAAATGTCTCATGAGTCTATTTGCATATAGCTGCTCCTATGTTCTCAGAAGTTCAGGCATTGGCCACTGAGAACATCAGTTTGTTCTTCTCCAGGGTCATATTCAGGCTGAAAACAGTTACGAAAAAAACATAATAAAAATACAAAAGATATAGCACACATTGAATGTGAAAGACAGTAGCTGTTTATGTCTGGGATTTTTTTTTTTTATTTTAAGCTATGTATTCTATACCTCTACAGAAGTAGCTATTGACTACAGAAACAGGTGACTAGGAGGAAGGAGGACCATTCATTTCCTTATTTACATGGTCTTAGTTTTTCCTACTGAACAGAGGCAGAAAAAGCCAGCTTCTGATTTGTGAAGCCTGCCTCTGCCTTTACGTAAAAAGCTCATAAAGCTTCTTGCTAACTTTTGCAAGCTGGCCTATGACAGCTCTCGCATCTAGCTGGCCATCCTTCCCCACTTCCATTTCCTTCTGAATGGTGACGTAACTTCTGGATAAATCAACAGATTAGTTCATGTAGGAAAAGTTCATCACAGAACTCTACTGGCAACAATCAGAAATCAGAATGACAGAGGCATGGTCTCCAAAGCAACAATGGCTTTTGGTTATTAATTTTCTCTTGGTGTATGGTATTTACTGCATGCTAAAACCCTAATGGCAGTACTAAGTATTCTAATCCGTTTGTGAAAAGAGACAGAACCCAAAGTTCTTGATCATTTTGCCAAGAGTATTACTTTTGTTACTAGTTTGGCTTTGACATAGATTCAAGTTCCCAGTTTCACAATACATGTTTCAAAAAGTCCTGCTACCCTGAACTACCTATTATCTGTTCTTCCACTTTCTGCAGGGCAAAGTTTTCTCATCTATGTTGAGCCAAGCTGCTTTGCATAA
The DNA here is from genome assembly GCF_965183815.1 of Platalea leucorodia. Lineage (NCBI taxonomy): Eukaryota > Metazoa > Chordata > Aves > Pelecaniformes > Threskiornithidae > Platalea > Platalea leucorodia. The sequence goes on from NC_138830.1 coordinate 37,115,693, forward strand.
AGTTTGATGCAGATGTTAGATGAACAGCACGGGACCTGAAAACCTATTCCCCTTACACAATCTGAGCACTTAATAATCTTTAGAAACACTTATTTTCTGTAATCTGATCTTCATGAGTTTTGAACAAAAGATGAAAGTACATTGGACTAGTTTTAAACAAAGAATGCAAATAAACTACCTCTTCCTACTCCTTTCCTCTACTGAGGTTGTATTTCTGGTGTTGATGCTATCACTTGCTAACAACTTCTGGAAGAAAAGAGCACTTAGTTTATCTCTTTTTTTTTCCTTTTCACTCAAGATCCTTGCTGCAAAGGACACTCCTGTCAAATACTAGCCTGCCAGAGACAGACCATACTGAGCTGCATGACAGAAGGACGTCTCAACCACATCCTTGATGTCCTTCGCTCACAGCAAACGTTGTCCCGAATGGATTATGAAACAATTACCTCTTACCCCACAGTGACTGGCCGTGCTCGGGCATTGTTGGACACTTGCCTTTGCCTTGGAGAGAGTGCAGCACAGGTTGTAGTGACTGCACTTTCAGTGACCAAATGTAGTCCTCTGGGACGAGGCAGCTGTTGCCCAGACTGTCCTTCTAAGGTAAATAGGCTGTTGTTATGACTTAACTTTTTTGCAGCTTATTACATGGATCAGAGCACTGGTAATTTGGAATGGCAATGATTCACATTAATTCCTCATAACCCACTGACTGAAGTCAATCCTTCCTACAGCCCATGATTTTAGTCCTCTAGTGGAAAAAGCTAGCTGGATTAAAAGGTCAAGTCAACCACTGCCTGCAGGAATTATCGAGACTGGTTTAACAAATTCTAATTTGGACCTCAGAGATGGGAGGAGTGCAATGTGTGCCAGAGCAAATATAGTTCAAGTCAGATGACACCTTATTTCCTTGATATTTTTTTTTTTTAAGAAGGGAGGAAAATGCATTGTGACCTTTTGGAGGTCACACTATGGAAGAATGGCTGTTATGAAATCCTTCCAAATAAGGATAGCAAACAACAGGGTACTGGATGAGGAGAAAAAAATTACTGCCTTTCACTGAGCTCATATCTGAGCCAGCTGTTAGAGTGAAAGGCTTAAGAGAATCGAGAAATATTTCTTCAACAGGGCCTTAAGTAAGACCTGGAAATTTTATATTATGCATGTAAATTATTTTATTTTCACTCACAAATGGTCATACACTCTCAAAATGGGGCACTGAGAGCAGCACTTTGGAGAGGTGGGGCTTAAAGTATATACTAAACGGAAAAACGTTAATACCTTACATCCGTGTAGTTCTCTAAGTATGTCTGCAGTTCAAATGTAAAATTAAACCAGGAAGAAGAGGTGCCAAGCTGATCATTTGAAACAGTGGTTCTGCTGAACTGCAAAGGAAAGTAGTAAGATTATTTTGATTATAATGAAAATGAGGTTATATAAAATGCTGTTTTTTTGAAGGCACAGTGGGATTCTTTCAAGCTTCATGGCACTGGATTAATATGAGAACTTGTTATACAATCCACAAGTATATCAAATGTAAACCCACATTACTCTGTTTCCCTATGTTGCATTTGTTCTCCCTGCAGTTTCAAACTGCTTATTGAAGACAGGTTGCAATTTTAAATACAGTGACGATGTGTTTTCTAGGCACATCTAACATATAAGAAATTTGTCATATCACATACTACAATGCTGCTGGAACCATAAACTTTTTTTTTACGTAAATTCATTAAACTTTAAGACTGCCTTGAGATAATATACTGTTACGATTAAAAGCAATGTCTATCAGAATATGTTGAAAATAGTTTTGCCTATTAAAGGAGCTAAACATCTACTTCACCGTTGAGTCTTTTTCAATGTACACTTTAAATGGGAACTTTCAAGAGACTAGATCAGTTTCTGCTAAAAAAGGATGTCTTGCTTGTGAGGAAAATAACTGCTGTCATGGTGTTTTGCCTGTTTAGAAGGCATAAAATAATTGGAGTAAAACAGATAATCATTCACCTGTGGAAATATTTACAGACTTTTAAGAGGAAAATTGGCAATATTGTTGAAACTTAATTATCAGCTTTCAAAAATTATTCCATTCAGTTGTTCTGCTGGATGCTTTATACTTCCATGAAAGATGTGCCAGCTGGCAGGCTACGCTGATTTTTGTCATTATGCTTTTGACACAGAAACAGTTTTGGCTCTTTTCTTGAAACAGCTGCCTACTTGAGAATATCATTTGATGCCAGACCTAAGCCCAGTCTTAACTGTTAATTGCAGAACTGGCATCAAACCAGTGGGAGCCCAAGTCATCTGTTTTTCCAGACAGATTTTTGTTCTCCTCATATTTAGCTTTCCAATTTAAGTATTTGTAATAGGATGTGACCTTAGAGTTAGATTTATTACTATCATGCTTACCCAAATTTTTAAAAGATAACCCAAGAAGACGGTTTGTAACCAATTACAAAACAAAGGCAAATTTGTTACTTCAGGCACAAAAGAGCCTGAATAGAATTCTTCAAATATGTTATTTAATAATTAACACTATCCACAATCAGATTTTTGCCACCTTGCTCAACTGAAATCAATGCATGAGTTTGAGATTTTTTTGTACTGATACTTTGGCTAAAAGCATTGTCATAACTAGCTATGCTACTGCCAAAGCCTTGCTATAAACATACTTAAGCTGATGTAGCCACATGCATAGACTTCATAACTCTCCCTTGTGTAATATCAACATTTAAATTTTGGGGTTTGTTGACAGTTGCAGCTGTTGGGAATCTTTACGTGTAGTATTTTGAAGGGATGCTACTAGTTTATTGAAATGAAATTGCTGTTGATATAAAAGGTTTTGATACAAAACTAGAATACGGTGACCTGAAACTAACATCATTTCATTTCATCTCACCAAAAATACATACTCTCATAAGGCCTAAAATGTGTTGACATTAATGTAATGTTCACTGATGTGAAATATCAAACTGCTTAAAGCTTATGGCATTCCGCTTGTATCCAAGCTAGTTCATTAGCTAAGATTTTTATTGCCCTTGCCTCTGTTCTGCTGTTCTCTTGATATCCCAAAACAATATAGAATAAATGACACTGAGCAAGAGTAAAGATAGAAGCAGCAAACTGTTCTTTAGTATCTATGGGAAAGAAACAAGGCGTGAATCTGAACACCATCTAGACTCCCAGGAAAGAAAGATAAAACATGGGTAACTCTAGAAAACAGCAAAGGTAATAATAAAAAGAAGTCACTTCAGGACTGACCATACAAAGTCATTAGGAAAACTCTCTCTTGCACTTACTCAGAAAAGACAAAACTAGAATTAATAGATGTTAAAAGTGATAAGTCACATTCAAATTCTATGAAGCTATTTAGATTTATTAAAGGAACAGTAAGTGGAGTAGGTAGATGGTTATTTTTCTGTCTTGATTGTAATATATTTTTCTTCTTTATGCTTGTTGCAGCTCTCTTTTGCTGACTTGTAAAAAGACGACTGTCCCTTGACCTTTTTCCTATCTATATAATACCTTTATCTTAGCTGGGATACTTCCTGCAATGTAAGAACATCTACAGTAGAAATTGTTTGAGGTTAATTTGTGGAAAATTAATCTGAGGTACTGGAATGAAAAGCCTAAGAGATTAGTCCTTCCAGTAGATAGCAAAGCAAACAAAGCTATAAATACCACTCAATAGTTGTCACCAGTGCCTGTTAAAAACAGAGTTCCAGAGAACAACAAAGGAAGACAAGAAGTGCATATTCATAAAATACTAATCTACAAAATTTTTAAAAGTGCATTAATGGACTGCTAACGTACCCAGAAGAATTTTACACCAGGTAGGTAGTCTAAAATGTACAAAAACTAAAGCACTAACCAAAACATACTAAACCTCAAGGATTTTTATTTTATTGTTTCAAGTCTGAATTCTACATAACCTTGTAACCATTTTCATGCTTGCACAGGTTTACTCACTTGAGCTAGTCATGTAAAGATTTGTAAGGAAGGTTAAGTGCATATATAAATACTTGTGGGACTGGTATGTTAAGGAAGGACCCAACCATCATCAAGGCAAGCATAGAGAATTTAGGTTTCTTTACTGCTATTTATTGATTATAGTGCTATGCAGCTATTAACTATGCTCTCCTCCAGTAATAAATGTTGCCTCTAGGACTGCTGGGGTGTTTTATGCATGAAGAAATCTTGTCTTGTGCTACATTCCCTTTCATTCTTTTCCTGTGCCCTTTTCAAAATATTATACCGGAGCTCAAAAGGCCTTAGGATAGTTTTGATTTTGTTCTTTATCAAAGGAAGTAATCCCTTGCTTGCCTTGCCTGGAACTACATTCCCTGTACTTAGTGCACAGTTGACTTGACAGCTGGTATGTCAGCAGAGTTAAACAAAACTCATGGATTTTGAAGGTAAGTCCACCATAAATTAAACTACCTGACAAGGTCTGCAAAGAACATATTTAATGAGTTATGTTGTATTAAAGTTAGCGTAGCTGCAAGAATACATTAATTGTACAGTTAAATTCAGTATGTGTTAAAGAAAGGCTGCTGGTAGCTGCAGCACTGCATTTTGCTCAATCCCAACATGACAAAAATAGCATACAAGAAACTCAGATGTACTATTTCCAGCTCTTGTGCTGATATGACAGAAATTTGTGATCAGTATTTTGTTATTTCCTGCCTTTATTTATCTTTGCCAAGAATACATCCCAAGTAAGAGATCTACAGTGTCAAACTGCCATCTTCACTGGGCTTTAAGGTTGACCTTTCCTCTTCCACAGAAGTAAGAGATGCATGAGTTGAAGAAACTGTGGACTCCTTCAATTCAGGCTGAATTAAATGGCAGTGATTTAGAATAAAAACTTCTGCACCCCTTGAAATGTGATAACATTCCAAAGTATTGCAACACCTATTTCCAGCTGTTGGTCTTGAACTTTCCACATAGCAACAGCAATATCCATACAAGCAGAAAGCACAGCTGAATTTCACCCCTTCAGAAGTAACCTGGCTGTACTCCAGAAAGTTCTGTACAGCTAGTCCTTTTTTAGATTTCAAGGAAAAGCGTTCATATTAGGTAACAGAATGACTACCAACATTATCTTTCTTTTCCTTTCACCAAAAAGGGCTCAAAGCTTTTTTTCAGCTCATTAGAATGCTACCTGGGGAAAAAAAAGCTGAGAGAAGTGACTAAGGAATACATCTGGAAAATAACAGAAAAAAAACCAAATGTATGAGACTTGACCTTGGAATAGCTGCAAAATATGTTCCCAACAGAATTGTCTTTATGCCCCTTAAATGTGCTGTGATAATGTCCTGTCAGAAAACAACAGGAAACTAGAAGGAGAAAACAGTGAGGTGAGTGCCTGCTGTGTTCACTGGTGTGTGTGCAAGGTGCTGAAGTAACGATTGTTTTCTATTCCACGCTGGCAGTAATGATTGTTTTCTATTCCATGCTGGCAATGTTTTAGCTGGAAAACAGTATTCAGCTCTAACCACAGACTGAGGAGAGCCTAGAGAGAGAGAAAGGCTGATAAGCAGTGAGGAAGCCTGATGTGTAAGGACAAGTTGCTAAAATTGTGTTTGTTTGGTCTAGCAAAGAGGAGGCGAAGCGAAGATATGAGAGTCTCGAGCAGAGGTAGCGAACATGCAGTGATGAAACAGAGGACCTGGTACCAACCAGTTGTCTATTCGTATGGCTTCATGATTCTGGATTGGCTTTCAAGAAGCAATTAGCAATATTAGCAATATTAGCAATATTAGCAATTATTAGCAATTAGCAATATTAGCAATTATTAGCAATTAGCAATATTCATGGAACTTTTTTACCTGAACAAGAGCTCTTTAGTTGACAAAATTAATATATACAACAGTGATTTGCTAAGCCTTTTTCCTCAGCCTGTTCAGTTTATTTATGCAAAATACAAATGTTTAAAGTGATTTAAGGGAGAAATGAATGCCTTTTTGCTGGGAGTTACATAACATTAATATTTATAACTGCCCTGTAACTCCATCACTATTTGTTTCACTAAAATCTACCTTTGAAGTCATGTGACTGTTAGTAAGTCCGCTATCAGGAAGACGGAATAGAGAAAACCTGAATTAAAGAGCCCTGGGGATTATTTCCACCCTCTACAGTGTTTCCGTGAATTCTAAAAAGAAAAGAAGGCGCTTCTACATTTTTGCTTCTCTGCAGATCATGCTTGGTCATCTTCCCTCAAATACAATAAAATCTTTTCCATCTTTATGAAAAGCCAATCTTTATCAAGCAAGATTTCTGTCAATCCCTTAAATGTTTGCTGAAAGTGCCACTAAAACATGTAATCTTTTTCTTTTAGAAAAATTAATTAAAACTATTTCAAATTCTTTATTACCCTGAACCTTCTCGTCTTCCCTTTGTCTATTTTTACAGTGGGATTTTCTTCGCATTAATGTATTTTCCTCCCTCTTTTTGCATGAAACCACAGGAACATAAAGAAAAACTTACAACATACAATGTTAAAATGCAAACAAAATCGGGGGAGGGGGGGGAAACATTATTTGTGCTGAACTGCTATGACCTCACACAGAAATTTGATTATTTTTCTGATAGACTGCATGTCTCAGACAAGTTTTACTAAACCCTGTATGAGACAAAGATCTACAGCCAAAGAAATATTTCAACTCAGGGAAGATTTCTGCAAAATGAACAAATACTCCTGTCTCCTCCCTTCTGCTCTGACTCCTGAAGAACTGGTTCAAATGCAGTCTGGCATCTCTGGCTAAAACCTGTTCTCTCTGCTAAAATCAATTGTATGCTGGTATTCAAAGCTGCAGATTTGTTTGTTTTACAGAGGTCTCTCACTTAGGTATAGAATTAATGAAACATTCAAGAGAAGAGAGATTTGGTTGCTGTTTTATATTATGTCTTCCAAAACCAAAATTGGATAGTCTTTAATTTCATTTTCTATATGAGATAAATAATAGGGTTTGATCTCCTCAGCTGCTGCATTTTATTTTATTTTAATGTGTTTAGTAGGAATGTTTTCTGCTATTCCATTACTAGTATATCAATATAGCAATTTAATTTGTTCTTAGCTGGTCTGAGACAATTTTTTTTTTAATCTGATAGCAGCTTTCAGTTTCTTCACCCAAACTAGCCCCCAGCAGTGAAAGCTGCAATTTCTTGTTCAGTGTTCCTTATATTCATCTTCCGTAGCAAGATAAGGTACACCACACACTGTGGCCAGGCCTCTCCTGCTTATAACAGTGCCATTTAACTGTACCAATTACTGTGCACAGTGACAACTGCAGAGGTACAGGTTCACGGATTTGTTACTTTAAGGTATGCTTGGGCATGTAGAGAGGATTTTTCTTGTCTGTTTTCACAGCTATTTAATCACAGATGTTTTTTCTTGGACAAAGTAAGCCTGTTTAAAGAACAAGATAAAATATAATTATCAGAATTTCACAGCTGTAATTTTACTGTACAGTATATACTGGATTTAACTCCAAGAGCATGCAATGCAGCTGTCTTCTGATTGTTTCAGTACAACCACCCAAGGTAAAGCTGTCTGCTTTTTATTTTAGTGACATAACATTATGGGAAACTATAACGTACGGTATTGCAGCATAGAATAATCCAAAAGAACAATTTCTCCAGTGATACAACACTTCAGTAATAAAATTTGTCCTTTGCAGTAAGAACAAATACAGAATTGCTGATGTACTGTGACACTGAGCAGTCTACGTGATCAACTGACTTAAGCGGGAGGTGAGGACGCTTACAGGACTCTAACCATAAAGTTTGTTGCATGAGATGACACTGATGACCCATCTTAACAATTAACCTGGCCATCTCCTATAGTTTCAAAATAAGCTGAGGTCTTCCAAGTTTTCCCTTACTAGTGACATCAAGGTAAAAATATCTCCCTGACCTCTACAAGCAGTAATGTGACACCCATAACCATGAGGTTTAGTTTCTGTTATCATACTGCCTGAGCTCCGACATAGAAGCCCAAGTGCTTGCTCTCACTTCACTTACTCTTCCAGATTCATGTGAAAGTAAAAACAACACTGTTACCAATTTTGCATAAGTGATCATGTCTCATTAAATCAGTGTTACTGGTATTCAAAACGCTTAGCTTGTGGGATGTAAGCTAATAAAAATAGTACTTAAAAAAACAGCAGTAAACTTTAACAAAAGTAACTACTTTCTTCTGGAACTAAAATATATGTATACATACACACAGCACAGCTTTGAGTATTTTCAAAAGTTTGATTTATGGTACTTCACAGTACGCGACTGGGAGGCTGAAAAGGCCTTTCATAGTTTTGTGGATCTTGCGTAACTTGGGAAACTCTTGGTAGTTCTTAATTAGTCCACTATGATTTGCTCTGTGGGACACTATGCACCAAGTAATTGAGAGCCAAGTGTGGAACAAAGGAGCAAAGTGCAAAACACACACAAATAGACTGCTGAGAAATCATTTCTGAAAAGTTAGCAAAGCCAACCATAATTTTAATTTTAGGGCTGAATAACTTCTAATATTAGCAAAGAATGGATTAGAAATTGGAACAACTGTGCTGGCAGCCAAAAGACTAAATCCATTAATAGGGCTATCCTATTTATTGCAAAGGCAAGTGGACTGGCTGGCAATAAATCCTCCTGTGTTTCAATAAAATGCAATTTCCCTAAGCTTCAAGACTCTCTTAATGTTAAAATATTTTACATCTCAATTTTTAAGGTGTATTTCTAAATACTGAGACATTACGAAAATCTTACTCATGGAACATGCAGTCTTCGGCAAAAACTTCAAGGGGGTTCTGATCTTGTATTTGTGAAACAACATGGTTCTGTTTATTTTACAAGGAATGCCTATGCTATATAAACTTAAGAATTAGAACTTGTTTAATTGTCACTATTCCCACATGTTTAAAGGAGTACACATTAGTCTCTTCACTTTTCAGGCAAATCACTTCACTTAACAGGTCCACATACATAGGCATATTTGATTTGCATGCATCGTGTGGGAATCTATACAGAAAGGTCTTTGGGTTTATGTTTGGAAAACTTTACTTTTAAAGACATCCGAAATTTGGAGCAAGTACAACTACAGAATCCTGCAGAAGTCTCAAAGTTTTGGGAATAAAGGCCGTCCTTATCATTTGTTTACCCAACAATTGTTCCCACCACTGCAAAGTATTGTGCTATTGTAAGTTTTCTAAATAAAATGTGAGGGAACTCTTTTATGAAAGGTACAAATTTGTTTGTATTGTACAAACATTTCAGGGTAATTCAGTAATTAGGAGAAAAGTAACAGGAGTGCACTGAAAGCAAAGATGCATCAGTGGGGTCAGTAGTGGTGGAGTGGTACTGTAGCATCCTGAATTCAAAGTAGCTCTGCTAAGGAACATCTGGTTGAATTTAAATTGCAAAGTTTGGACTCAGCATGATAATACAAACGAAATTATGACATTGGCTTCAGCCTCTAGTAACTAGCTGCTTGCAAATAGGGTATCAATGTAACTACTGATGAGTATTATCAGAATCTTCTAAGCTTCCATACTCCTGCTTTTAATCAGAGAGAGAGACAGGCACCACAAGTGAAGAAAGTATATCAAAAAAGGACTGAGAATAATATAGCAGAATCTGTAACAGAAAGGAATTTTGCTGTTTTGAAGAAAGTCTGAGCAGTCGTATTAGAAGGCTGAAAGTTGCATAATATAAAAAACCAACAGATGTCTTCAAACTGTCTTGTCCAAAAGAAATTTATCTAAACACTGTGAAACTGGGTTACAAATGCTACCACTAAGGACTTCACAATCTATGCATACCCACATACTAATTTGGGACCTGAAACAAGAAAAAAATGTTTATTCTTCAGAAGCTATTTTTTACAGCTAGAAATCCTCTTTAGCTTGTTTTTATACATAATCACTTTTATTAGCCTTCAAAACAGACCCAAGCAAAGAGCATTATCTTTAAAAATCCCTGCAGCTTTTTAAGTCTTGGTGAAACAATGATTCTAACTCCTATGTTGTTTTGCAAGAAAATTAAGCCAGTGATTCACCCACTCCCATTAATAAATAGCCAGATCCTTATGAAGGTAATTCAACATATATAAGACAATTTGTATCATCAAAGGGTAGGGTCTCAGAGCTGAATGATTTAGTTGTCTAAAAAATTAAGTCAAACCATTTCTTTAAAAATAAGTATAACTACAAAGGATTGTTTTTTCCAAATAAACCCCCAAAATTGACTGGGAAAAACATGACGTATTGTACGTTCCACTTGTAATAGAGACAATTACAGTAGCAAAAAAAATTAAAATGAAAACAGAAAGTTTGGGGCATTAATCAAAATAATGCTGAAAAAATACTGGAGTCCTTTGAAATTTATCTGAAGATTTGGATTTTTTGCTGTTGTTTCTTTGCTCTCCTAGCAAAGTTTTACTGATAACATTTGAAAACTTGTCCATGCTTTAGAAGATATCTATTCCCACTTCTGCTTTGCAGCACGGACAGCGCTGAACAAAAAGAGCTTGTAATCATGTGCAACAAAGATATGTATAAGCAAATAATAAACTTTGATGAGAGTGGATGAGGCAGTAAAAAGGAAAAGTACTTGAAAGTCAACAGAACCAGATAGGAAAAATAAAATTAAAAGATGGGATGTTAAAGCTTATTTTACAGTCTGTTTTAAAAAACTTGCAGTACAGAGAAGGCAAGTTTTCCATAAAAGAAGGTTTAATGGTAATCTTCAGAGTATTTAAATGAGAGTACAGTTGGGACAAGACAGAGCCATCCCACAGTTTCTGGTCCTTAAAGGGACATTTTCCACTACCTCCTCTTCCTTTTTCTCTGCTCCTAGTTTACTCCACATTTCTACTTTTGTGATTATGATAGTAAAAATTATTGTTTTCTGCCAGCTTAGTGAGCAGAATTGCCTCACAGAGGGGGCCAGGCGAGTGCCAGAGCCAGTCAAATACTGAAAGCCAGTGGAGTAGGAGGAGATATGCAGCTAGGAGCAGGGGAAGATAAATTTAGAAGCCTAAATTTAGACTTTTTTTTTTAATTGCCTAGCATTTTGGTGCTTGTAGTCACTCTCATTTGTAATATTCTGCTTAAATCACCTATGGTACAAGTTTGTATAATGGGAAGAGGAAGATAAAAAGAAGGGGCAAAGTATCAGCTAACTTGTTTTTGTAAACAAAGTCACTCAGCTTTAACCAATGAAAAGAAACAGAGGCACTTAGAATCATAGAATCATTAAGGTTGGAAAAGACCCTTAAGATCACCAAGTCCAACCGTTAACCTATCACTGCCAAGTCCACCACTAAACCATGTCCTCTAGCACCACGTCTACCCTTCTGTTAAATACCTCCAGGGATGGAGACTCAACCACTTCCCTGGGCAGCCTGTTCCAATGCTTGACCACCCTTTCGGTGAAGAAGTTTTTCCTAATATCCAACCTAAACTTCCCCTGATGCAGCTCGAGGCCGTTTCCTCTCGTCCTGTCGCTTGTTACTAGGGAGAAGAGACCAACCCCCACCTCGCTACAGCCTCCTTTCAGGTAGTTGTAGAGAGCAATAAGGTCCCCCCTCAGCCTCCTCTTCTCCAGACTGAACAACCTCAGCTACCTCAGCCGCTCCTCGTATGACTTGTGCTCTAGACCCTTCGCTAGCCTCGTTGCCCTTCTCTGGACACGCTCCAGCACCTCGATGTCCTTCTTGTAGCAAGGGGCCCAAAACTTAACACAGTATTCGAGGTGCAGCCTCACCAATGCCAAGTACAGGGGCACTATCACCTCCCTGGTCTTGCTGGCCACTCTATTCCTGATACAAGCCAGGATGCCATTGGCCCTCTTGGCCACCTGAGCACACTGCTGGCTCACGTTCAGGCGGCTGTCAACCAACACCCCCAGGTCCTTTTCCGCCAGGAAACACTTGGCCTTGTTGAATCAGTATGTACTTGTATGAGTACAGTTGGTCCCAGCCCAATGATCCAGCCTGTCCAGGTCCCTCTGTAGGGCCTTCCTACCCTCCAGCAGATCAACACTTCCACCCAACTTGGTGTCATCTGCAAACTTACTGAGGGTGCACTCGATCCCCTCATCCAGATCATCAATGAAGATATTGAACAGGAGGTTCAGCATGGGGCACCTCCCCTGGTTGGCTCGCTTACCAGCTGCGTCAGGAAGTTACCTTCCACACCTTCCAGGAACCTCCGAGACTGCTTTCTCTCTGCTGTGTTGTATTTCCAGCAGATATCTGGTAAGTTGAAGTCTCCCACGAGAACAAGGGCTAGAGATTGTGAGACTTCAGCCAACAGCTTGTAGAAAACTTCGTCTGCTTCCTCATCCTGGTTGGGTGGTCTGTAACAGACTCCCACCAGGGTATCTGCCTTATTAGCCTTCCCCCTGATCTTTACCCATAAGCACTCAACCTTATCATCACCATTGTTGAATTCTAGACAGTCAAAACACTCTAACGTACAAGGCTACCCCATCACCTCTCCTTCCTTGCCTGTCCCTTCTCAAGAGCTTGTAGCCATCCATTGCAGCACTCCAGTTGTGTGAGTCATCCCACCATGTTTCCGTGATGGCAATCACATCATAGTTTTCCTGCCACACCATGGCTTCCAGCTCCTCCTGCTTATTGCCCATGCTGCGTGCACTGGTGTAAATGCACTTCAGTTGGACTATTGATCTCTTCTCCAACACAGGCATGCCACCCCTAGGCTCATCCCTAACAAGCCTCGTTCTATCCCCTTCCCCCTTCGCATCTAGTTTAAAGCTCTCTCAACTAGGCCACCTAGCTCCTGAGCCAGAATCCTTTTCCCCCTTTGCGACAGGTGAACCCCATCTGTCTCCAGCAGGCCTGATGCCATGTAAACTGCCCCATGATCGAAAAACCCAAAATTCCACCGCTGGCACCAGCCTCTGAGCCATGTGTTAATGAGATGGGTTAAATCCATCTTACTTACTTACGCTCCTTTTTGAATTGTTTATGTCGCTCTCCTGAAAGACTACAGAGTACATGGTTGACAATGTATGGTTTGAGATGATGAAGGTTGAAAACCACTAAAAAGAATGTCTGCTTTTAAGTACTTATAAAAATTGTCATTTGCTGGGATCTGGCTAAAGCCACAGATTTACTGTCCCAAATCATTTTACGATCCCTACAAACAACTCCAGTGTCCACAGAATGCACATTTCAAAAGAAGCATGAAAGTGGTCCCAAGACTCACTCTGTATGGCAAAATTTCAAAAGGAACCAACATAAACCCTCAAACACATGGCTGGAAGCAACATCTCTATGACAGTTAATAGCATAAGTTCCTTACATATACACAACACACCTTCAATGCTGACCTTTAAGGAGCTTAGTACACGCTCATTCTTCCATGAATTAAGTGCATGAGCAACACATTCTTGGGGGACTTATGCAGTAAGGATATGATTAAACTCACCCTGCACACCAGAATTAATTTGCTAACAAGCATAAAGCTGATGATTGGACTTCAGATTCACTTAGATTTAACAGCAATTTTTACCTTGGCTCTGTCATGTTCTAAAACCATTTAATGAATATCCTGTGGATTCGGTTTCCTTTAGTCTGATGCAAGTTCAATTTTGGTTTGTTTAGGCGTATTTAATCTGTTTATTCTTCAAGTTTCTTTCAGTTGAATTACATTTTCTAAGATACATTTAAGTGGAAATATTAGTCAGACAAAAATAAACCAGATAGGGCAAAACTCACAGACTTACCAAAACTCAGTTTGACTTTTTGCTCACTAGCTAAAAGAGATGTGATCTTAACTTGATAAATTAGTATCAGATAAAATTCTAGTGGAAACAAAGTCTTTTTTTTAGTTTTTCTCTGCTAGTGCTTAGAGAATGCACAGTCCTGTATAAACATAACTTACCAGTGGCTATTTATGGAGGATCAGGGATGAGGTATACAGTTTGTAGAGGTAATCTGTAGCAAGAAGAGAAGTAAAGTAAGGAGTCCAGACTTACATTTGGCTTCCACAGTAAAATTGAAGAAGTAATTTATAAAGTTATGAACCTTGCCAAAATGGACAAAAATATTTATTTGGATGATCATTGTTAAGTTTGCTCCTAGTCACTTGCAAACACTTTAGAAGCATTGTCTAGCCTTATGATGATGTCCTAACTTGGGTCTCTCATACCAACCTCTACAGTATTGTAAATTTTCATAATTCAAAGAGTGAACTTCTATTTTGAAATCCCCAAATGGGCATTTTTTCCAATAAATATTTTTCAAGGTTCTAAAATAAAACGTCATCATCTGTACTTCCAGCATATGCCTAATAATTTGTTTCCTATGTCATTTCAGCTCTCACCTATTTCTTGGTCCTAAAGGCAATTTTATAATTAGCTCACATTTTATGAGTCCATTTTTTGGAGGAATGAATATTGTCTCCAGTAGATTCAATTTATGAGAGAGCTTAAAAGGCAGTCTAGCAACAACTGAAATCAGCTGCATCTTTTACATTCAATCAATTTTTTTATTAATGTGCGAGACAACCGTTGGTTGCAAGTATCTGTCTACCTGAAAGAGGCTGTGTTAGTATTACAGAAAATAGATCACTATCAATATTTGTAACAATGACTAAACTCTATTACCATCTAATAACTGCTCTCTGGTTCATATTATCTTTATAATGTCAATCAGTTAGTTTCATATTGTACAAATCTGAGTTATTTTCCAAGGATGTCTTCTACATTTTTTATCTTTTATCAGTTCCGTATAAGTGGCTTAAAAACAAAGAAGTCATGTATCAGGGCTGTTAAGCTCCCAGAAGCAGGCAGACTGGTTTTGTTTGCTGCTTTGCAACATTGTCAGTAGTTTCAGGAGGTAATAGATTTAGTGTAGTTACCTCTACATGTACTTGCACAAGACCCAAACCCGACAAAAGCCAAACAAAGAGTTGAAACAAAGACAATTAAAGAGTTGAGATGATCAGGCTCCTTCAGATTATGACCTGCAAATGACAGTTTGTTTTGCTATGGTGCTGCATAGTTTGGAAATTAAGTCTAATGTTGTTCTCTCCTATATGTGCACTTAAAAAGCCAACTTTTAACAAAAAAGACTTTCTTTACTCATTGTTGTCCAAACACAATGTGAGGACTATCTAGAGATACACAGGAGGGCAGCAGCTGCTTTGTATGTGGATTGTCTCTCTGACAATGAAAGCAAAAAAAACCTGCTCGGTAAAACAAGTAAGCTTTGAGAGAGGAAGTAGTAGGGAAATTAGAAATTTAAGCCTCGTGGTAATAGAACTGGACTCCACCATCACATTTACTGGCATGTTTATGGGTATTACAGTGCATAGCTTGCCTTCCCCATTCTTTTACAGCCTTATAATTTTTATTTGCCTGTAAGGATTTTACCCTGGTATATTCTATTAAAAAGAATTCACCTCTGACTCATCTATTTGAGACTGTAGATAATAATCATGGACTGGGGGAGGGATAATTAGATTGTTTTGAGCCAGACAAAGACTATCATGTCTCCTGAACCCCCGTTGTCTTTCCAGACACTGGCTGACCTTCTCTTTGCCTAGCAGGGAACAGCAAAAAGGGCAGTAAAAGAACATTAAGAGGGGACCGTAGCCTGTAGTTCACTGGCTTAGACATGCTAAAACTATTAACCTGATAGAGGAAGGCAAACAAGAAAGCCTTTCTTACGCTATCCCAGATTAGCCTGCTGAACAGCAAACTGTTTACTCACTGTTATTTTCAGATACCACTGGGCACTTCTAATCACGATTTTGAGAGATACATTAAGTGTACTTTATTGAAGCCAAATTTTGGGTGTGGCGGTGCCCCTCTTGAGGGCAGGAACAAGCTAATGGTAGTATTTTAAGGGTTTCCTTTTTATTTCCATACGCACTATGGCTGGTGCTTACCACCTACTAGTTATACCCCAAAGTATCACCAGGTTTAAACGCTTCGACCCTCTTAGGCCCCTCATTTTGGAGCAAACTCACGTGCACATAACTTTGTGCCCTGGGGTTTCACAGGAGCTCCGCGTCCCCGAGGCCCTCAGCTCCCCTCGAGGCCCTCGGGGTGAGGGCTGGGCCCGCCTCCACCTGCGGCAGCCCCGGGGGCAGGCCGCGGCCCACGGCCCCTCCCGTGAGCCCGGGGTGGGAAAAGGCGCCGTTTTCGTCAGCGCTAAGCCGCTTCTCCATCTTGTGCCTGAGGAAAAGGGGAAGGATGGTTCCCAGCCCGGCAAGGGAGGGGGGGGAAAGCGGTCGCCCGTTCCGCGCGGGGGCGAAGGCTCCCCGCCCTCCTCACCCGCAGGGCGCGGCGGGGCTGAGGTAAACCCGGCGGGGTCGGGCGGGAGGCCAGGCCCTGCAGCGTCTCCCTCAGGCACCCGAGGCGGGAGGCAGCGGCGGTTTCCTGGCGGGGAAGCAGGCGACGGCGGGCCCGGGCCCGGGGCCGGGGCGGAGCGGAGCGTCACGTGTCGTCTGGCAACGAGCGAGCATCCCCGGGACACGCAACGGCGCGGCCGGCAGGAGCGGAGGTAACGTGGGCGGCCGTGCCGCCGCAGCAGCCGCTGGGGAGGTCCCGCGGGACCCCCGGGGCCGGCACGGCGGCGAGGCGCGGTCTCCTTCCCACCTCGGGGAGCCTGCCGTGGCGGCGGGCGGGCAGCCCGGCTCGGCGTAGGGGCTGCCGGGGCGCAGCTTGCGCCGTGCGCGGAGGTTTCCGGCGCTTCTCCGAGCCGTCGCCTGCGCTGCGGCATCCGGGGCTGGCGGCCGCGGCGTCCCGGGCCGACTGCAGGTGTGCAGGGTGGCAGTGCGACAAATGCCGTGTTAGAGATATATATAATTTTTTTTTTAAAGGGTGCCTCAGTGGCAGCACGTGCGGGCGCCTCAGCCCTGAGGCGTGGGGCAGCCGCTTCCCTCCCGAGGCTGTCCAGGAGGCGCGAAACATGTCTGAACCTCGCTTATTTTGTAAGGAGAGCGGGGTAGCCACGGCTTGGGGAGGGAGGAGCGGCCACCGAGGGGCGAAATGACCGCAAATCCTCCCTCCTGCGGCGCGACCCTGAGGGCCGGTCTCCTCACGCCGGTCCCGCCGGCGACAGCCGGTCGTGTCGCTCATATCCCGACTTGCGGGTGGTTTTCTGGAGCCACGTGTTTTATTTAGTTTGGCGGCAGGCGGATATGAGGGTTGGTACTCAGGTCGGGTTGTAACAGGATGTTTTTTGGTGGCGGGTGCGTGTGATTATAGCTGCTCTGCTAACTAGCTGTTGCAAGGAATTGAAGTGGGTTTAGCAATACCCTTAGGCGGGCGTGCCTCTGTTTACTGGCATTTGGTAGCGATTTTGATTGTTTGATTGTTTATGTGTTTTTTAAGTGACATGTCTTAAATGCAATCTGATTAGGTGTGACTGTAAGTTACTGCTGAAGAGTACTCATGGGCATAGATTTGTAGGCGAGCATGTGCTTTCTGGCATTACCTTTCCTCTTTTTGAGAGGTTTCTACTTGTGTGCCCCAGCATAAAAAATAAGATAAATTATTTGAACAAACTCTGTTATTGTCCCTTCTGTCTTTACCTGGGGCTTATTGTATAAATTTCACCAGATGTTCCTCTCATTGCAGCTGCTTCATGCACTCCCAACCTCACTTCTGTCTAAATCCAGACTGTCTACCACAAAGTCCCTTGTTGTGATCTGGCTTCTATTTTTTCCCTTGGAAATATAAAAATAAATGAGAAGTGTGAAGGATATAGTGGCATGTTATTTTCCACTTGTAGTTAGTGCAGTTCCCTAACTTTAATGTGACTTGGTTTAAAGTCTAGGTTAGTATTACTGAGGTGGATTTGTCTAGGATTGGTACTTCAGGAAATTTTGAAAAGTTCCTGAGACGTTGTAACTGAATATCTGTTTGTGAGCTGATTATAGGTCTTTCCCTCATTTAATGTTCATAGTCTTATTCAGGATTTGTCTGAACATGTGGATAGTATGTGTATTTGCTACCCATCTCTTGTGCAGCTGTGTCACAGGTGTGTATAGTCAGGACTTACTGCCATCACTGATAGCCTATCGAGTGAATAATTGGCATAGTAACTTCTCTTTCATACCTTTTTACATGATAAACACACCTTGTGCTTTTAAAAAAAATGGTTGTTACAACCAATTCTATTTGAGCAAAGCTTTATTTTGTTTTTTATAGCACTAAAGATGGTGTGTTTGCATATGCAAACACAAAAGACTTTGTTGAACAGATTGGATCTTTACATTGGGAATTGCTTTTGTTGCAAGGGCTTCCTGTCTGCTAACTGTATGTATGGCAGGGAGATGACTCTTCTCTCACCAGAAACAAGAAAAACACATACTAGACCACTCTAAGCCTTTCCCACTTAAATGTTCAGACTGTGAGGTGCCTAAATATATACATTGCAAGGAATAGGCATTTCTGGGACTTACTTACAACCTTTGCTCTGTTGGTGCTTAACTCCCTGAAGACCTTAATGGTGTTTGTCTGTATAGGGCAATCTTGACTCTTGCCCGAAGGGCTGATCATTGTGTTCAGAAATAGGAGTTTTACAGCTGGTATATGTGAATAGTGAAAGTATGTATGTAAAGCTGTATTACAACAAGAGCTTTTTTATGCAGTCAAGACAGCTGTGGAAGACAGAGGCAAGAACGCTAGAAATCTTTGCAAATGAGCAGGTATTGTATACAAGTATAGCAAAACATAGTAAGCTTTTAGCAGTTTGGTATTTCACATTGGTCATTAACCCGCTTGCAGGTTCACTCCAAGTTGAACAAATGACAGGTCAGCTGCCGTCCTGCTCAGTGGGAGAGAGGGGATCTTGGCTGATGGTTCCTCTTTCCCTTCTCTTTAAAGGAGGGCCACCCTGTAATGCAGTGTTAGTACTTTGCTAACTGCACATTAACTTTCATTAGCTCCTTTGGTACATGGCCAACATGTGATAGGCCTTATCAGAATATGTATTTTTGGTGAGACAATGAAGTGATCCTCGTTTCAGGTCACTGTGTCCTGGTTTTGTATTGAAGCTTTCTGTATCAACGGCAGTGTCAGTTCAGTAAAAAATCCTATGCATATCAGCAAAAAGATTCCTCCCAGCTGCAATGATCAGCAAAAACAAGAGTTTCAGACTTTGTGTTGCACAAGGGTGAATGATGAGGAAATCCATGTGTTAGCTTGTGTGAAGGCATAAGCCTGCATTAGCCTTAGGAGTCCTGTGGCAAGGCTGGCAGCATTAGAGATTGTCCTAACAGTGTTTTGAGCTGGAGTATTCTATGATTGTTGTATTTTAGAAAATATATACTATACCTCTCTGCTTCTTCTCTTCCAAGCCTGTCTTCTGTTTCCACAGAAATAATGGTCTTGTGACAGAATAATGGATTTTAATATATGTGGGTTTTTTATCAATATTGCTAATCTTGACATAGCTTCAGTTTTCTCTAGTCTCTGCTCTCCCTCTTCCTATGTAGGTTGTTTTTTTTTTTTTTCCAGTTGGTCAAAGCTGCTGAGTTTAGTTCCAGTAAAGATTAAGTGAAGTGCTTGTAGGAATAAACCTGCCAATAGTTTTGTTTCTGCCATGGAGGTGGTGTAATAAGACATGCGGCTCGGCAAATAAGCAGTAGTCTTGAAGTCTTTAAGGGTATAAAACAAACAAGGTTAGAGAAGAGAATGAAGTGCCAAATCTTGAGTGAGCTGTTGCACACACCTTCACGCAAATCCTAGTTGTCAGCAGATACTGAAGTTGGGAATAACAAAAGCAGACTCAGAGAGGAAGAAAGAGTATTGGGAGAAAAAAAAAAGCTAGATTGAGAGGATATTACGATGGTTCTTTCCTGGGTAGGGTGGAGTAGGGCAAGAAACAGTCAAGGTCATCAGTAACAAAATTGTATAGAACTGCAGTCACATGCTGCTAATTGAGATGGAGACATTTGAACAGTGACAGGGTCTGTAGTTACAGGTAATTAAATGCACCTCTGAACTTCAGACCATGAGGTGAATTACGGTGACTTAGTCCAAAACGGCCAGTGTGCAAACAAATCAGATTTGATTTGAATGATTCAATTAATTTGAATCAAATCAAATCATCAAAATGCCTGAGTATTCGAAGTCATGCTTGTGCTTCTGAACAAGTCATACTTTGAAAGGTGTTCCAGGAAGAAATGGGAATGATGATTAGGGTATGTGGAGTAAGAAATCGTAAAGCTGTGTAGTTATCACCAAAACGTTCTACATCTATGAGTCAATTCTTAATATACTACTCAGTTTTATTTTTAATTTTTTTATTAAATACAAATGTAGTTAGTAATTAACCATCTCTAAAGTGTTTCTTTGAAATATTGAGGGGAAAACAGATCAGAAGGCATCTGACTAAACAGATTGAGGATCTCATTTTGCATTACTTAAAAGAACACAGTCTCTATTTTAATGTGGAAAAAGCTAGAAGATTCATGAGTTGGAGATGAATGATGTAATGTGTTCCAGTAAATGATTTGTACTCCATTTCAGTAGAAGTTACTTTTTTATTGATTGAAAATAATCTTTATCATTTTCACATCTTTAGAACTATTCTAGTTCAGGGATGTCAAGTCAGATTTTCTGTACTATAGTACACAGTTGTTGGCTTTATAATAAAGGAAGAGTACTATTATTAAGTTTCCCTCCAGAAAGGTGTGCCTCTAACTGCATGAGCAAAACCTTGTATGTTTGTACATTACTAGATGCATAGATACATATGTAGTTTGAGTGATTGCATACTTTCAAAATCAGCATACTCAGGGTTTTTGTTCTCTTAGTTGACAAGTTTATTGATGGAATAACAAAACTATTTGTAAAATTAGTGTTACCCCAAAAAAGCGCAAAACCTATTTTTTTTTCCCCGCTAGATCAGCTGCTTTATTATTTATTCATTTATTTATTGACCAGACTTTTAAATTTTTCTGTTCTATAGTAAATGGCTGAAGTATACACTGAGGGTTTAACGAGGGGCAGGACAAATGAATGGTAGTGCATTCTGGTTATTATGTAGAGCCTATTCTTTATCCAGTTGATAACCCACTAATCAAAAGTACCTTTGCGTTTTAAGCCGGTTTCCATACAAGACTGTTCCTTGAATAGATTATTTCTTACTTGAACTTCTATAAACCAGGCCTTATACAGAATTACTGCTAATTACCAGTATATTCTCATGCTAATAAATGTTATTAGCAGTAACTTCCTTTTGGAAGGCATGGGAGAATTTCCTGGAGACTTGAGAAGTAAGTGGTTCTTTTCCAAATGGTCAATTCTGAAGCAGAGGAAAATATTTATTTAATTTCTGTGTTCTTAGGTACTGTTACATACAGTTGCTAGTGGAAGAATTTGGATTGAAACTACTGTAGGTTTTTTCATGTACAGCCTGCACTCTTAGATAACTCCGAGAAATGAGGGAGTGGGAACTGGGAACAGTTTCATGGAGGGGGGAGGGAGTGAACTGTAGTATCAGTTGAAAGTCAAGAGTTGGATCAAGGGGATTCTGAAGTGAGTATCTCTTCATATTGCCCTTGGCAAGAGCCCACACTGCATTAATAGAATGTGCAACCTTCTTACTGGATCACTCATAAATTACATGTGTAAGTACAATAATTTGATTAATTTTTTTCGTACTGCAATAAATCTATGTTCGTGCTTAGAACTTCCAGCTTGGTCTTAGAGTGCTTGCTTTTCTGTGTCACCTCACCTTGCTTCTATCTGTTCTTTCTTCCTTTTCAACATTGGAATCCCTCAGTTCTGTCCTTCCAATGGTTTTGGTTGGTTGGGGTTTTTTTTTTCCCCTAAAGGCAGAAGTTCCTTTCTCAGCTTAAGTTATATTGGAATTCGTCTCTTGCTCTGCCTGTGTTGGTTTTTCTGTTTATTTTAACTATGTATGGATTTACCTTTGTGTAAGAACACATAGGAAGTAACAAAAGGGAATTGATCAATTTACATTTGTAAATCGTAGGGTAAAAAGGTGGAAAGAACATTACGCAAGAAAGTCCTGGGATAAAAAATTTTATAATGAACTCAGCTGCCTATATTTTGTTTTAGATTGCAATTTGGAGTCGTGGAGGATTCACAGTCTTTCCACAATGGGAGAAAGGACAGATTGTACGAAGTCGCATAGCTCAGTGGCTGAATACAGCCCCGTCAATAAATCAGAGAGGACAGATCCAAGTGACAGCTGTGAAATGCAGGATGGAAACCAAAATACAATGCAACTGAAGAAAGAAATATCTTTGATAAATGGGATAAGCCTTATAGTAGGCAACATGATTGGTTCAGGTATCTTTGTCTCTCCCAAAGGAGTTCTCATCTACAGCAAATCTTATGGATTGTCTCTAATAATTTGGGCAATTGGAGGGATTTTTTCAGTCTTTGGAGCTCTCTGCTATGCTGAACTTGGAACCACTATTACGAAGTCAGGAGCCAGCTACGCATATATCTTGGAGTCTTTTGGGAGCTTCATCGCTTTCATTCGTTTGTGGACCTCACTCCTAATTGTTGAGCCAACTAGCCAGGCAATTATTGCCATCACCTTTGCTAACTACATAGTTCAACCCTTCTTCCCTTCTTGTGATCCTCCATATTTGGCTTGCCGTCTCATAGCAGCTGCTTGTGAATGTAAGTATTTCTTGAAATTTACTACGGTAATTTTTTATCCAGGGTTAAGCTTTTATTAAAACAAATCCTACCAAGTCCCAGAGTTGTTGCATACTGAATCTGCAACGGTTTGAGTTACAGTGACGAAAAGAACAATTTCCAGCACGTGAATAACTTGCAGGTACTCAGTCAGTGGATTACCATTTTCTCATTCAGAAGCAGAACAAAGTATTTAACTCTTCCAAGTTTACTTACATGGGAAAATGGAGGAAAAAGTTTGTTTCCCCTCAGAGAGGTATATTAAATCAAACCTCAAGATACTCAACCTCAAGTTGTTGCAGAACAGCTCTTATGCTATGAATTCTGCTGTAATTTATTTTACAATAGTTTCTCAATGTAGACATGCTTAAGTAATTACTCTCGTAGGGTTTCAAAAGATCATTCATTCAAGATTATTCTTTATGCTCGTGATTAACATAACATCAAAAAGTTTTACCTGTTGTAAAGCTTTTTTTGAAAAGCAGAAATTTTGTGTGCACATAAAACATTGAAATATTTGTAATCAGATAGCTAGCTCAGTCAATATGAACAACTGTCCACGTGCTTCAAATGAGGACTGTTCTGCTGATCAAGAGAATGAAGCTGTATGATTGTACTGTATGTGTCTTAATTTTAGGTATTTCCTATTAAAAGTGTTCATATGCATATTTACATTTCCAGTAAATAGTGAAAAATATATTTCAGAAAGTCTGGATGGCAATCCTTTGTCATGTACTTATCATCATGTGCTGTAGAGTCTGCCATGCCTATTGACCTGATGCTTTTATCATAATGCTAATACAGAACTTGGGCTTTTTATTGCCAACAATAAGCTACAGGGAGGAGCTGTGCTGCTCCTAGCTGGTTCTTTTTTGAGGCAACAGGGAGTCTGTTGAAATAGCTCTAATGTTCCTTATTACAGTTGTCTATGTAGGACTAGAAGAGGGGAAAGACAGAGGGAGCAGTAGTGTGTGCTTTAAATATTTGACCTCTATAACTAGTTCTGAACATAATAGCTTCCTCTTCCATTTTTGTAAGTTAATTTGTTACTGTTGGGAAAGCACTAATGTGCTGGTCCAGGGCCGAATAGGAGGAAGAATAATCGCAAACTTCTTCCAAAAAATCTGTTACCTTACTCAGTTCTGTTCCCTCCATCTCCCTCTTCCCTTCCAAATGTGCATCCACATTTTGTTGTGACAACTTCAGGAAAGAAATGAAGAACTTGTAATGTCATGTTCACTTTCTTTAAACAGATACTGTCCCAAGGTCTCCTGGCACAGATTCAGGAGTGTGGGGGAATCTGCTCTTCCGTTTAAAGTATCTGGCATCTGAGGGGATTTAGCCCTTATGAGAAGCAGTTTATCAAAAGGCAAGAAATTAAGACAAAGTGATTCAATTAAAGTGATTATAGAGTAGATGTAGAAAGACAATGTCATGTCCTCTACACTTGCTGCTAAGAGAGGGGATTTAGCACCTTTTTCTTTAGTGGAGACATAAGAGAGCAAGATCACTCTCATGTAGGTGGAACAACTTCAGCAATCCATTTTATGGTTTAAATGCTTGTTCTGCCCTGCTCTAGGTGTCAGTGCGGAGACTCTTCCCCCTGCTCTACAACTTCATTTAGCTGTTCCTGTTAAAGCCTACACTTCTCCCTGGCCTGTCAGGGCTGATGTTGTGTGTCAGATCCTTAGCTCTGGATACGATTAATACTTTGTTAATGAAGTTGCTGGGAGTGGAAGTCTGAACATTGGTTAGGTACAGATTGTATGCGAGAATGGGTGGGTTTGTTGTGGGGTTTCTTTTTATGTTTTTTTTTTTTTTTTTTTTTAAACTTTAGTAATAATACTAGATCTAGTGTGAGATCAGTCTTAGTGTTATACAGCATTACTTTGTCAATCATTTTGGCAATGGTGTGGCATCTTGTGCTACAGAACTGAATTTGACAGTTCTCAGGAACCTGAAGTAGCTAAATGATAATTAAGTTGAAGAAAACATGAAAGAATAATTTTAGTAAAAGAAAGAGGGAGGGGATGTGGCTTATTCAGGTTTTTGATTATATTTTTTTTTTCTTCTAAGATATCAGAGGCAGAGTAGCATTTCATCTGAAGTACAGACCAAGCCCTGACTCACTAAAATAAGGAGTTAATAATAATTACTCCCAATGAAAGTTGCTTAAAAAAAATGAAATTAATGGCTGAAATAAACCCTGTGAGCAAATACTCCATAGATAATACTGATTATTAATACTGAAGAGCAGAGACTTGTTTTTTTCCTGAGGGCTCTTTGGGAGCTGCAGCAGCCCTGACTTTTGAAATTTGATACGACTGTTTTTTTCCCCTCAGCTTGCCAAGCTCAGTGGAATCTTGTTCAGCTATTCCACTTGGCCAGACTGTCTAGTATACTAGTGTCATGCTTTTGAGATAATTTCCTTTCTTTTGTTATCTTTTTAAAATTATTACTTTTCTATTTGGTAACTGTGCTAAGTACATTCTTATCTTAATAGTATCACATTATTCTTGGATTATGGGAAAGGAAATAATTTACCACATCTTTTAATTTAATGTTGATTTTCTACTACCTTACTCCTTAAACAATCAAGTTTAGTTTTTATTTATATGCATGCTTGAAATACATAGTACAAGAAAATTGTTTGGGCATAAAAAGTGCAGTAGAATATAATCACATTTTTACTAGGTAGAGAAAAGTGAGATTTGGGGAAAATATTTAAACTTCCGGGTTGGTATCAGTAATGTAATGGTAATCTAGATACGAAAAATATGCACTGAATTAGTCTTTTGTTCAATAAAGAATACTGAAGATACTGAATCCTATTCAATATTCAGCATTTGAGGTCAGGCAGAAGTTGTCTGGCTCTCCACTTGAGGAAAAAGTAATAAATGCAAAAGCAAAATGTTGAGAGCCATGAGAACAACGTATTTCAACAATAGCTTGAAAAGTGTTTATTGGGGAAGTTGATCATATGAGTAAGTTTAGTCAGACACTGTTACCAAAATATTTGTGACATCTGAAAGTCTCACTTCAAGTTCCATTACAATCTTGTGAAACAGGTCTGACACTGATTTATTTTGGGATAGAGGGAGGAATATATTCAGAATACTCCTTACTTACTACCAGTTCTTAAAAATGCAGATTAATCTTGAATTAGCTGTAAAGCATATGTTATTTGGTCAGATCTGTTCTAACCTCTACTTAGTAATAGTTTAATACAACTGGAAAAGAGTATTGAGTCACTTGTGACCATATTCAGTATTGCAAATACTCCATGGAGGTTGAACTCATCCTCAGACTAACAAGGAAGGGGAAAAAACTTCTCACACACTATTTTAATATGTTTGCCTAAAGGAATTTCTAGATAATCTTTAATTTATCAGAACAATGTTGATACATTGAAATTAATTATGTAATGGTTTCTTTAGCTTCAGGATAGTTGCAGAGTGCAGCTGATGAGGGGTAATGTTAGGAAAATGGGCATGTAATCAGAGAAGAGGAAGATCTTCCATCTTTTGAAACAGTGTGTTTAGAACATCTGTTTCCTCCTGTTTTGTTTAAACCAGTGTGTTTTCAGTACTGGTGTATTCTGTTTAGTTTAACCTAAGTATTAGTATAACAGGTAAGTGCATATTTAGATTACAATTTAAAATCTTTGAAAAATGAATTAAACTGAATATTGTTCAAATAGTCTTTTCATTTTTCTTTTTTTCTCCCCCCCCCAGGTCTTCTCACATTTATAAATTGTGCCTACGTTAAATGGGGAACACGAGTGCAGGATATATTTACTTATGCAAAAGTCACTGCTCTTATTGTCATCATCATAACCGGACTTGTTAAAATATGCCAGGGTAAGCGTATAAAATTAAAGCAAAGGTTTGTATTTATCAGTTAAACTGAGTAACTGGTCTAAAGACTGTGAAATACCTCTGTATGTGTTATCAAATCCCTCAGTACAAGCATAATATAGCCACTTTGAAAACACCAATAATACCAATGTTAGGCATTATCATGATATTGTATCATGAGAAGCTATCCTATCTCAGTTGACTTTGAACTGGGTAAAAGAAGTAACTGATTGCTCAGCAATGTTGTTCAATTTACAGCCTGCAGTATGGAATAATAAAGGAAATGAAAACAGCAAAATACAGAGCTAGCAAAGTACGATGGGAGTAGAGAAAGCTGTAAATTTCTGTAAGGAACATACTACTTTAGAGTGAGATCAACTGAATATTTTTTTTACAAATGAATTTTGTGCAAGTCTGAAAGTGACTGAACTTAAAGTAAAAATAGATTTGTAAGAACACGTAAGTAGATTTGTGAAACAGCAGCTCTTTTGCTCAAATCATGAGTTCTATTATAGCTATTGAGAATTAGAAAGTTGCTGGGGTTTTCGATTTTTTTTTTTTCCCTAAATTTGTGTGTGTGTTGGGCATTATGTCTTCAAGTTAGAGGAATTCTGAACTTAGTTTTGTTCTTATCCCTTTCTTTGGGGAGAATTTATTGGTGTGTTAGCTTAAAAAAAATTACCCTGCTTTCAAAGCTGCCATAAAGGTCTTTCCTTGGCAGTCTGGCAATTTGTGTCCTTTGTTCTAACCAGTTATTGTTGAAAGTCAATGAGCAAGGTAATTATTGTGAACGGAACAAGAATATGCATATGCAAGCACCGTGCTGGAGTGTTTAATCCTTAGCACATCTGCCCATACCTCGTTGTGTAGATACTGAGCTTGTTCACTACTAACTTCCTTGACATAGTCTCCCTTCTGTGTTTCTAACTCAGCAGTTACTCTGCCCGTGTCTGAGCCAAGGGAATAGCAATGTCTGTTTAGGATAAAAAAGAGAAAGAAGTGAGGATATTTTAGAGGCCTCAAATATTTGCCTGGCCAGTTTTGATGAAATCTAAACATTTCAGGATGCATAGCACAGGGCACGTTTTCGAGTTACATAGTTACTCACCTCTCTGTATTTGGTGTTTTTGTGTGTGTGTCTGCATATGTTAAATAGTCTGAATATATAAAACTGCCATTGATGAGCTTGTCTTGACTTGTTTAAAGTCAAAAGATGGCACAAGCTCTCGCAAATAGCGGTGCAAAAAAACTATACACTTTTTCTCTTAACTTGGGAAAATTTTATCTCGAGTAACAATATTTTATGTTCTGTTAATTGTTCTCAGTTTTCTATTTTAATAGCTAAAACTTAAACATCCATTTAGTTGCGGGGGTTTTTGGTCATAGTTATCTAAAATTAACGGTAATCTTTGTTTTCCGCATAGGCTATATGATTGAAAATTTAAAAGGATATAAAAAGATAGAATGGATTATTTTATAAATATATATGTTATAAAAAAATACCCTTAGCCTGAGTACTGTCATTACCAGTTGTTTGTAGCTTTGTCTGAACTTAACATTACTAAACTTTTTGTGCCATTGTGGACAAACTAGTGTTTACGTATAGAACAGTATCATCCGTAGAGCATAATTTTTACTGGTTTAAATGTCATGCTTATTCTCATGGCTGAAGCACAGACTAGAATTGGTAAAAGGGCTTAATAAGCAGCTTTGAAGGAATTAGGGTTTCTGAGTTTTTTTGTATTTGTGTGCCAAATCGAAAAAAAGTTACTTGCTGTATTTTATTATCCTGTACTCCATTGCATCTCTTCCACGCTCAGGACATTCATCGCACTTTGAGAACTCTTTTGAGGGATCCTCTTTTGATATCGGCGACATTTCCCTCGCACTCTATTCTGCCTTGTTCTCTTACTCTGGTTGGGATACGCTCAATTTTGTAACGGAAGAGATCAAGAACCCAGAAAGGTAAACGATTTGAGCTTTCTAAATCTGGATAGTTCCCAAGTTGCTCGTTTTGTGACTCTCTTCACTAAGGAGTTCTGAGCTTATACAGAAACAAGTAGAACTGCTCTATACTTAGATGGTAAGGCTGTGAACAGCCACTAGCAAAGATTTACTGGTTTTAAACCCCATTAAAAATGGGAGGGGAAAAAAAAAAAGGTAAGAATAAATAAGTCTGGACGATTGCAGGATGCTGTATTCAGTGCTTGATAAGCTTTCAGTTCAAGATGTTGCTACGGTTTATTACAATAGGTGTTAATGTTTCAGTGAGAGTTACATAAGTGTAGTCTGCTGTGTTTATCTATGCAATAATTCTGATTTAATGTTTGAGAATGTTATCTTTTCCATGAATTTATCCTCTAAAAGTGTGACTGACTAATCTTGTTCAGTTGCGAGTCTGTAAGCAGACATCTTTATGTTAAAAACAGGATCCCATTTGATCATTTTTATTTCCTATTATAAGCAACAGCTCAGATTGCTACAACTGAAGATAAAGAATGGAAGAGAGATTTTTTTTTTTTTTTTTTTTCAATTCTCCCAACTGATGTTGACTTTTGCAGTTTGTTCTGTTAGCCCTGAGTTCTATGCTGTGCCTTTATTTAACCAGGAAAGTTATCTATTAAAAAGATAAAATAGCAGATAAGTATTTTAACTCTAAAAATAGCTCTTTTTAGTCAGACTGAATTTCAGATTGACAGTGTTTCCTTAGATTGTCTTGCAAAGATCTGTTACACGTATTCAGAAGAGGCGTATGTTTTGTGTTTGCATCAGTCATTTGGTCCTTCAAATTGGTTTGGTTTTTTTTTCTGCTGAAAGAGCTCCCCCTTTCAGTGCTGTTGCAATGCCTTTTCATCTTTTTAAAGTGTATTGTACTGCGTTATCAGTTGGGTAACTCTCATATTAGATTTATTGTTTTGAAAAATAATTTTTCTCACAGGATATTCAGCTGATGAAAATTTCTTTAGATTCATTTGCTATTTATAGGCATCAGTGCCTAATCCAAGCTTTGTTCTTGGTAACGATTGTAGCTAATACAACCTTCAAATTGCAGCTTTCTACATTGACAATTCTTGGGAATAATGAGATGTTCCAGACTTCTATAAAATTACTCCAAGAATTACCTATTTTTTCATATTCACTTGATTCGTAGTGCTCTCATGCTTATCCAGTCAAAAGTTGCAAGCCACAAGTTAAATTTGAAATAGTCCCTTGGCTTTAATCATGGGTGATGTAAAGTCCTTAAAATGCCATTTCAGCTTTTTGTTACATTATGTAACATTTCTGAATTAATTTCTAATTGGTTTTCTAATTCTGTTTCTTCTGTGTGCTGAGGTTCACAGGTCTCTTACTGTGAGCGTGCAACCTGGAAGCAGAGTCAGAACTCCCAGTTACTAATTTACTGATTTATATGGGGGGGGTGTGGGTGTGGTGTGTGGTTGTTTTTCTGCTTACACAGCATCAGACAGACCCAGCTGGAGTTCCAGGCCTCAGGAAATTTTTGAGGAAACTTCCAAAGTGCATTTCATTTTTCTGCTTTGTTGGGTTTTTGTGGTTGTTATTGAAAACCGTGTCTATGGCAAATGTTCATCCATGTCACCATGCTGTGTTTGATTTTAAACTGGACAAATGTGAGAGTAACACTCTGAGTTCTGCTTTCCCTTTTGAGACATTCAAACATGTGTGCAAGCTTTGGGGAAGGAATAAGGCTGAGAAAAGTCAAAGCTTGAAATTAAAAGTTTGCTTCTGCTTCTGCTCTGCAGAGTTTCTCCCTGTGGAGCAGCAGACTCAGGGCTGTGAGTTTATCTCAGCTTTAAACTAAATCTTATCTCTTTACCTCTAGAGCTTTGCAGTGTTTCCATGTCACTCTAGACTTTTTTTGTATTACTTTCTAGACATGTGTTTGCTAGTAAGATGTACCACTTCCAGAGATTCACCACTGTGCAGCAGTTTTGGATCTGCCCTTTGCACCTCTACTTTCTGCAGTTATGCAGCCCCATTATTTTGTTCTCTGCAGTGATGAGTGCAGATGAGAAGATCAAGGGTTTCGTTTGGTTTGGTTTAGTGGATCTCCCTGCATCTGTTCTAGAAGTAGATGCTAGAAGAACAGCAGCATTCCCCAGGGAGAATGAATGCCGTGACTCAAGAGCTCTGCCCCTTTGTGTTCTAGTTGTGGTAATTAACAGGGCCAGTAGGAAATATTTTAAAGTGTGTAAATTTGAAGGCTGTTATTACTGATCTGGAAACCCTGAAGTCAGGATACTTGAAAAGCAGTTGTATGGAATCCCTTTTTACACTTAACTTAGGTTTTAAGTTATTGCAAAAAATTCTATTTATTCCAGTATTAGAATTTCTAGTTTTAAAAGAAACCAAACTATTCCAGAGATTCCTATTTTGAAATCTTTATTCTGTCTTCATGCCTTTTATCTCTAAGGTAAAGGATGTAAATAAATAAGTTTATTCTGTTATTAATCGATTTTTTTTTCCTGGCTTGTGGGTTTTGGTTTTTTTTTTGTCTTACAGGAACTTGCCACTTGCTATTGCAGTGTCTATGCCAATTGTGACTGTTATCTATATTATGACCAATATAGCTTACTATACAGTGCTGGATGTCAAAGCCGTTCTTTCTAGTGATGCTGTGGCAGTGGTAAGTTGACCATGCGGTATTTGCTATATTATTCACTTTTCACCTTTTAGGGATGCATTTCATTTTGAGGAACAAAACAGGAAAAATCCCTAGTTTCTTATAGTACTTCACTGAATACAGGAGGACAGAACAACTCATCATGAATAATTTAATCTTAAATAGAAAAGTAGGTAATGAAATTACATATAATAATAATATATTGTCAGATTTATTAAAACAAGCACAGATCCATCTTGTTAATGTATTTTGCGAAGATGCTAATTAGACTGGTGCACTTTGAGACGATTGTAAATTAGGCTTATTAGTACATAATTGTCTTCTCTCATCCTTCATGCTGCAGTATTTAGAAAGCTGGAGCAGTATGCAGAACAGTGTTGCACGGAGCTATGTTCTATTGAGCTAATAATTGGTGTGATGCATATCTGTAAATGGATGTGTTGCAGCTCAGCTATGACAAAGTTTAGCGTTGTATCTCTTTTTTAATAATAATAAATTAATAAATCAAGTCACTATCTTCCCAGCTTTGTATTAATTCCAACAAATTTTAATATTTTTAAATTCCTTATTTTTGTATATGGAGGGAGGTTTGAATCCAGTTAAAATATATCAGCTTCTTAAAGTAAAAGCTGGTCACAGCATGTTTTATACTTTAAGCTAATCATTAAACAAAAGTGAAGGGTTTTTTTTGCCCTGTAGCTAGTGAATTAATTGGATAGTTCTGGTTACTATATGCTTTAGACTTAAGACTTGGAAAATTTAATCTTCTTTTTGGTTATTTAAATTGGAGGAAAATAAATAGCTATCCTCCCTTTTAGATTCCCAAGTGGCTTCTAAAATGTAAGTAGTTAGACTATGGACAGAGAGTTTTAAATACATCAAAATGAAGGAGCTATTCACTCTGTTCCCATAGAGGCATGATTAAAAACTGGCTTAGCAAATCAAACTCTTGTTTCAGGTATTTAGGCAGATGGTTCCACACAGGCACTTACTTGACTTTCTTTCAAACTTGAGAAATATTTATATTTAATGTAAGCTTTCAGAATAGTTTATGGTAAATGTGGGATATAACTTGTTATTTCAAATGTAATTATTCAGATGTTTATTTCAAAATGTATTGAAAGTAAATACATTTTAATTATTTGCCTCTTTTTAGCTGGAATATGGAAATACAAAGTTTTCATAAAATATATTGTGAAAAACTTGGTAAAACACTTCAGAATGAAACACAACAAGACAAGGACAGAAAATATTTAATTTTGAATCAGCATATGCTAAGGGGTAATAAAATCTCCAGGAATATTTATTTCTGTTGTAGGCTATGCTATCCCATATAAAGTACCTTCCAGTGACTCATAATGGAATTTTAATTCTTGTCTAGAATTAATTAATCCAGACAAAATTAAAAGCCAATACACAGTCCACCGTCAGTCCCAACTTCTGTAAAGCAATGCACCATCGTTTTTTTCTAACAAAGACTCGGAAAATACACTCCTTTGACAGCAGTGAAATTCTGCAATCCAGCCTATCCTCTAAGAGTATTCTGTGCCTACTCTACTGCTTCTGGCCTTTGTCATCACAGAGGTTTATACAGCCATTTGGTGAATGGGATCAGGAAGACTGATCCCCCCTGGGAGTTTGGGGGAATGACTCACTGTGGGCCTGTCCAGTCTATGTTGCTGTACACATCAAGTGGCAGCACTGCAGTGGCAGTGGGTGGCCAGATAAAGGAGGGACGATGGATGCCTGAACCTTACTACACACGTGAAACCCAGGCCTAAATTTTTGTGATTTTTATATAGACTTCATTTAGTTGTTCTTTGACATTGTTCTTGACCAAAAGTGAGTATATATTTATTTTTGTGTGTGTGTGTGTACGTTTATGTATATACACATGCTGTGTAATTTTACATGAACTGGACACATCAGATCTTCCTCTCTAGTATAGGATGCATCTGGACATGGAGGAGAAAAAAGGAAGACTTAAGAATGGTATAAATCCGTAGTCAATCTAATTGCATGCAGAGATATTGGGTGACCAGGATAAGAATGAAAAAATATGTTTGCAATTTCCGAAGTTGTTAGGGGATTTGCTTCTTGTGCTAATTTTAATGAAACTTAACCAAATGAATGACTTAGAAGTCTAGAGCTGTGCTTTTTCACTAGATCTCAGGATTGCCAAATACTTCCACTTAAAAGTTTAACTAATGTTCTATCTAGAGGCGTTTTTGCTGAGACATCTCATCAGCTGGCAAACAGTGGTCTTCTGATTGCCACTACTTATATCCCTTTTAGAATGACAAGGTGAAAGTGCAGCTGAAGTTTAATATTTAACACATGACTTATTAAAGATTCCTTTTCATTGCTGATATGAATTTAATTGCCCCGTTTTATGACACCAACTTTAAGCTTGATCTACCAATACATTAGCAAGTAGTGTGGACCACTGGAAAGGTGTCTGTAGAGTGGAACAGTTGACACTGAGGACCTGACATACACAGTATACATCCTTCAGGGGTATTTTTACTTTGGACTACCTCTAGTGAGGTCCCATGGACTGAATGCTTATGTGTGGTTGGATTGCAGTAGGTATGCTCTTGAAGTGCATCTTTCAATTTAGCCGGCTCTAAAAGGGAAGCTTCCTTTACCTCCCATGCTAAACAATGTGAACCAAAAAGCAGTAAGTGGCAGTAATTGGGAGAGTTGCTTCAAAAGTGCATTTGCGGTCCAAATTAAAACACTCATAATGCACCTGTAGTTTTCTAGTGAATAGGGGAAAAAAAAGAGCTAATGATTGTAATGGTCTGTATTTGAAAACCTTCCTATAATACAGAAATGTAAAAATCTTCATGGTGAAATTTCTCTGGGTGGTCGAAGAGAATTTTATCCTCAGTGGAATCTTTAAGAAGACTTGGGGCATTGTGGTCAGTGGATGAATGAAGAAAGGAGATGAGAATTAAGCCATTCAAAAAACTAATCTGATGAAAATGAGCCACTTTGATCTGCTCACATGTTCTACATGTGATATATGATACAGATTGCTGTAGTTTCCTTATTGCCCTCTATGTAGTTGTAGGGTGAAACTTAAAATAATTTTTTTTTAAAGAAAAAAAGTAGTAATATTGCTGCATTTTAGAACCTTTTGTGTAGTAAAGCAGCAGTTAAATTTAATCTTTCCTTGCTGCTATTCTGGGAAGGAATGGAGTAGCTTTCTCCTATTCATTTCAGTCAAGAGGCTTTGAGCTGGAAAGGGGGGGGAAGCTGTTTCCAGTTTCTAAATTATGAGAGTAGAAGTTTTAAGTAAAAGAAATACTGCTAATAGTGTATCTTTGGACATCACATTGCATACTGTTTTTCTTGGTGGCTGGGAGGTGAAAGAAGTCTTACCGAGGGAAGATATGGAACAAAATGATAAAATGTCCTTCTTTTACTTCAGTATTAGCTTCATTGTGGTATAGTCCCAGTGTTGGGGCTAAGAAACTCTTTTTTTTTTAAGCTCTTTCTTATTGAAGTAATTTAAGTAATACAGCAACAGCTAGCTTAGAAGTTCTGCAGATGCTCTTCAGACGGTTGCTGATCATGTAAAAATCGCTTCCTTTTTCAAAGATTCCTGTCAGAGTTTCACAGTTGACTTCTCTTTTACCTCCTTATACAAACCATTGCAACCCTTACTGTTAAGTTTTATGCATATGAAGCAGTTACTCTGTAGCACAAACACAAATAAATAAAAGCAGAAATTTTACCTCGCCGTCCCCTGTCAATGAACAAGTATTTTTTTTTACATCAGAGAGAGCCACTGTATTTTTTGTTTGTGAAGAGGGCAGCTGGCTCCACAAGCACTTTTTGGGCTGCTTCATCTTCTAACAGGAAAGAACATACTGGCGGCGAGTGCGTAGCTTCCAGTTACCTGCTTCCTGTGCTTAGTCATGGCTGGGGTTTTTTGACTGAGTTCATACAATGGGTGATATTTGGCAGCTTGCTTCTTTTACTTGGAAAAGCTAAAAATGATTCCTGGTTAAAGCAAATGGTTGCCTTGCATAGCTGGCTGTCATCTTTCTTGGGGCGGTACAGCTTTGTCTGTAGATTGGGGATAAAGATGACGACTTCAGCTGCATCTTTGAATACCATCTTGCGAGTCCAGCATTGATCGATCCCATTTACCCTGGTGTACTCATATTCTAGAGGAGACTTACTTTGCTTTGACATGTCCTCTTCCGCAATGAAACAGGAATGTGGGAGGCTGTGTGTTTTCAGCCGTTTTATTCTTCTTTGGTGTATAGTTGAACAAAGGATGAGTCTCTTTCTTCTAACTGAATTCAGCCAGAAATTCTCCAGTTACTCTTAGACCTTTTGGGTATTACTTCTCTTCCTTCATTTGGCCAGTCACTGGCTTCGTTTGTGAAGAGGAAAATCTGCTTGTCTTTGGCTGCCAGTGTCACGTCCACCTTCTTTGCTTGCAGTGGCACCTCCCAGTGCGGTTCCTTTGGACAAAACTTACATTCTGTAACTTATGATGGAAGAACTTTTCATTAGGGACAGGCAGTTGCTTTTAGAAGAGAGTAAGTAATTTGCCTTCTTTCTTGGGACTAGCCGTAATTCACTACCAATGCAGCATTCCTGTTGCCAGGTATGTAGCAGTTCTCTGGCTTTGGAGGCCAAGCTGAAAAGTTGAGCCAGAACTTAGGAGTGCTACATAATATTTTCAGTATGAGAAAGATAAGAGACTTTGGAAAACACTGATCCCTTATACTATAGCTAGCTATTAAAAATGCTAAGAACAGGATAAATGCCTGAGAAGATTTAGATGAAGTATCTTCAGCACCTCTGTGAAGACATAAACGAAACTGTTTTACTGTTGGAGCTGGCTTCTGTAAACTTCATGCGGGCCCTGTGGAAGAGACATGTTACATGCAGTAGACGTGCAATATATTAACGCAGCAGAGTAGTTCTGGTTTCTCTTACCATAAGATTGTATTGAGTGACCAAAAGATGAGGAGAGAATTTCATGCTGGACCTTGCGCTGCACTGAAACCTTTTTCTGCAAGAAAAGGCATTGCCAATAATACAAGGAAAGAATTATATCTGTTGGAGTAGAATCAATCAACAGAATGGTGGTTGAAAGAAGAATTACAGGAAACGTGAACGTTTAAATTGCTTGCTTTTGCACCTTTACAATTTTCTGACTCTTGTTTTGAGTTGCTATGCGCTCTCTTTCCTTTCTTTAATATACGTGACGTTAAATCTAATTTGGTCAAACTGAACAGATGTCATACGGTATCTTGACAAATTTAAGCTATGGCAGTGGAAGAAAACTTCATCTGCTCAGTGGCTTTTTTGCATGTGCGGCTTCCTGATTGCCATAAATCATAGCTTCTTTGTTTCCTTTAGGAAGGTAGCTCCTTAAAGGCCTGAGAAGCTAAAAATTGAGAAAACAGACTGTAGTTCTGATTGCCCAATCTTCCTGTACTGCGGGAATGTATTACACTCAGCCTCCAGAGAAAAGCCAAAGCAGAATTAATTGCACTTCCAAGATACTAGTCAGGTTGCTCATGTATGTTAATCTCCTTATACTGCTCTATATGAGTTTCGGGGTAAGAATGTTCTAGGACTGAGCCTGGAAAAGCGCGCATGTGCAATAGGCTCTTGAAATGAGTTACCTAAAGAGGCTCTGTAGGTGCCTTTTAAACGTTCCTAACAGAAACCCCTC
The DNA here is from genome assembly GCF_965183815.1 of Platalea leucorodia. Lineage (NCBI taxonomy): Eukaryota > Metazoa > Chordata > Aves > Pelecaniformes > Threskiornithidae > Platalea > Platalea leucorodia. The sequence goes on from NC_138830.1 coordinate 37,152,555, forward strand.
CTAATCTTTGGGTATAGTTTTGTGTAAGTTTCTTATTCATGTTAGCCTACGTTCCCTTTGCATTTATCCATCTGATGAACGCTGTTTAGTGCTTTGCCAGCCTAGCACGTGCTCGCAGCTCCATATGCTGTCAGCGTAGTCTGACATTTTTTGTGGGTCTCTAAGTGCAGTAGGAACATTCCAATAATCATTCTGCTGTTTCTTTCTTTGTAGTTGCATTGACCAATTGCAATATGGGTAATGTCCTACTGAAATATTACCCATTCCAGTCTTGTTTGTCGTTACGCACTTGACATTTGAAAGATTAGGGTTCCATACATCCCAAATTTGAAGGTTAGTTTCATTCTTTTTGGTGAATTTGGGATTTATCCACAAATTATTCCAGGATGTATTGAAAGGAATTGGTATTCCTGTTAAAGGCACTCCCTTATTGCCGCTTTTGGGAAAATAAGTACACACCCAACAATCATTTGTGTGTAAGGTTTGAGCATTTTCCTGGGTCATAACAAAGTGGAGATTTTGATTGCATTGTGAGTCCGGCCAAATTTGGCTCGTGGTTACTATGATTGTCATAGATGAAATGTAAAGTCCAATCATAATCTTTTCAGTTTCAGTTTGAGGGGAGTCTGCTGTTCTATTGTCCATGGAGCGCGAGCCTTTTTAATCCTGGAATAGTGGATCCAGGCAGCGTGCTTCTCCAGCTTGACCGCAGTGTAGGTCGTGAGCAGAACTTGGAAAGGGCCGCTCCATTTTTCTTCGAGGGAATCACCTGAAATATTTTTAACATAAACCCAATCTCCAGCTTTAAACAGATGTATCGGGGAGTCTAAACCCCATGCTCTATTGGACATCACTAATTCATTTACCTTTTGTAATTGTTTCCCTAATGCTGTTAAATATTGTTGCAGATTAACCTCTCCCACCTGGGTAAGATCTTGCCCCTGATACCTGGTTTGAAATGGTCTCCCATATAGGATTTCAAAAGGGTTTAATTTTTCCTTAGTCCTTGGTTTGGTTCTGAGTCTTAGCAAAGCAATAGGGAGGGCTTGATCCCATCTTAAATTGGTTTCCTGACAAATTTTACTTGGTTGTGTTTTTATTAAATGGTTCATTTTCTCCACTTGCCCGCTTGCTTGCAGGCGATAAACTGTATGTAATTTCCAATTGATTCCTAAAAACTTACTAACTTGCTGGACCACTTGTGATATGAAATGTGGTCCCCTGTCAGATGACATCGCCTCTGGTACTCCAAATCTAGGAATAACTTCCTTTAATAGAATTCTTGTTACCTTTCGGGCTTTATTTGTTTTGCAAGGGAAGGCTTCAGGCCATCCAGAAAAAGTGCCAGATAATACTAGCAAATACCTATATCCCCCTTTTCTGGGGAGTTCCGAGAAATCTATCTGCCAATTTTGACCTGGAACATTTCCTTTGCTGATATTTCCAAATTTCATACGGTTTTCTACTTTTTGGTTGTTCTTTAAGCATGCTTCACATCTATTAACTACAGTCTTTAAATTCTGATATAAATTTCTAGCTACAATTTGCTTAATAAGAGAGTTGTATAAGGCTTCAGTTCCCTAATGAGTTTTGTCATGCTCTGTTTTCATAAGTTTCCATAATATGCTAAAGGGAACTATTATTCTGTTATCTTTCAACAGTGCCTGATGGGCCGATTTCAGCTCCTAAGTTAGTGATCAGCTTTTGATCCTTTTCATCATATTCAATTGTTTCAGGTGGCAAAGATTTTTCAGGAATTATACTTAATACCTCACCTTGTTCTGCAGCTCGCCTTGCCTCGTAATCATCCAATTTATTTCCCACTTCCCTGTCAGTGTTACCTTTCTGATGTCCTTTGCAGTGCATAATTGCCACTGCTGACGGAAGTTGTACAGCATCTAAAAGTCGCAAAATTATATCGGCATGTTTTATACCTTTCCCTTGAGCAGTCAAGAGTCCTCGTTCCTTCCAAATTGCTCCATGGGCATGGACTGCACCAAAGGCATATTTTGAATCCATCCAAATATTTACTCACAGCCCTTCGGCCAGCTCCAGCGCTCTCACCAGGGCAATTGTTTCAGCTCGTTGTGCAGATGTGCCCTTAGGGAGTGACTTTGCTTCCACCAGTCAGTCTGTGGTGGTTACAGCATATCCTGCCATTTGAACTCCATTCTTTACGAAACTGCTCCCATCAGTATACCACGGTTCAGTTGGCTTCCTCCAGTGGCTCCTCCTCCAAGTCTGGTCTGCTCGCATATACAGTTTCTATAGTTTCTATACAGTCATGCACGAGTCTTCATTTCCTGTTTATCGCTTAAAAAGGAAGCAGGGTTGATAATTGTAGATATGACTTTTTCTGTGTCATCCTGTTCCATCAAAACTGCTTGATATTTCAAGAATCTTGATGGTGAAAGCCAGTGTCCCCCTTTTTGTTCTAAAACGGAGGGTCCCACGTCTCTTTCCGAAACCTCCTCCTCACTGTCTGGGACCGTTGGAGAGGTTGAAGTTGAAGCTGGTCCCGGACCCGGGGGTGCTACATGGTCCTCTATCCTTTCCTCCGGCTTTCTGGGTCTCTCTTTCACCTTCAAACACCTCTGTCCAATACTACACGGTGAACAACACCGCTTCAGCTTCCCTAACTCTTTCTGATTTTCCAAAGCCAACACCGTGGGATCTTGGGGAGCAAAATTAAAACCACAATCTTTCTGCCACTCGGGGTGATTTTGGAGGGTGAAAAACATATCCGCATACAGAGCTTTGTCCCATTTTCCCTCCCTCCTTAAAAATAACAGGAGTTGCAACAAGGTATTATATTTCAGAGTCCCATTCAAAGGCCACTTCTCTTCATCTTCTAATTTATACAATGGCCACCACTGATTACAATACTTGATTAAAGTTTTCTTATTCACATTTCCTCCAGGAGAACCCCCTATGTCCTTCCAGTGATATAAAATGCAACCTCATGGAGTTTTCTTTGGTATCTCTTTACTTTGCTGTGACCCTCTCATTTTATTGGTCCCAGTTCTCTCCTGTATTCCCGCAGTATCTTAACAGTTAGCTCCACGGTTCACACTTTACCACTTAGAGGATTACAGAATTACTGTTTTACATCCATACAACCTTTTTCTTTTGCTTCATCTATCTCCGGCTGTTTCCCTCACGGGACAACGAAACCACAGATCAGGACTCCGCACTCACTTCGTACTAAGAGTACGTCTCATTCACACATGCACAGGACAGTATACACACTTTTGACGACAAAACACTCAAATACCAATACAATGAACAAAAATCCTAAAAGCAAACACAGAGCAACTACTTGTCCTTATAACATGCCAAACACAATCCCAAAATCAAATAACCGAGTTCCAAAGCCAAGATCCAATATACCCAAATGCAAAAGGTCCAAATAACCACCAAATGAGCACTAAAGTGCTCCCAAGTGTATCCCTTTAAGGCACTAGCAGTCTGGTATACTCTACCAAGCGTGAACCACTCATGGCTTACAGGGGTTTCCAACAAATGGCTGGTCTCAAACCAAATTTAAGAAAGAATACCTTTTTCCGAAGATGGTCCTTGTCTGCTCCCGCAGTGATCCGATTGAGGCAAGGAGTCCCTCTGGAAATTTTCCAGGGGTACCCTAGGGAGTCCCGTTCTCAAGGGGTCCTGCAGCCGAACAGAGATGGTCCCATCTGGGTCGCCAAAACTGATACAAAAATTCACGGATGCTTCTCCTCACAGTCCGAGTCTCCCCAAGGGAGAAACGGAGTATTCAGAGAGTCCCTGAAATGAAACTCAATAGCAATGAAGTTACTATTAAGCAGGTATTCTTTACTGCAGTGCTGGGCAGCACTGGGGATTCTCCACCATAAGTGCTCCACCGAGTTGATGAATTTTTAGAAAATATATACTGTACAATCATACATATTAAAAGGATTTCCGGGAATTCGTTTATATAAACATGAGGTTTCTAGGAACTTATTAGCATACGTAAATATCCAATTTGCATGTGCAGTCATCTCTCATGGTGGTCTTCAAGTAGTCTTTGGGGGTCTTCAGATGATGGCTCATAGTCTTCTTCACTGTGCTCGCTGATTGACCCTTGCTTCTGCGCAAACTCAGTCCTAGGATCACGTAGACGTTGTCCTTCAAGACTATTGTTGCCATTCTTCTGTTTCTTCCTATCTTCATGTTTCCATGCATCTGTTCTGCCAAGGCCAAGTTGTCTGTAACGAGATTATGCCAGAACCCCCCTTATCTTATAACTATTTTTCTAGCTACTCCCTAAATCACATCAAACTGTAAGGCATTCACAACACCCTTAAATCACACCAGGGTGTCTTCTGATCTAATTAACTAAGGTATTTACAACATCTTTCTTGCTCTTGTGGTTTTTAAACCTTTCAAGAGGGCAGCTGGCTCCACAAGCACTTTTTGGGCTGCTTCATCTTCTAACAGGAAAGAACATACTGGCGGCGAGTGCGTAGCTTCCAGTTACCTGCTTCCTGTGCTTAGTCATGGCTGGGGTTTTTTGACTGAGTTCATACAATGGGTGATATTTGGCAGCTTGCTTCTTTTACTTGGAAAAGCTAAAAATGATTCCTGGTTAAAGCAAATGGTTGCCTTGCATAGCTGGCTGTCATCTTTCTTGGGGCGGTACAGCTTTGTCTGTAGATTGGGGATAAAGATGACGACTTCAGCTGCATCTTTGAATACCATCTTGCGAGTCCAGCATTGATCGATCCCATTTACCCTGGTGTACTCATATTCTAGAGGAGACTTACTTTGCTTTGACATGTCCTCTTCCGCAATGAAACAGGAATGTGGGAGGCTGTGTGTTTTCAGCCGTTTTATTCTTCTTTGGTGTATAGTTGAACAAAGGATGAGTCTCTTTCTTCTAACTGAATTCAGCCAGAAATTCTCCAGTTACTCTTAGACCTTTTGGGTATTACTTCTCTTCCTTCATTTGGCCAGTCACTGGCTTCGTTTGTGAAGAGGAAAATCTGCTTGTCTTTGGCTGCCAGTGTCACGTCCACCTTCTTTGCTTGCAGTGGCACCTCCCAGTGCGGTTCCTTTGGACAAAACTTACATTCTGTAACTTATGATGGAAGAACTTTTCATTAGGGACAGGCAGTTGCTTTTAGAAGAGAGTAAGTAATTTGCCTTCTTTCTTGGGACTAGCCGTAATTCACTACCAATGCAGCATTCCTGTTGCCAGGTATGTAGCAGTTCTCTGGCTTTGGAGGCCAAGCTGAAAAGTTGAGCCAGAACTTAGGAGTGCTACATAATATTTTCAGTATGAGAAAGATAAGAGACTTTGGAAAACACTGATCCCTTATACTATAGCTAGCTATTAAAAATGCTAAGAACAGGATAAATGCCTGAGAAGATTTAGATGAAGTATCTTCAGCACCTCTGTGAAGACATAAACGAAACTGTTTTACTGTTGGAGCTGGCTTCTGTAAACTTCATGCGGGCCCTGTGGAAGAGACATGTTACATGCAGTAGACGTGCAATATATTAACGCAGCAGAGTAGTTCTGGTTTCTCTTACCATAAGATTGTATTGAGTGACCAAAAGATGAGGAGAGAATTTCATGCTGGACCTTGCGCTGCACTGAAACCTTTTTCTGCAAGAAAAGGCATTGCCAATAATACAAGGAAAGAATTATATCTGTTGGAGTAGAATCAATCAACAGAATGGTGGTTGAAAGAAGAATTACAGGAAACGTGAACGTTTAAATTGCTTGCTTTTGCACCTTTACAATTTTCTGACTCTTGTTTTGAGTTGCTATGCGCTCTCTTTCCTTTCTTTAATATACGTGACGTTAAATCTAATTTGGTCAAACTGAACAGATGTCATACGGTATCTTGACAAATTTAAGCTATGGCAGTGGAAGAAAACTTCATCTGCTCAGTGGCTTTTTTGCATGTGCGGCTTCCTGATTGCCATAAATCATAGCTTCTTTGTTTCCTTTAGGAAGGTAGCTCCTTAAAGGCCTGAGAAGCTAAAAATTGAGAAAACAGACTGTAGTTCTGATTGCCCAATCTTCCTGTACTGCGGGAATGTATTACACTCAGCCTCCAGAGAAAAGCCAAAGCAGAATTAATTGCACTTCCAAGATACTAGTCAGGTTGCTCATGTATGTTAATCTCCTTATACTGCTCTATATGAGTTTCGGGGTAAGAATGTTCTAGGACTGAGCCTGGAAAAGCGCGCATGTGCAATAGGCTCTTGAAATGAGTTACCTAAAGAGGCTCTGTAGGTGCCTTTTAAACGTTCCTAACAGAAACCCCTCCTAATCTTTGGGTATAGTTTTGTGTAAGTTTCTTATTCATGTTAGCCTACGTTCCCTTTGCATTTATCCATCTGATGAACGCTGTTTAGTGCTTTGCCAGCCTAGCACGTGCTCGCAGCTCCACATGCTCTCAGCGTAGTCTGACATTTTTTGTGTGCCTTTTAGCGCACTTTTTGTGTGCAGCTAAGTGTGATGAAATGGTTCTCATCTTGTGATTTGTAACATAAATGTGGGTCTTTCTAATCGTCTGTGTGCCTGAATTACTGGGTGTCAGGCAGTATCCTGTGTATTTTGTTGTGGCATCTCTTTATGTGGGGCAATTCCTGCTGCTTTTAGTTCAACCTGTTTGTATAGAACTGTTGCTTGGACCTTTAAAAGGACAAAAAAGTGTTCTTGCAAACCATTGACAAATTACCAGCTGATGATCATGAGATCAAACTAATCCAAGATAAAAATAAAATGTAGTTAAATCAGTCATTCATGTCTTGAAACAAAGCTGTAATTCAGTTTTTGACCATTCTTCTGGGAGTAATGTAACATTTTAGTCATGATGAAATGAGGTCGGTTTAGCTGAGAAGCGTATGCCTGGAAGCTTCTTCCTTCATTATTCTTCCCTGTTGATACTTTGGAAAAAAAAAAAAAGAGAACTAAGGGGAACAATTCCAGGTGCATGTCTTTCTACAGTGTGTGTGTGTATATATATATGTATCTCTTACATGTCCAATTGATGGGAGGGCATAAAAGGACTTTATCTGTAATTGCAGGTGCTATATCAGCCACTGAATTCTCCTACTGTTTCCTAGCTGTTAGAAGCAAGTTATAGTTCAAGTCTGGACTGCAGGACTTGTCAGACTATAGCAGAGATGACAATTTAATCTCTTAATCCTTCTTGCTCTTTAGACTTTCTCAGAAGAAACCTGAGAAGAAATCCATCCCCATAGTGGTGGCTTTCTCCTGTTATGGTGGACTAAATGCTTCTGCTATAGCTGCCTCCAGGTAGGCTCCTCTGTCCTCCTCCACATACCCTTGTGAATGCTCCATTCTTTCCCCTGTTGCCAGCTCATTTGTTTTTATAAATGCACTTCACTACTCCCAGAAGTAGTGGTAGTTAAAGTGGAATTGGTCAAGTGCTCAGTTCAGAGCCCAGGTCTAGCTCATTTGTGGAGGATCCATGATTGTACAATTGCGGTTTTAGCAGAAAGCAGCCACTAACTCTCCTCCCTCCCCCTTTTTTTTTTCCTCATGGTACAGTGCACGTGGTGTATGTGCTTGATAACCTTGACTACTTTTTGCAATTTTCTCTGCCCTTCTTTCTTAGCAAAATAACCCTCTGACATATGCATACAGTTGAATGCTTATTGTGGCCACTTCTACTTACACTTCAGTAACACTTTCTGCAAGAAACACTGTAGAGATCTTTGGTTTTGTCATTGTTCACAAGAGAGTATAGCTCAGCTTTGGAGAAGACATTTCTTGGCATCTGTTAAGATGGGAGTGTTGAACAGTTTATAAATGCGTACTCTGAAGTATAGAAGTGTGTTCATTGTCTGATTAGTAATACACGGACTTGGCTGATTTTTATGTCAGAAAACACCTTCATAAAGGCAGGTGGGTCTATACTTGTCATGTTAAGCTAGTTAATATCTCTAGAAAGTTTAGCCAACCTTCAGGTACCTCTCAGCTTTGTTTTGCTGAAAGGTCATTTGGAGGCAGATCTGCTTGGCAAACCAAGCTGAACTTTCTAGATCATTCTCAATCAAAATACTCTTTTGCCTTACTTCACTTAAGGAAAAGTTAGGTTCTTGAAGTTAATGCTCCACCCTTTGCTCTCTCAGGAATCCCAACCACAACATTAGAAACTACATTGGACGTGACAGTATTTGGAAAAGGCTATGACTAGGTTACTCTCTCTTTCGATGAGTCTGACTCGTACGGATCTAGGGAAATTAATTGTTTTACTTTGAGCTGGATCAACACTTGTTATACATCATATAGCTTGCATCTGGAATACATTGAATCTATAACGTCTTGATCTGTGTATAATTTGTGGCAGTGATACAATGGCTTTGCCTTAACTGTTTGTGGTTTTTACGGCTCATATGAGTGATTTCTGTTTTTCAGGATGTGTGAAACAACATTAGCATATCTTAGAAAGACTGGATATACATTATAGGCTGGAAATGGCCTTGGAGTTAGTTCCACTTCTGGCATTCCACAGTGGCCTATTACTAGATGTTTCAAAAGGAAATGGGAAATGCTTGCAAAGAACAAACACCGACCTGCCCTTTGAGGGGAAAAAGTTTCTCCAAATGACATTATCTAATTTGCATCCTGCAGCATAAGATTACATTCATACATTTTCTCTCTCTCCTTTAACTTTAGCTGTTAATATACTTATCTAAATGCTTGTAGTTTAGGCAACCTTACTAAACATCTTAATTCTCTAACATCTTGTTGAGTGAGTTCTGTATCTTAGCTTGGTATATTTAAAAAAAATGCACTAGCAGTTTTAAGTTTGGTGTCTAGTAATTTCACTTGCTGTTCGGCTTCGGAAATCAGCAGTCCAGGTTTAAATCATCCTTTAAAGATATTACAACAATTGCCTATTAGAATTTTCATCTTGTCCTCATTCTGACTTGTCTGGAGAAGTCATCTTAATTCATTCACTGGATCATTATTAATTACATTCTGCTTTGGGAAACCAGGTTTCTCACAGCTGCATTTAGATCCAATAAGGATCTGAGAGAAGCACTGTGGATTCTAATAATTATTTATTCTTGAGCAGCAGAAATCTTTTATATACAGTAACGTAAATGAATTATTGCTTGTTCAGTTTCAATTGACTGCAAATGGGTAATCCATGGTATACAGAACACATTTCTTATGGCATGGTCTTTTGCTAAATCCATGTTCTGATTTCAGCATGAAATAGAATTCATACATGGGTTAGTTCTTTTATACTTTTCTCGTGTTAATTTTTATAATTTCTGTGGGAATCTGTGTATGTGCATTTCTCCACCCCTGTGTTGAAGCTCCATTTTGAGGGAAGCTATGACTAATATGTATAAACTAAAAGAGCTCCGGAAGAGATGTGCTTTAGTAAGAATCAAGGTGACTAACACAGTTGATGCATTGACTTTGAACCTTTTGGCAAGGTTCCCGTTGAAGTGATTATACACTTCTGCGTTGTCCCTTAGCAGCAGGAAATCCTATCTGCCTTTGCTGAGGCTCAACTAAATTACACAAAAGGACAGAATAAATTTAGCTTTTTAGTGTAGATGATGGTGTACAGCTAAGCAGAATTGGTTTCTGAACCTTAACCTGGATACCATGCTGAACAAAGCACTTTGTCAACCCAGATAAAGAATAGGAAACTTTAACTGGGCAAGCTTTGTTTCATGTCAGTAATTTTTTCTGGATTTTATGGTTTAAAGATTGATGTTATATGCAGGGTTTTGCCTCGTGAAAATCAATCACTCATTTAATGAAAAAAACCCCTATATTAAGTCATTTAGGCTTTTTTGACCTACAGAAGCATTCAGAAAACAGATCATAATGCATTGCTTTTGGTGATCATGTTCCTGGAGTAATTAAATAGAAATTTGACCACTGTAAAATCCAGATAACTTTATATGCTGGAAACAAAGGCCAGTTCTGAATGTTAATCCACTTTGACTGAACTTCTTAGCTCATAAATGTTAAGGTAAAGAGCAGTAGTTTAAAGAGGAGGTCAAGGGGGAGGTGTTTCAAAATACTAAAATATTAAAATCTGAAGAAAATTTTTGTAATAGAAAAGACAGACCTGCAGAAAGCTGAACTAGTATATATGCTTTTTATGTCTGAGGATCTTGAAATTGATAAAGCAAGAGAGAGCGAGAGCTAAGAAAGTGATTTAGAGAAAGGTTCATAAAAAGGTTTAGATTACTGCTACCTGCTGAGGTGTAAAATATTCTAATACCCACAAAATCTTTGGGGTTTGTTTGAATACCACTTATACATAAGTATGTACCTTTCTGTTTCTATAAATAGCGATCTCATGCTGTCTAATGTAGACATGATTCTTTTGCTGCCATGACTGTTAGTTTGCTTCTGTAGAAGAAATCATGGAAGTAATTTAGCTATCAGTAGGTAGAATTGGGATAGGGGGGCTTCCACCCACATCCTCTGAACACAGCATGAGCGGATTTCTGCTTAACTCCAAACATGCTAATGTTCAGACATGTACAATGCTCAGACTGAGGTGGGATTTAGAATAACTGTCGGTCTTCGTGTATTAAATGTCTTGATTTTTCAAACATTTTGTCTGATATTCTAAGTCTCTCTCCCTTTTTTCTCCATCCAGGAGGCTGAACAGAGTTGACCAGGAGAGTATCTTGCAAATTACTACCCATTTTCATTATAGGTCCCAGATCACTGGCAATCGGTGACTTACCACTTGCTGTGAAACTTTGATGCTCCTGGCTTCTTGGTTTCAGAGCTCTGTCTTGGAAAGTCACCACAGCTGGCCTGCAGTATTGTCTAGCAACATTAACAAATGACTGCTAATAAGATACTTGCTCTGTCATTTGCCATGTTGTGAGAGCAGAGCCCAGAGGCCCTGCTGATGGAGCTAAAGGAAAAGAAGATGTTGCTTAGGAAATTGAAAAAGAAGGAAAATAAAATAGATTCCTAGAATAGTGTCTATAAACAGTAGGTGTGATGGTGGCTGTTTATCATCTGCAATATGGCACTTCCCTTTTTGTATATGTAATAATATTTTTGTCCTTTATTCTCTGTAGTCGCTATGTTACACTTGAGTTCTGTAGTTCAGATAGTTAATAAAATATACTAGGATTGGTGAGAAAATTCTAAAAACACTTTGTTTTCCTTTGCGAACATTATTTTTGTGAGCAGAAAATGTGAATTCGGGTGCTTGGCTAAAGAAGTTTGTGCTTATTTAGAATCCATAAATAAATAAAAAAGCTGGGTGCTTCTTTGTGCTGCATTATGGATGGTTCTTACTATATTACTATTTTTCCACACAAACTTATTACAAAAGCTTTGATGTCATTGTTTTACATACGCTTTGTTGAAGATATTTTCATGTGTCCTTTTTCTTTTCCCTTTCACTAGACATTTGCTGACCAAGTATTTGGTATCTTCAGCTGGACAATTCCCATTGCTGTAGCCTTTTCTTGTTTTGGTGGACTTAATGCTTCAATTCTAGCATCATCAAGGTAGTGCATATCTCTTTCTGTTTGACAAATGTTCCTAAGTATTTTTACATGTCACTGTTACGCTCATCTGTTATGAGAGTGCCAAAAATACTTTTGTAACCGAACCTATAATGAATAGCCACAATAAAATAACAGACCTCAATAAACCTCTGTGTGTGTACACACACCCTTAACACTGCCTTACTTCCCCAAGGCATTCCTAGCTGTATGCAGAGTACAATTAAAGGTCAAATGAAGTCTGTGTGGTGAGTCGTCAGGCCTTCTGATTATTTGGATTGAGTTATCTTCCATTTTACTTGATACAATAATTCTAGAAAGTTCTTGTTTTCAAATGTATTTACTTAAAACTTACTGACTTTTTAAAATCAGTATCTTTAAATTTTTTTCCAAGTAAAAAGTTTTAAAAGTTGCTACTGCTGTTAAGCTGCAGTTAAAAAGCTTATGATACAGTATAGAGGCTTTCCTCTGAGCACTGATTGTGGATGTGACTAGTGACAGTTTTAAATACATTTATTCAGGCATTTCAATACCCTTCCTGTCCATTGAATGTATGCACAGTGCCTCTGTACTGAGAACAAATATGAACATGATCTGGTGAAGTAGTCAATATAGAACAATTTGCAGTTAATAATAAGATTATGTGTGTTTGTTTTTTGAGCATGTGGTTGAGTGACCTCTTTTTAGAGACCTGGTGATCTCTTCTGGTTGGCATTGAAAACTATTCTGCTATAAGCTGGAATGTTTTCAGCGCTAGCTTTTAGAATTTTTTAAAACAATAGAAATTTATTTCAGTTACTGTAGATATTTTCTATTTTACTTGTAGGATTGTTCTCTAAAAATGGGTGTTAACAGCGTGTTTCTAAAACCTTATATATATCTTTTAATGGTTCTTGTACAGTACATCTTGACCAGAAGGGCTCAATCCATGTTCCAGTTCAAAGGATGGAAATTCAGTGGTGTAAATACTTACTTTGACGGGTATTGTTGTTTGATTTTCTGTAATACATTCTCTCTCGCCTGTGGCCTCAACATCTGTTTTCTGATTTGTGTTTTTCAGACTATTTTTTGTAGGATCTCGAGAAGGTCACCTTCCTGATCTGCTGTCTATGATCCACATAGGGAGGTTCACTCCCGTGCCAGCACTGCTCTTCAATGTAAGTTATTATTGCTTTTCTTTTCAACTGTTTGCATGTGACTATATGAATTACTTAAAGGAAGACTTTAAAAAAAACACAACAGAGACCTTCAGATTTACTGTCATTGAGGTGATTTCTGAGAGAGTGAATTTTGAGAGGCATAAAATCATGCCAAACACCAAGGAGTAAAAGGTGTTACTTTCATGCAAAAAGCAGCATAAACAATAATTTTCAAACTTCTGTTGTTCATCTCACTCCTGTTCTTTTTTGACAGTGTGCTATGACCCTTGTTTACCTGGCTGTGGAAGATGTCTTCAAACTTATTAATTACTTCAGTTTCAGTTACTGGTTTTTTGTTGGACTGTCTATTGCTGGGCAATTATATCTACGTTGGAAGGAACCAGATCGACCCAGGCCTCTTAAGGTACTATTTACTTATTACGGAATTGTTTAAAATCCCTCTCTTCAACATAATGTAAAAGTGCTGTCTAAAATCTGGACCATACCTGTTATGTCTAAAGGTTACAAATTGATTGGAACACAAAACATGGCTCTCACTTTATGTTGTACCGTGAAAAGCAGCTGGTCTGCTAGATAAGAATAAGTGATTATTGTAATAGTATACTCTTTCACTGTATGTTAGTTCAATCAGTAGCCCTTCTCTCTGTCAACTGGAGAATGTCTCAATAGGCTAACATAGTAGTTAGCCTTTTTTTCTTGGATTAGAAATCTCAAATTAGGAATGCTTAAGTTAATTCTATCAATGTGGACCACATTTAGCTCTGATGGTGTTTCAGTTCAATATCTGATCCTCTTACCACCTTCTCATACTTCAAAGCTGATACACTACATGAAAAAGTCATTCTTGTTTCCTGGGATTTATTTGATTTGTCTAAAAACACCTCATACTGTTATACAGTTTCTTTCAACACAGCAGAGTTACCATACTTGAGTACTTTTGCAATTTTTAGCAGCAGTTCTGTTCAAGAATTATTCTGCAATTTGCTTATGGTTCCAAGTAGCCAGATGTATAAGAGAAAGATAATTCCACAAAGCGGGGTTGAGAGGGAAAAGTCTGTAATTCTCACCAAAACATTTGTAAGTGTAGACAACAAATTTTTCAGTAACATTCTGTTCTGTTTTTTCTGTCTCCAGCTGAGTGTGGCTTTCCCAATAATATTCTGTATATGCACAATATTTCTGGTGGTAGTGCCACTCTATAGTGATACTATAAATTCATTGATTGGAATTGCCATTGCTTTATCTGGAATTCCATTCTTTTTCTTGGGAGTCTATTTACCTGCATCAAGGAGACCTCAGTTTATCAACAAGATTTTAGGTAAGTTTCTTTGTAGATGAAGATGTTGTTAGGAAAGAGGAAAATTAAATAAGTGAATCTCGGTTTGTTGATGAAAAGAGTTGTGGTCAGTTGACCCCAGCCAGCAGCTAAGTACCCACAGAGCCACTCGCTCACCAGCACCCCCCAGCAGGGTAGGGAAGAGAATAGGAAGAACAAAAGCGAGAAAACTTATTAGTCAAGATGAAGATAGTTTAGTAAGTGAAGGAAAGGGGGGGGAAAAAACCCTGCTGCTGCAAATGCAATCGCCACCTCCCACAAGCAGACTGATGCGCAAGCAGTCTCCAAGCAACGGCCACCTTGGAAGACACCCTCCCACACACATACACTTCTTCCTCTGCCCCAGTTTTTATGGCTGAGCATGACATTATATGGCATGAAATATCCTTTGGCTTGGTTTGGGTCAGCTGTTCTGGCCATCTCCCCTCTGAACTTCCTGCCCATCTGGTTGCAGGGAGGGCAAAGTGGGAGGGAAAAAAAAAAGCCTTGATACTGTGCAAACACCGTTCAGCAATAGTCAAAGCATCGGTGTGTTACCAACCCTGTTTGAGCCACAAATCCAAAAGACAGCACCGTATGGGCTGCTGTGAAGAATGTTAACTGCATCCCACCGAGACCCAATAAAGGGTTATACTGGTTTTAGGTGTGTTTTTACACACAGATTTTATTTACTGTATATTTAAAACACCATCCACTTTCTACAGATTTTGTCCTCAGTTTTCATGCATTTCTCTTTTAACCAAGCCCATGAAAAGTCTTTTTCTTAAGCAAGGTTGATGACTGTAAAAGGGCTGGACATTCTTGGTAATGCAAGCTAACTGTCTTGCTTTACTGAATCAGTTGTTTGAAGATGGATAGATTTTATGTCAGTCACAGGTGGAATTTTGCCTTTTATTGAATTGCTGCAGTTAAATCATACATTTCTCTCCAGCAATACACTGTTGTCATTGTTACTATGTGAGAAAACCATGACAGATGTGGAAGGTTAAGTTTATAGCATAATCTTAGAATGCAACAGGATGTGGTGCTGTAGCAGCTAGTGAATAAGTAAATGCTTAGTAATCTTATCACTTTCCTGTGTGCTATTTGAAGTTCTTATTTTTTTTATACTACCAATTTTAGACTCTTAATTATAGAGAGAAAAGATTTTACTTCAGCTACTTGGTGGGGTGCCTAAGAAGAAAAACACCCTAGGATATCAACATTATCTGTTTAAAAAAATTGAGTGGAAGACACTTTTTGTATTAACTTTTATTGTTGGTTTCCCTTAAGAGAAGTGAGGCAGCATTCTTGACAACTAACTTTCACTAGTCAGATGCATGTTGTGTAATTAGTGTTGAGGTGGCTTTTCTTCTGATTTATCTTCAATTTCCTATGCAGGTGCAGTCACACGGAACATGCAGCTGCTCTGTTACTGTGTTTTAACAGAGATGGACCCAAATGAAGAAAAGAAGTTAGAAATCAAATCCAACTAAAATTTCAAAGCCATTACAAGAAACAGGAGGGAGGATAAAGCAATTATAACAACAAAAGGGAAGAGATCGAACTGGAAAAAACGGGAAAACTGTTCCCAGTGGTCTTTCAGAAACACTGAAAATGTACTTACTTGCTGCTGGATTCCCACATAAATCGTGCCCTTGCATCACCCTCCTAAACTGTGGCATGTTTTCAGGGCATATTTTCATTGGATAATGATTACCTACTCATTTCAGGCGCACAAGCTATACGTCAATACTGTTCCTTCTTCAGAATTGGTATTAAAATGGTAAGAGCTAATGGATCAAATTAGATTTCTGCAGAACCAGGTGGTGAAGTAATGCATTTTTAAGTTAGACTTCAGTCTAACTGGTTTAGTTAGTGGTTTTCAAACCATTTTGACTCAAAAGACCAAAAGTCATTCCAGCTTAATTCTGATGGATGTTTGCATGAAGTGATTTGCTGTGCTATCTAAGTTCTTATCCCAGAAGACAACTGGTCACAACAAACTACCTAATTTATCATTATTAGCAGAAAAATTAATAAAGTTGTGCTACATTATTTAAAGACTGAACCAACTTTTCTCCCTTAAAGATAAGTATTTTATTCTGTACGCTATGTGGAAATGTGATATCTGACTGGGGCAAGGATTTAATCAACAAAGGACCTTGGCAGTAAAGATTTGATTAACATTTGATGATTCTTTCCTGTTAGCTTGTTAGTACTTGGGTCAACTTGTGACAGGCTTTATGAAACTTTCAAAATTAAAATGTTCAGTTTGAAGCTGGTAAGCATTCGTTTCTGAACTGTTTCAATGAACACACATTAGGAGTGTTACCTCAGCAGTCAAAAAATTCCCTTCCTAATTTCAGTGCTGTTCACTAGAAAATGACCATCCAAAAACTCACAGAACAAACCACTTCCTTTTTTTCCTTTAATAGCAGAAGCAACTATATCTTGAAAGCTAAGTAGCAGGGAGAGAAAATAGGAATAAAACCAGAAATTAAAAAAACAGACCAATGCTAATTAGTAGTACTTGTAATTCCAAAGCCGTAAGCCTAGTATCAGGACACTTTTTGATACTGAGTTTTTGGTGCAGCAAAAGGTAACATGAAGCCAGCCTGTTTGGCTAGCAGAGTGAGATACACTTCAAAAACATACCTGAAATTTTTATCTTAGTTCAGAATGTTTACCTCAGTTGACCTGAGTTTGTCTGTGTGTGCATTTTATTATGCATTTAAGTTGAACTAAATCTTGTAATCACAAGAATGTGGCTGAAGCAATGCACACTTCAAATGCTGCACCACATTTGCATCAGCCTCTTGAATAATAGTGAGAATATTTGGATTCTTGATGACTCCCTGACCAAGGTTATCTTAAACAAAAAGCTACAGATAATGGCAAGTGGTAGTAGATGGTGAAAACTAATATAAAATGGACTTGGGCTACCTTTGTTAAGCAGCACGGGGACTCTAGATGATAGTTAAAATTCTAGGTGAGGAACTTTGTGCACAGTTGGCCCATAAACATGTAGGGTCTTCTCAGTATTTAATGAAAATTAGCATTTAGCTATTATAATACAGCTCTTTAGTCTATCATATGATTAGAATGAATTCAGCATCTAAGCTGAGACATCTGTCCAGTGGGCAGCATTGCTTTAACAGGCTAGGGTTGTGGCATAGGTTAATTGCCATATTAACCTTTCTGTGAAACCAAGGAAAAAATACTTTGCCCCCACTACCTTGACATTGCCAGCCGCAACTAACTTATCTAAAGTCATTGCTGCAACCTACAGTTCATGACTGACATAGATCTAACATCCTATTAGCTTTTTTTTTTTTTAGACTCAAGTAGGAGAGTGCTGAAATACTTTGTGTGTCCAAACAAATAAGATTAAATCGTTTTAAAGATGAATGCAAGTTAAAATGCTGACATAGCTTCAGCTGTACCAACTTCTATGACCTTTAAATGAGTAACAAAAACTTAAGTCAAAAATTCTTTATTTACAATTTAAATGCACATATATTGTAAAATTACTGGAGAGAGATCCAGCAATAAAATCGACAGGTCAAGGCATTTCATGTGCTCAAGCACTTGTAAACAAGGTAACTTGAAACTTGGGAACAAATACAGTAGAAAGCACTAGGACAGAGTGCCTTTTTCCAGGACTTCCAGTTGCCGTCACGGCAGACACGTTGATCTTCTTGTGAAACCCAACACATTAGTCGTGACAAGAAGGGCTGCTGCCAACAGCACCTCCATATATAATGTGGAGGTACTGTTGGTACAGGTACAAATGCTTGGGCATGCAGCTTTAAAAAAAAAAAAAAAGTTCCTTCAGAACCTCAGCATCACAGAACAGGCAGAAAAGTAATTTTAAAGCAGATAGATAGTATCTTTTGCTTGGAACAAAAATTTGCATTGTCAAGTCACATATTCACACCCATCTGTTTAATATCTACCAGGGGAAGTTGGCTGCTCAGATAGTAAAAGGTTTTAGCATTTACTGGAATCCCAATCTATTACCTAATACTCAAGCCTAGTCAGTAAGCATTAGGGTGAACCATGCTAGTCACCAACAGTTTCAGAAGGCCAGACAGGCAAAAATGTATCTTAAAGCTCATCCATGCAAAGATTGGTTTCCTGCTGGCCCAGTGAGCAAAACTTTTACCAGAATGTGGTTTTCCAGGGTTTTTTTGTGGTTTGCTTTTTTTTTTTTTTTTTTTTTTGGGGGGGGGGGTAGTTCAACATTCTTACAAATAGCCATCAGCAGCTGTCTGGATTTTCAGTTCTACTGCAACAGTAGAATTTCATCTTCAGTATGCATTTCATCTTCAAAAAAGGGCTGTTAGTCAGAGTCCAAATCCTGGATCTCGTCATATCCAAATTCCTGTAGAACCTCCTGTCGGTATTTGTTCCATGTTCTTCTCCTGTAACACTGGTCCTCATCACTGAAGCTCTCATCAGACTCTAAAGAAAGAGCACCAACACTTAGATTATCCCTTCTTTTTAGTAAAACTATCAGGTTAATCAGACTAAGCTTCTTGAGTAACTAACAAATACAAAGTCTGAACAAATTCTCTATTAGGTGAGGTCTGAATTGTGCTTGGAGTGCACTGGGATGGGGAGTTAAGAAAGCAGAGGCAGTGTTTCACGAGCACGTGGAACTGAGTCCTTCTCAAAACAAGCAATCCTTTGCAAGGACAGCAGCCTGAAATGAAGTTCTTAATTTTGACTTTGCAAAAACACTAAGATCCCTTGCAGTTCTAAGAAAGATCCTTCTCTAAGCAGATTTAACCCATTATAAGAGCAGAACACTGCCCCAGCAGTGCTCAGTTAGTCGCTTTTTTAGAAAGATGGCATGTAAAAATGGATGGGATTTAGGTATGTGCACAGCATGAAAGCAAACGATATTTATGACAGCCATACCTTTTTCTCCATCACCATCTTCGTCAGGTAAGAATTCATCTTCATCAGGATAATCATTACGCCAGTTATTTTCGTCATTTTCATCATCTTCATCTTCGTATATTTCCCCTGGAACATGATCATCATCTACCTGCATGTCAACACAAAACATAACATTCGCTATAAATACAGACACTCAGCACGAAGCGGTTTTTATCCACCTACACAATACTACACAGATCATAAAGAGCCAAGAGATACTTATCTACTGCAAGCATTAGTTATTCAACAAGTTGCACAAAGCACACTGTAGAAAAATTTGTGTTGTCAGTATATTCACCATAGCGTAGCAATCTGCTTTAGGTGAAAAATCAGTTAAGTCATGCATTTAAATGTTCCGGTTCAGCATTTAAATGCCACGGTTAATGTCTAAATTAATCCTACTCACTTCAGCAGTAGTGTAATAGATCAAGGAAAAGAAAAAGCAGCTTCAGGTTCTGGATATGCATGTCTATTGATCACAGTATCTATACAATGAAAGACTAAAGCTTACATTAACTTCCTCACTCACTGAAGGACAATTCTATTACAAGAAAACAATCTCGTGTTAAGATTGAAGTCCTCAAATACTGAAAAAGTTCTGTGTCCCCCCTTGCTCCTTTCTTTACCCAACTGTATTTACAGCTACATTCCAGTTGCTGCCTCCTAGTCACAAATAAGATGCGAGTTACTTAAGTTTACATTTGTGTGCCAAAATTTATTTGGCAATTTGAAGCCAGACAAATTCTGCTGAGTACATGAGCACTATCCCTTCAATTTTCATTGTCATATCATAATTTGCTTGAATCAAAAGTAACCTGGAGGAACACAGGCCTGGCAGTTACAAAAAGTCTCACACAGACGTCACTGAGCATACGTGTAGTATCTCAAAGCATCTTTCTTGGCATGGCAACTTTTAACGATAGGACTTTAAGCATGTTTATTTATGACTTCTCTATTTAAGATAGATCTGTTTTCCCACATCCTTACCAGTTCATATTCTTCTCTATAGGGCTGTACAGAAAGGATATTTTGGATCCAACCAGGGGCTGATGTTTCCATATAGTAAATGTCATAAACATACTCATCTTCTTTCTCACGATGTTCTTTTTTACCATCTTCAGAAACATGTAAACGCTCACGGATCATCTCTACTGCATTGCAGAGGATCACATCTGGATCAGTCTTCTGCTGATAAAAAATAGAAAATACGAAGTGCGTATTTCCACTGAAGCCACACACACAGAGTCTTAGTTACAGCCAACAGTTTTCTCTGTAGACAGTAGCCAACAGCTAGCTAAGGATGACAGTCTGAAATCTCAGACCGAAACACTTTCCCACTGGAACGCTGATATTTGGAACATTAACAACCTAGAACAGAAAGACGCCAAAGAATTTTCCAGTTAACTTGGTACAGCCAGCCATGCCTTGTTTCAGATAACAGGAGAAAACTTCTGGGACAAGTTCATTCAAAACTACGGAAAGGAATGTGACTAATGCCATAGAACCGTTCATTTGTTTCTGATGACATGTTGGCTGAAAAGACAAGTGTTAAGACGGCCTGTGCTTTGTAGAGCATTACACTTGCAACGTGACAGGAAAGACGTGTGTAGAGTAGCACTGATAACATCAAGATTACAGTATACAGAATGTGCAGGAGAAAACGAAAATGTGACAGATGAACAGGAAAAGACCGACAGGGCCTACAGATATGCTTTTTATTTCCTTTATTTCCTCACTTCAACTTTAACACAGAAGAAATTCCTTCATGCTTTCTCCTTCCTAATAAATTATTTGCAATGTATTTGCTTTAGTGACCTGCACTTGAAGGTCTGTCTACACAGGCAGGTTTTTGCTGCCAATTCTTCTCAGCTAGAGCTTTTCAGAATATCTTTTCCAATTCACAGCGGTGTCTCCTGAACTACTTAATTAATTCCGAGGAAAAGCTACAGACTAGCCTTTCATTCACTTCTAAATACTTACAGAATGAAAAAGCAAGCTTACTTCTTGCTTTCAACACTTACTGTTAGCTCTGAAAGAGTAAGAGGAAAATTATGATGCTACCTGAGTTTCATTTCTGTTTTTCTAATTAGCAGAGTGATAGACAACAGTTAACTAACAGATCTCAAACATCTATTTGAACTACTGGCTTAATAGAAAGTGAAAGTTCATACTAAAGTTTGATGGCAAAGCCCTGAAATAACCTATAAGAAACGCTGAAGGATGACAGCTGGTTGGGCTCTTCCTGAGTATCTTCTTTAACATTAAGCATTTAAGTGTTCGTCAGAGCTGTGATGGGCTGCATAAGTCAAGCATCCATGTGTACTTACATAGAGTGAAGGAACTACTAAAGAAAGCATACACAGCCCTCTCACCTTATTTTCCATATGGTTATGAGTCTCTCTTAATACCAAATCTTCATAACACACTGCATGCAGGGGAACCCTACACAGAAGGCAGAGCTTTTTCATACTTAAAGACATTCTAGATATTGAGCAGATATTCCTCCAACTGAAAACAGAAGCTTAACTCGTAATACCAATGAGAACAGGATGTAAGGGCTTAGGCAGCCTGTCAGACACCTAGAGTTCTGCTAAAAACAAAATATACAATAAAACCATATATTGGAATTCTAAGAAGGGGAGGCTCAAAAGTATCTTTTCCTTTAGTGAATCTTGCCTACAAGTGACATTCCTAGGCATCTGGGTGGATGAGAAGACATTGAATTAGATTTTTCCTTTTCTAGGTAGAGAAGTTGTTAATCAAAAACCTCAGAGATCCACCTGACAGATGAATGTGAGAATTTACATCAGAACAGGGTACAGAAAAAACAGGGTGGTACAAGCCCTTCCTATAGTAGCCAACTCCACACGGCTGTCTGTTTCAAAAACATTAGTGCGCTTAAGGTTCCTCATGAAATTTACTCCTTATACAATATTCCAACTTGCAAATATCTAGTTAAAGCTGTTAAATAGTGGAATACTTACAATGCAAAACAATTTTTCCACAGCAGTTTGCCCACATGTACCAGTCAACAGTGATATCTAAGTACTTCAAGTACAGTAAGTTCGTTGGCTGACCTGTGAGTTTGCAGCAATTACGCTGGAGTCTCCCACCACCTCCTCTTCTTGTTCAATATCAAACAACTGGAACTTCCCACAGCAGTCCAAACTCTTATCAACAGCACCGCTCTCCTTTTGTGAAGCATCTTCCGTTCCTTCAGAGTTTGATCCGTCACCATCAATTGATGCCTTGCCATTTGTGACCGGTGTAACTGTTTCAGTACAGTTAGGTCGATGGCTGGCTATTACACGGTAACGGTTTTCCTTCCTTTTCACTTGCTTGGAAGAACGGAGTTCCTGAATGATTCGCTGAGTGCTTCCTAAAGAGGGTCGCAGACTTTGAGCTGCTCTGTCCCGAGTGATCACTTCCTGAACATATTTCTGAACTGGTTCATTCTGGGTAGAGGAACAAAACGAAGGAGGAATATAATGACACCATCAACACAGTAAGTCATACTCCTTCCTAAAAGTCATTAAAAACTACTATTACTGATGCTTCCTATTTGAGGACTGCAATACCAATGTTCCTAACAACACTCAAGTAACTCCTACTACTGCTTTAAGCAACACAACTATCATAATATTCTCTTGATATGGGGAAAGTAGCCTAAGATATTTGTAAATTTTAAGACTGTTTAAATTTGATTTTTAAACAATATACTTTGTGGTACAGAATAATCCTCCAACCAACAACACATGCCTTTGGAAGGCTATGATGGTCCTAAATTTAAGGCACAATATCCTTACAGTCCCCTATAAAGACCAGTTCCCAAGAAAGACCAGCTTTATTTGATATAAAAGGCTGTACAGTGGATGAAAGTTGTTAACCTTGTAGGGCTGAGCTTCAGCACCTCAAACAGCAGAAATTCAGGCTTCACTTATTGACTATTCTGTAGTCTGTAAGTGAAGAGCAGCCTGTAAGTATAGAAAGGTCAGTGCTGAGCACAGCTTTTTATGGTGATCGCTCTGCACTATGTTCCTTAACTAACAACCTTAACTAACAGCCTGCTTTGCACGCAGGTACGCTGCTGCGCAACCAGCCGTCAGACAGGAGCGAAAAGGCCGCCGTACCCGTGTTTATCGCGACAGGCCGGCGTCTCGCAGCGAGACGCTACTCCCCCGGCTCCCAGCAAGAACTTCGCATCCACGAGGGATCCTGGAAGCCCCGCGCGGAGCAGCACCCTAAACCCGGAGAAAGCTTGCTGCTTTCAAAAGCCCCTTCAGGAGCACAACGAAATGCCCGGGCCGCATCGAACCGCCCGCGCCGGCCTGAGGCGCGGCCCCGGCCCACGCCGGCCCCGGCGGCGGCAGGGCCGCGGTACCTTGGAGGAGACGGTCGCCACCAGCTTGAAGAGGCTCCTCTCCACCGGCTGGGCGCCGCCGCACTCCGTGCGCAGCCGCTTGCAGGCGAGGAGCAGCGCCTCGGCCGGCTCCGTCCCGCCGCGCTTCCGCTTGACGCGCAGCACCGCCGCCCGCTCCATGGCGCCCGCCCGCCGCGACGGGAAGGGGCGGGCCCGGCCGCCGGCTCCCCCCGGCCCGCCGCGGTGCACGCCGGGCGGGTGGCGCGCCGTGAGGCGGCCGGAGGGGTAGGTGGTGGCGGCCGTGGCCACGCCGGGGGCGTGGGGGGTCCGCCGCTTCCCGGGGCCGCCGCGCTGGTGTCGGGCGGGGGATAACGACGGACGTTTCTCGCCGTCTCCCGTCGCAGCGCCTTCCGGGGCGGGGGGAGGCCCGGGCCGAGGCTGCTCTGCTCGCGGCCGGGCCTGTCCCAGGCTGACGCCCGCCCCGGCGGGGCTGCCGCTGCCCGGGCGCTTTGCTCCGGCCTCGGCCTCCCCACCGCCGCCCGGGGTCCCAGCCGGGGGGGCCCTGCGGCCGCCCTCCCCTCGGCTCTGCCGCTGCCCGGGGTGTGCGGGCCCCTCCTCAGGCTGTGGGGACCCCCTGGGGGGGGCCGTTCGCCTCGGGGGGAGGTGTTTTTCCTTCAGAATTTGCTGGTGTTTTTTTTTTTTTTCCTGGGCTGAGTTGATGAGCAGGGCTGGGGGACAGATGTAAGCTTAAAACATCTGTAGAAAAAGTGCAAGGCAGTCACCAGTGCTTCTGGCCCAGTCAGGTGTAATAGGGAAAGCACATGTATGTATCCAGAGTCACGTCTGTTGTTCTCACTGGAAGTTTTGTGGTTTTTTGGGTTTTTTTTCACAGCCAGTATTTTGAGTATTATACTGAAGCCAAAGCAGCAAAACTGCACATAATACATAAATAACACAAACTGAGATTGATCATGAAGACCTTTTGTGGAAGAGCTAATCCAACCACTGGTGCAATGGAGTGGTTAGAAGAGGATGAGAACTATGACTACCATCAGGAAATCGCAAGGTATGCTGGAAAGAATAGCTTGTTCCACTAAAGCTACAAAAAAGAGCAAACCCAACTGTTTTTATGGCAATTTTTGCATTTATTTCTGTAGAAGTTCCAAGGGCGCAAGATGAACAGACTGTAGGACAGTCTAAATGTTACGGTGCCCCGTGTCGTACAGGGCAGAACTGTAAATGCAGAGTTTTGTAAAGTATTCTCCAAGTAGTTTCTTTCTAAATTTTTTTAAACATTTTCTGAGGTGCTTATCGTAACGCTGACAGTGACTGAGTTGTGGCAAAATACATTGACTAAATTTCTTTTAAATCCCCAGTGCAACAAATGATTGCCAGTTGTCTGTTCCTGTAGTAACTTTTTAAGAGCTTAATGTAACAGCCAGAGAAGTTGGGAAGATTAGATTTTGGGGTATTTTTAAGTAGTGCGACCCATGAAGAAATGGGGACCAAAGAAATTTAAATCTTGGTAACAAATGATAGACCATTAGTAGGCTCTTTCATTGCTATCAACCTCTGTCTGTCCCAGCTGTTATTCACAGCTGTTTGTCCATAGGTCTATGTATTGGGTCCACTACTGACAAGAGGATATATGCCAGCAGTTACTGAGTTCAATTATATGCTGATGACCAGATCACTGAAATGACATTCTTCCTTAGATTTGGGAAAAAGTTCAGATCCTCAAAGAGCGTATCAGTTATCTGTGCATTTATGGGCTGTGGGGACCAGTTGCCTTAGTAAGAGAAAACAAAGGCAGCTATATAAGATGTAGTAGTTTTGTTGTGCTTTGCAGTATGTAGTATTTTGACTGGATCTTTTTTTATTGTAGGTCACGCTATGCAGATATGCTTCACGATAAAGACAGAGTAAGTACAGAAGCGAAAAACTTTTGAATTACGAGAAAATACTCATTTCCTTTCTCTTGAATAGCTGTCACTGCATGATTATACAGGTTTCTCTGAAAGATGAAATGATCAAATTTGTACCCTTTAAGATACCAGACCTGCTCTTAGATCAACAGATGCCTTCTTACATCTGACTCTAGTGTTCTGTTGTTTTCTGCAGAACATGATATTTACATTCAGTAGCTGATTTTGCTGTTCTATGTTTGACATTTTTGACTGAGAGAGCTCATTACATGATATTTCAAAGGCTGTAAATGTGAATCTAGGCGGCTTAGCTTTTATAGGAATGTAAGTAAATCTATCTTTATTCTTTTGTGGTATTTTTAGCTCTTATTTACTGCTTAGAATTGAGAAGAAAATTGAGATACCGTATCTACAGGCAACGATAAAGTCTGGAGCGAATGGTTTAAATGTTCTTTCTGCTCTAGCCTTTTAGTCAACCATTTTGTCAATAACCTTTTTAAAGGCTTTTATGGTGCCTACACTATGAGTCTTGAATTCATATTGAATTGAAACATGCCAATGGGATCAGGGATTTAATAAGCCATGTAGAGACAGCAAGTTGTGTCTAAGTAATTAAAACAGCTCTACTGGAATTATATATCAAATCATAGAATGGTTTGGGTTGGAAGGGACCTTAAAGATCATCTGGTTCCAACCCCCGTGCCATGGGCAGAGACACCTTCCACTAGACCAGGTTGCTCTAAGCCCCATCCAAGCTGGCCTTGAACACTTCAGGGATGGGGCATCCACAACTCTGGGAAACCTGTTCCAGTGCCTCACCACCCTCATAGTGAAGAACTTCTTCCTTATATCTAATCTAAATCTACCCTCTGTCAGTTTAAAGCCATTACCCCTTGTCCTGTCACTATGCTCCCTTGTAAGAAGTCCCTCCCCAGCTTTCTTATAGGTCCTCTTCAGGTACTGGGAGGCTGCTGTAAGGTCTCCCTGGAGCTTTCTCTTCTCCAGGCTGAACAACCCTAACTCTCTCAGCCTGTCCTCATAGGAGAAGTGCTCCAGCCCACTGATGATCTTCGTGGCCCTCCTCTGGACTTGCTCCAACAGGTCCATGTCTTTCTTATGTTGGGGACCCCAGAGCTGAATGCAGTACTCCAGGTGGGGCCCCATGAGAGTGGAATAGAGGGGGAGAATCACCTCCCTCGACCTGCTGGTCACTAGTGTTAACTGGAATTGTTCGGAAAGGGATCCAGCAGACCTTCCAAATTTATAATATCCAAAGATAGTGTGTTCTTTGGAGAGGCTTGATAAATCATTCGGAAAGGAATGTCTCACAACAGGCTTTTATGGAGTAAATATAAGCATATATTTCAATATGTATACTGTAGCTGACAGATAACAGCATTTGGGTATTTTCCTGTTGTTAATGCTGGTATGCTTGCAGCCCCACTTAATGGGGGCACATAACCAAAAGCCAGTATTTACACATGATGCTTCTCATGTATGAATGCTTTTCAGTAGATGTAAAGAGGAATCTAAATGCAAGATACTTTAGCTCTTGTGCTGTCACAGGCATCATGACTATTTGAGTGGTGCTGCAGGGGAAAAGTAATCAGAAAAACAGTAGTATCTCACATGGATCTTATTATTTGCTTGAGAAAATATATTACATTTGTAAATTATGAATGTGCTATAAATAGCTGACTGATCAATGACAATGCGAATATCGTGATAAAAATTGATGTACTTTAAATGGACTGATCCCTCCAAAAATACTTGCTTTTGCTGAAGATGGCTTTGGTGTGACTGTATAGCATAAAGAATGTCTGTAGGCCTTTTTCTAATTATAAACTCATAGTTGGAGAATGCAAGATTTCTGCACAAAAATTAAAAGTAGAAATGGATAAAAGGTTGCTGATCTTTTTTTTTTTTCTTTTTTTCTTCTCCACAGAATGTGAAGTATTACCAAGGTATTCGTGCTGCAGTGAGCAGAGTAAAAGAAAGAGGTGAGAAAGCAATTGTTCTGGACATAGGGACTGGCACAGGACTCCTGTCTATGATGGCAGCTTCAGCAGGTGCAGATTTCTGCTATGCAGTCGAGGTAAGCCTTCGTTACGGGTTGTGCAAACTTCTGCATGCATGTTCATAGCCTCTTTTTAGAGCTTCAGTGCAGTTGTTCTGTCTGCATGATCAGTGGAGTGGATGCATTTGCTGTTTTGTATTGTGGCTTCTGAAGTGCAAGCTTGATACTTTTATGTGTCAAAAGCACTTAGGTCTTACAAGAATACAGTTGAAAATGTATAGTACATTTTTCATTTTTGGGACAGTTTCTGTAAATGTACAGATTAAAATTACTAAGTCAAGTCTTATGGTATTCTGTCTTCTCTACTTCTTATCAAAACTCAAGTGTAATATGGAAAACTTTAACCAAGTTTTTGAAAAATGTGAGTATTCTCTAACCGTATTGCTGATCTTCATAAGTTTCAACTCTTGGAGATGGGTTCTCAGAGTACTTGATCATAACATCGACCACATTGTTAAAGACACTGTCTCATAAACTGATTTTTCCATCTCTTCATGGTTAGATAGAGCATCTCCTTTTTTATTGGCAGTTAAGAAACATCCTAATGGTTATTAGCAGCCATTACTTAAATTAAGGATAATAACAGGAACATTTTGGCCAGTTTAGCTTTTTTTTTTTAACGCATTTGAAGAAACAAAGAGAAGATTCACTTGTCTGTAGGTCATAGTTGAAAGACTGCTGTGTGATTTTTATCCAAGTAAAAATCTACTTTTTTTTTTTTTTAATCTAGGATTTTATCCTATGATCATTTTTCAGAGACAGTCCTGTTTCATGTAGACACAGGAAGCAATCAGAGAGGGTTGTGCTGATCTCCAAAGTGGCCACAAATGTCTTAAGTAGTCAGATTGTGTGGCTCAGTAGAATATTTAAAATTTTTGAGTTTAAAAACTGGATATGGACATTAAGCCCTTTCAACACATTCTTCATCGTTCTGTTATTTTCAAGCTATATACTCTCTCTATTTTTCTCTTCATTCTGAAGGAAGCAAAAATTCTCTTCACAGTTATGCTGTTAATAAAAGCAGATTTTTGGCATACTTCAGTGAAAATTTCAGTGCTGGTTGTTTTGGGTTTACTTATTTATTTATTTATTTATTTAATGTCTTGAGCACATATAAGTCTCTTGGGGCCTCTCTTGATGCATATGTATCTTTATTTTTAAAAATAAACAAGTTTCTTTAATGTAAATGTGAAAATATTCTTAATGTGTATTCTTGTCTTTCAAAAGTTAAATTGGAGTAGCTTTTGGAGACAGCTGATGCTCAGTTTGTAACAGTGACATTGGAGTTCTATGAACTTTTGAAGCAGACTTGCTGTTTTGTTTCATGGTGATGAACTTCAAACATAGGAAAAGATACAGAAGATGTTAAATTTTTGCACGACTACATATACTGCATTTTGTGTTGATGCCCTTTCATTTTTGAAAGCTAATGCTAACTTACCAGTTTGTTATACTCTTGCTGTTTACAGGTTTTCAAGCCCATGGCTAATGCTGCTGTGAAGATAGTGGAGAAAAATGGTTTTCGTGACAAGATCAAGGTAATCAACAAGCACTCCACTGAAGTCACAGTTGGCCCAGGTGAGAAAAATAGGCTAGGGTTAAAAAAATTGGCAAGTACCTCAAAACCATGAAGGAATATGTCTCATTCTTATTTTCCATATGTTTTTAATTAAAACAAGCAAATCCTTTACTCTCTAGAAAGGAACATTAGAAATTTACTTCAAAAGGAAGTGTTATAATAGTATTTCAGTAGTCATTTGTATTTCGTAGTACACTTCTAAAGGAAAATAACTTGCAGTTTTCAGCAGGTTCTCTAACAGGAATAAGTTGGGGTTTTTGTTTCGTTTTTTTTAATTACTTGTGTTTTCAGGATAGCATCTTCTTGAAAGACTTATATAAAAGTCTTAATATTACAATATTAAATTGTATCTTTTAGATGGAGATATGCAATGTCGTGCAAACATCCTGGTAACAGAATTATTTGATACAGAGCTGATAGGAGAAGGAGCTTTACCAACATATGAGCATGCACACAAATATCTTGTACAGGTAAGAAAATAGAAATTGAGAGTGTGTCACATTTATCCCTAGAGAAACTCTTCTGTCTTTTTTGGAGTAGGATAGAGATTATACTTGATTTAGTCTTCTGTATCTTTGTAAATACACAATCAGCTATGCTAATTTCTTATTCAGTGAATCACTTACTAGATTCATTCCTAGAATAAAGCCATTTGAGTTCATATTGTAAATCACAGGCTCTGAAATTACACTTAGTTACTTTGTATTAAAACCAATAACTTGCTGGTTAACAAGTGTCTTTCAGAAAGGCATCCAGTTCTGATCTGGAGCTTTCCTTAGATGCTTTTGTTCCAAGACGTTTTAAAAAATGAAATTCTCCTCCTAAATTTGATGGGCTTCACCTTCCAGGCATTGGTTCTTTGTTTGTTTGTTTGTTTGTTTGTTTGTTTGTTTGTTTGTTTGATTGTTTGTTTGTTTTCCTGAGGAGCTCTTGCTACGCTGTATGCTTTTTGCTTCTGGAAATACTTTAAACACTGTAATCAAATTAATATCCAGGTTTTTTGACATATAATCTATAGGTATAATTTTAGGGCTTTCTCTTTTACCCTTTGTAATTTTTTCTTTTAATTAAAAGGTGGATGCCAAAACTTTATTCAGGTTTCTAGGTTTCATTTCACCAGTTTTACATATAAAGACAATAGCACTCCATAACTTTTTACTGCTCTCTGTATGTAACTCTAAATTGTAATTAGTCTTTGTTGTAAAAGCATTGTTCTTGGACTTCACAGTTGGCTCTTAGTTCACAGTGGTTTTTTTAGAACACCTTACACGTTTTCTACTCTTTAAACATGGATACAAAGTTGTCATTGCATAAATATCTGAGCTATTATTTTTCTTATTTACTAATCGCATTCACAAACTGTTTTAATGTTGATAGCTTAGTAGTTATCTGCCTTGAGAAGCTCAAGATAGATCTCTTATTTCAGAATGAGAATGGAAATGCAGGTTTAACTGAGGCTAGTAAACTGATAATGTTGCATGGTTAATAAAGTCATCTGGCCTTGCTGAACCACACTGAACAGGATAGATACGTGTATCGTATTTCACAGATAGAGAGACAAAGTGCTCTGATGTTACAGAAGTCTCTGAAATAATTTGTGTTTAAGATTCCAAAGCTCCCGGTCCAACTTTTCTTTAAATTGGTTCACATTTCAATTGCTTTAATTCTCATGCATGTTAATAAGTCAAACTTGTTGAATGTGTTTACCCTTTATTTTGAACACTCAGGAAGGATGTGAGGCAGTGCCTCACAGGGCAACAGTCTATGTCCAATTAGTGGAATCCAAAAGAATGTGGTCCTGGAACAAACTGTTTCCTGTTCATGTCGAAGCAGAGGATGGTGAAAAAGTTATTGTCTCCCCTTCAGAAATGGAGAACTGTCCAGGTGTTCCTTCTGTTTGTGATATCCAACTGAATCAGATGCCTTCAAGTGACTTCACTATCCTTAGTGATGTGGTGACAATGTTCAGGTAAGGTAGGCATTGTTTTGTTCAAAACAAAATTTTCCTGTTATACCTTTTATATAAGTTGTGTATTCAACTTAGGAAGCTAGTGGGAATTTCTGAGGAATGCTGAACTATTTCTTTTTACAATTTTCATGCTTCTCTGCAGTGTGGATTTCAGTAAGCCAGTAAGGAGTGCTTCTACCTACTACAGAGTGCAGCTGGAGCCTATAAAATCTGGCAAGGCACAAATTGTACTTTCCTGGTGGGATATTGACATGGACCCCTCTGGGATGATAAATTGCACAATGGCTCCGTACTGGGTAAAATCCACTTCTGCTTTCCAGGTAAAATACTGACCCTTCAGATACTATCATCAGATGACTGTCAGTAATTATTTTGAGTAAAGGCCATACTGGGTATTTTAAGCAGCTGTCCCTTAAACTGTATAGGAACTTTGTTGATGTTTTATGTATTGGAAGATGCTAAATAAGCAAATCATAGACATGTTAACTATAGTATGTACCCATTTTAGCTTTTCTTTAATGTAAGCTTTAATGTAAAGCTTAAAAACTGAAGCTGTCTTCCAGATATTTTTATTTTATTTCTTTTCTTTTACTTTCAAGAAATAAAACAAAGATTTCCACATATTTTTCCCTAACTAGTCACTATCCCTGGTCAAAATACTAATCTGTGGTTTGCTTCCATGGAGTTATTCTATTAAATTTCCAAATAAGTGTTAAGTTTATGGTAATATATTTATACTCCCATAAAAAAGACTTGTGTGGGAAAGTGCTGGGTTGATACTGGATAATTAGAGGAACAGGAGATCACTATTAAATCAGATTCCTGTGTTTTTGTATGAATGTATTTACTAGTAGAATGAACTTCATCAAAAGGAAGCTACAAAATGATTGCACTTAACCGTGTTTGAGAACAAAATTTTCGACTACCAAGCTTCAGGGCATTCAGTCAGCTTAGAATGACTGATCAGCTTGGAATATTTGCAATGCAGAAAATAGCTTTTTGAAACACAAAATAGTTGTGCTGTCATATCAGAGTGACACTAAGTAACCTCATTTGATGCATAAGGCTCCAAGCACTGGTCGCTATCAGCAATTCAGTACAGGTTTCTAACATAAGTGAACGATAGAGGTGAAACAGCATTAATAAATGTAAAGTGTATTTTGGATTTGTTTTTCATTTGATTAAAATACAAGCTTAGCTAGTCAGCAAGCAAGTGGTCTCAGGCTTATTCTGTTGTAAGAAATCTATATAAAATACATTTATTCAATATATGGTTTTAGTCTTTATTCAGCCTTGCTAACACGAACAGGATTATTTCAACTAGTCGTACATCAGTGCTTCAAAGTCGTGCCCATTCTTACTAATTGATTTCCTGCTATTTGTTTACTTTCCATTTACTATTTATGAGTTACTTCCTAAGGTTTTGTTTATCAACCCTTTTCAGTGGAGAGATCACTGGATGCAGTGTGTGTATTTTCTTCCAAATGAGGAGCCAGTTCTCCAGGGTGAGAAGGTGTACCTGACTGCCTGTCGTGATGAGTACTCTCTGTGGTATAAGCTGCAGAAAGCCAGGTAACAATACATGTGTGTGAAAAAGGGTGGTATTTTACTCCAAGCTTGAGTATTTGCTGCTCTTAACAGTAGCTATTTTGTAGAAGAGCAAGATAAGAACCTAAAGACTAGAAAATTATTAAAAGCCACTTCATGGGCAATGCACAGGTGAAAAAAAACACGTTATGCGTAAAAACACAGTTGAGGCTTGGACTGCAGACTCCTGCCTTATACCTGGTGGCATTCTATGACAGAGAAACAAAAAACACTCATGGTTGGTTCCTGGAAATCCTAAAATATAGCTCAGCTGAGCTGGCATATAGGTAAAGGAGTGAAATAATTGCCATTCTGTCTCCAATTTCTATTTTCCCAGTCAGCAATGTCTGTTTGAGATTAATGCCTTTTGCTCAAATTAAAAGGAGCTTAGTCATGTCGGTTGTGATGACAATAGCAGCTAACATTTTTAAAAATCAGTGCCAGCTTTAAAAGTTAATGTTAATTTTATGTACCTTTTTTACTTAGGAATCCAAACAAGTAACTTTTTTCTAAAAGATCAAAGCCTAAAATACCTAATCATCACAGGTAGTGGGAAATTTTGGAGGGTTCTTGGTTTTGTCTTTTAAAAAAGCTGAAAATTGGCCCTTTCTCTTCTTTTCATTTGGAAATGCAAAGCTACAAAAATGTCCCTGGAGGACTAGTAAATTTGAACAAGTAACAGTGGAGTCCGTATGCATTAATGTGTGTACTAGCTAAAATGCATAAATGTAGCTGTTTGCGAAAACATGTAGTTAGTATTTCATTGAAATTTTTTTTGCAGGGGAGAAGAGGAGAATAAAGCAGACATTCGTGTTGAGAGTCCTGTTTGTAGGTGTCAGGCTCATCTTCTTTGGAATAGACCACGCTTTGGGGAATTAAATGATCAGAACCGAACACACCAATACATCAAGTCTTTGATGAAGGTGAATGCATGTTGCCTGTAGGTTTTTTGGCTTCTGTGATAGATGCGTGTATGGTTTTATTTGCAATAATTGTTTATGGAATTTGTTTCTCCCTTGCTAAAGGATGTTGCTCACAAAGTGTGTTTTATTTACATCAAGAGATGTAAGTTATATTTTGTCATGAGAACTTTGGCATTACTTTTTTTAAATTGTAAGGAGCCATTTTTGCATAGGAATTTGTAGCAGCTCTGTATTTTTTAGAAGGAGTATTGCTAGTTGAGTAAAGACACCCAATACATTTTTGTGCAAACTTTTTCTGACCTAAAACAAAGGGATTACATGAATATTTCTTACAGTATTTTGTTCTGCTTGAAGTGGTTATATTAATCACAGTATGTCCCAGTCTTTATTTGAAGTGTATAATGGAAGTGTATTATGGAAGTGTATAAAGTGGGAAAAAACACCACCAAAATGTCTAGAATTTGAAAACTTTTTCACCTGGAATAGGAATAACAATGACTATTTATTTTCTGTAGGTTCTGAAAACGGATAGTGTTTGCCTTTGTATCAGTGATGGCAGTCTGCTGCCTGTGCTGGCTCACTATCTTGGAGCAAAGCAGGTAAAGTACTACTTGTTTTTCTGATCTTTGCGTTTTAGCTTGGTATTTTTAGTTCTCTGGTATAGTTCAGCATTTCCAGCCCATTATTTAATTATTTCCAGTGCCTCCTCAGTGACAAGTGAGAAAGAGGCTCCCATTGTGTTGAAGTGGAGGTTAAATTCATCTCTGATCAAGCTGAAGTCTAGGGAGATAATAATTACCAGTTTTGATGTTACCAATGTGTAGCCTTGAATGAAAGCGGTGTTCCTCATTCCCCGCTGACTCCTGTTTGCCATCTTTGTAAGAGAAATACTCTTTCTACTGACCTAAATGTCTCGCAATTTTTTTTCTTCTTTTATGTTTGCAATTCCATAATTACATTTATTATCTAGTCTGAAGTTGAAGGTCTGTAACAGCAAGATAGGAAGCAGTAAGAATACTGAGTCCGTGTATGAATGAGAGCTGCCTGGCTGTCTCATTTAAGTATATACCTTACTTGATGTGTTCTCTCATGGGGCTCTTCAAGCTAAAATCTATTATAGTTGGACTGAATATCTGGAAATGTGTAATGTAATATAATTCTGAGGAAGATGCTAGGCAATTCATAGAAATAAACAAACACGCTGAGTTAAACCAGTGATCCATGGCCCCCGTATGTTTGTCTTTAGTAGCGGCTAGTCGCAGATGACTACTGAGGAGAGAGGAAATGAATAGGGCAGACAGAGATTTCCATAATGTTTTCCTAGCCCTGTAGCAGCATATTGCCTAACTGTTCACCAATTTTGAATAAAACCTATTTTTTTTCTTACTTCAAAAGGCTGGTGTGCTGCAATGCATATCTGAGCTCTTTCCAGCTGATCCAGTCAGATCATGTTAAATGATGCTTAGAAGGAGTAAGTGCTACTGGAGGTTGATTCAGCACACTCGCAATATGCTTGCATTTGTTCAGGAGTAAATATATGCCTAGAGCAAATGTTAATATGCTATGTGCATCTTGAAAATGGAAAACAAATATTTGCATTCTGTTGGATTTTTTCTTGTATGGCTGTGAAAACAGCATTATTTAGCCTGTAGTTATTGGGGGTGTTTTCGTTGTTGTTAAAAAGGTACATGACAGTGGGCTGTGGGACAGATGCATGGTTTTTATGAACTAGGTTCACTAGGGCATAAAAATAGTTCCTTCATTGTTCATTTACATATTCTTTTAATTAAAAATTATAAAGCTAGTTTGACTAAGTGTTGTGTATTTTCTTTAGGTGTTTACGTTAGAAAACTCTGCTGTGTCCTGTTCTGTCATGGAAAAAGTGAGTATTTAGTTTTCTGTTAAAGCACTAAATGAACTCATGGCGTTTCTAAGGCCAGAGCTGATGCCTTGGGTTGTTCTTGCATCAGTTGCTTGGAGGTTAAATCAGTGTAATGAATGCATTTGATCAAACAGTTTGACAAGACTGTGGGAGGTGGGATATGTTGCAGGGGAGGACTTCTTATTTTTTCCTAGTATTTGTACAGAGCTTTATGCAAATACTTGGAGGAGTACATCCAGTTGGAGATAGATCCAATCTCATAGCTTTAGCCACAAGCTGAATAGGCCACTGGGAAGTTGAGCTGAGCAGAGGGAATTATGGTTGCCAGTGCTTCGTCTCTCCTTGCAGATGCCTGTTGGCTTGTCTGCTTGAGCTGCTGCTCTGCTGCCCTCATTGAATTGGAGATAAAAGCCAACCTGTTTGTTTCTGAGAATTAGTGGAATGTGAGAGCATCCCCATAGCTTGCACCAGTCTTACCAGGAAGTGGCATCTAGCTGTTCTGTCTTCCAGCTGATACAAGTTTGGAATGCCTGCTCTGCTGTTTTGCTCTTAGGAGACAGTAAGGAGTGGGTCTTAACTGCAAGCGATGTTTCATCTGCTTCCTTGGGTAGAGTGCAGAAGGCCCTGCCAGTGGAGCGGGGGCTGTTCAGGAGAGGCAGCTAATGTCTGAGAAGTGACTGGAAGCAGCTTCCTGAAGTCATCGTTCGGCTGTGTCTGTTTTAGTTGGCACTACATATTTGAAAGAGGTCTATCTCAGCCTGTGGCTTAGGAGTACAAAAACATGAATGGTAGGAAAATTAGGACACAAACCTGGTCTCAAACAGAAGCCAAATATGCAGTGTATTTGTAGCTGAAGTAATTTTTGTCTTTCTTGGCTGTCCTTCCCATATGCTTCAAAGTACAAATGAATCAAGGTGAGGCAACTCTTGAGTTATCTGCCTTTTTATACACTTAATTGAAGGAATATGTAGGGCATGTGTCACTAGGTGCACCCTTCAAGAATAGACTTGTATCATCCCGTTAAGTTATGGTAGGCAGTTTTTTAAAAATTTCTTTTGGCTATTGGTTTCTTTTCGGTTTATTTTTAATAAAATTATTATTTTCATATGGGTTTGAGTCTCAGCTATAGCTTTTGATAAAGACAGTATGCTACTTTTCTTTCAGTTTTTTAAAGCAAATCATCTTGAAGATAAAATTAAAATAATAGAAGCACGTCCTGAGTTGCTGACATCTTCTCATTTGGAAGATAAAAAGGTATGTTACAGTTGTCCAATATTGAATTTCAGTGGGGTGGTGGGAAGCAGAAGGTGAAAATGAATCCTGCTTTCCTACTGTGCTACTGTAACCACAACGTATCCATTTATATCCCAATTCATACCAATGTAATGAGTAGATGGTTCAGACCTTGTCCTGCTAAAACTAAATGAGACTAAAGACTGGCAGGGTTTTCGCTTTGTTTTTGAAAGGGTATGACTTTCCCTTGCTGCATAATCTACATCAGTTGTTAAAGCAGTTAAACTGGTTTAACTGCATGTGTGCTACTAGGCTGTAGCTCTTCTTTCTCAAGCCACTCAGGAGATTGCAGTCTATTTGGAAGTACTCGCATCCTTAAATGAAAAATTTCAAAATTCTATGACTCTCATTACAAAGCCTTCCAACCTAAAACTGCAATGTTTTCTCTCAAACTTTGGTGCAGGATAATACAGTTTAAAATTTGCTAACGAAAAACACAAAAAGATGTCTGTTGTGCAGTATATGCAGTATGCAGTAATTAAATCCTTATAGAGCAGTAGAAATTTTTATCTAGATGACTTCACTTGCTACGTTGCATTGTCAACTACTGAAGATATAAACATCTTGTTTTATTGAGTTGTTGTTCTTTATTATAATGCTTTTTATCTCCTCCTTTCTTTGCCAAGATTTCTGTTCTTGTGGGAGAGCCATTTTTTACTACAAGTTTGTTGCCGTGGCATAACCTTTATTTCTGGTATGCTAGGACAGCTGTGACCAGTCACCTTACCAGCAATGTCACTGTCCTACCTCAGTCTGCTTCTTTGCACATGATGATTGTGGAGTTTCAGGTGAGATTGTTTAGAACTATCCATTTGATATTTACACAAATCCACTTAAAATTGAGTACTCTTCCAGTTTTTTTTTTTTTTTTAACAACGAGTTTCTCTCATCTTAATACTGTCTACTTCGACATGTTTTGCACTCACCACCTGGGAAAAGAATATTTGACATCTTGAAGATGAGTTTTGCTATTTCAGCCATCTCTTGTCAGAAAATTAACTCGGGTAATTTTACCATTTTAAGTGAAAGGCCTGAATGTTTTAAAATATTTCTTTAGATTAGAGAGAGATTGCTGAAGCATGTGAGAATTGTGGTTATTTATAAAATTAGATATTCTGCAAAATACCAGGTTTTAAAATGAAACTTTATGAGTATAAGACTGTAGGCAGGATTCATAATTGCATGTTCTTTTATTTTAACCACTTGAAGCTGTGCACAGTTCTAAATTTGAGCATAATAGGTGTCACATCTTAAAAATACTTTGAAAAGTCATCTTTCAGAAATTGTACAAAGGCATAAACTTTTTTGCTGTTATTAAGGACTTGGTCAAGTAAAGATTGTGAAGAGTTTACCTACAATGACAATGGAAATTAAATAAGTACTTTTATAATTAATATGGAAAGTTTTTGTCCAGTAGCTTAAGTGAGGGAACTCTGAAATTGTGTAACTCTGAAATTGTGTAACTAAAGTAGACATATCTATAAATAAAAAAAAGTCTGTAATCTAATGAATTTTCGCATAAAGATAACCTTCAGTTTATCTGCTAAAAATCCCAGGTCTTTTCTCTCTCCTTTTCTTCCCTCTGTCTGGTTCACCAGCTGTGTCGTCTTGTGTCTGAGCCTTCTCTCCCTTAACAGTTTCCTTATTTGAATGCTCTTCACCCTTGTTCTCTTACTTCCGCCTTTGATTTGTGCATGTGAAAATACATATGTTCTTTTTCCCTCTGGGACTAACCAACTACGCTGCATGTTTTTACATACCTTTCAGTATTTTCTTTACATACCTTTCAGTTTTCTGCAAAAATGTAGAGAATTTAAAAATATACTGAGTAAATAATGTAAATCTGAATCTTGTAATAGGAAGCAGATGTTTAAGACTAATCAACAGTAATCAGATTGAAATAAGCAGTTAATTTTAATTTCATGCTCTCTTTTCTAGAGGATTTACTTCCCTAGAACTCAGAGCATTTTGTAGGGAAGTAAGTATTATTCTCTTCATGTTCTGGATGAGGAAACTGAAGCATGCAGAGTGGTGACTTAAGATTATTCAGTGATCTAGTAGCAGAATGTAGAGTAACATTCATGTCACCTGAACCTCAGTTTTACACTTTTATGTACAGGGTTGTGTTCAGAGATGATTCCTCATAGCTATTTCAGTAGAACATTTAACTCGTGCTTAGTTCCATTAAGCTATTCCAGAAGCTATTGCTTTAATTTTACCTTTTCCTCTTTGTTCAGTGGTGAATCTAGACTCGAAGACTAGAGTCTGTGGGTTTTTTAAAATAACCTCTGCATTTACCAGTTCTTGGTTACACAGAAGGAACAGACATAGTGTTGTAATGTATTCTGCAGAACCGGGTCTGTAGACTGTTCTGTCTTGTCAGAATAGGGATATGTCATTACAGTTAAGCAATTAGCAAAAGCTGGATCCAGGAGAAAGAATTTGATGAAATGACTTCAGTTATAAACTTGTTTAGTCCATAATTGCACTCGGGGAGCAGGATGCTGCCTATCTAATTGGATAGTTCTGTCAGGTATGCCATGCAGAGATTCTTTATAGTCACTGTAGTTCATGCTGTATTCAGGCATAAATTATGACAGCATTCATTTAAATTTGTGGTAGTCCTGCTGCCATCTTGTAAAGCAGGAACATTTGAGGTCGCTAAGTGCAACAATGAACAGGTAACAAAATGTATATATCCACAGCTAGTAAATGTTCTTGTTCTATTGAGAGACCATTAATGCAGTCTAAGAAAGGGCAAAAGCTGAACCGAATCATTTTCTGTCCAGTGGACTGCTGAAGTCAGTGAGAGGCATAGTATGAAGTGCCTAAAATGATTTCACTAATCTTTGGAGTCCTGAAGGGAAGTATGGTGGTCCAATAGGCTGTAAGATGTTTGCAACTGAGAGCACTTACCTGTGCTGGGTAGTGGAAATGAGGGGGCTGCAAGGGTTTAATCTTGGGAAATCCATACCTACTCTAAAGTAAAGTATGCATAGAGATGGTAGGAAATGTGGCATATTCTTTAGAGGAGTTGAAAATTTAAAACAGTGGCTAAAGATTTAACTGACTTGCAAAACATTTTCCCAGAATACACTATCTTCTGATTCTTGCACTAGTTCTGATGGTTTAGGAATGTATAGATAGTAAAGAGACTTTATCTGACTTGTTATCAAATGTCTAATCTAATTTCCTGTTTCCTCTAATAAAGCCAAAAACATCCTGTTTTCTTTTTTAGGACTTATGGAGAATCCGGAGTCCGTGTGGCACCTGTGAAGGTTTTGATGTCCAGACTATGGATGATATGATTAAAGTAAGAAGACTGAAAATAGTTTCAGCACAAGTCTCAGCAAAACAGAACAAAACTCACCATGGCTTAAGAAAGTATTTAGTGACAGTTGAAAGACTTGTATGTTAGGCAGAACACCATTGTTTTAGTTTTTCATAAATACGGTGGCTATTTAGTTCTTGGAAAATGGTAACTTCTGTGGCATGGGTTTTGGGGTTGTATGTTTCTTCTCATTTGCCAAGCTCTTCCATGCTTTGCACTGTTTTGAAAAGAATTCTGTTCGTTCAAAAAGAAAAATACCATTCTCAAAATTTTGTTCTGAGCTTGAAATCAAATCATCTGGGAGTTGTTCATAGATGAATCCTGCTACCTTTACTTGCCCTTGCAGGTACTTTTGAAAGAGTAAAAGGCTTTTTGTCTTCTGAGAAATAGATACGAAGGGTGAGATTTATCTGTGTCAATTTCTAGAGCTGTATTGTAGATAGCCATATTTGAGTTAGCCATTTAGATTGCCTTTATAGTCATTGTGGAGGAGTGCAGGCAGTTCTAGAGTAGAATTTATCTCCAGGGAGAAGAAAAGTTAAATGCATTGTATTTTGAAAGTGCCCGTTTCTGTCTGACTGCTGAGGACCATAGTCAGCGATTTGTTCATGCAGGTAGCACATATTTTCCCTTCTGCCTAAGAAGTGTAGTCCTGTCCTCTTGCACCTTTATTGCTTTAAATACTCTGGGTTCAGGACACATAATTAACTTGAAAACAAGGACTGTTTGCCTTTGGATTGTTTTCAGATAGTTTTATTACTTTCTTTCTTCAGAATTCTCTGAATTTTAGGGAATCCAAGGAAGCAGAACCTCACCCTCTGTGGGAATATCCTTGCAAGTCGCTCTCTGACCCCCAGGAAGTTTTGACATTTGACTTTAGAAAGACTGTACCGCAACACTGTCTCAGCACAGAGGGTTCTGTAAATCTTTCAAGGTGAGTTTTCTCATTGCAATAGATATCCTTGTCACAATCATTTTTTTTGCCTCATATTCAAGCTCTTCGTGTATGTGCATGTGTATATATATATAGTGTGTGTGTATATACAATGTATAGTTAACTATAGTAGTTAACTAATGGCAACATACTTGACAGTTTCTAAAAATGTTACCTCAAGCTGTGGAAGTTACTCTGACCCGAATTCCTGTGGCTATTCACATTAGGCTATAACAATAAGGGTAATTTCTTAGATAATATGCCTGTATTTCAAAAATAAATTTTTTCTAGATGTTATCATGATTTAAAACTTAAACAGATTATAGTTTAGAGAAAATAAACCATTGTATGGATGTTTTTAATCTTTCTGTTTGTTCCTTGTTGCTGAGTTCTTGCAGAAGAAGCTCCTATTTAGCTTTCCAAATTATTCTGTTTAATAGCTTTAAAGTGTACACTATTCTTCCTTTTAGCTATAATTCTGACAATTTGTCACGTGTTTTCTGAGATATTTTTCATTATAATCTAACTACAGATTGTATTTAATTCTGTTCAAACTTGAAATGTTTTTTAGAAAAAACAGGGGAAAGTTATTTGTAACTATCTAGAGCTTATGTAGCTCAAACACTGCTGTAATTATATGTTTCTCTTTGTTAAACAAAATTCAAGGTTTCACAAAATCCAGAACCATCTGCGTGGGGTCTCTGTGTGTTTGCACCGGTTGTTGTATTTGCAGGCAACGCACTAGCATGACCTCTGCTCCTTGTGGAGCAGACACTTGAAGTGAAATGGGATATGTGGTAAATATTTTCTCAAAATTCAGAAACAAGAGAAGCTGGGGTCTGTGAAGGAAGTACTCCCCAAATATGCCGAATAATTTATGCCATGTTATTGAGTGCCTGTTAAATGACTGGTTCTGAGTAGATTTAGTTATGACATATTCTCCTCTTCCTTGTCTTTTTTAGATTTCGTATCGGCAAATACTTTAAAAGGTGCTACCCATTTACCAAATCATTCAGCTGTTCAACTTTTTTTCAAGGAAACAAGTTATTCATGCTTCTATAGCTCTCACCTAAACTATGTGAGGAATGGGTGCAGTGTTTAAGCTGTCAGTATTGTATAAAGTAACAGGTTTTGATCCTCCACCTCTCCCCAGGAAAGGAAAGAGCCATGGAGCAGTTCTGTGGATGGAATATCATCTTGCTGCTGACATCTCCGTTAGTACAGGACTGATGCAAATTTCAAATGAAAAGGTATTTCTTCAATGTAATTTATTATGTCAAAGTCTATAAGATTACAGTGCTGAAAAATGGGTCTCTGTTGGCCATGCTTGGTTTGTGTAGGGCTCTTTGTTAGACTGTTTGAATACTATGTAGACAGAACTAGTAGAACTATCTGCTCATATTTTCGGGGGGAGCAGGAGATGTACCTTAAAATGGGAGAGTCTGAATTGGATCCAAGTGCTCCCATAGTTTTGAACCACGTTCAGAACTTAAATATGATGCTAGCTCAAAGTAGAATTTATTCATACAAATCCCTTTTCTCAGTTTAACAAAGGCAAAAATTTTGAGGGGAAGAAGTATTCTCAGTATTCTATTTAAATATTCTTTGACCAAATCCGTTTTTCCTCTATGACTTCACTGTGCAGTGTAGCATATGGTATTTCAAATTATGCATTCCTATAATGGAATGGATGGCAATGGAAGTGATAACTATGTGATCATTGTATACTGAACTGGGGACAAGAACTCTTGTGCTCTTACTGCATTATCACTGTCTAGTAATAATATCGTAGAGTTTTGACTGCTTTCACTTTTAACTCTTTCCTGTAGGGAAACTGTGAATGGAATCCTCACTGCAAGCAAGCTGTCTATTTCTTCAGTTCTGTTATTGAATCAGAAACTCTGTCAGACCTTCCTAGTGCTGTCACATATGCTATAAATTTCAACACAAAGACAGGAGAGATTGCCATGGATTTTAAGCTATTATAAAATACTTTCCTTTTACTCATGTTCCTAAAATATAATAAACTTCTATAGTATTTTTTGTATGGCAGAGGGATTTTTTTTATTGTACCCAGAGAGCAAACTGACTACTCTGAAATATACTTTAAACCTTTTTGGTTTTGTTTTCAAAATATGTCGTTGGGGAGGTAGAGAGGAACATTTTCTTAAGGACAGGCATTCTTGACAGTGGTTATATACATATATACACATACTTGTTACCATCTGTTTCAGTGTGAAACTCTGGTATTTTGGAGTTCTGAATAATGTTATGGGGCTCCAAAACAGTTGACTTGGTGGTTATTGTGTGTCATATCAGCGGATGAAGACACTAAACCTTACACCAAGAGTAGATAAAAGTGAATGAAACCAATCTGTTTATAGGCTTTGCTCTTGTCACTGTAAAATGGGAAATGATCTCTGGAATGCACAAAAAGAAATCCCCAGTCAAGCTACATATGTATATTAATACACTTAACAGGGAGAAGGAAACAGTTTAGCTGCTCACAGACTTCTGTAAGTTGTGGCTAGTATTAAACTGAAATGGTCAGTGAATTAAAGTGTGATGCAGTGATGTTCTACTGGAGTCTGAGATGCTGCATTTTCTGAAGAGACGTTTGCTAAACAGTGACCAAAGTCTGGAAAGGCATAACTGCAGATTAGAAAATGTACATATTCAGGTTAATTGGAAGTGACAAACGGATGGTAATGTGACCAGAAACAAAAGAAAAAGA
Organism: Platalea leucorodia; assembly: GCF_965183815.1. Classification (NCBI taxonomy): domain Eukaryota; kingdom Metazoa; phylum Chordata; class Aves; order Pelecaniformes; family Threskiornithidae; genus Platalea; species Platalea leucorodia. The sequence goes on from NC_138830.1 coordinate 37,196,082, forward strand.
GCCGCAGTCTAAAAAACTTGCAAATCTGGAGGAGATATTTAATACACATTATATGATCAAAAATGTGGCCTTATTGTGTCAGAGGTCTAAATAATATCTGCCAGTTTAGCTAAGTTGCATGTTGTTCTGCAATAACACATGTCCACAGCTGAGGTTTTCTTAGTTGCATTGCAAATCATGTTGGCAGAAATTGTAGTGTGTGACCATGTGTGTGCAATTAATTCTGCTTTAGATGAACAATCAATTGGTGTATCCGTTTTATATGTGTGACCTACTAAGGGAAATAGAAAATCAATGTACTGCCAGTCCGAAATTATGTCAGCCAGCCGCAGGGATAACTCTGCTTACCAAAGCTACTCCTGTTTCCTCTGAGCAGCAACTTCAGCAAAGGGAAAGGAATGCCATAAAGAAGCCATGAGGGAGCAGGAGCCCACTCTACTTTACTTTCCTGGTCACCATGACATATAATTCTGGTGAGTAGGAACTTTTCTTCTTTTTCTTCCTAAGAGCGTTATCATATTTATAGACCTGGAAGTCATCTGAAATATAACTAGATTTTTCAGAAATATTTTCCTGACCAAGGTCTTAACACTTAATAGATGTAAGGAGGCGATGAAATACATGACTAATGTTTTTCACTAAAACAGAAACCCTGCAGCTCCTGCCGAGATCTGTGGATTTCACTTTTCAAAACTGTACCTTTAAGATGCTTAACTTCAGACTCTCATTTCTTACAAACTTTGCTGGAATATATAGGTTGCTCTTCATTTAAACAGTTGTTTCTAATTTTGATACACTGATCCTAGCCCACAGAAAGTATGGTGGTACAAATGTGTTTGTTACATCTTGGGAACATAAGCTGTACAATTGTAAAGAGAACAATAGTACAGCCAAGGCTTTTAAATGGTAAAGGCTTGGCCCTTTATTAAAAAAAAAAAAAAAAGAAAAGAAAAAAAGGCACAGAGTCAGTTGTGCAAGTCTGAATGCATAAGGCTTGCATTGTATAGCTTCTCTTCTCCTGGAGGAGATAACACAGCAGAAGAAACTCGGATGCTGCCTCCTGTGCTTGCTTGTGGCCTGACACAGAAAGCATGAGCTGCCGTTCTTGTTCTGCAGTAGGAATAGCTTCTGAAGATACTTTGCATTTAACTGCCCAAATGATTCTGGATCTAACAGAAGCATACAGTGTTCCAAAGGGAACACAGAACTAATAGACAGCAATATATTAGAATTTATAGGTATGAAAAAGTAAGATAGAACAAAATCACAACTGAATTTACAGTATTTTAATGTCTAGTGTTAACTTTCTCAAAGATAACTGTGTGTGTGTATATGCCTGAATCGTACTTCCTAAGAAAAAATAAAACAGATAAATTTGCTAAAATGCCAAAGGGAAGAAATCCACATTGATGGGAATTTGTATTTTGTTATCAGTGTTACGTATGTTGAAGCTATGTGGACACCGCAGTAGATAATAGGCATGGTGACTGAGAGGTCTCCTTTTTAAACCCTTCTGGTATTGTGAGACTTGGGACTATTGAGATTCTCAGCGGTGGGTGCAGTGAAAGCAAAGGGCATAGGCTAGATGTAGTAGCTAGCATGTCTGCAGAACTGTGCTTCCAGAACGGAACTGTGGCAATTAATATGAATCGTATTATCTGCATGTGAGGAAAAACATCTTATATTTCAATATACCTGGAGCAGTAATTGTGTTGCTGCTGTCCAAAAAAATAAGAAGGCTGGAAAGCTGGCATTCTGAGCGTATTTTAGCACCCGTTGGTTCCTTAGAGGAACAAAATCTGATGGATGTGCTCAGGAAACCTTGTGCATGTTTTAATGCACTGTGTGATCAACATTACTAATGCTTGCTGGTTATGCTTATGTATTTGGACAGACACTGAAACTGCTTTGAGGATTTGGTTAAAACATGCTGGAAGCTGTTATGTTGAAGGAAACCCTTACCACATGTATGGTTTGAATGTTTTCACGAGCCACACCACTCATTAAATTCTGGTACATACAAAACATAGCTGTGTTGATAAGAATCTGGGTGACTTGGGAAAAGATTTGTTCACGTGTATTAGGAGTATTTAGTGTATGTATCAGTCTTCTTGGCTTCTGTGAATTCTTCAGGTTGGACTTAAAAACCTAGTGTGATCTGTAAATCGTGTGGAAAACAGCTGCTTATAGGGGGATACCGGGCATTCCTTATATGTGTAAGCAAAACCGAAAAAAGTACTTCTATCTCTGCCCTCTTCCACAGGGCATTTTACTGCAAGCACACACATGGGGGAGGAAAGCTACTTTGTAAGAAAAACACATCTACCCAGTAGCAGCATTCAGGCTCCTGTTTGTTCCCAGACCTGACAGAAGCATTCCCGTGATGTGCTGAGTTGGAAGAGCTGCTGGTGACTGGCATCTTAATAAGCAGAGCAAGAATCCTGTTTTCTCTTGGAAGGAGCTTACTCTGTGCAGCTACCACAGGCAGTTTTTTTCTTAAATGACAACAGCTTTGATAGTGACTAGGCCTGCAGGCGTAGATGCATGTTTTTATAGAAACAGAATCCCCTGCCACCACTGAACTAACAGTATTACAGTTCATATATTGTATGAGAGCCAGTGTATAACCGACAGATTTTTTTTTTTAATGTGGCACAAGAGATTCTTGCACTAAAGATGCAAGTTTTAGTCAGGTATTACAAATAATCATAAACTACAAAGTTTGGCCATTCACATTTAACTTCCCTATTATAGTTTTGCTGCAAAAATAATAACTTTTCTGTAGCTCTGAATTGTGATTGAAGTTTTACTAATACTTGGTCGTTCCCACACCATAAATCCACAAGAGGGTGCTGAGAATCCACTTTTAAATTTCTCGTGCATGTTCAGATCCTGTTTACTTCTAATAAGGACTTGCAATGCAGCTGTCTCATCTGCAAATAAAGTGCTTGTGATATTATCAGATACGCCATACATACATGCACTGAAATGGAAAACTAGTACAAAAAGTGACAAGTGCTAGTAAGACTAATACGGACTTGCACCTACCATAAAAAACAGGCAGGGAACAAAGTTTCTCACGCTAAATACACAGAATGAATAATACTTCTAGGACAGTGAAATTGTCATGGCCCTAATGAAGGACAAGTCTTGCATTTAATTTAAAGGGTGTTTTCTGGGTCGTGGCAGCTGCAAGATTTGTTCCTTTATTTGCAAAACAGGTGCCTTTTGTCTGAAGCCTGGGCAATTCAAGGACCGAGATCCCAGGGCTTGCTTTTCTCCTTCATTAGTCCCTTTGAAACTACTCTGTGTAGGCTTCCTGCATTTAACAAGATCGAGGATGCAGTTCAGGACTAATTCATTTAGTCACTCATCTTTTGTATTCTATTTGTAGTTACAGCTGGTTGTTAGGAGGGGAAGAGGCTATTACAGCTTCCTAGTGTTAGATTTTTCCAGTGACGATTGTGAGATGAATACAATGAGTGCTTGTGTTGTCATTCTGCCTTATTGACTCCGATGCCATTGCAAAATGTTAATTTGGTTTCGTACTTAATCATTTTAAAACTTCACATTTCCGAGCATTTAATGCAGATTAATGATTAAGATGCTTCTCAGAGAGAGGTATGTGGTGTTATCCCCATTTTTCAGATGAGGAAAAACTAAGTGTGCTTTGTGTGGGTGTTCAAGTGTTTCATCTGCCCCAGGCTCACTATAAGATTAGGGCCTCAGAGCTAAAAATTACTTGCTCCAGGCCATGCAGAATAAACTAATCCCCTGACTCCCTTGCTCTGCTTTAATCATCTGTTTTCTTAGCACAGTGTGATTTCAAATGCAGACTTAGGAGGTTTGACCGAGATAGAGCAGATAAAGGCTCAGAGGCAGCAAATCCTTGGATACTTCAATAATTAAAACCATGGTTTTTTTCACACACACATATATATTTATATATTATATATAAATTATATTTTTAATATATAGATAATATTTACATGGCTATAGGGCTTTGTTTTTGTTTTGAAAGGCTGTCATGAAGATGACCCACTTTTTTTTTTCTTTTTTTTTTTCCCCCCCCCAGCAGGATTCTGTCTAGGATTTGAGAGCCCTTAAAGATGCTTCTCTTGTGGACAAGGGCACTAACGAAAGAATGAGAGCTGATTATCTTCCTGTATGCAAAGGGAAAGCCCTGCAATTGCAGGTCTGATGGCGCTCTTCGCAGTGGTGTGGGCACAGGCCCAGGGCATCTTAGCTCACGTTACACGCTAGAGACTGGCCACGTAACCTCCTCTTCTTCCTCAGGGTTTTGCTGAAGTGCAGCTGCATAACGTACTGCAGCAGCAGCCTGTCTGCTGTGGGTTTTGTCTCTCGCTCCCGTTACTTTCCGCAGCCTCTGCTCTTTCTTGCCTTGCACATCACTCTCTAGGTGAAGTGTTGCACTCGCGCTTTGGAAGAAAGAGCGGGTGCTGCAGTTCACTGGACTCCTGCTTCTCGAGGCGGAGGGATCCTGCTGTACCTGTACTCCCATGAAGGGGCCGCTTGCTTCATGTTAGAGAATCTAAGCAACCAATTATTCAGAACCCTGAGAAGCAGCAAGTAAACCAAGCTGCGGCAATGAATGGGGTGGGAGGGAGAGACACAGCCTTCGCTGCAGCACTTGAAAATGTCATGTTTCTTCTCAACTGCAGTATTTCTAGAACGGTTGAAGCGACTGTACTGCAGGTCTACATGCATCACCTCGTGCCTGCGACTGCCAAGTCATTTATAGCGAAGGGCTGACGATCACGGCCCTCGCTTTAGGTGGGAAGGGCCGTGCGCGCAGCCACAATTAATTCGTAATAAACCGACTCCCCGGAGCCTCCCAGCGCAGAAGGTGGGGGAGGGGCGGCGAGGCGGCCGTTTGGGCGGGGGGGGGCCGCTCCGCTCCCGCGCCTCCCTCCGGGCCCGCCACGGCCGCGCGCCCCGCGCCCCTTCTCCCTCGGGCACGCGCCGGCCCGCACCTGCCCGGAGCGCGAGCCCCGCCGCTGATTGGCCGAGCCCCCTCCTCAGGCCGGCGGGGCGCCATTTTGGCCTCCTGCCGCCTCAGGGGAGGGGACCGACATGTTCTTCTTATGCCCCCTCCCCCTCCGCCACCCTCCCCGCCGCCGTGGAGGTGGCGAGGGAGAAACGCCTCGCCTCTGCGCTGCGGGAAGGCCGCCGTAAGCCGGGCCGGGGAGGTGTTGCGCTGCGGGGATGGGGGGGCGGGCCTGGCCTGGCCTGGCCTGGCCTGGCCGAGCTGTTTGCGGCGGGCTGCACTGGGCGTCAAGCTCTCGAGCGGTTTCCAGTCAGGGCGGCGCGGGCTGCTGTCGTGGGGTGCGCCGGGCGGGCCCTCACCCGTCTCGCCGCGGTGGCCCTGCCCGCCGGGCTGTGGGCCTTGCTGCACCCGTCGGCCCTGCAGCCCTGGCGGGTCTGCACCTCCCAGTGAGACGGGTTGTTTTCTACATAAAGTAAGTTGTGTCAGCACCCGCTTCCAGTCCACAGGTTTGCACGAGGGAAGAAACTTTGGCTGGGTTAGAGGCCTGCTTTGGTTTAGATGTAATAGTGGGACTTAAGAAACAAAAGCACATGTGTTGAGCAAGTCTGTGTGACTTTCAGACTGAGGAAGCCAAGCACACATGGGTAATGAACTGGTACGAAAAGAGCATTCGTACCATATAATTTTGCCTGCTCTTTTGCCACGTGTGTATGCTGGCATGCTGGGATGTTGTACCAAGTAGTGAGTAAGCTAAGGACTGAGACAGTGGCTTTAGTATTGAATGTTCGTGCCCCTGGTGTTTTAAAACAGTAGTAGTGTTTAGGGTCTCTTACCTCTTCAGCTGATGTTGTTTAAGAGTTCTCCATAATACTTTTCATAGTCTGTTTTCTGTGAGTGGAGCTTCTGTCCTATGGCCTTTTAGTGGAAAGCTCAGGAACAGGAAAAAATGTTTTGAACACACTTAGCCTCTTTCTGTAGAGGTATAAAACAAAAGGCTTAATTTTTTGTTTGTTTGTTTTAGTATCACTGAAACTTAGTTGCTTTTAGGTCTAATTTGCTGTAGAACTTTGTTTTTTCTTCTTGATATATGCCTTTACAAATAATAAAATAAGTGTAAACAGCTATTTTTCAAGCTGTGCTGACTGACAAAAAGGCAAACAGTATGTAAGGTTTTTTTGTGGGTTCTGCCCCCCTTTAAGATGCCTTTCTGTATAACGGCTAGCATTTATTAGCTTTATTAGCTTTATAGGGAGAGGGTGATGCAGGATAAAAGGAAGATATTAATAGCAGAGCCCAGTTTTGGGTTAAATTTAGTGTTAATTCTGTTGTAATCTATACGTGCGAGGCTGAAAGCTCATGGGAGGGTTTTATATGTTATAGTCTAGTCATCCCTTATTTGTTTTAAAACATTCCCCCCCCCCCCCCCCCATTTTAAAAACAGCTTTATCATACCTCCTGTGTAAGGTGACACAGATAAGCTTCAGCTACCTACATGTACAGCTGTCTCTGTTCTTACGTGTCTCTGGTAGTGTGTTCTCATCAGAGTGATTAAAATGATCTTTGGACTCCAGATCTAGCAGTTTGGTTCTGTTCAGAGAGTTTAAATGATGGCCCTTAAGCGACTGCCTTGGCATTGCTCCTCATTAAGCCTTGGCCTTGCTTAAAATCAATGGCCGTCTCTTTCATTTCTCCAGCCACCCTCGTGCCCTGGTGACCAGGCAGGCTATCCTCAGAGCAAAGCAGAGGTTTCAGAGGCTAACAGAAAAGCAAGCTAGGAAGTCTCCTAGACTTAGCAGGCACTCGTGCTTCTCTTCAGCAAAAGGTGTTTCTACCAACAAAATGTTTCATTTAAAGTTTATGCTTCTAGAACTGAAGCATAAAACCAAAACTTTATCTGAAGACACTGATGAGGCATGGGGAAAGTGTGGTAAGATAACGACAAAGCTATCTCGTGCAGCCTGTGTGTCATTAGAAAGCACTAATCCTGAGTCTCTAGGCATAGCATGGCAAAGGATGAAGTTCTTGGTGGTGGCAGCATGTTACGGTCTTGTGTTGAAAACTGTGCTAGTATATTGCTTTATGATGGCTTAGTGTGTGTTTGTTTTGTGTGAAACTGTTAGAGAAGTTGCATCTCTTCTCCTTCATGCATTAAATAATTTTTTTTTTTTTTTAAGATTTTCCTCCCCCCTCCCCCTTCTCTTTTTGCATAATACTGACTAGTATTCAACAAAACTAGCAGTTCTATGTTGCACAGCAGAATGAATTAGCCATAAGGTCAACTTCTGTGTTAAATGTTATGTTTTCACCCTTTCTTGCATTGTTTTGGCACATACCCTGCAATATACATCAAAAAAAGTCTCCAAAAAGGGAAGAAGGCGGAGAAACATCTAAGAAAGATTATGTCTTCCTATTTCAATACAAAATAGGCTTTATGTCTGTTGTAGCAAGGCGCTCCACTCCACAGGTTTTGTGGGTGTATGCTGACAAAACATTTAATTTCTGTGTGTTTTCTTTTGTGCTTGTCACAGAGAGGAGGCTCTTCTAGGCCAGTCTCTTACTGTATTTGTGTGCAATGCCTGCACTGCCAGGCTATGGTTTGTATTTGATGTTTATAGATGATGTGAATGAAACAGCAGGGTAGAGGTACAAGCAGCATTTCCCTTCCAGAAGGGGCACCAGCACCTCGGGTCATCTAAGCAGTTCCTCCTAAAGCAGGTTAATGTCAGGGTTGTTATGGAGAGTTGAACTCCTCTAATTATCTGTTGTAGATACGCTAATGTGCAGATGTGGTTGGCATCATGTTCCTTGTTCCACAGCGGCAGCCATCAGGTATCAACAGGCGTTTTGCAGTAAGGATGCAACATGGCCCTTTTAGGTGCTGTTTAGCCCGTTTGCTTTCTTTGAAGCCTCCCTCGATGGTAGAACATGTCCCCATTTAGAATGCTGCCATTTTTGTATTTGTCATGGTGCTAGTCAGCTAAGCCGTGTAGTCTGCCTGAATAAATAAAAGTATTTTCTCACAGGAGATCATCTGTTCAGATCGATGCATTGCCTTATATCCACTGCCAGCTTCCTGCTGCTTTCTTGGATGCTGCTGCCCGTATCCCTTTGCTTACAGAGAGAATATTCCACTTGCGTCTCTCCTTCTAGCTGGGAATTAGATACACTGCTCCATTGTTTACCTCCCCTTAAAAGCTGAGAGCTATGACTCGCTTTTTGAGACAGTCTGTATTTGCATTCCCTGGGTTGGCTGGGCAACAGCTAATCAAATAATTATATTTAAAATAAGATTTAATAAAAAAGCATCTCTGAAACTAAAGGCAAGGTGTAGTCATGCTTCTCACCAACAAGACTAGTCAGCAATGTACATACTGTGAAAGATTTCCCAAATAACTAAGGGCCATTTCCTCTTTCTTCATGTTCTTGAACTTTTTTGGTTCCTGTTTTTTTTTTTTTTTCCCTTTTTAGATGCTCTCATATCTTTATAGTATGTTTGTGGATCAAATATGTCCTCCTTCCATTCCTTTTTTTACCATTCCCGTCTGCCTGCTCCCATGCTTTAAGTACAGTCTTACCTGGAGCCTTGACAGGGAGCTATTCATGCTTGAAGAGTTCCTGCTAGTGAGCACCAGTTCTGTCCATGTTTAAAACGTGAATAAAAATATCAATTATTTTTTTAAAAGAATAAACTGAAGGTCCCAAACAGATAATTATGCTTGTACTTGTAAATAGTCATTACCCAGAAGCAAAAGAAATTCTGTACTTTCCCCCTGTCCTCAAACCAAACACAGGACTGAATGGGACCTTCTGGGTTGCTCTGTGTAGTCCCTTCCCGTAGTAGCACTTATGCATATAATCTCTCTCTAAAAATACATCAAACTCTGTTTTAAAAGCAGTGGGGTTTTGGAGAGGAATTTTTGTTTGGTTTTATTTTTGCATTCCATTGTGGTCATTTGGAAGCTGGTTTTGAACTTGTCTGGTCTTGTGGTCAGAAACCTTCTTCTAATTGTCAGGCCCTGGCAATCCGGGCCTGGACAAGGATCTCTTATACTGGGTATGGAGCCACTGCCGAGCATTTAACCAGACTCAGCGTTTCTTTCTGTCAGCGTATAATAAGTGCTACATTGACAGCTTCTAATTTGCTCTAACATTGGAACACACAGCTACAGAACGGTGAGGCTGAGGTTTTTGCAGTGAGGTGGAAGGACGCTCAAGGTCAGCTGTGGGCAAGAGGGATCTCACCAGGGTGAGCACCGTTAGTTCAAAAATGTCACAGAGTTCCAAGAACACCAATCTAATAATTAATGAAGTAGCTACAGCATGAAGTCCTTCTTATGTGCTTATTGTGGGATACAAGACACATTTTGTTAAAAGTCAGAGTTTGCTGTGGCTATAAATAGCTTTCTCGGCAAATGTGGAAAAGAGAAATTATATGTAACTAAGGAGTAACAGAAAATAGAGTTTAAATACCTGTTTTACAACAGTCTTATTTTGGGGCTGAGATAATGGACAAGGCTGTGTACTGAGAATTAGTTTGTCTTGTGTGATACACCTTTCATTCAGCATAGTGCTTGGCACCATGCTAGGCCTAGGATTTTTTTTTCGGTTGGTGTCCTGCAGACCTCGCAACTCCCTTTTGTTCCTTGATGTCCTGAAGGTCCTTACTAAGCAATGTAAAACATTGGCTTTGCTGAAGCTGGTGACGGCGTGGCAGCTGACTGAAGGAGAAGTTTTTAATTGTAGAGAAAGATCCAGCTGGATTTTGCTGGGTATTCGAAATTCTGGGTTGGCATTTGAAAGGTATTTAAGAACCTGTTGGAGCTAAACACAGAGAAGGTAAAAATTATACCTGGTTAGATCCAAAAAGGTAGCGAGGATGTTACCCAAATTGTAGCAGGGCCAGAGTGTTCAAGCTGACAGTCTTCTGCTAATTTAAAAGTTCATGAACCTCTTTAATGAGAACAAAGGTATCTAATTACATTTGATGTGGAAAGACGTCATCTTCCCCTCATCATGCTCATCTCTTTCCGTTCATTGCAGTGGGATCCATTCAGAATATACTGCCATTGGGTGATGACAGGTTCTGAACTCCCACATCACTTCTTTCAAATACCAAAGTGTTCGGAGGCTGCCTGTGCAGGCGCTGTAGCGTGCGATGCTGTGGCAGCATTGGAAACCCCTTCAGTTTTTTTACTGCATCATCCAGAATCTTAAAATTACAGAAGCATTGTCATGGAATAGAGCAGTTCTTACCATAGTTGCATCCTGAACTCTGTGTGACTCATTCTGCTAGGCATTTGTGGACTCAGTGGTTAATGTGTAGGGTGTGTGTCCCCCCGCTTTACTAACATGTTACTGTCCTTTCTACAGGCAGCTCTGTTTCTCTCTGCAGTCTTAACACTGCAATGTCTTAGACATCATCCTCCACTTTGTATTGTTAAGGCAGAAGGATTTATATCAGTTACTAGCTAATACAGTGTTTAATGTGTGTATCTGTGAGGCAAATTCCATTTCAGCAGGGTGGAAAGCGGTCAGAGATATCAATATTCGGTCTACTAATGACAGTATGGCATTCAGGATCACATTAAGGTCTCTATTGAGCTCATCAGGCTGACGCATCTTGTTGCTGGGATTTGGAAGAGTCAAAACATTTGTGAATAGGAGGGGGACTTTTAAGGCATCTGGTTGCTTTGGACTCACACTTCCATGACTTGAGGAGCTCTAGCAGAGCTTTGCAAAAAAACCTTGAAGCAGTTTGGAGTTTTTCTGCTGGGTTTGGCTTCGGAGACATCAAAGGTTTACTTACAAAAGGGAAAGAGGGGGCTTGGCAGTGGTGGAAACTGTGCAAGCATCTGTTGGTGAGTGTGAGATGCTCATGTGGGAAGTGAGGGAAGGTGAAGCATCCGCTTATGGACATTTCCAGAGGAACAGAGTAAGCAGGTGCTGTTTTCTAGGAATTACGCAATTTAGACAAGAAAGCCAGCTGAAAGCTAGGATGTTAATAGGAACACGGGGGAAATGTCCCTTTATTTTATGTGATTATATTCAATTATCTCATCCTATAAAGCACACAGGAAGGCTGTAGCATTTTTCTACTCCAGTTAATATCTTTTGATTAGTTACTGTTTAGATGGTTCTTGGTGCCTAAGAACCATTTTCCTTGGCAGTGTAGTGCTGGGTGCCGTATAAAAGACAGGACAGTGACACAGTCTTCTGCCCCAAAGAGTCTGTGAGTCAGACAGGAGGAGGAGAAGAGGACTTAACAAATGGTGAAGGCAGATGAATTGGGTTCACAGGTCGGAAAAGCCTCTCTCGGTGTGAGGGGCAATGCTGTCGGCGTGGGCACTGCAGCATGTGTAGGGCTGAGCGCGACCTCAGCAGCTCATGTGATTTGCAATAGTACGAAATGTTCGTCAGACCTATCAAGGGGTTTTGGGGGGCCCAGGGGAGGAGGGAAAGGGGATGAATATACGGCCCAGATTAAATGTTGATGGAGATTCCATGATCTTCTTGGGTACACGGACCCAATGTGTAACTATCCTCAGATATGTTTTTTTCTTTTTCTTCTAATCTTACCTGAGATTAATGCACATTTCTTCGCGTTCCCATCTAATGGTTGTAAGGAGCAGTTGTTCTATCTGCCATTATGTAAAACATGAGAAAGAGGAATGTTGTTTTCCTGCCAGTCTTTCTAGCAAGCCCTGCGCACTGATTTCACAAATGGCTGCTTGGAGCCTTCCCGGAATGTCAGGGGAAGTATGGAGGAAAATATGAAGGGCTTGCAGATTTAGGGGTGGTGGATGGGAGATCTGGAGTAGCCAAAAGCAAAGGTAGAGGGTAACAGCATGTCTTTTGAAAGGCCATGAAAATGTAGACGAGCAACTTGATTTGCTGCAACAAGGAGAATTGGTACATCAAAGAAAAGGGCTAGACAAAGAATGGTTTCAGCAGCATTCTGAGCAGGAGTTTTGGTGGGATAGGGAGGTTGGTATTTTAATAGGTGCTTTGCCAAGAGAATCTGTACAGTAGCCAAACAGGCAGATGGCATTGCAGTTGCAGTGCTGACCAACAGGCATTTCTGGGCACGAGTTCGCAATAAACTACACTACAACTCCTGGGGCAGAGGGAGCGGGAAGGAGTTGCAACTTTTTGTACTTGTTCTTCTTAGTTACATGTCTGGAAGATGCAAACTGTCCAAGAAATGACTGTGTTTTACCTTGTGGTTCTATAGCACTTAGTAGAGGGGAACCCACTTGTGTGCTGCTCACGTAATAGTGCAAACGGTAACAATGGAAAAATAGATGAGGTATTGCAGGAGAGGCATGTACTAGGAATCCACCGCTGGAGAATGAAGTCTGTCAAAGTATAACGCTATGGTAGCATCAGAATGCAGACAAAAAAATCACCTGTACGGCAATGGAGAAAGCTGCAGAGATCCATCGCGAACGTCCTGTCTCACAAGGTGGAGTGGTTCCTCCCTGAGCTAATGACAAGAAACTTGTGCGCTGTGCTCTTCCTTAATCACTTGCATTCCACTGATTTCCTCCTTTCTGCTTGTGGAAAAAGTAAATTCTTCGAGGCGGGGTTCCCTACCGGCTTTTATAAAGGACTTTGAGGACTGTTCAGAAAGACTGAACCAGTAAAATGGATTCTTTTCCCTTGACATTGTTTTCTTAAATCACTGGATTTCGTAAGGACATATGTATGGGGGGTGTTGTGAGGGTTTTTTTTAATTATCTTTGACTGGACAGTATATAGATAAAAACCTGCTCTCCATTAGTTCAGGGACTAGACAACTGTTGGGGCGTCAAGATGTACAACTGCGTAATAAGAAATTGTTCTTGTGAAGTGGTCTTACATTAAATCCTAGCAGAGTGCAGCATGGAGCGGGTATCCTCCTACTTAAAGCGTGGACTTGGCGCGAGATGCGGGGTTCAGGTTTGCAGCCTCCAGCAGGCGCTGCGAATGCTTGCGTGAAGGTTGCACACCTTGAAAACTGAGCGAGGTGTGTCTGAGCAGGGGGATGTCCCAGCAGTAGAGGCCAAGGCGGAGGGAGAGTTAAAGCACTCATTTCTTTCACCCTTTATTTTCTGCAGGTTCACTAGAACAGGTGCAGCCGCCCACCAGACTGCACCTTAGAGTCAGATTTCTGTTAGTGCTGTCAGACTCCACATCACAAGACCAGAAAAAGTGGACTGCACAGAATCATTTGAGCCTTGAAATTTTATTATCTTGTTTGCATCAACCAGTTATTCCTTTCAGCACCAATAAAAGACAAAAAACCCTCCCTGTTGTTCAAAATACCTTGTTTTTATCAGGTCTGAGATTGCGATTTTCTTGCAGGCAAAGAAACCAATGAAAATATTTAAATTTTTATTTTTTTAATACATGTATAACAAAATGTCAGAAGGTGTGTGCTTACCATATAAAAACATTAGGTTCCAGAAGGATACAATACCGAAAAATCATCAAAATAAAAAAGGTTATTGTTATTATAGGATTTCTAAACCTCAGCAATAATACAAGTCTTTAAAAGCATCAAGATTGTATTTAAAACAAGATGGCATGGAAAAATGAGACCTTCAGTAACAATTTGACCCTCACTGTAATGGATGGTAAAATTGGGAGTTTTTCGGAGTGCTTGGAGTGTATTTCTGATCTCGTCCTATAGTGCCAGGAGGAGGTAAAAATGCTTCATTTCTGAGCCGATGATATGTGCTGACACTGATGTGCTGCGGTGTGACCCCAGGGTAGCTCAGAGACCAAACCGGGGACAGTCAGATCTGCTTAATCTGGACCATCAAACAAAGGCCGTTTAAAAAAAAATTCTTTATTGGAATTGTAAGTTCGTTCCTTAAATCTTACTGTCTTACCCAACAAGTAGGAGTGAGGGTCTAGCCAGACTAGCCGAGAGTGCTTCTGGGACAAAACCTTGTCGTAACACTAGCACACGATAGGTAAACGCCTTATACAAGCCAGCTTTCTCACGGGTTTCTCTACAGCAGGCCACACCTCAGCGGGCTGCAGGCCTCTCTTGGAGCCAGTCTGTGGTACCGTTTGTGTTTGGTTGCTTTAGGCAGCTTCTAGTAAGTGTCCAGGTTGTGATGGAATAGAACTAGCTAGCCACCACTCAAATTATTTATAGTAACACTTCTTCACAGAGCATGAAGCTGTGCACTGTTACTGCCCTGGTCCTCGGTGGCTGAGCTGTGGTGCAGAGCGGGTGGATCATGCATCCCTCGGGCAAACAGTGCACAGGTTAACTGGATCTGAATGTGCCTGAGAGGCTGCTTTCTGTAGGTTGTGTTTTTGAAGTGATCTAAAGGTACCAACTTTCTAAGGACCTGACATCCTTGAAACTTCTGGAAATTCTTAGTTTTTGGCTGTCCTCTTTGTGTCTTCTGTTCACTTGTTCTAGAAGTGCTGTTGTAAAATGCAAATTGAACATGAGAAACAGATGTTATCTAGCTTTTATAAAAACAGCTGGCACTTCACCTACAGTATCCCTGTTGAGTGGCAGTTATTAAACCAAGAACAGTGTTATCACCCACTTCTTGAAGATACCTGAAATTCCTGTACAAAGTGGGGTAAGCATAGCAGAGTAAGCTTAACTCAGATTTCTTATAATATCATCCTACTAATAAACTGGGTCACGCTATCCTTAAGCAAAGTGGGGTCGACTTCTGCAAAAGCTATCCAGGGTTTGATTTCCTGGGCATGTTCTGCTGCCCCTTTGTTTTAAAATGCAAATTTTCTGTTACATAGTATCTGTCTAAGGCTTGTAACGATTGATATCCTGCCACTACAGGTGGTGTCTGAATGATTCTCTGTGAGATAGTACATGGAACTGTAGTAGTAGTGGTGCAGACAAACCTCATTTTTCTCTCCCGGGTGTTACTCTTTGGAAAGCAAAGCCTGTTCTTTACAGTTTACCGGTATGTACGCGCTCTGACTCCTGCAAGTGTACCAAGGCATCAGAAGGCACAGGATCATTGCAAACAACCAAGGAGCATCTGTACAGTGGTGCCGCAGTGCTGTACCTCCCAGCATCACTCTCTTGCAAAGTTAGATCCTTAAGACAGTAAATAAGAACTACCAAGACTGACTAAATGTACATATATTGTTTAAAGAGAACATTTTACAACTATCCATTCCTTGATCACTGAGAAACTAAGAACATCAAAATCTATTAACAGTTTACTTCAAATTTGAAAAAATATTTCTCAACGTATCTCAAAAAGTTGACAAAAGTGCCTGGTTTTTAGTCAGCACAAAGCCACAGAACTAATTTAAAAGTAATTTAGACCATGTTAGTTTTACTGTAAATAATGTAGTATTGTTTGGCAGTAGTTTTATGATTATATCCCACACAGTGTCAAATTCAGCTCCTGCAATTGATACTTAGTGAAGTTGATATCAAATTGTAATTTACATTGTTAGGAAAGCTATTAAAAATACTGTACCTTATATTTAATCTTACTACTGAGAAATAGCTGCTGGACAGCACACAAATTGCTACTGATACTGTTTGTTTTCTTTTAAAAAGGTTAATAAAATACAAGCAAGGTAGAAAATAGGATTAAAAGCATTGTTTCAGGTACAAGTTTTTCTGAATTGAGTGGAGAGATAAGAAACCAGAAAAACACATTGCACGTATGTGCACCCTCACTATAAAGAGAAACATACAAAGTGGGAAACTGGTGGTGCACTGGGGTAGTACACTCAAGTCTCTGATGCTGTAAACTTGACTTCCTAATTTTATCAAAAAGGGGAATTGAGTCTGGTTCCATTTTTGAGTCCCCATGGGTCGCACTTGCAGACTACCCCGTGGTTTGGCACAGTACACTTTTAAGAGGCAGTCTCTGTTGAAGGGACGCCAGGACTGGAAAATGAGGCATAAAACGCGTCAAGACCAGGTGCAGTGGGAGAGGGTGAGAAGTGGCCTGCTACCTACTTGGAATTAGCCAATACTCTTAGTCCAGTACTTTTATGAGTTTCTCTGCTTGCAAAATCAGGCAGATCTAAGTAAAAGTTCTGTTGTTTACTGTAGCTAATTAAGCCAGTACCAGAGGCTGTGCAGACTGGAATTTCTGATTTAAATCTATTCTGATTTAGCTCAAGCTGATTCCTAGCACGTATAAACTAAACCAAAACAAGAGCATCTTCAGGAGTTTGTGGCCAGCATAACTAAAACAGGTTACTTAATGGAGCAAGTCTTAAGTATTAGATTAACTCTTCTCTTTTGAACACAGGGAATTTGTAATGTAAGAGGAAATAACACTAAGATTGAACAGGAAGTAGGCAGAAGGAACTAAGTTTTGGTTAAAATGCAAGGGGTCTCATTGTTCTCCCAGCAACACAAACCCTTCTGAATGTAAATACCTAAAAAAAATGCCAAGCCTCATTATGGACCTGATTCCCAGCTTTTCATTATTTTTGTTAAGGTTACAGAGGCTGGGTAGGTCAGGTCTTGGGGATAAGATGGCAGAGGGCAGCCCCACATTTGAAGAGCTGCCATGGAAAGAACATACAAATTAGATGGCAAGACCCCTATTAAAGTCTGTGAGTGCTTAACAAATGCAGAGTTGTCTCACAGACATAAACAAACCCTCGTTCGCTATATGTTTCAGGGCTATTCTCTAGTAGCTAGCCACACTACACTTTCCCTTTAACTGTACTGATTCCTTTGGAAAATTGTTAGGTTATCCTGCCTTACCAATCATACACTGTTCTACGCTTTTTCTCCCAAAACGTCACTTACGTTTATTTTAACTCTATACCTAGCATGCATTTTACAAGCTATTTCCCACTTACTCTTTCTAGCTAAGGCAGAATGTTGGCTCTGGTGTTACCAATGGTACTACAGGAATCTATTCACTCTACTGTAACATACATATCATCCCATACCGTAATGCAGAACTGCCCCACGGATGGGAAAGAAAGAAAAGACATTACAAGGGAACTATATTTCTTCTTAAGGGAGTAAGTTGCGCTTAGAATGCTAAAGGTCCAATTCTGGAGTCGTTAGTCAGACAAAACACTTCGTAATTTCAGTGGGAACACAGTTGGAATACGGGTATAAGCTGTGTTCTCAGAGTCTTAATTCCAAATCTTTTAAGTATCCTTAAATCGGACAGGAAGATATTGGTCTGCAAATTTAGATAGAGTTTTTGGTTGGTTTAAGGTCTATCTGTAAGGACAGAAGGGTTTGCCAGTCCCAGAATGCCTTGCTTTGGCTGGTATCTGATTTTTGAACTCACTTCCATTCTGATACTCCCCATGGTACCTTACTATTTTATCTCAGAGTGGCATGCAGTGCGGGCGCATGCTACTGATGCAAGCACGCTACTACAACTTTAACAGGCTAAAAAAAGAAAAAAAGCTTTAGCTTCTTAGTTATACAAAGAAATTATGCAAAAAACCATTGAGCAGCACTAACTCACAGACTAATTACAAACTAAATTGTGCTATATATTAGTATAAAAACATGTTTTAGTAAGAATGGCACTGGTTCAGAAGGAATTAGGACTTCCATCTTGGTTCCGTTCGGTCCACAGTGAAAGCATGGTAGTACAGGCCTGCCCTGTTGCCTGAGCAACTTGTGACAGCGGCTTTTGGCCACAACCCCTTCCATTTCTTCCCTTTTTATATCCGCTACTGTTGGTACATTCTGGGAGTAGCCCGGGTCAGGTCTGGTCATCTTTCCTAACGTGGCACCAGAATAGTTCGTTCTTATGCTCTGATATTTTCTTAATATCGTTAACGTTTCCCTCTTCTAATCTCTCAGAGCTGGTCAGTTTTAAGGGTCATCTTCTCCTGTAGACACCATGAGACGCATTGCTACGGGTAGGTGGTCTGTCAAGCCTGCTAGCTGGGTAATAAAGCTGAACTCTTCCACTTCCTGCAGAAGGAAAACAAGAGGAAGAAAGAAGGAATTGCAAAACTGATCTGTTATGCTACACACCAGGACTCAGCTTTTATGCCTCATTTTAGTTTACTTTGAACTACCTTACTGTATGAGGTGATGTAAGGGACCAGTCTAGCTTGCCTGGGCTAATGGTAAACTATCTGCCACACAGGGCATGTTGGCGTGGTGCAGCTGATGAGGTGAACCGCTTAGACGATACAGAGCTGAACCAGTCTGGATGAAATCTGTTGTACCTTTTCTTTCCATTTCCAGTAACATCTGTAGTGCTGCAGTAGGTGATCCATGTGCATAAGGAGGCGCTCACCTGGGAGGAGGGGCTGGCTGTACCATGCAGCTAAAAAGGAAGCCTGTCTTCATTAGATTGAGGGAACTTAAGGCCATCAGGAACCCTGCTCCTTGCATCTCTGAATCCCAGCCTTTCTTCTGGCAACGTTTCATAGGACCAAATTGAAGTCCTGTAGGAAATACTGTGTGCTTCCCAGCTTCTGAAAGCTGGATGGAGCAACCTTAATGCTCACTTGATACAATGCAGTTGTCCCTAGTGTGAACTAGTTTCTCATTTTCATCACAGAATTCCGTGTAAGGCAAGGTCCTACACCAGGAAGCAGACCGTGCTACAAGTTCTTATTCTGGTTAGCCCATGTCAACTTCTGCCTGTGTATCACAGACTTGTAACTTAGGTCGGTTTTCGTAGGCATAATAAAAGAACATCCAGACACTTGAAAAGATTAAAAACTGCTGGCACAGAAAGGATCAGCCAAAACACTTAGTCTGGCAAAAGTTTAAGGAATGGAAACAATTTTGTTTTCGAAGAGCAGCGTATCTACCAGAATCCCTAAACTCAAATTTGTTTATGTGATAGGTTTACAAAGTTGGTACTTGCATGCAAAAGTAGAAAATAGCAAAGCAGCAGGTTCTCCTTGGAGTATGAATTTGAACCCAAGCAGAACAGGCCGCAGTGCCATCAGGCAAGTTTGTTGTGCGAGTTATGGCTCTTTTTGTCAACTCTGAAACTCACCACTTTCCATTCCAGGTAGAGACCTTCTTCTGTATAGAGCATGTAGTCAATCCTCCTCCCATTTCCTTTCAATGATGCCTTCCTCCCCTTTTGACTGGAACTGTGGTTCTTGCTGGTGGGATAGACTAAGTATCCTTTCCTTCCTTCTTCACTTTCCAGCACCCTGTTTCATTAAAATAACAAAACAAGTGCTTTAAATGTTTGCTCATTCTGTCCCTTTGTGTGTTACGCTAGATTCTCTCCAGATCCCCACTGAGGGTAATGCCTGGACAAAAGGACTGTTCAACCTATAAAGCACATCTTCTTCCAGATGCGTTTTCCAATATGAGGCTGTACTAACTGCCGACAGTGCTCTTAAAGGCTCTTGGGGGGTTTGGCATCACTGGTGCTGCACTGGTGGACCTGCCCTTGTAGCCAGGAGAACAAACATCTGAGAGGAGGACCTTGCCTGCCTGCTGTCTGTGGTATATTGGGGCCCACAGCCCCTCTGCTGATTTCCAGCGTTGCTGAATCTACCAGAGGAGGAGGCTGTTTCATGGATTACTTTAGAGCAAACCTGAGTGCTTTGACACAAACCTCTCCATTCTGATCAGAGCAACTCTTCTGAAATGAAGACAACCGGCTTTACAGACAGGGTACGGATGAGGAATGGTTTTCAGGAGCACACCTTCGGGCACGTGGTAGTTGGTTTTGAGCAAGCCTCTGCATCAGATTACTGTGTCTTGGACCGCAAGCTCTTCAAACTCCTCTACAGAGAAGGACTTACTCAGTGGGTGTGCTAGTACTGCCCCCATCTTGCGCGGCGATTACCCAGCCCGAGACCATATACAGAAGCAGTCAAAATTAAGAATCAGTTTTCTAGGTGTCAGTCTTGTGTTTAGGCAAATAAGCTGCAGCTCTCCCATTAAAATTTTTAGTTTGAGTGCTTAAACCTTAACAGTAGGTTTTATACAGAAGACTATTAAGGCCCCGAGCAACTTGATCTAACTTTGAAGTCAGCCCTGCTTTGAACGTGACTTTGGACCAGATATCCCGCAAAGGTCCATGTCGCTCTATTTTTACAATAATTCTAAGTTGCTGGTGCTGTTCTGTGGTGTTTGCTGTTGTGTTGGATTTAAAAGGAAACATGGTTTACCTTCTTGTATTCTATTTAAAAGACCTACCAAAGGAGCGCTAAAGGCAGCAGACACAACTGTGCATGCAGAAGCAGGAGCTGCACACGGTAACTGCGTGTGTAGGGTATTATACAGACAGTTAATAGCAAGTACAATCACAGCTGTTTTGCATGGTAACTGTGCATGCAGAGAGGGACAGATTAGGTTGTGGTTTTGCTGTCTGGCTCAAAACGCAAACAAACTACTTTCAAAACCACCTCCTTGAAAACCATTTTCCTTTACTTACCTGCCAAAACCTGAGCTCAAGGTTCTGTGGTTTCCCTTGTAAGAGTTGATTACGCCATTAAGCTACATCATCAACTGTCGCAGGAGAAACACTGAGCCATGAACTTGGGTCCTAGCAGGTACAAAGCCTTTAATTTCACCTTGGAAAAAAATAAGATATTTTTGATCACCCAGTTTTTAAGACTTGACTTTGGATGGGTTTTATGGGGTTGGATTTAGGAATTTTTTTAATGTATGCATGTGAGAGTACAGAATGAAGGAAAAACAAGAGACAAACACCAGACTCTCATGATGTGTTTTAATGTTTGAGATTCAAATGGTTTCTTTGTCAAATTTTGTCTCTTTGGAAGGATCTGAATGGTGACAGAGGAGACACAGCACTTGCTACAGTTGATGAGGTCTCAGTAGTGTTATAATCTGTAAGTTTGGGTCAACTGATACATACAAGAAGTACTTTAGGTGCCTTCAGAAGGTAACAATGACAAAATTCTGGTCATATAGTTATTTTATCAGAACTTTTCTTAACCCCCTTTGGACTTGGTGAGGTATTGAAGGTTCTTAGAGTTTATTGTAACCAGTTTATGAAAGTAAGCTTTCTTTTATGTATTATTCAGTTTTAGACTGTCATCTAGTAACTCGCATTAGATTAGCTTACTGTCTGCACCCCATTTGCAAGCTGATTCTACAAAGAGCTACTGAAAATGATTCACTTCCTGAAATTCTTTTTCTAGGTTCAAGAAACCAAGCTCTTTGATGGGACTGACCTCTTTCAAAAATTGTATTTATATTTGGCAAAGCTAATTAAGTAACAAAGTAGAAGAAACTGCTGATTAGCTCTGCAGTACTACTGCAAAAAAGTCTTGCATTAATTTAAAAGATGAATTTGTTTGAGCTTCAATTATGTCCTTTTAAAAGTCTGTGAATGCTGGGTATTCACTTAACCTGCACAACTGCTCACGGAAGGGCAATGTTAATTTCCAATACATGAGGAAAACGATCTGCTTCTGACTGGAAGTTGCACCACTTTGTATGCAGTGGTTTGCTGTTCGTCTCTCCAGGAAGTAGACACAAGTACTGGACACTTGGCTGGGCCGCGCTAACAGTTAAATGCTAACAATTTAAGTGAGCATAACTATGACAGAGTTGCACAACTAAGCCTGAATTTTGTCAGAATAATTGTCTTAATACATAGGACAAAAAGAAAGGGAGGATAAAAAGTAATTGGAACTTTATTTTTTCCTTGAAAAATTTTCAGTCCCAAATAACTCCAAAGCTTAAGTATGAAAACTCTGTCACGCAGCTGCCTGGCCAGTGGTTGGTTTGTAGTGCTGACTGTAGCTGCAATGAACAAAGGAGCCTGAAGAGCAGTATATGTAAGGGAGCCACAAAGCAAAACCTGCTCCCTCATCATAAAGCTCGAGGGACCGTCT
Organism: Platalea leucorodia; assembly: GCF_965183815.1. Lineage (NCBI taxonomy): Eukaryota > Metazoa > Chordata > Aves > Pelecaniformes > Threskiornithidae > Platalea > Platalea leucorodia. Next base: position 37,217,866 of record NC_138830.1, read on the forward strand.
CTCATTCAGGCGAGAAGCACCTCGGTTAAGGAGGACTTTCCTTACTGGTGTTGCAGCCCGACGCCCAGAATTGTGAGCCACTGTCCAGCAGTGGAGACTGGAAAAATTTGCATTTAAATCTTGTTTCTTAGCTGTGCTGTAATGTGCTCTCTCTCTATTCAGGGTTTAGAGACGAAAATGGGCTTATTCCAGTGCTTTGCTTGAAGGTGACAATCATCTTTGTGAGATGAGATTATTCGTGTGCATTTCATTGAAGCCTTTCTGAGCAGAAGCTTGTGCAGCTTCCAGCACTGTGGCAGGGCCCAGATTGTAACATCTAGCTTATTAATTGTTCTATAAATATAAATGGCTTGCTCATTATTTGTTCTTCTAGTCTGATGTTTTACGTATGATGTACTTAACATGAAAGAGATATTTAAGAACTAGTTGTTCTGCTGCTTTTATGGCCTAATTAGTTTAGCAACGTGAACTACTTTATTTATAAACTAGAGTGCTGATGAAGAAGTAATTGTTTGGATAGCTTACATCGCCAATTTAAATGTCTGTTTTAAATGTCTGTAAAGTTTGATCACGGTTTATTATTGAAAAATTTGAAAACGGATCAGTTTTAGGCTGTACCCTGTTTTGCTGCGTATATGAATGATACTTGTTAGCTAGACAGCGCTCCACAGCTTCTGTGCTATTGAACATGTAAATGTCTTTAAAGCCCAGATTCCATTAATGGCTTTAAATTTTACTGAACTTACTGGCAATTTTTATGTTTACCAGTCCCTTGCAGAGATGGGAGGACAGGCTCTCTTGGCCTCTCGTGGAAGTGATGGTTTCTCTCATACATAAGCACGTCTACGTAATGTACACATGCAGATCCCTGTTTCCCTGCAGATCTGCATAAAAAGTTAGTGGAAATTCCCATCTAATAGAGGAGGTTTTCATCAGTTTAAGAGAATTTTAACATATTGCAGAAAACTGAAAGCCACATTTAGTAGGCAAAAAGACTTACATATATTCTGTTACCAACACTCAAGAATATTTTCCAGTTACCTCATACTGAGGTGCTGTACACACACACAGGTAGCGGAAGTAATACTCTTAAATCTTCACCGATCATTTGATGGCTCTCTATCTATCAGTCATGTATTTGTCAGTGGAACTTAATTGCTGAATACAAGTAACTCTTCAGGGAATAAAACAAAATACCCCAAAAGTAATTTGGTGACAGATTGTCTCAAAAGGCTGCTTGAAAACACAGGGTGTGTTTTTTTTTGTTTTGGGGGTTTTTAAATTTTTTTTAAAGAGCTCCAAGCCTGCTCTTGGAACCATAAAATAGAATGTTACACCCACATACAGATTTGCATTCGCAAACTTCATTGTAGGGCCAAATTACCTTACTTTTGCTTTCCAGAAATCCCTGTCACATGTACCAAATTCACGTTTTCAACACGTGAATAGAAATGCCAGGAAATTTTGCAGGCTCTTGGATGTGCAAAGTGTGACTTGCTGTAACAAATCCTTATTTTGAATATAAACTAAGCCCAGATCTTATGTCTAGAATTCAATTTCTTTGTTCAAACTGATACAAAGACTTCAAGGGTAGCCTCACCTAATACATTCAATTAAGTGTCCATTTATGCCATGCAGTGTACTGTACTTAGTGAGTAAAAATGCCAACATAAACTGTGCCTATATAATGTACCATTTCCATTATGTGTGTTAACTGAAGCACCTGCACAGGCTCGTTAATTCAAATAACTTTACTACTTTAGTATATTTTGGTAATGAACAGCCAGAACATCTTTTATAGGTAGTCATGATAATCACGTTTCGTCCATTACACTCGCCTTCAAGGTAGAGAAGGTGCAAAAAGGATTATCACATTCATTGAGTGCTGCTCTAAAACGTACAAAGCTTACTAATTTCTCTCCACTGGCATATTATTTAACAAACAGTACAGGTATTCAAGGAATTTATCTTAAGACTTCTGCAAATTAATTTTTTTTTTATTTCTTATAAGTCCCCTAGTTGAAACCAAAGATACCTGTTTCTTACAGGTGTTCTCACAAACACTCCTTAAAAGTAATGGTGCACTGGTATCACTGATAGATATTAAGCCATATTCCTAGTTATGCCTGGTGTGCTATTTAATTCCTCTCTGTATTTGTGAGCTTGCTTTTCTGTGTGTGTCAAATTCTGCAAGCTTTCTAGAATGGGTAATTAGTTGTTGGGTTGGGAGGCGGTGTTTTAAAATCTATGGGTTTTTTATTTGATGAAAACTACATTTCCTTTTGTTGCTGTCCTTTACAGTGCTGTGACCACGGAACTGGCTGCCTGCAGGAAGACGTTCAGACAAGCTGTCCACGTACCCTTTTCAGTAGTGCTCGGAGTTTCTTGTCTATGGGCCTGTCCAGGTAGGACCAACTCTAGAGACCTAAAAACACTGACTGCAGTTGCTCTCATCTTTACACCCATTGAAGCCAATTCTATTAGACTTAGAGAAGCAGCCCCTTTTTCTTCCCTTTTTTCCCTCTTCCCCAAGTACCCCTGAGTAAAAAGTCATGTTTGGTTTTTTGGGTTTTTTTGTTTGGTTGGTTGGTTGGTTTTTACAGTCCATAAACCATCCCTCAATTTGTGAAATGTTAAATAGCAAGCAATGAACTGGCTTTTTAAGCAACTGTCTAAAGCATGTGGGAGGATTAGGAATTGCATACTTCTGTAGGTTGTCTGGAGTGCACACTTCATCATCATATAATCCTTCAGGATCCAACAAGGTACCTGTGAAGAGAAAGGGAGATGTGACTGTCCCAGCATACCCCCTGTGATTTGCCTCTCAGAAGCTTCCGGGGGCAGAGGCGTGTGAAGGCAGCATCTGCGTGGGGGAGAGGGGACCGCTCTGACTGAGGGTGCTTTGTGTTCGCTTCTCCTCTATCCAGACCTCCCGACTGCCTGCCACCTTTCAAAACGCTGCCTCCGCCCTTCCTGTTTCTCAGCCCCAATGTCTCCGATTTTTTTCATTTTTCTGCTACAACAGAGTAAAGCCACATAATTAAACAGCTCCACGTTGTTACCTTTACTATCTTCACAGTTGTTATTACTCCTCTAGAGAAAGTCTAATTCCTGATCTAAAACCTCACCAAGTTCAACTGAGTTTCATCAGGTATGAATATCTTGGAGTTCCATGAAATCTTCTATAAGATGAACCCTACAAGTTTGTAGTGCTGTTGAATTCCTTTGTTACGTCCTCACTTACAGGATTTATAGAACACCAAATGGAACATTCTGATCAAAAGCTGCAGGCTTTCACTGCATGCAGAAATTACAGAAACAATAATTTGCCTCCTCCCCCCCTCAGTAATCTAGAGATTATTTTGAAAGTAGAATAGGTGTGGGAAGGCATTCAAGTAGCTTGATGCATAAGGTCTAGAATGTGGACTGAAGTTTGAGATCTCTGCTTGGTTCTTAATTATAATTCAACAAGACACTGTTAAGGTTTATAAAATACATGCTACAGAAATACCCCTTGTAAATATTTGGTCTCCACCAAGTTCTTACCGCCAGTTAGCTGAACTACCTGCTGCCTATAGATGTGGTGTGAGTGACAGACAAGTAAATGTTCATACACTGATAGCTAGAGAAGGTCTTACCGATTGCCCATGGTTTATCCTCCCCAGGACCAAGTCGACATGGGTCTTTGTAGTGTGTAAACAGAGAATGCTGTTGCTCCAGCTTGTCCTCTGCAGGGAAAGAACAAACCCAAGAAAAGGCACATCAGCTACGTGTTGTAAACCTGTGGACAACCGTGTGTTCTGCCACAACAGAAAAGGCAAGTCCTCCTTGCTACTCGCGATACATATATAGGGTGGATTTGAACCAGTTCAGTAGTAGCTTTACTGCACAGCAGTCTGGATTAGAAATTCCGACAAATGCTTGTTAATAACAGTGCTTTCCTATAGTGTCTTCCTATGAAAGACATTTTTTGGTAGTTTCTAACTGTAAACTGAAGTGGAGGTTTTCCAACGTATTTCCTTACCCTGCCATTGACACTGCATTGCTTACACCAGTACAAAACTTCGTTGGGATGGATCGTATAATGGAGAACTGGCCTGACTTCACAATGTCAATGGCTGTTTGTGGGGGTATGTATACATCTCAGTAAGTTGGAGGATAAAAGCCTGTGCTTTACATGCTTCAGTAGAATTCACTGAATGTTTTCCAAGCTATAATAGACAAGAGAAAGGACAGACAATTGATAATTTGCTTGGGATATTGTCTAAAGCATTAAAGCCATTCTAAACATAATCATAATACATTAAAATTTTGTCATGATTGATTTGCAACTGTGGCACTGATAGCGACAAGTCACAGCTGATAAGACAAAGTTAACTCATCTGACTGGAAGGCTTTTTATCTTGGGTGAAAAGGTTTAAAAACATAATAGACTTTTACACAAGTCAGTCCAAAGCAACCTGACAGCAAGTAACTTTCTAATAATGTCCCCACCAAGTGCAAATTCACTGTATGAATGTTGTCATAATGTTCTGTAAAGCTGGAGGGGAAAACTGAGTTGCAGAAAATTTGTCATACACATAAGGTCGCTCATGGACCTGGAGATCTTTGAAAAGCGTACTGTCAATACATCTAAGAATAGAAGCTTGATATTCACTGAAACATTAATTACATGCCGTATCAGTCTGTGGAGTGGGAAAGAATACAGAAAATCACATACAGAATTACAGGAAGCTGATTATTGTTTAAAAAAAAAAATGAATCTTAAAATGTTCAATTCTCTGCAATGCTAACAAATGTCCCTAAAACAATGAGTAATGTACAGATGGAGGAGAAAACTTTAAAATACTGCATTAATCTTGCTTAGTGCATAAGGAAAGAAAGCAATCTAAAAATAAAAAATGAAATAGCCAGCTTAATTTCAGTTTCCGGGCTGAGTGAATTTTAAAGGGGAGGGGAATGTAAATAAGGTGCAGAGATAGCAAAAATAAAATCTTTTTTATAACCTACTTTTCAATCCTCTTTAGTAGCGGTTGCGATATTTACAACTATTATTTGCAAAAGCAAATAGTTGTTTTTACTTTTGCTTTAAGAAGACAGGTCACAACAGCATTAATTATACTCTGTACTGCTTGTGTAAGATCTTGGTCAGAGTGCCAGAACTTCTCAGGTGGAGAATACCGACCACACGTTCTGCCGCACAGCTTCACTCCTGTCTCTCTCCCCCCTCATGCTGCACAGCCCCATTCACTTTCGATTTGCGATCCGACCGGGCAGTCTCCCCCTTTGGTATGCAGCAGATTGTTTATTTCCTGGATGGACATCTTTGCCTCCAGGCCACTCCATCCATCCAACAATATTGCAAGTGAAACAGTCAGATCACAGCAGATGTGTCCGTTTGTATCCCCCAGCTGCTGCCTCCCTTCATCGGGACTGCTGCAGTTGCCTCCTCAGCCTGTCCGCGTAGCAGCTTGGCTAGCTGAAGGCCTGTTATTGACCACATTTCTTCCGTCCTTCCCTAAAAACTCACTACCACTGCTACCGTTATATTTTATCCTAATATGTGTTTGTTTAACTGCAGTATTCTGTAGCCATTACCACTTACTGTTCACCTCCACAGCGCATAATGGATTTTTCTACCAGTCAGAGCACTTGCCAGCACCTTCTCTGACCATTCTGAGTTTACTTTGGATCATATAGTTGTGACTGGTTTATTTTTTGTACATACAAGCTAGAAACAAACAACAGAAGGACTGTGTTTTGGGTTGCTGGTCTTGTTCTACCCAATTAAATGTTTCTCCAGCTTTGCTAAAATCTTCCATTACAAGTGTCTGATACAAGTCATGAGATTAGAGAATACTAGTTATTTTTTAGTCAGACAATGCTCGCTTTTTGTTTCTTAAATTATTTTTGGTACAGTTACTGCTCTCAGCCTCAGTTACCTAGGCTTCTTATGAAGACTACAGAATTTGCACTGGATGCTGTTCGCAAACTCCCTCCCCTGTTAATCCACAAGCTCTGGTCTGAATTGCTGAATCCCGCTTCGAATGCTGCAGCCTGAGCTCACCTGTACGCTGCACATCGCCCTGGTAACACAGCACAGACGAAATCCTTCTGATGACCCCCCCTCACCGTACCTGCCTCACGCTCTTTGTATACTTTTGTGTGCTTCACTTTTGGCCCAGTCATGCAAAAGGCCTTTTAGCCATCAGCCTTGCGGGAGGCTGGCCGCTGGGCACGGCTGATCCATTTGCCAGCTCCAAACCAGCAGAGTCAATTGCCGTCGTATAAAGCCAGCAGGGAGCTCTGCTGGACGCCTGAGCTACTGTACCGAGCGGGAAGGCAGAGAGGATACACAAACACAATGCTCTGTGCTCTATGTTGGCAATTTAAGTGTTAACAGAGCATAATATTTATGTTTCGGAAAGGCTGCCATCTCTGTGAACTCACCATCCGTTAATTATGGTTTTGTGGAGTTCTTTTTCTAGTACCCTCAGCATCTAAATATAGAAAAAAATATCAAAAATTTATTAAAATAAAAAACCCAGAAGTTCACAGCATCAGTTAATTTTTTCCAAGACCGATTCAGCAATGTTTAGTTCTCTCTGCAGCATTCATCTCTTATGTCTGCATATATGCACTATCAAATTATGTTTAACTGCATGAATTTACTACTTTTTCTCCACAAAAATCCCATAACATACCTTTCATTAGTAACTAAAATTCTAGGACAATAGGTGTCTTCCTAATTCAAGTAAAGCTAAACCACTGGATCTGTCCTCACCATAGCTACCGCAAGTCACAAATTATTGCCCCTTGTGCCTTAAGAAACATCATGCTTAATAACTCAGCAGAGCTCCTAAGTGTGAGCTACTCTCCTTGGCTCATCTGAAGGCTACTACCTATTTTAGAAGTAACTGTAGCAATTAAGTCTTTCCTTGCAAAAGCCAGTCACAACTTAGTATACTGCTATAACCCACAGGAATCAAGAACTTTCCTATTCCTTTCTGGAATAGGGAGACGCCAGGAAAAGGAAAACCTTGTCTTACCAGAGGAGCAGTTATCGAAGTTGAGATCTCCACAGATTACATCAAAAGCCACCAGCTCCTCTGGATTGGCTGTACTGGAGGAGGAGGTAGATTTTCTGAATTCAGACAGCCAATCTTGAAGCATATCCAGTTGCTCACATCGAACAGTAGTATCTCCTGTAGCAAACAAACAAATAACCAAAAGAAGAAAGAAGTCCTCCTTTTAGCACGTTGCTCAGACACATACTAGTTGCTAAGCTGTTGCTAGACATCTTGAGAAAAAGGGTGCAAGATTAAAAAATGGTGTGGCTAATAGTATATTCAGTGCATCGTGCTTAGCCCATTATGAAGTTCATCAGGAACCATGCTTTTTGATGGTTCAAATATCTCCTCCTGGAATCAATCCTACTAGGCACATCTGAAGAAATAAGACAAGGCATCTGTGCTGCAGACAACCAGCCAAAATGATGACGTTTCTAGCCATAGGAGGAGGATGATCTGATGCGCTACGTTTATAATCAGGAGTTCAGGAGTTAAAATCCTACTTCAGACAAAACTGGACAGCATGTTCTAGGGTAAACAACTTGATGTTTCTTTGCTTTGTTTTCTTATTTTTAAAAACGAAAAATTTAACTTTCAGGTGTTATTAGTAAATATACATCAATGGTAGATTCAACTTACTCATCCTGTAGCAGTCCATCCGAGGAAGGGTTCTATTTGTGTTTAAGTAAGAATGCCTAAACTGGAAGTATTTTGTCATATTTTTAAAGGTATGTGTAGATACAGGTTTAGGTAGGCAGTACTTCAGAACTAAAGAGCCAGATCCTTTTCACCACTTGCAGGGAAGTTACACTAGTCTCCATGTGCTGAGGATGTGCCCCTGCTTTATAGGAGTGACGTGAAAGGGTTGAGGTTGATTGGTTGCCAAATATTTGTTAGTTGTGAAACCAGCTGACACACAAACCAGCTCTTTAATTACAGCAACTAACCACACTTAATTTCAAGCACATTAGGTGACATGAAGTCTAAGAGAAAATTAATTACTGGCTCTTTTAAAATGATTACAGCAAAAACTTGATGTGGGGAAAGAAGCAGGAAGAGACATTCTAGAAATAATTGTTTACCATATTGTCTTTCCTTTCCTTTTCTTTTGTTTTCACTGTACCTATAGTTGACAGTTATAATTTTGCTTGTTTCAGACTTGAAATGATACGTCAAGTCAGAACAATATTACTTTTCTTCAAAATAAAAGATTTGTTTTCAAATGCCACAATCAGAAGGAAAAGCAGCAAACCCAAAATGACTTGTTCTGACTACAGTTTTATTCTAACCTAATTTACTACTTTGTGCTAGCTATTAAAAAGGTGTATAACACAATTAGAAGCATCAGTTATGTATGTCCAAAACTGCTTTCGGTGGCCACTATGGAGATGGTGAATATTTAAGTCTACATCCTTGCAGCTTGTTCATCACCTCTCTTTACAGACTTTTAAAATGTGAACTCCGCAGCACACTGTAACTGCGTAAGCATACAGACGAACTTCAGGCATTAGGACTTCACTTTCCTACCACTCTTAACCTGTGAAGGGCTGGATTCTCGAGAACGTCTTGGGGGGGGGGGGGAGTGGGGGGTGGTATTGGTGGTGTTAAAACAACAGTTAAATACAAACTGAATCAGAAATGTTTGACCAAGCGTGATTTGATACAATCGTAAATAATTAAAAGAAATAGTAAAAAGAACATGACCAGGGAAAGAGAGAGCTTTAAGTAGGTTCTGACACTGACTCATCTCTTGAGACTGGTAATTCCAAGAGCAAATAATCTGATTTTTTTCTTCCACTCGTGTTATTTCCCAACAAATCTTTACTGGTTGGGCTGTAATATAAAAGCAGGTACAAGTGCTTCCTGGATCTATTCCCTAGCCTACAGTTACTTGTTACCTCAAGTTACAGTTACTTGTACCTCAAGGTCATGCAGTACCCTAATCACGCAGCTTGACACAAATCCAGACCAATGTATTCTTGGGAAAACCCCTCGCTCCAACAGCACAAGAAAGCCCTACAGTGAAGACGTAGCTAGACAAAAGCACAAGAAATAGGTCACATGGAATAAATACAGCCTGTAGCAGGTGACACTAACCACAAAAGGTGTGCGTGACTAACATATACATTCTGCTTAACTAAAGATACAGATGAAATTACAGATTCACAGAAAGGGACCTCTGGAGATCATCTAATCCAACCCCTCTGCTCAAGCGGGGTCTCCTACAGCAGGTTGCTCAGGACCATGTCCAGTCAGGCTTTGAATATCTCTGTGGTTGGAGACTCCATAACCTCTGGGTAACCTGTTCCAGCGCTTAGCCACCCTCAAAATAAAAAACGTTTTCCATTGTTAAAATGGCATCTCTTGCGTTTCAGTTTGTGCCCATTGCCTCTTGTCCTGTCACTGGGCCCCACTGAGGGGAGTCTGCCTCCATCTTCCTTATACCCTCCCGTCAGGTATTTACACACTTTGATAAGATCCTTCCTGAGCCGCCTTCTCCTGAAGCTGAACAGTCCCAGCTTTCTCATTCCTGGTGAAGCTTTATTCAAATTCATGGACTGTCCTTTTGCAGCACCTGAATCTTTCTATCCTGTCTCATCTCCTTAGGCCAGTACTTTCTTCTGGCCTGCCTTTGTTTCCTCATAACATAACTTTTAAGCATGGTGCTTGTTGACAAGAATGCAGTAAGTCCTGATTATATAAATTGCGTAACTGTCTAAGACCAGCTCTTACATCCCTGAATTGTCAAGGTTTTTTTGCATTTTCTGTGAATTATCCATCTGGCGTGGCTTCACTAAGATGAATGATAAAATAATGCGGCCATTAGCCTACAGGCATAAAACTCAGGCAGCAACCTGTCACAGACCAGCGTGAAGGATGTAGCAAACCCACTTAAATGAAACACACAAAGGTAAAATTCTCCAAAACAGAAAACTCTTGAGAAAAACAAAAGACAGACAGGCAAAACCATTTTAGGAGGATATTCTGAAAGGTGTCTGGTAACATGCATTGCTATTATTAAAAAAACATTAACTACGTAGTGACATACATCTCCCTCGGTAAGAATGCTGAGCCTTCATAGCAGCACTGCACACCAGATAGATAGATAGATAACCTCAGGGCTCTGCAGAAAACAGTAGCCTTGGAACTCTAGAAACAGATGACTTTCATTTCTTTATAGAAAAAGCATAGAACTTGCGATAGTCTGGCATCTCTGATTATCCCCACTAGAGGTCATAGAAGTAATTGCACTTCAGTGCACTCCGTGGAGCGTGTGAAATGATACATTTCCATGACAAAAGATGGGATCCTCTAATGTGACTTGAATATAACTGTTTTCTGAGATTAATATTAAACTAACGGTATCCAGCTTACTGCAGCTACACAGCAGGTGCTGCCTGTATCTGTGTGCAAAAGTTACTAGTGAGACTCAGTCTTACGAGCTCCCAATGATCAATAGCTTTGGAGATGAAGAGAACTGAAGTAATCAGACACCTAAGTAGAGGAGAAGCCAAACCTGAATCCAGAACAATCAGGGGAGCAGGCATTTCAGAAACTTCTGCTGAAATGAAACAGCATCAGTAAATATTAACAGAAGAGAACTAGGTAGTAACTCCCAACACTAACATTCAACTTCTCCTTCTTCCAGCCTTCAGCTCCAATTAAACGTTCAGATAGAATCACCAATCTGATTGACTGCCACCAGTGATTAACCACAGAAAACAGATTTGTGCTAATTGCTCTACACTCTTCCTCAGTAACTGGCCTGGAAAAATGCAAATGATTGTGTTGTGACTGGTTCCTGCAGTCAGCATTTCCAAATTCTTTCCAAGTTCCCTTCAGCTTCAGATTTCGTGGAAGGATGAAAGGGTAGTGTGGGAAACAGCCAGCGTGGATAAATACTTCACCTTTGCTCATTGTAGGATAATCATACTTGCCCTTTCCATTCACTTTGGAAACGCTTAAGTGAAATCCTGGTTTTAATTAGACCTGCAGTTAGGTACTAATACACTGAGGAAGACTGTTTTGTCCTACTCTGAAAGATGTTAGAAGGAGCTCTATGATGGTTGCACAAAGCAGCTGACACAGGCCTAGTCAGAGGAAATTAAAAGATCCAGTGAAGGTTTTTAAAACCAGAGTTCTCAGCACTGATAAGTGCTACGGGATATATTGGCAGGGTGTCTGGGGAAGATGAGCAAAAAAAGCTTGTAAAGTGTAGGATGTAAAGCCTAGTCAAAAGGAAGAATTGTTTCCAAGTCACAACCATGGCTTCAGTTTAGCCATGAGACAGGCTGTGTCACAGATGAAGCAGACCCCTACACTTGTAACACACTTAATCCAGGGTAGGCTGGGAAAACAAAACAAAATAAAAACAAACCACCCAAAAAACCAAAACAACAAAACCAAACCCTTTTATTCTGCTGGGTTACTTTTCCGCTAGGTCAGGTCCCCAGTCAAGTGCAACACAGCCTACAACAGCTGTGTTAGCACAGCGGAGAGGAGGGGGAAAGGGCAGGCTGCCACAGCATGGATACGCCAGCTTCGCTATTTCAGAAACATATGTGGAATCACTGCCTAAGGACGCTTAGCACCCAAGTTACTCCTGATGATTGTGCAGTCTGAATTTCAAACACCGAGGGATCTCTCTCAGTCATGAGCCGAGTTCTGCTTAAGCTGTGTGTAGGCTTGTGGAACCTGAAACTGGTGCTAGAGAAGCATGAGTTGCCAGTACCTGTACTGCTAACGACTAGATTCACACTAAACGAAAAACAGGGACGTGAACGAGGTTATGAGATAGCATCCAGCATGCTACATCATCTGGACTGGGGCTGGAATAGCTCGAGGCTTACTCTGTTTTGATGGCGTGGAGTGTCTGAAAGGCACGACTCAAAGGGACTTGGGAGGTGGGTGGATTCTAGGCAACAAAACCTCTCCAGAACATTAATCACTGACTAACTGAAAGACATGAAAGAACCACGTAAACTTAACAGCCCCTTGGAAAATAATTACATTCAGGTCTCATTAAAAGATCCCTTCATTTGTCACTGAAATGCAGCTATTTCCACGGTGGAAATGAAGAGCTGCTTCATAGCACCATTCAGTAATAGGTAGAGAATTGAGAGGATGAACTACATCTAATCCAAAGTTTTATTGGAAAAGGTGAATGTCAGGTCTGAAAAAATAGTAATTCCTCAGAACAGAGTTGAGCCAGCACATCTCTTGAAAAAAGCATTAGTAGTTCGTCCCTTGACCATAAGCAGTTGGGTCCCTTCACTTTATAAGTATCAGAACTGTCAAGTGTAAGTAAGTTTATGTATCCTAGAAGGGAAGCCAAACTGCGCTCAGCCATGTACAACAAGATGATTTAAACGGCTAACCTTTTAAACAGTGCTTGTTTTTATAGATACCACATCTTTACATCATTGAACTGTTTTTTGGATAATTTTTTAAATGTGTGAAATGTTATGAATCAGATGAAACAAATCAGAAAGCACAGCTCTGCCAAACTGATGAACTTTAGTTTTCCATTTCATACATAAACTAATATGATACATCAAAGGACAGTTAGACTCGTAAATCATTGTCTGCTCTATCTGAATGTAGTTTGAACCAGATAAGCCTAAAAATACAAAGCAAGAACATAAGTAGGAAAATGAAAGGTTGCGTTTTACCTTTGAAGAGGCTTTAGGCTGACTTTGAAAATAGAACATTATTTCCCCGTTCTTCTTCCCTCTCCCCTCTTCCTCTCTAATATTTCAGGGATTTCACAGTGTGGTTACCAAAGACTAACTGAGAATACATGACTAGGTAGTAAAAAGGAACAGGACTAAAAATGGAGGTTTATAACCTAAACTAGAACAGCAACAAATCTCAGCTCCACAACAGTAATCTCGCAGTACATTACCATAATTCCAGAGTTAAAAATAGAAAACCAGAGAAGGACATTACAGTGTTAAAACGTAGCTGAAAAATTCATGAATCTTCTCTAGAACTATCCAGTCTCTCTAATGTACGTCAGGGACTGGCGATTTTGTTCCCAAGCCTGTCTCTCTGCAACTGAAGCACTGACGAAGTAGAATGAATGCGAGCTGCCTGAGTGGGTTAACTGAGACATGCTGCAGCGCATAGGTTCAAAGTTCTACCATTTATAATATATCACTGCCTCGTCTCAGGCTGCAGCATACATGCTGTCTTCAAGCAGTCTAGGAGGGCTGTGTCGTGCTCTCCAGCTCTCAGGAGCACAAGAATCACAGTTGCATCAAGTAAAACTAAGGATATCCACCCCTCTGGCTAAATTCAATTCTGATCTTACACAAAGTAAAGGTCTGTAGGTTTGGCTTTTATTTTATTACTACACCTACTCTAAGTATAGAGCTGATAGTTTTGATGCAAAAGATAGGAGAGATACATGGAAAACTTTCCATAGACATCTCCAAGAATTTAAGTATTTGTCAGTTTTAATTGATGAGTGTTCAGGCAAACAGCTAAAATGGAGAAGCATCTTGATATCAAAATATATGCATCAGAACACTAAAACTAGCATAAAACAACCCCAAGTTACTAACTTGGCTTCCCCTTGCTTTCTGGACTTGGGTTGTAAAATGGAGATGAGACCACCCATCTACCTCAGTCTTGTTCTGAGTATTACTATTAAAAGGAGAGCTGAATGTTGAGATACTATCATTAAAAAAGGTTATGAGATGGTTGAAGGAGGAACAGGCTCCACCATAACCTGACAGAGCTACATGAAATTCCAGTCTGGTTATGGGAAGCAGTGGAGTCCACGTATCTCACAGACACAGAAATGAGCTATTAAAGAACATCTCATTCTTTTTTAAGATAATTCAGTGAAAATTAAAAAAAAAAGCCTTCCACGCCCTGCTAAGAGTTTTTGCATTTTATTTATCTTTAACGACCTTAGAAAATAGTGTTTCATGAAACAAAGGACACAGAGCATGCTGTGTCATGCTGTAGTAGATGTAATAGAATGAACTGCTTTTAAACGTGACCAAGAGAATTTTTCAATGAGTGTATTAACTTGCTAGCCATTTATGTATGAAATTTGCAGGTCAAAACCTAGAGAACGTGGGCTTATTCCAGCTGCTGATTTCTGATGGAAAAACTTGTATCTTCTGATAATCCCCTCGTTAGGTACAAAGAATTTTTAGTTTATATGCTGATACTCACAGTATGGGTTGTTAAGTGCTGTGGAGTAATGATGATTGATAGTAATGTATTTGTTAAAATAAGTGTTCGGTTAAGAGGGAGCGAAGAGAAGAAAAGCTCTCAAGGGATATTTTTTGTTTGTGTCCTATAATACTTAATTACTCCAAGACTGAAAATGTGAAGGTTTGGGGATATACTTGTCTACCCTTCTTTCTTCACTGTTTCACTGCTATTCGCAATGCACGCTGCACTTCGTCAGAAATATTGGAGGAGCAATGCTTGCTACTTTTGCACAAGAATACCACCACAGGCCTAGAAACAGTGAAAAACTAAGATATGCAAATTAGGACAGTACCTGCAATAGCTTGCAAGTGAGTGCAGGAAATGTATCCCACAATTCTTTGGTCCTGAGGTGTACTTCCCACTTGCACCTGGAAGGGAAGGAAGAAATAAAAAGGCGATTAATGGAAGAGCTGATACAACTCCACTTCCAACCCCAGCTGTGCAGCCTTTGTACATAGTCTTGGCCTTTTTCACCACTCCTTCCATCTAGCTCCACTTTGAAAACACACACACAAAAAACCACCGGAGACACACACTGGGGCTTACTGGCCTCCCCCCTGCTGCTAGCACACTGACTCCTGCCTCATCACCACTACATCAGTGTTCCCATTTTGATCTGCAACACACACAAACATTTGACCTTCTCCTGCTCTTCGCAGTCCCATTGGTTCTCTGTCCAAGTTGCGTTGCCACCCTTTTGCATCCCAGCTCTTGTTCATATGGAAGATTCGGGCCCACCACTGAAGTGTCGTATAATGCTACCATCAGCAGTCTAATTCTTGGTATCTGTGTAAGACTAGAACGCAGAAGGAAAAAATGCCAAGGGAGTCTGGGGAAAGGATGAAACATGAAATAAATGTTGGGTTTGACCATGTTTTCTCCATTCCACAGCAAGTTTTGGATTTTGATGGATTTTTTACATTCTTCTACAAAGGTGTTGGGGATTTTTGCTATGTCTCAGCAAAGTGTTTACATCCTTCAGCTCACAGCAGCAGCCCCCGTGTCTGTCAACCAGATGAAAACACAACGTGCGCCCCTGCTCTTAGACACAGAAGAGGCAGGGCTTCCAGGGAAGCTGGAATGCAGTATCATTCCTCATCTATATCATATGCTATGATCTTTTAAAAATGTATTTGGTGGTGGACACACACGAGCAAATCAGAATCAAGTTCTGGTTTAGGTTTTCAACTCTGTTGAAGGTTTTGGCAGTTCAGGACTTACACAGCTGCAAATCGAAATTCCCAATGATTTGAGGATCAAGATTTGGATTGAGGCAAGAAACTAGTTTGAGTTAAAGAAAACGTCCACAGAGGAAAGTTGTACCCAGGGCTCAGAAAACAAAACCGCAGATGACTCCTTCACAAGGCTAGGCTCAAATCTCATCTGACACCTCCAAATAACAAGCAGAGCTCCATTTCATACAGACACAATTTTGTCAGCTTGGTTGGTTTTCTTGTTTTTCAGCTATCCAAGAACCATCTGATTCATTTTATAGCTGGAAAGTCAGCTTTGCAGTAAGTGAATTGAGAAGTCATTTGTACTCAACAATGCCTTGTTAACTTTCAGGTTTTGTTCCAGCTAGAGGAGTATGTAATAAACAACTAGCATTATTCTGTCCTCAGTCTGTTTAGTGCTCTTTTAGACAGTTTTCCAAATGGGTATTGATGGTGTTCTTATTGCTGTTCCCATACAGTTAACGTGCTTCAGGGAGGGTGAAGGCAGAGGAAGACAAGGAAAATACATGCAGTCGCTGGTGGATCTACCCCTAAGCCAGAGGATTCTCCTAAACTCACAAGATTGTAGCAGAGCCTCAAAGGAGATGCCGATCTGCTGGATGGCTATTAGTGACTACTGCAGAAGCTTCGCTACGCAGACCTCTTCCTTCCTCCCTCCCGCAGGCTGCCTTGGTCTGAATATATCACAATGTCACAGGTGAATTAAAAGCAGCATTCTCTCCAATTTTTCACGCAACATATGCCATTTTAATAGAAAAGTGGGAAACCATTAGTTTCTATCCTCTGCTATCTAGGGCAGGCAGGTGTATGAATTTTATTCTCCAAACTTAATAACTCAAAATCAGATTTTCTCTTCAACACTGAAAACTATACATTGTAAAGTCTCTACTAGTTTACAAATTTGCAGTGTCTCCTGCTGCAGAGAAAAAGTGTGCATGTCGTACATCTTTCAATGCCATCTACTGTAACCACACTGAAAAGAAAATACTGCACGTAACGTTTTCTGCCTTATAGCAAGAATGTGCTGCTTATAAACCTCTTATTGACTAAAGCAGAAGGAATAATTTTCAGTGTCTCTAGCCAAAAAGCATAAAAGATTTAAGTCTAAAAGCTGAACGTCCAAACATAAATTACAGTCAGTTGAGAAAAAGAAGTCAACTCAAATTGGCTTTAGAATTTCCTGTGCAGCCTTAATGGAGTGCCTGACAAGGCCTCGTACTCATCAACCAATTTATGCATAGGATCACACTCATTTCCCTTAATCATAAATAAATATGTATCGTACAGTGTCCCTGTGTGCACAGATCTATACTGAAATGGACTTGGGATCTTCTGCTCTCAAAGAATGACAAGGAATGGCCTAGAAGAAGGACTGACTGCCGCTGTACGCAGGTGGGTGAGCGCAACAAAAGCCCCTCGGGGTTGCCACCACAGGGTGAGGTGAGGACGGTGCCCCGGGGCTCTGCACTTGCTAGTAACAATGGCTGCTTTACACACACCCCTGAGGGGAAAAGGAAAGGGGCTGTCATAAATAGTCTGCTAATTCAAAAAAAAAACAACAAAAAAACCACCAAAAGCAAAACTCAAAAGCAAGAGCTGAAGACGTTAACATAATTAGAATTTCCTTGGAAAGTGCCAGCATGGAAGTACATCCAAAGCAGCTTCTCTCCCAGATTTCACATTTCCTCCAACTTTTTTGACTTTTGGGGCTTTGTTGTTTGTTTGTTTTTGGGGGTTTTTTTTGCTGGTTTTTTTGTTTGTTTGGGTTTTTTTTGAGTGGCAGTATTGATGTAAACCACCAAGCAGAGTCATTTTGAGTATAATCATAATGGAGGCAAATATTTGTGACAACTACTAGGAGAGAAAATAAATATCCTTGCAGCCTTCTAGTCAATTCCCAGCTACAGTAGAAGCACTAGTATATTAAATATGGTCTGAAATAAAATAGTAAGGAAAATCTGATTATTCAGTCTAATTTGGTATTTCACAGATGGACAAGGACTATGGGATGTGCAGACAGGAAAACTACTTGACCTCTGGAATATTACAAGCCCTATAATTCTGCATAAAAACATTCCTTTGTGTGGCCAAATACTGTAGCTACTTTTAGACTGTTCCATTTTGAAGGGTGTATTATATTGTGGTGACTCGGCCTGAGCAGCTACGTGGCGGTCCTGCAGGAAGACAACACTGAGCGTTCATTTCAGCCTGCAACGTGGATCTTGGCAGAAAGGTTCCACTTCCACCAAACCAAGTCAGCACTTCACAAATATAATTTTTGCTGCTTAATACAGAAGAAACTTCTAAATTCACATTTACAAAGGAAATATATGTAAGCAAATAAGGCAGAGTGGCTCTTTCACCGTAAGCCTGACTTAAGTTCACCTCAACTGTTCCACATTCCTAGCTCTGTATCAATAATACATTCATTGAATTACCCTATGGAACTACTTCAGATACTGCTTTCTAAAAATCACTGTATAGTCTTAGTTGTGTCAGGGACCACTCTTCTGTGTCTATTGAAATTTATAGGAAGGTAATATCTAAACATATTTATAAGTTCCCAATGTTTTAAAATAGGATAATTATTATAAGATGAAAAAGTTGTATGTGATATCCTGTTAAACTCTGATGTTACCTAGAGGTAAAATTAAAACCGAGAGAACATATTTGTGGTTTAATAAAGTGTCCCAATTATATAATTTTGACAGAAACACATTAATATTTTTCAATATTATGCTGAAATATGCAAAATATATTCCAATTCTCAGTACATTTGTAAAGGTTAAGTAATCAAACTAGTCAAACATTTGGAAGCTAGGAGTGGATTCTGATCCCTGTTATGCCACTGAACATGACATTTTGTTAGCTGTTAGGGCGAGGGGGCATAAAAAGCTCATCAGAGATGAGAAAGGCTTTTTTCTGTGAAGGGGAAAGCCTACTAAGGTTGTGTTTGGAATTCAAAATGCCAGTTTCTACTCCTACATATTTACATTTGTCCCCTGCCTGTAAATTAAATAAATAAGTGCAGAACTGACAGCTCTGAATTTTTATTTTCAGTCAGAGTACTGACTGTGTCAAGTACACAAAAGTACTTGACTTCAAGTACTTTTTATTAAAAGATTTCCTCTCTATGCCGTAGCACATTAGTAGAATCTGCTGGAGAGACCATGCTGATACTGTGCTGTACTATGCAAAATTGTGTATATTCCTATAATTGCGTATCAAAAACTTGCCCTACATGGACAAAGGAATAGTATGTCCTCCGAATAGACTGGTAGCAGGTGATAAAGAGCGCTCCTGAAAGAAATCAAGCCACGAAGGCTACGGCAGAAAGATTCTTGTTGACAAGAAAAAGAATGTCATGAGTAGCAACAGTTGAAATTTTAGAGCTAGAGTGAAGGAAATAACTTTAAATTCAATCACATTACTTGCTATCAGGGGAATTTTCTGAGCTAACTGAAAATTGCACATCTCATGTTTACCACACTCCAGTATAATAAGTATACAAAGCTGCAAACATGACAGATATCTTGTCTTTAACAGTTTATATTTATACACATCTGTCCCAGCAGTGCAAAACAGTTCATTACATCTGGATGTCAAGAAAAGCATTAACAGATACTTAAACAAAAAACAGGGAAATGCTACCTAAATACCAGGAGTATTTCAATACCAGCTTAAAAAACAGCTTCAAACATGTCACTGCTGTGTTAATAAATCATCAGCTACTTGGAAGGAAATGTTCTTTAATGCTTAAAAATTTGGGCCATGCCATACATGAGAAATCTCACTCGATTAACGAATCAAACTAGATTCTCAAACACTGACCAATAATGTGTAGGCAAAAACAAAAGGTTTGTTATGAGGGGAACTTAACGTTTAGTGACATTTTCTAGAAGCTTCGCATTGCCAGCAGGTAGCCATTCAAAAAAATCCTAAATAAAGCAGTTTCTTAAATGTGTACCCTCCAATATGAAGGGTTTATATACATACAAGTCGGAGCGTATCTATTGCCTCTTCCTGCACGGGAAGCAAATCCAGGTGTGCAAACCAGAAGAGAGCTAAAATTTCCACGTACTCCTGGAAAAAGAGCTCCACAGAGTTTATCACCCCACAATCTACATGCGGCCAATAAACCCAAAGCTGGGAAAGGTAAATAGTCTGAATGCAACATTAAGAATCCTTCAGGGAGATGGGATGCTGCACAGAAGAGCTCTAGCTTCAGCCATTATAGTTTAATCACATCTTGGACTGTAAATGAGCAAAACCATTCATTTCATCAGCGTAGTTGACCATGAAGGTGTCAGTTTTGCCATTGGAATAGAGGTGAACCGTAGTACCGATTCCTGCATTATTCATTTGAAGAGGGTATGTCTCTATATAAGTATATAGCTCTACGGCAAACAAATTTACAGTCATGACAAGAACCAAGCTAATGACGTTCGTATTGTGAAGAAAAACTAGCCAGGCTGAAAAGCACACCTGCATGCTCTGTGGTAAAAAAACCTCTCTCCTTAGAAACAAAAGCATGAACACCGCATTCGTAAAGAACATCATCTAAGCAGGGGCCTCGAGTTACTGTTTGTTTTAGAAATAAAACACCCCAGACGGAGAGTAAGAGCAGGGCACAGAACCAGACTTTCCAGTAGATGTGACAGTGACTTACTCCCACAGAAATCCTCATCTTACCATATGTAGCCAATATTGTTTAGTTCAAGGGAAGCTCCATTAAAAATACAGGAGCTGAGATTCAGCTGAATTCCTGCAGATAAAGCAGCCGTGACGTGCACAAGTAGCGCTATCTCCACACAGGCTCATGGTTCGGTCCTCCCAGCTTTGACGCTCCGAGACGTGCTGGTAACAGTACGCTCTTTGTACCTCCCTATTTCAGCTACTGTGGGAATATCATTATAGACACCCTGTGTAATTATAATGAGCAAACAATAGAGGGAGGAAGAGAAAGGAAAGAAATGGAAAATATAGTTTCTCTTTCTCTCCAGTACAACTTCTCTGTAATCTCCCAAATCGTATCAACCCCCTTCTGGACATTTTTTTCCATTGGGGCAATTTTCCAAGACAAACGAGAGAGCCGGCACCAAGAAACTAACTGGTATAGCCAGTCAAACTGTGTGCCCAAGTCCTCGTTCCTGTTACTGTTAAGAGAAGATGCCAAGGAAGACTTGCAACTACTCACATTCACAATCCAAACATTCCTGTCCCACAGAGATGACTTAGATTAGCAGTACCTTCCAAGAAAGATGTATTTTATTCCTGCACTTTGTGTTCTTTGTAGTAGTTTTTTAGTTAGCTTACATATAGTGTAAAAAGATCTCTCTTATTTTTAGTACTTTGACATCTCTGCCTTTTGCCTTCAGGGATATGTAGCAGCTTCTAAAGAAGACACATTACTTAAATTACTAATTTATTATTATAAATATATTATTTAAGCATATTAAATAAATTAAAGAAGTTCAAAATGTTATAGAGGTCGGCTCAAAATTCTGTTTGGTGCTCTGCAATTCTTTCTAGCCACATTTGCACTCAATTATTTCAGAATCCCATTTTTCCCCACCTACCACGTGACAACAATTACTGTTCCATGAACTCAGAGAATTAGTTATTTGGCAAAGCTTCATTAAGCTTATATGTGAGGGAAAGTGGCTGTAAATTGGTGCCATGAATGAAAGGCTCTTCCTCTTCTGAAGAGGATAAAGCCCACAACTCACTTTCTCTCAAACCTGTATTTCATTCTGCACAACAGTTTTAATTTGTCCCCATTGATGAAGGAGAAAAAGACTGTAATTAATAACAGTAATTGTATTAAAGTGAAGGAACACAGTACAGTGCCATGGTAGGGGTCTTTTTTTTTTTTTTCTTTTTTAAAGAAGTCTCAGGCAGTTTATTGGACTCTAGCCAATTCCTGCATTAACATTTTATAGCAGAAACTGAACATGTGGAAAATGTTTAGGTTACCCTCCTGACTTAAATGGCACAGCTTTAGAGTTATCTAAACAAATTCATGAACAGGACCAGACATTTCTTTTATACATCTTGGGGTAACTGTAGATACAGGACAACTGATCAAGGACAAGAAAATCTAACCACTGAAGTCTCTAGATGATCTTTTACTGGGGTCAGGAAACAGCCATTCCCCTCTTCTGAGTAATCCTTAGGTGAAAAAGCTTCCCCTCAGTATGTCGTGCAACTGCGCAGTGGAAGTTGCCCCTTCGCTCCTTCACTCTCGGCCACGACACACACAAGTTGGCACAGGACAGTAAAGACAGCTTAAATTACCCAAGCAAAATCTATCTGCATCTGCACTGTCAAAAAGGAGAATCACAGTGGTTAATTCAGGGAACGCTCATTTTATCGTACAAAGCAGGCGCCTCGAGAGTAGCAAATAGTAAAAACTGTGCTTCAAAGCAGTTCTGCAATCAGAGCTACTGCTCCTTCTACCATCTGTTACCACCCTATCAGCTCTTTTGAAAACAAGTTTAGCTTTGCACATGAAGCAAAGGTTGCTAGGTTTCCTTTAAGCAATGAATAATAACATGTTCTCTGCACAATTACTGTACTTCCTGAGAACAGCAGTAATTTTCAGAGAATTTGAAAAGTAAATCTGTTAATAAGCTTAGGAATTAATATTAATTAAACACCAGTTCTTTCAGAAATTCAGCAAAACCCACAAGACTTATTTTTTCCTTTTGACTCTTTTTGATTTAGTTAGAATACTGGTAGCTGTTCAAACTACCCACATCAGACTGAGGTTTTGCTTTTGCTCTATGTTCACATACTGTGTTTTAAGGAAGAATTCTTATTTTTGCTAAAATTCTCTCTCTTGGCAGATGCCAAAACCCAAAACAATTTCCTGCTAAGAACAGTAGGAAGAACGGCCTTCTATACAACATACTTCCACGTCTCCCAGTCTCAGTGGGAGGAAAAGCACTCCAAAACCTCTCCTCAGTTAATAGCCATTGTGAGAATGATACCTCTTTCATTCACCTCCCTACCCCAAGTATGCATCTGCATGCCTTACATGGCTTAGATTTATGTTACAGTTATAGCTATTACAATTTAAGGATAAAAGAGAGGTAAAATTTGTCAGCAGAAGTGACAGTTTTTATTAGATCAATACATCTGGAAAAATATGGACCAGCTCTCTAGTTCAGTAACTCATCAGGTCAAATTAAGGATGTTTTCTGGTTTTATTACACTACTGTCCAAACTTACACAGCATCTCTGAAAGACAGCGTAACTAAGGCTACATGCTAATTCCTCTATCTAAAGATGAATGTTGACATTTTGAAACCACCTAATAAATTACAAACAGGTGATGCATTACACAATTTCTGCTCAGCGCTCATTGATACCTTTTAAACCTGATTTGACTGCAAAATCATCATCCAGTTTCTGAAAGGGACACGTATTTTAAAACTCCCTTTAAATCCATCAAAACCAATGTGGATTAAAATTATGTACGTGTCAGACCAACAGCTGCAGAGTAACCGAGAACACTGCAGTCTGCATCATGTTATATATAGATACATACCAGCTAGCTTTTTAGTTAGAATCACCAGCACGGGATAGCATCTGTGTCAGTCCCACTTCCCTCCTCTATCTGTAGCAGAGCAGCAGTAAGAGACAACTGGAGTTATAAAACCTACAAAGCAGACTCAAGGGTTCTTTTCTTAGGCATTTTAAATTAATATGAAATGCAATGCTAGAACAGAGAGTCACGGCAGAGTCTCCCAAGGGCCCAGAGTGTCCAAGTATGAAAATGGATTGGCTGATTTATGTATTTGCTAACTTCCCCTCTGAGTCTTTAGCAGCAACTAGGAACAATGGTTTAACACTTCAGACGTGAAACTGTCACTTAGATGCAGGTGACATTTCCCCCCTTCTTATATGCTGTGTTTTCTGTGACTGTGTCCCTCTTCCATCCCAGTCAGACCCTCAGATTGGAGACAGAAACACTGCTAGAGTTTGAAGAGATCCAAGTGCTGAATGTAAATGAGTCCTCCAGTTACACAGAAAATGGGCTTTATGCAATAGCTGCTCGCAACTGTATCATCCTCATGCCTTCATCCTGACCTGGGAAGCATCAGCCTGTACAGATGGAAAAACCAGTCTGTGATCTCTGTCAGGAAAATACCAGCAGCAGCACCTTTTTGTGGCAGACATCTTTAGGAAGAGAACAGACCAAGGCTAGCAAATTCCTTTGCACAGGTCTCCAGATAGCATGAAGTTAGGTAGCATGAAGTCAGTAGCATGAAACGCTGTTAAAAGCCTCTGTCACTTACTTCCAACTTCCTTCCTTGGCTGTGACACCCCAGGTGTTAAGCCACAATCAAATCACTTTACCTTCCTGTGCTTTAGTTTCTCCTATTAAGCAGATATTGACCTTTCTTTGTTATGCACTCTGAGACACAGAATGAAAAGCAGTACGTAAGAGCTGATTGTTATTATAGCTACTAATAATAACCCTTGTGCTGTGTAAGTCTCTCAGGTAAAATAATTCTGTATGACAAAGCAAATCTCTCAAATCCTTCCAAATCTCCACTTGAACTTTACAGTCTAGATGGTGAAGGCAGGGCAGGGAAGAGGGGGGCAACAGCAAATCATTTCTTCACTGGAAACAGAACCTATTCTGATAGGACAAAAATGTGTGAAACACTTGTACCTTGGCAGTAGGGATCTGTTTTGTAACACAACTCCGCCAAACCAGTTTTGCCTTTTTGTTCAAAATAATTCAACTTTAATTAAACGTTTAGTTCTGAGAGCTTTAATTTATCTCCTTCACAGTCGTATTTGTAGTAAGGTGACAAACCTCATTAAATGAGAACCAGTTTCTTTCTCTGAACATTCTTCTGAATTTGGATGTTTGCTCTTTCCTCAGGTTCAGAAAGATTCAAATAAAGGCTTCATCCTCCCAATGAGTGGAAACATTAAGTGATTTTATCCATATTTTCAAAATATGCAAGTTGTCTCCCCTCATTCAATTTTCACAACTTTTTTTTTCCCCTTAACAACATAAAGAACAATTGCTCCCTTACTCAGAGATGGAAGCCATGCAAGGGGAATAGTCTTCGTAAGTATTCTTCCAAAACAAAACTCGATTGATGTCTTTTCTACTTCAGAAACGGGAGCACCGTGCTTTCCACAGGAGTCAGGAACTTAAAACCACAGAGTTTGCGTAGGACAGAGACACTTAACTCCACAACGCTGCTGAATGGAAAGCAATTTGGAGACTCTTGTTCTGTAAGGCTATCTTACTATCTTTGAAGCCACACTGAGACAAACTAACGTAGGACTGGATTGCATTATACACATACGAAATGTTGTAAGAGCCAGTAAAAGAAGAATCTAAAAGCAGTGATATAAGCTGTCCATTCTGAATGGCAGAGTACTGGCTAGAATGACACCTTGCAGCCACAGTTATGACACGCTTTGCTAGCTTGCTGCTGTCCCAGTGTAAGACCTCAAGGCTCCTGAAGTTCATGGATTGATTCTCATTGACTTCAAAAACAAACCAGGCTTTTACTTACTGTAGCTTTTGTCTCCGGAGTCCACACACACTCAGTTGCTGATTAAGCACTACATCAAGAAAAACAACCTTCAAACCTACTTCGTTTCAAAGCTAAAATTAAATAGATCATGCCTACCTTTTTTTTTTTGGTCAAAGAAAGAAATGACCAATGATCACATAATGTACAATTCAGACAGAAAGTCATTTCATATCAGGATAGACAGCTCAGAATGAAAAATATTTTAGGTATACAGTACAGTATGTCAGAATGACACAGACATGAAGAAAAATGGTCTTTTAGCTGGGCCAGAATTCTGTCATATTTAAAAGAATGTAGTCGTCTTCAAATCTTCATAATAATTGGTCCCTATTCCCTGCTCAACTGTAACATTATTTAACAACTCGAATCCATAATTAAGTTCATCATCCCAGCGGAATTTTGAAAAGAGGCTTAATTTTCTGCAAGAGAAATGGAGACACTGCGGCCTGCCTAGCAGGGTAGCAAATCAATGACTCAGCAACGGGTAGTTGAAAGCAGATTGGTTTTAATCTCTTAATTCCTAACATATGCATATGTTGAAGGGTAGTCTTTGTGACCCTGGTACCTGGTAATATTTATACTGCACAAAATGTATGTTCATTTTTTGTACGCAGCACTTTATGATGAAAAAAATAAACTTTAGTTGTTTATAAACACTTAAGAGTGCAGTATGGAAAGCTTAGACCCAGTTTTTGGAAACCTGTATTCAGATATGGCTAGGCTTTTGTTTATGTCAAGTGTATATGAAATACTGGACTACTATCAGACTGCAGATTCTAATATTTGCTTTTTTTATGCAAGCCATGATACCAAAAGTTTTTGCTTTGTTTACAAATTACAAACAGTGGGTACAAAAAATCCCACTGATCCTTATTAACAATTCATATTCTTAATGGTTATTAATGGCTTTTGTTGAGGACTCGTGAGCATATGCACTAGAAAGTACATATAATTTGACCACGTAATGTATTTTGCTAGCATTAGGAAGAAAGTTCAGTTTTATTTAGTGAAACCTGTTCCAAACTGTGACAAAATCACAAAATCTGAAAGCCAGTATCCAAGGAGGTTTTCAGATCTGTCTAGGTTTGAGCCTACAGATCTGAGTTCTGCACAAAGTTTTGGTTCTTCTCTAGTCACAAATTGGAAGAGCTCACTTTCCAGTTTATGAAGAGCACGGTCAGATTCTCCCAAGAATTAAGCATGAGCAGCCACTAGTCTTTGAAAAGCAAATCATTGCACGCAGATATTTATTTCTGCTTTTCATGATTTACTGAAGTATATCCCCAGGCTTCCTGTTCTCACTACCATTAGTTAATTTAAGTAAACTATATTAATAAAGTGAAAAACCTCTGTGCTCCCCAGTGTCCCAGGCATTTTTTTTGTTTACTCTTCTTCGTACCTCTCTGTAACAATTCTTCTGCAACCAAGAGAGGGATAGTCATACATTTAGGTTCAACAGGGCTCAGTGCCGCGTCCTGCACTTGGGTCACAACAACCCCATGCAACGCTACAGGCCTGCGGGAGAGTGGCTGGAGAGCTGCCCAGTGGAAAAGGACCTGGGGGTGTTGGTTGACAGCTGCCTGAACATGAGCCAGCAGTGTGCTCAGGCAGCCAAGAAGGCCAATGGCATCCTGGCTTGTATCAGGAATAGTGTGGCCAGCAAGACCAGGGAGGTGACAGTGCCCCTGTACTCGGCACTGATGAGGCCACACCTTGAATCCTGTGTTCAGTTTTCAGCCCCCTCACTACAAGAAGGACATTGAGGTGCTGGAGCGTGTCCAAAGAAGGGCAATGAAGTTGGTGAAGGGTCTAGAGCACAAGTCATACGAGGAGCAGCTGGGGGAGCTGAGGTTGTTTAACCTGGAGAAGAGGAGGCTGAGGGGGGACATTATTGCTCTCTACAACTACCTGAAAGGAGGTTGTAAGCGAGGTGGAGGTCGGTCTCCTCCCAGGTAGTAAGCAACAGGATGAGAAGAAATGGGCTCAAGTTGTGCCAGGGGAGATTTACATTAGATATGAGGAAAAATTTCTTCACAGAGAGAGTGGTTAGGCATTGGAACAGACTGCCCAGGGAAGTGGTGCAATCACAGTCCCTGGAAGCGTTCAAAAAACGTGTGGATGTGGCACTTAGGGACATAGTTTAGAGGTGGACCTGGCAGTTAGGTTAACAGTTGGACTTGATAATCTCAGAGGTCTTTTCCAACCTTAATGATTCTATGATTTCATTGCAATTCTTCCAGTTTTATTCCACTGGCATTTAGACTTTTGATTCCCACATAAACACACAACATGCATAAGCTGGTTTCCAACAGTAATGGCCACTGTACTATACTCGAGTTACGAAGCTTAGAATTTCTGCATTTTATTAAAGACATTTCTGTAAAAAAGAAACTAAAATTACATGAAAACTACTTCAAATTTTGACACTTGAAGTTATACTCAAGTTCTACCTCCAGAAGTCCCTCATTATTTCACGCACATCCATCACTTTAACACAGTATCTAGGCCACAAAACCTGTATATAGGTTATATCAAGTAATCCAGATGTGAATATTGCCTCTTTGAACTCTTAGCAGAAATGACTGAGAGAAAATAACATAACTTTATAACTTGTCACATATATACAGTCAATAGTTATGGCTTCAAAAAGGCTCTTACCTTGAGAAACAAGGCTCCCTTGGAAGCCAAGGAGTCCGTTCCTCTTCCATTGGGGTAACAGTGATAGGCAGCATCCATAACAGGATAGCGGCTGGCAAAAAGTAGACCACTGTTCACAAACTTAAAGCTACAGCAGCCATGGCAACTGTAGACCCCAACATCATAGACAATGTATTCAAAATAGTGATGAAGCTGCTCTTTCAATTTCTCCGCAGCTCTTTTGTCAAACACTTCCTGCAAACACAGAAAGTCCAAGTTGGCAGGGAAGAAAGCAGAGATCTCGTGATCAAAGGTCTCATCTGTATGTTTCTTTTTCCGCACTGAAGTCTTCTTCATGATTGAAGCTTTGTAGAGGAGCTTGTTGTTGACAGTGCTTTGGTCCACTGTACCATCTCCAACACGAACTTTAACTAAGGACTCTCGTGAGGCAGAGTAGCTGTCTAAACTCCCAGAATCTCCTTCCTTCTGCTTGTGGTTAGGTGTTTTTGAGATCTCTGCGTCACCTTCCAGTGAGGGCTCTGCTGGGCCACTGGCATGAGCCTGGCCATTGATGGTATCTGTTTCTGTGTCTGACATGTGGCCATTATCCTCCCCATTGATGCGGACAATGCAAGTGTTTTCTTCTCCCTCATTTGGCTCTCCGGGTCCACCTTTATCTTCTCTACTATCCTCACTGTTGTTTGAGCCAGAATTGTCTCCTTTATACTCCATTGATGTTGTCCTTTTGATGCCGGCATTAACAGTACGATTAGTGTTATCTCCCCCCTGGGGGGAGACCAAGCTGCTAAAACTTGCTGCACTGATGGATGTGTTGGTAGGAGAATCTATATATATTTTGATCTGTGGTCTGCTTGCCCCATTTCGGATCCTCCGGCCAATCTCTTTAGCCCTAGCCTGGGTATTGAAAACATTATTAAATCTTGCCAGAGAATCTGGCAGCAGGCAAACATTGGCACTGCCAAAGCAGAAGCTTTTCCCATTCCCTGCAGCCTTCCATTCAGTGAGCAGTGTGGCTCCATTGGCATGGTTCTTGTCTTCTAGTCTGGAGTAGATATATGGCCTTCTGGCTGACTGGAGTGGGGACCATAACAAGAAGCCAATCAGAGCAAAAGGAAGAGAGGCTACCAACAGTGCCAAGTAGATGGGAGTGGTAATAATGATGCAGAGTGCATGAAAATAGCATGGATCATCTGCTCTTTGACGTTTTTCATAGGTCGTTGGAACAAAAGAGGCCACAAGCCTATCTGCTAACCAGTAACATGGGAAAATCAGGCCCCAGGAAAAAGAATGCAGAACTGACAGAAAGCTGTTGGGAAATGGGGAAGTGTATAAAACCATTGCAACTTAATTATGGCAACACTTCAGGGCCTACTACATGATGTCACTGTGTCAAGCATCCATAAGGAACACTGGGAGAGGGCTGGGGAAAAAAGGTCCAGTCAGGAGTTTGTTTTTTTCCAGTGAGAGTCAATAACAAAATTTTAACAGCACCATTTCACTGTGTTGGAGTAAAAATGAAACAAGGCCACTGTTTTCGTCTGGCTTTTTGGCATCTGCATTTGTCAAAGGATGTCATTGTTCACTGGAGGCTGCCATAACGAAACACTCCGGAGGCAAAAAGGAAATCTGTAAAAACAAATGACACAAAACATATGTAACAGTTATTAAAAGTTTAAAGCAGATTTTTTCATACCAATGTTGCCCTACAGTCTAAATTAGTTCCCTTTTTTGGTTTAATTTAGCATTTTTGATAGTCTGTTAAAGACTATGGATCTAGGGCAACTCCAACAACAAGGGACTGGTATTTCTGCAAATGAAATCAGAACATTGACCATTTAATGTACGTGACTAATGTTGTCATGAAACACATTTCTGTTATGAATTTTAGGCCTTACATTGAGAAATGTAGTTTGGAGTTTCTTTTATTTTATAATCTATTCACACTAATATTTATATTTATTTATATTAGCTGTTTTCAGAACCTTGCAAATGGTGTTTAGCAGTTATCTCTAGGCTGCTCTAAAAGACTATTACATCTAGTATTTTATCACTGAAGTTAAATTTGCTTGAATTGCCAAAGTCCTTAGGAAAAAAAAAAAAAAAAGTGATGTGATGGAGGTACAATGGCAAAGGCACCTTGTATTTAAGAGCAGAAAACATTTGTTTGCTATAAAATATTATTTGCTTTGCTGCACTTTAAAAACAAAATGGGTTGATTTAAATCAATGAAAATACTCTTCATATGGTTGAATATGGTTTCAAATTTTTAATTTTCAGTTTATTAAAAATAGTAAGTCAAACTACTCTGCTTTAATATTTAGGTATTTAATTCTCATTATTTATTTCAAGCTGCAGTTCAATTTCATTCAGCTACAGCCCACAAAAATGCCTGATATGCCTTCCTATTAAAGGTTTCTTACATATAGTGAATACTTAAGCAAAATATAAATTAATCATAATTAACATAATTGTTTTTAAATTCCAATTTTCATCTTTGAAAGAAACAATACTAATTGAATATATCCAATAAGAAAAACAGTTTCACATCTTTCCTCTGAAGACAGATGATGTCTTTCAAAAGTTGTCTTACCAGCTGGGAAATTCTGACCCGAGGTACTTAGCAAATGTCATGATTAACCAAAGACATCAAATTGTTAGCGGCCTGATCTCATAAAAAATCTTGGCCGTATACATACAGCTTACATACTTTTTAAAAGTAATTTAAGTCATTTTAATAACTTGTAGTAAGGTGAGGTTTTAACACAGGTTTTGCTAATATGAAATCTACATTATTTCAAAAAAACCAAGTACTCATATTAATCAAACGTTATCAACCTTGAGAATGGTATCTACCAATGAATGCAATGTCACTCTCCATAAACTGAAACTGTGACATTACCAGTAAGAGGAGCAAAGCTAGATGACTGACGAAGGCAGAATTCCCATTTATAATGCTTCAAGCTTCAAACCTAGAATGTAAATATTAAGCAGCACTGAATAAAAACCATTCACCAAATAAGCAAAAGAGAGGATATACACTGGACCATGCTTCAAAACCCGTCTTTATTTTTGACATCTTGGAGAGATAAAAATTACATATGACTATTTATTGGCGTAAGTTCAATTAAAATTTGGGGCTCTCAGGGAGCCAAAATTAAGGAAATAGTAGTTTGATGTGCATTTTAAACATTCTGCAGGGCACCCAGAGACAGAAGGGCATTTCTATTTCTATTTAATAGCAACTAAAACTATGATATGGGACATAGAAGAGAAATACAGTTTTACAAAGCTATGCTGCCTTAGAATCAGAATAAAAATGCAATTCTTCAATTTTCTCTCACCTTTTAGATTTCTGCTTCTTGAAACCAAGCCCTTGCAACTGATTTATGTTCCTACTGTCAGCATATTTTTAATTGTGGTACACATGCAATACCAGACTGCCGACACAGAGTATACTGTACAGGTCAGAAGCGGTAAGGCAGGCATTAAAATACATGGTTTAACTAGCTCTCTTTTTACCACGTTTTTTGTTTATTACCGGTAAGAAAATTCTTCCCTTAGTCTACATTCCTGATCAGCAGGACTAAGAGTAGTCATAGCACGTCAGATTTGCAGCCATACATTTTTGGTAGGCATCATGGCAAAGAAGAATTTTAATAAAGGAACAGATGAAGATGAGATAGTTTTGCAGATACTTCTTCCCAGAAGTGAAAGGCAACCCTGGGGCAAGCAAGGAAGCGTTAGTCTGAAAAATCTAGTAAGATGGTGACAGGGGCTCGTAACAAAAACTGACTGGAGATAGCAATCAAATTCTAAAATAGAGTGAGAAAAATCAGGTTGGGTGGGGACAAGATTATAAAGACCTTCAAAAGCAAAACCAAGTAGTCGGTACCCAAATACTAGAGAGAAGGAAGAGTCAGTAAGTGCATGCATTAAAAAGGATCGCAGTACCACAACAGAAAACTGCTTTTAACTACCGTGTCCTGGGTGGGCAAGGAAAGCTGTATCTTAGAGATTTTATGTAGAATGAAGACAGCAAACAATACTTAATAAATATGCATGTACTGATACCAGGAAAAGATCGCCAAAACCTGACAAAATAAAAGGGGGGGAGGGAGGCTAGAAGGAAAAAAGGCTGTTTTACTTCAGCAACACGCACCTAGCCTTCCGAGTAAGAGTAACACCTGTGCAATTGCTCACAGCCAACTGCATGTTTTGCCAACACCAGGCAGTCAATTACATCTAAGGGCATATACGGTCCTGTGTATTTTTGCCCTGATGGTAGTATTTAGATGGAAATTGGAAAGGTTGGATCAAGGGAGATTATTTTTTTGTTGTTTTAATTATTAGCTTAGCATAACTTTCACAATCTTATGCAACATGTTTGAGTTTAAATAAATGAGTGACTAGTCAAGTACCAAATAACAAATGCTTGGCATTTACTCATTGCCAAAGGCATTTTGGGATGTTGATAATAGGGGGAAGCCTAGCAGATTTGTTTTCCTGAATGATTTTTAGGGCTTTTTAGTAAGAATGCTCAAAAGAGACTCTGGCACCTACATATCAAATAGAAAAAAATAACTTAAAACCTGTCCAATTAGCTAATTATCATTAGACAAGAAAAAACTGTAAAGAAGTTATTGTGTTCTACTGGATGCTTAAAATGCTTTATAAAAGCCCTGTCTATTTACATAATCATTCAGCAGACCAGAAAGGTTGTTCTTAACAACAGTGCCAAGGGTAAACAGAACATTGGTGTTTGGGGTATGTGAAGTGAGGATGGACTGCAAACCTTATATTCCAGCTTTCAGGCTCATGACCTTTCTGGTGAAAGCTGCAGTTGTCTTGCAGACTATAAGGTCAATTTGACTTTTACTATTTTAAAATAACACACCAGAAAAAAATGCAGAACCACAATGGATCCATAATAATTTCTCTAATTAGATATTTTCTGAAGTATATGATGACAGGGTGTTACAACTCCTAGGAAAACGTGACATCAAGTGACAATTTTGTAAATAGAGTAGTCAACACCTGCTCGATGATGTGATAGTAAAGAAGTAAAAAAAATCAATCCAACATAACTCATGCCGGTTCTATTATGGACTGCAGCATCAATAATCTACAAGATAAACAGCTGTCCAGCAAACCATAAAATGCTCAACTAAAATGGCTTCACAAAAGCAATTATTCAGATTATGGGGACATACTAAATCTAAGGAATTCATGCTTACTGTAGATACAACATACTATCATGTGTATTAGTAAAAAAGGAAGAAAAATGAATGCAATCAGAAATCCTTTCACGGGATAAGATTACACAGCAAGTGTCATAAAGCAAATTGGTTCAGACTGAGGTCTGTTTTAACAACATTTAGCAAGAATGTAATTCTTTGTAAACACTAAGGACTGAATGATGGCTCAAGGCCACATTGGTGACTCCTACATTTCCTCTGCTTTAACCAGGCACAGTACCTTTGAAAATCAGGAATTTACTGGATGGTTTTTGACCAGGTGCCAGCTGCATTCCTCATTGCTACGCAGCTGAGTGGGGAGGCAATAGGGATTTGAGTAGAGAGAGATGCATTCCATCTGTTTTATTCTATGAATTCTAATAGAATTCTCAGAAATAATGATACAGAAGTACAAAAACTCTGGTACCACAGCAAATTTTAAAATGTGATAGCTGGAGAAAAGGGAGGAGGGAATCATGAGCTGGATGTCCTTTAGATTTCTGCATATTGCAGACAGACATTGGCACATCAAGGCCCTAATTAAAAACACTCTTACTGCGAGTAAAATATAATTCTGATTTATTAATCTTATAGATGAAGGAAATCACACAATTTTCCAAAGCGCTGTTACAGACTCACTGGTACGCACACGAACAGGAACTAGGTTTCTTACTCTTGTCTCTCAGCTGCAAAACCATATGCATGCTGGTGCCCCAAAGCCACCCAAAAAGAGAGAATTGAGAGAGTCATGAGAGACACATTTTATCTCAGCAAGACTTTAGAGGGTGAGGGAAGGCACCACGAGTCAACTGCAACTTGGAAAACATGACGTCAGTAACATCCCTCCTAATGCAACAGTTTAGATGGAGCCTAAAGCCAAAGTGCCTAATTCCCTGTGATGAAGGGTATTACTTGGTAATCCAATGCTTTATTCATAGGGGTTTGAGAGATTAAGGGAGAATTTAAGATATTGCAATGAAACAGATATTTTTGTATGCTACAAAGGCGTAAACTGCAGTCTTGTTT
Source organism: Platalea leucorodia (assembly GCF_965183815.1). Lineage (NCBI taxonomy): Eukaryota > Metazoa > Chordata > Aves > Pelecaniformes > Threskiornithidae > Platalea > Platalea leucorodia. The sequence goes on from NC_138830.1 coordinate 37,251,888, forward strand.
AGTTGTTTTTATTATTTTCTAAGTGTTTGAAGGCTAAAAAAAGACTTTATTTAATTTTTTTTATGGTGCCAGTATAGAACATCGCAACTTTAGTGAAAACAAGACATCAGGTAGAAAGGTTTCAAAGATTTTTATGATTATAATTATGCCCAGTAGTATGCTAGAGACATCATAGATCAAAAGAGATGTTCCTAGCTCCAACATAGCTTGCAAACTAAATAAAGGACAATGCAAGTCAACAAATGATAGAGAAACAGAAGAAAGACAACAAATGTTGCAATAATAAGGTTACATGGACAGTCTAGAAATGGTCAGAAAAGTTTTAACTTCCTTTTTCTTAGAAACTAAAATACACTTTCAAATTCAGGCAACTCAAATTTCTTCAAATTTGCTATTAACATCTCAACTATATTTTTAAAATACATGTAAATCACTGCAAGAACAGTTATTTTTTTTAAAAACAGAATAAAACTGCTGAAGTGACTAACTGATTTGGAAAGTCACCCTTTGGGTAATGTCACATAATAATTCACATAAATTCATTAAAACTAGTTTTTCTTGAATCCTGACAATTGCTTGGTCTTCAGTGAAAGTCATAGCAATGTGTATCTAAAATTGGATTCTAGAAAAGCAGTTTATTTAGACTGTGTTGACTTTTTGTTAGCTTTATTTCATTATTGTCATTGTAATTTGAAGCAGAGAAACACAGCTTACAACAATGCTACCACTACAGCATGCAAAACAGCAAAAATTAGTGTTTGAAACTGAGAATAGGCAAAATAAAGATCTGAGAGAACTGAGAGAATTCCCACTCAGGCTCTCATCCTTGCTTATTAGACAAACCACAACTTAATCTCTGCTTTCCTCCATGGGCTCATCTGGTTTTGCTCCCACAAACACTTCATAAATTCTCCCTTTCTTCATTCAGTCTCTTTCCCCTGGTTATTCTTATACATGCTTTTAATTAGAGTCTAGTTCAACAACTACCCACGTTTCTGGAAAAAGACCTACTCCAAAAGGCAAAATACATGTGACCTGTTTGCCATGCTTATTTACATGACTGTAATTACAGAGATGCAGCCATCTCAAGGTGTCAATGGCTCTAACGGAGATGATTTCTTGTTCCCTTGTGGTCACTGCACAGCCTGATGTTTTAACTGAACTCCTGTCATCCTGTATAGGACTTATTCCGTGAAGCAGTTCAAGACGTAGGGTAAGGGAATTTAAACAGCACTTACTCGCTAACCTTAACTTCCACTTAAGTCAATAACAATTTACAGCTTTTTTTGCAGACTTGCCATTGCAATGTTCATTCACCAGTGTCTCCCTCAACTTTCTTCCTTCTTTCTAAAGAAGGTAATCAAACATTGCCTAGGTGCTCTGCAGCTGGTCTCTTTTATGTCCACAGGCTGCCATCAGGCAAGAAGCCATTATAAACAAGATGTCTAGCTTAATTGAACTAACCTGTAAAAAATAAAATATTAAGAAGTGTAAATTTACACATCTCATTGAATACCAGTGATGTCAGCAGTTAAGTACGTGTCTGCAGAAAAAAACCCACCCCCACAAATTCACAGAGCCTGCTCAAGCCTCTGGGATATTTAGTAAGGAGTAGAGTTATGATGATGCAATCTTTGTTGAAAATAAAGAGGTATTGAGCACTTGGGCTAAATTTTCAAAAGGAGTCTTTGGAACATCAATGATGCCTCTCACTAAATTTCTGTAGAGGCTGTACATTTAAGCACATACAGTGCTGTTATTAACCACAGCCTTGGTAGCTTAAGGGACCTGAAACAGGGCTATGAAGTCCATTGACTACTCAGAGCAAATTAGCCCTCCTGTAATGGAGCCCACCCTACTGGAGTTGGATTGGTAGTGACAAAGGTAGCTCTTGTCACTTATATGACAGCCTGCCCACAATGAATGGGAGGTAGTAATCGGGTTCCTTTGACAGAAGATTGGCTGTAGCTGGTCTCCTGCTTAGTCACCTTAGCAGAGAAAACTAAGCTTCATGCTGGCATGGTATCCTATATATCTCCTCACCCCACATGGGAGTTTTTCTGTCACAGAGCTGAAAATTTGCTTATGATCAGACTGTAAAACTTGCTCTGTACTTTACAGTTAAGTGTGGCATGGCAACAGATTCTCATTTCCAATTTGGTAGTCCCAGATCATATTCCTAGGCCAAAAACCATACCCACACACCTTCTGCTACCTAAATTAAATTGGATTAAGTTTTAAACTTAATATTAAACTATCAATTCAATTATGTTAATGTATGGAAACACACATTAAAAATATATATCTAAACAATTATAACCAATTGAAAAACATGACATGTCCCTATTTTCTTTCAAAATCGATGGAATATTGAAGCTGAATTCATTATTGCAGAAAACAACCAGCTTTTACATTCCTGCAAGCAACCTTGAGTCCACCCTGACACAACAGATATTATTTGCTTAAAACTTAGTGTCTGGAGTCGTAAATGCAGAAGGGATACATCATATCTTTCAAGCCTAGAAGAGATTTATTCTTTTCTTTACACGTATGAACTGCAATCCTAACAATGAACAGACAATTGGTGTGTCTACACACCAGCTGTACTAATGGCTGTCAGCAGGTCTGACCCAAACCCAGAAAACTTCACCAATCCAACTCCAAATTCTAAAATATACCTCCAAAACTTAGTACATTCTGTTATTTGAATGTGAGTGCACCAATACCAGCCTGTAAACATAAGCTGACTAGTCAGATACATGCCATGTGGGAACTTTTTAATAGGGCATCTAGTTCTACTTCACTGTAGAGCACAAAGACCCATCTAAAAATCTGGACTCCAGAAACTTTCACCAATTATTTTTTATTTCAGTGGAAATAGAAGCAGACTGACAGCTTCTGTTGTATTTTAGAGGGGCCAATGCCACAAATGCCTCTAAAAATATCATGGTTATGCAAACTAAGTAACACAACAACCAATGCCAGTTCTGATCAGCAAGGACATTACTTTAAAATATAAATTTAAGTGCGTCATCTGAATAACTTCTTCAGGAATTCATAAAAAAAAAAATCCTAATCAGCAAAACTGTCTCTTCTTGTACAGGCGACAAAATCACATATTTCCGAATTATCAATTCATATTTATGGCCTTAGGAACTAGTAAGAAGTAGAATCAACAGCCTATCCTCTAATGGCTGAAAATAACAGCAAATACTTCATACAGCTTTAAGTTTTCAGAAAAGCTTTGCTATCAGGCAAGATTTAGACAAAAAAAATTCATCTGACCACTTGGTGATCTCACTCAGTACCTGGAAAGCTAAACATTCTCTATTTTGAGACCTTATTTGGTGTACTTCAGTAGTGAGACAACTGCAGTATACAAATGCATGAATCTGTGACACTAAGCTCTGTTTATACAATAGAAATGGAATGGGCTCTATTTACAAAATCACCTTTTAGTGTGCTTTAGCCTCGTATTTTACAGGAGCTGGAGTAATTCAATAATGGCTAAATAAATCTGATCTTTGTAGATCGTTTGTTTAAAAAAATCTTAGTGAGATGGAACAATATTAGCTTTGGGTGCCCAAGACAGAATTGGAGATAAAATTTTTCCTACTCAACTTTCACCCTCTAAAACTTACAAAGGCCTGACTACAGCCATGCCTAGTCCATAAATTCTCAGGGGGCATAGGCTCCCTGTAAAATGAAAAGCTGTACTTTCTCAAGCACTTTAAGCCTTCAGGCTTCTGGTTAGTCCAATATGGCTCATCAGATAGAATTATAAAGTAATCAATTTTCCCCAGAGCGGGTATTTTTATACTGTTGAAGTTGTTCTTAACAGCTGGCAAAGAAAAGTTAACTTAGCCTACAGTAAATCCAACACAAATCCCTGCCAATAAATATCTGTTCTTCTATAAAAAAACTCACCTACAAAATACTTTATAAAGGAAATTAAAATACAACTCAACTGAATTAAAACACAGCTACCCCTATAAAGAATAATTAAAGTACATTTATTCATGTTCTACATATGGAAAATTGGAAAAACAGAGCATTTGTAACTTACAGAAGTTTTCATGGAAACCCTGAGATTAGACTCCTTAACTCACAATTCCCTGCTCTACTGACAAAGACATATTTCCTCAGGATTCACAGAGATCTAACTGTATGGTGGCTAATCATAAAAGAATCAGCATTACTGGAAACTCAACACATAAATACTCAATCTTTCCCCCAAAACTTGTTACCACATCAGGCTCTCTGACAAAAATGCATGAATTCAAACTCAAGATTTTTTTTAAGATTAAATTGTTCTGAGATATATTCAACAAAAATATTCAGCCTTTCTCAAACAGTTAAATATGTCTATTAAAATTCTGTTTGGGGGAAAAAAAACCCAAAAACCACAACCCAGAGCACTCTATCCTTTTGACTTTTCAAATGTGGTAACAAATTCAAGCAAAAATATTTTGCTTATTCATTTGTAAATCCATTTCACTGTAATACATTGTTAGACTAAAGTACACCAGTCCTCTCATATGTTCATTTATTGTTCCAGAGTAAGACATAAAAAAAACCAGTTAGCAATATGATTTTTTTAAAAATATCCCATCCAATCAGTTGGTACTTTGTCTAAGAGAACATTTGTTGCCATCTTTACATACAGCATGGCTGAATTTCGCTCAGATATTACAAAGCTATTCATCTCTCAAATAGTCATGAATGAAATATTTAAAACCACAAAATCTGTTTGGTGATTTGTCTTAAAACCACTCCTGAGAAAGCAGAGAGAAGATTTTGTGCAGGTTTATTCTAGGAAGCCTCATGCCATGTTAGAACTACAAAACACATCATGGAACAGTGGTGCAGACTTACTTCAACTCTTCACTGTCTACAATGGAGTAATATGCCACTCTGTTACACTGGATATCTCTGGAAGAACAGTAAGTTATACGTAATAAGACCCATGCCAAGAATCCACTTACTATCTAACTACACAACTCCGCTTCTACACATTTGTAGAGACACCCTGCAGCATTTTTTTAAAATGTGTTTGCCACCAAAATAGCATTCTTGAAAAAAATCTTCTAGACTCTCAGGAGAATGCAAAACAGCAGGACTGCAATATGTTTCCCACTCATCCTAAAACTTATTTCAGTTTTTATTAAGCATTGGGTTATACAGAAAATGCTGATCCTTCCTCTTTCTCTTCCAAGACATTCTGACAAACTGGGAAACATGCTCAGTATGTTCTGGATGTCTTACTGGTACAGCACAGGAAGCAATGTTCAGTCACAAAGCATCCTTTGAAGTCTACTAACACTGCCTCATAAGACCCAGGTTTCTGGCACTCTCCACTGAATTGCCTACCAGTCTCCCATATTTTCTGCTGGCAGAAGAGATCCTAGCTCATTTCTGGATGCTTCCAACCTTTCAGGTTCCATGTTTCAGAGATTCCTACTCCACATACATCACTGTGATTTTGTGCATGAGTTGGGGGGGGATTTGGTAGAACAAAGTGAACATAAAATTGGGGGGGGGCGGGTAGGGAGAAGGGAATCTTATCTGTGTGGAACAACAAGAATAAAGGGAAATCTGATTTTTGTAGCATGGACAGAATGTTGCTTAATCCATAACACACCCTGAAATATGAAAATTGTGTTGTTTTTACTCCAAGTGGTCCATGTTTAGAAAAGAAACAAGAGAAGCTATGCTAAATACAGAACATTCTAACACTTCTACCACTAAATCAGAAAATAGCATAAGCCAGTAAAAGAACCTGACAAGAATTTAAAAGGAAAAAAACAACAAACAAGTGAAAATGAGCAGCTACTTTATTTGGGTATGCACATCTGCATACAAAGTTCACCTTACTATTCTGTGGACTTTTATTTTCCTTAAAAATACAGTAATTGTTTATGGCTCTTCTGTTATTAAATGCAGTTGTGAAGATCAGGACAATGTACAGATATTTCATTTTACAGCCCTGACCCCCATTTTTTAATTACTCTTGCAACTACAATGAAATCAGAAAGTTTTCTACACTCAGAACAAGGAGGTGTAGTGTAGTTTATTTACATATTTAAAAGGAATCCCTGCAGTGTTCCTGTGCAATCACCAACAGATGATGCACACTAGATCCCTCTCTCAGCCATCAGCAGAAAAAGAATTGTTTAAATATTAAATATGCTTTTGAAAAATTCTACTGAGTCAAACTATTACCAGTTTTTTTCACTGTGAGTGAAAGTAAAATGTTTAATTGAAACAGCTGTTACTTAATAAATAACCAGAAGCTGTGGACATGAATGCATGGTATTTCCAGATTACATTTTCATGCATGATACTTCATGCATGGTATTTTCCATATACTAGAATATAAGACAAGTCTAAATAAGATCTCAATCCAAATAACAAAACTTTAGTGAACCAGAAGCGTCGACTCCAAAACAGACCTGGGCCTATCTCCAAATATAAACTTGATCTCAGTATTACGTTTAGGATGCAAGGCAAGCATCCTAGATCCTCAGTGCTGCTTTTACTCAGTCAGGTAAGCTTTACTGTTGCAACTGTTTAGCAAGAAATCCTGCTATCCCAGGGGAAAAAAACCTGAGTGTATTAAAATTCGGTCAAAACATGGTCAGAAAAACAAAAAAGTTGCATTTCTTTTTTTTTGATGCATACTCACAGTGCAAGTAACTAATTTTACCTTCACAAAGTTTGGTTTTAGTAGCTTCTACTCAGCCAGTTCTACCACAGCAAGTTAAATGGGGTTTTGGTTTTACAAGATCGGCATCAATGTATTTGTCAAGTTTGTTCCATTCCCCAGACCAACTGTGCAGTCCATTATTTTCAAAGAGCATCCTTAGACATATACAATACTTGTGTACATTATTAGGGTTATAAAAGTGCTAAGAAGTACAGCGTTCACACAGCAGAATCTTTGTTAATAGCAATGCCTAAAGCTGGAAAGACTTTTGCTACATCTTCCAAACCAACATAGTCTTGTCCTGCCGTTAAACAAACTCACTTTGCACTGTGATTCACTTCAGAATTCAATTTTTAAGAGTCATTTTGTAGAGCAGAAATACATTTTTTAAAATTCAATTGAAAAGCAGGCCTTCATGTGTTGAATGCTATGATCTTGGAAGTGAAGCTCTTCAGCACTGAAATGAAATTCATAATCCAGTGTAAATTTACATTATCTCCTGCACGTAACAGGACAGTTGTCAAAGAAAAAGGGCTAAGTTGTGGAATGCTACATTTCTGGTACTTCTCATCTCCTTGGCTTTGTGTTATCTCATCCCCACTACAAACGTGAAGTTGTCACATACCAATATCTGAAAGCCTATGTTATGGATGGTATAGCTTCAGTGATGAAACAGCAACTGTCATCTTTTTTTAAGGGCAAAGCGATCTTTATTAGCTATTAATTGCATTTCTACCTCTGCTAACTGCTCCTTGCCTATGCTATACTTTGCAGGACATACATACATTTACTCGAGTATTGCAGGTAGAGATGCAATTTGTTTGTTGGCCATGGCTTGTACTACTATATTGCCTTTAATAGGACTACTCCCAGAGGGAAATTTGCCTTAGTGAAGCAAATGCATACTGGGAAAGTATCAGAACGCTGTTAGACAGAATAACATTATTTATATAATTCTGATTATTATGCATCCCAAATTTTGTAAGATTTGACGTGATGTAGAGGGAACATACTGTTAGTATATTATATAATTCATCCTGATCACTTAAATAGTTTCTTAAAACAGCATCCCCTGGATGCCTGTTTTTGAAGTGTTTAACGAGGTATACATAAAGAGGGTAATAATTATAATGGGGGTGTAATGAGCTTCACTATCAACGGGAGTCAAAGTACAGTAGATTTTTATCTCAGATAATTATTTCTACGTGCAGTAAACACACCAGCAAAACTGAGGAAATAAAACATTTGAATTACCTCTAGTGAAGGGAATTCACAAAAGAGAATTTAATTCTTATTCTGAATTTGTTACATGAATCTGACAGTTGTTCAGCTGACAAATCAAGAGACCAGAAGCCTCATGTATTGACACAGAGCTATACACTACAGCACAGGAAGCAGAACTCCGAATTCCACTGTGTCTTGGCTACAGGTAACAAGAAACAACTTGTGTCTATGGAATTAAATGTCAAACATTCCACACCAAAAGGACAACTCATTGTAATATGATCGAGGGAAACAACTGCCTTAGCTGTGAGTAGCACACTGCTATCACAAAGATACCCATGGACCAGAATAATCTACAAGCTACACAATTACCCAAAAGTGAATGACCTTTTCCTAGGGAAGAGAAGTCATTTATTTACAAGCCACGTTTATTCACTCTTGAGCCCTAGAGCCAAAACAACCACAAAGTTCCTAAGTAGAGCAGTATTGTAGTAAGTGTTGTCAAGCTGGTCAGGGCCTGGGCTGAGATCACCAAACTCGCACAGGACACTGAAAGCAGGTACCACAAGCCAGTTACGCTGTTCATTCTGGTTAGCAGGATTATTGATCTGTTTTAATGGGAAACACTGCAGGGCAAAAGCCAGAATGCCGGTACATGCAAGATGAAGCCATTTCATCCTTCCAAAGACAAAAAAAAGCCCTTGTACTAAAATAAAGCAGGTTGTGTTCTGCTTTTTTGTTCTATGTTCCATTTTTCCTAATGAGTAATTTTTCCTTTGTATCTCAGACTGTCTTATGCATTTAAAGAAGTAATTTTGTAGCTGAGATCAAAATTACTCTCTGAAGTTATTATCCTGAAGCTAATTGAGAATTATGACTGGCTCCACTAAAGCAAAGAAGCCCAACTGGTAAGCAGTGAAGACAGACTTTGCTGCTTACTCGGCTGATAACACAACTTGATTTTCAGCATTATGAGAAATTAAGTAAACAACTCGTGTAGGTCAGTTTGAGAGCTCCAGCCTCATCTCATAAAGCTATTGTTGGTAAACCAGAAACCTGTCAAGGTTCCTTCACATGCTGCTTGGCATATTAATTACGTCACTATTATACTATGCTTTTAAATACACAGTTGATACATGTATCAATGAAATTACAAGGAACTCACAGAAGAAAGGAAGGTGTGAATACAAGCTAAATATATTCAAAGCAAATTAATTTAAGTTCCAAAACCACTTCTCCAGTATGAAAGACACTCTCTGAAGTCAGCTGTTACTTAAATACAGGTTTACTGATTATTCTTTTTCTACATACCAGGATTTTCTGTGCTGCAACATTATCTGAAAACAAACATAGCAGAAGAATAACAAATAAAAGGCCTAATTCTATGTTTGTGAATATTTCTCAGAAGCCAAATAGCTGCCTTGTTTTACCACATTCATCCCTCTTTTCAATTGCAAGAACTCTGACAAACAACTTTTGAGGAAACAACTGCTTTTGTAATCAACATTGATGTCTACAGGCAAATATGTATTGGCTGTTCCCTGTCTTAGGCCTCTAGTAAGCTATTTACATTCACCAGCTACATTACGGCTACTTGCTATAGTTATACAACGCGTATTTATATGGTACATTTATATAACACGTATGCACTGGAAACCGTGAAGTATTCATTTTAAGTTAGGACCCACTTTTGAAAGTTCTTCGCTGAGTCCATCTACCATGGCTCATACCCACAAATCTACACAACTGATTTGCAACAAGTAATTCAGCCAGAATTCTAAATTCTTTTTCAGACTGTAGCTGTGGCTTTTCAAGTATGCCATTCTAAACACTAACTCTCCAGTCAGCTACAATCAGTGTCAGTCTCTGAAGAAACTCATCATCTACTTGTGGCAACAGCCATCTGAAAAAAGCACTTTGAAGCAAAACTTGGCTTGGTAGAGGAAAAAACATCAGGAACCTCAAACTTTGCATTACTCTAACAGCACAGATGATGATTATCTTATAGGACAGAGTTCATCCCAAAACATTTCTCTACTGTGTTGCGCTCAGTAGAATATTTGGAAAGTTGAAATAACAGGAAGGTCTATGGGCTTTCTGGGGGAAAGCTTCTATAAATAAACTTTAAAAAAATCTTTTTTTTTTTTTTTCCTGACCTCCTACCCACACATGTACGTCCTAAGCAACCTCTCACTGGAGCTCAGAAAAAGACCTTCTTTTGTAATCTTGGGATATGCTTCAAACAATATGCTTGAAAACACAGATTAATACTTATCAGTACCAGTGCTATACTTTAAAATAAATGTCCGAGTAAAGGACTTGAATAACACTGAATGCAAATGCTCACTTTTCCTTTTATTACTACACACAAAAGGTGATGCCACCTGCAAATTAATTAATACTACAGCAGCTGAATGCCAGCTTCTGTCACCAGGACACAAGGGACTTGGATACAGGTGTCAGATGCCACAAACTCCTCCAAGGGAGACCTCCTATTACTGACCTTTTCTTCCTCAATTTGATTGCATTTCAAAAACAGGCATGTTAAAAACAACATTAGAAATGCTAAGAGAGTAACGTGCAGACAAGTCAGATAGAATTGAATTAAGACAGCTTGTACATATCCCCCACAAACCCAAACACAAGGAAGCACTGAGGCGAACAACTTGATCCTTACTCCACTGCGTTTTTGAAGTCTAAATGGGTAGGGGTGACTCATATGAATCTGAAATAAGAATTCACCTATAGAAACCTAGGTTTTAATATGCAGTACCATAAACAGAACTAAAAATGTGCCCTCAACAAAGCGTATGGAAGGCTTTATAAATGAATTCAATTATTATATTCCACTGTGTAGAATGACCCTTTCTTAAATCCCATCACTGCAGCAATCATCCACATGGACCCTCGCTGACACTAACAGATCTCAATGTTACATTTTAAAGTATACTGAGCCTAAGACTGGACATTGTGTTTACGATTCTGGACATACTCCTGACCGGGAATGGGACATTTGAAAACAAACGACTTCTGCATTTGGCTCAAAGAACGACTTGTGATTACTACAAACATACAAATATCTGGCTTTATTTTGAGGGCAGAGTGATGGCACATTTTAAATTGTGAAAGCTTAGAATGCCACTCATCACATTGTGTCAGCTTGCTGTGTAAGTGTAAGATTTCAGTGTCCAAATGCTTTAAATAATTACCAGAAAAACTGCATTTTTTCATAAGAGAATAATATCTGGGGTTATATCTCTGGGATAATCAGAACGCTCAACAAACCATGCATACCTTGGTTACCAACTGTACTGATATCTTGGTTGTTTGATACTTCAGTGGACTAACTTTTTTTTTTAACTCACTCATCTCTCCAAGTTGCAACGTAAGAGAAGAGAGCTTCCTCTAACTACATCTTTGCTTGCTTTTACAAAATACACAGTGCTTCATGTTAAAATGCCATCAGCAGAAGAATCAAAACAGAACTCTTTCACCATTAAGTAATTTTTATGATATGTAAACACCGTATTCCCTTACAAGCTACCTCACAAACTACAGACTGCGGCATGTTTCCCAGACAGGCATTGAGTAGTCAAACCCTCACATATCAAACTAGCATTGTCATCAGCATACACACCGATTCTTAAAAACAAAATACATTTGTATCCCGAATACCCTCAGTCTGAACCCTCCAGTTACCTATAAAAGAGCTGGTCTCTGACTGAAGCAACACACTTGAGACTTCCCAGGAAGCACAACATACAGTAGCAGTCATCAGCTGTAACTCTAGCAACCACAGGGAAAACATTTGAGGAGGAGTATTTGATATTGTGCCTCATAGGAGCAGGCTGCAAGCTGATGAGGTTTAACTACTGTCATTTCAGTTTCACATGGTGAGGCTAGGACAGACTTTATGCTTTAATTCAATGAAAAAAAATCTCTTATTTATAAATGGATAATCTAGGCAATGTTCCCATCAAAGTAATCATAATGGAGGATGTGTGACTTAACTTTCTGTTTTGCTTTATGATCCAAACCTGTTAGCCCTAGTTTTTAGTGATTTACTAGCTCTTGGGCATATATGTCCCCATTTCTTTTTCCCTATGGTCTGTGACCACATCTTTCTTTCCCTTAGAAAAATCTTTTGAATCACTTCTATTTCTTCTTATTTGAGGGAGTACAACTGTATTATTATTGTTATTATTACTTTATGGAAATTCCCAAAACAGGTTAGGTACACCTACACAAAAAAGATCACCACCAACAAAAGACTTTGCCATTCACACAGTAGGAAACCCGAATCTTACAAGATGCCTTGTTTTTTCCTCTGCCTAACATTTTCTATTTCACAGTTTTCTTTTAATGCACACAGACATGTAAGTACTGCTAATACATCTTGTTTCTACTCATTCGTAGTTATCCAGCACGACTGCTTTCAAGGTAGCACTTTTACCTACTTTTAGATTTAAAACCCTACCTTCAAGACATGCTAAATTAAAAAGAAGTACTACAGGAATGAACCAGGGATGCGTCTCTTGTCACTAGCTTTCACCTCAAAGAGACAGTGGTAACAAAGGAATTAAAAACTAACTGAACTGTCAGGCCAGGACTAAAGGGTGACCTCCATAATAGCCTAACACTGTAATTCTAAATAACTTCTATTACTTTTTTGATTGCGCTGGCAGGAAAAACTTGATGACCAGAGTAATGACCAGGTTATGGCAGCCAATATAGGACAAAGCACTGATTCACAAACTTCCAGACATGCTTCACCATTTCTGACATCTCTGTATCATCCATGGTCCCAAGTCAAACGCTGCCCTGCCTTTGCTTCCTTGCCACTGCACAGCATAAGCAGGTGAGACAGTGTGATCTGGGAACTACTGAGCCGCAGGAGCTGTGGCAGAGACACAAAGCAAAGCGCGTTCCTGCTCCTGCACCTGTCAGATGCCCCTAGGCGAGCCCTTGGACCTCCATGTACACCTCCTCATTCCCTGCCCAATTTCCCAGTCCAAACTGACTTACCTGCTTGAGTTCTGGGCTGTGTTAGACCTCGAATTTAGGCGCAGCTTGTTAGGGAGGCACCTCACTGATCAGAAGCCCAATGAGCTAGTGAACCTGCAGCCAGTCAGCGTATCAGAAGACAAGCTGCCCTCTGAAAACAGACAAGAATTTTGTTCTTTGAGGCAACAATCAGCGGTGTAATGCTAGTCAAGCAACTTTCCCCACTGAGATCGCTTAATTTCTTGCCCTGTGTCTCACTCCTTCACACCATGAGCTTTTAGGAGTGCAGTAATGGTCTATCTTGGTGTCTCTGATGGACAAATTATTATTCATTGTATAAGATTTCCCATCATATAGAAAGATATATTTCATACTCATCATATTAAAAACTGATGCATTTTCATCAACATAATTAATGTTTGTTGTATTATCACTCAAATAAGTATATACAGTTATGATTCAAGAACAACACTCAGCTCTAAAATAGCAGTCTTCATCCGCAGATCAATGCAAATGCAGCTGGTAATTCAGCTTTTGTGAACAGGTCATCAGCATGACTAGCATTTAACATCTCAGCCAAGGAGCAACACTTAGAGGCATTCTTTTAAAGGTTAATGAAATGGCTCAATATGTACTTCAGCAGTGATTACTTCCAAGAAACTGGTTAAAGGCAAATGGGCCTCACTTGAATTTTAATTCAAATTACAATTTTAATCTGAACAGTTAATATAGGTGTTGCCTGATTGTTATGAATATATGCTTGCTCCTGTTCCTGTTGTAACCTGCCTAGATTTGTTCAAATTAATTGTGCATGGTTACTGATTAAATTCCCTGGGAAAGGACACAATACCCATATATAATGACTAATTCACTCTCAGCTTATTGATTCTAAGTTCAGAATCATTATGTCAGTACAAATGCAGAATACATGAAAGAGAGATGCTATACGTGGTTCAGAGAGAAAGCTCATACCAAGAGTAGCTCATGGTAGCCATAACTATTTAACATTAAAGTTGTACGGTTATCTACTTAATTTTACATCGATTTGGCCACCCACCAAAATAATTTTCTGACAAACCAATAAATAAATACATATACCCCAAACATCCATTTGGAAGCATTCAGCATATTAATACATTATTCACTGTAAAGACCCACATTGGAGTCCTCCAACAAGCTGTCATTACAAACAGATCAAAGAGCATCCGTTCCAAAGACCTAAAGACTAAGGGAAAGAACAGGTTCATCCAGGCAGCCTACCTGCTGCTACACAAAAGCTACAGTTATCTTTCATATTTCTTCAGCTAGGCTTTATGTCTCTTGTAGGGTAATCTTCACCTTTGCAGCCTGAAATCTTTGAGGGCTTCTTAGAAATGCATCCCCAGAAAGATCAGACCCTTGAGGTAGAATTGCATCGTTCTCTGAGTCATAATGCCCCAGGTAACTGAACCCTCATTTACCAGTTTCTCAGCAGAGGCAACCAGCTAGCATTTCAGCTACAAGAAGAGCGGAGACCACTGTGTAAATGCAGAGACCCAGGCAACTCTTTCAAAATTAATGCTGTCCAATTGCACATGGGAATATAGCAAACAACAGAAAGAATTAAAAGAAAAGAATTGTTCCAAATTCTTCCTATATCTTACTGAGGGGAAACATAAATGTTAGGGCCAATTTATCCTAGCCTCATTATCTTCTAAGGAGAAGGGTTCTGTCTGCTGGAGGGTGCCTCTCAGTAATGTCTGGGAATTTTATTTTTAACCAAATATGGTTTGTTCAATCTAAGTCTGCTGAAACTCCTCAACTCATATCTGGTATCACACCCTGAGATACTGGAGATATAAAATTCAAAGCACTGTTAGCACTCAGCACAGTCTACTAAATGTTGTCTAAGGGACTATTTAAAGCTACTCCTTGTCTCCTGCAGACAGAAGATGTGAACTTAGCAAGAGATGACTCTTTGAATGCAAAATAGCAAAGCAACATGAAACAATAAGAAACAACAATAAAGATGCAAGCAATATTATATTCATAAAAATAACGCAAAAAGCTCCCAACAAAGAAATAATACTGCTTGCTTACAAGCATGATTGCTGCCTATCTTTCACAAGAACAATGCTGCTGAACAAACGCTATCACTCGGAAATTCTGTTTTTGTTCAGTAGTGTGCATTATTTGTCAGATTTGTTGTTTTATGTGCTTGCACTGGAAATGCTAAGCAGAAGTTTTTCTCCAACAGTACAGTTTTTAAAACAGATGTAGATAGTAACAGGCAAAAAAACCCTACCAGAATTGAGGTTATGCAGTGTATGAGAGATGAAACAGTACCTGCTTCTGTTTCTGTGGTGGTATATTTCTTTGCAAGGATTAGGAAAGAACTGGCCTTGACAGAAATGTTCTGCATAAAGAAGGAGAAGACAGAGCTCCACAATCACTGGAGAAATACACAGGGAATTTTTTTTGGCATTTTTGTTATTTATTCTGCTTTATTTTTTAATTGCCACCTGTTTGAACATTCTGGAAATTATTCTCTAGTGTTCTGTAGCTCCTGCATTGTGTGCTGACTTTATGGAAGCATGAGGTAACCTCAATTATTTTAATTAAAATTTCTGTTTGCATCTACAAACTTATTTAATAACTTTCTGTCCTACTGCTCTAACTGTATATTACTATAATTTTAAAAGGAATTTTAAAAGTCTTTAGATAATTTCTGTTATTATTGTAAATTAAATAAGTATGGGTACTATATAAATTAAACATGACACTTGGAAACAAATCTTACAATCTCTGCTAGGCAAAATTCCCAATCAAATTAATAAAGCTTTACCTGAGCTATATCTAAATAAGAGCTAGAGGAGATGGTCACAGTTACGAGCTACTAACTCTTAATAATAAATAATAATTAAAAAAAAAAAAAACCACACATTCTAATGCATAGACTTGTTTTTTCCAAGAACAATTAAATTCTTTTCTAGGTATCACTGAAAGTCATCGAAAGGTAACACTTAAAATCCTTTCAAGATACACCAAAGTAAGCTGAATAATGTGTACAGACAGCAAGAAATGTAATTACTTAAAATCTATAAGCATGTGCAGTTTAAGAACATAGTTTTGATTCACAACCTAACCCGACTTTTAGATTTTCTATTACTCAAGCACAATCTGATCCTAACACCTCAGCAGATCGGGCACCCTCAGTGGGAATACACAGTTGTAGCCAATAGCAGACCAACAGCCACATTTTTAGTCTTTCCTTGCCTGTTTTACTCTTGTAGGCCAGCTTTTATCCTTGCATTTCCGTGAGCGGCTCAAATGTGAGCAAGTGGGAGCTGTGCAGATCCAAAGACAGAATTTTTCCACCAATCCTCACTGTGTTACGTGTTCTACAGGAGCAGATCATGACACTTACGCAACTTTGACAGTAATGAAGCCAAAAGGCTGGGAGACATGTCAAAAAACAATTACGAGCATTGGAAAACTTGTCTTCAAGAGGGAACTTACTCTGTACCATGCTAACCATGCTCATGACTTTCCTCACCTAAGACTTCATCTATATGAACTGATGAGTGTGTAGGTGTGCATGAACTTTCATGTATGTATTTGCATATTTTAACATTGACTAGCAGAACTGTTAAGCTGTTTTATAATCACTCATATAAGAGCTGTTGGAAAGAACTGGTGGATTTATTGCAGTGCATATGTGCATGTTTAATACTGCCAGTCCATCCTTCTCCACAGTATTAAATTATTTCTTTTATTCAGACAAGGGCAAAGTAGTTTTACTTTATGATATAAAATCTTACTAAAAACAACAGAAAAAAATTAAAAATAATCATGGATAATATGAAAAGAATAAAAAATACCTAAAACTCAGCAGGAATATATCTCTCTACCGTGGATAGAGATCCCAAGGGAGAAAGGGCCAGGGAAAAGGAAATTCCCTCATGCGTAGATCTCTTCTGGAGATGAATTCAATACAGTATGTGCCCCTGTGGGGGCATACATACATTCACCTGTTCATTTTCACCTGAATATGGAAAAAAGGTATGATGTCTTTCAAGAGACACTAAGACAGAAACAAGAATCTCACTCTTTTGAAATCATTAAGGAACTGAACAACTGACTGCCCCCTTTATGGCTCTGAAAACCTCCTCCTATTAAAATCAAGTTAAATGCTACTGTACTGGGTGCTGATCTGCATAATGTTATGGTAACACAGGCAGTTTCTTTCTCTGAACAAAAGATTCTGTTTTTCCAAATTAACTTGAAATCAACCCACTAAAAATTGCTTACAATGAATAGCTGCATTAGTAGACTATCTTTTCATAACTGTTAGTTTATATTCATCTTGAAGATACAGATAATTTATACTATCAAATGACATGTTCCTTGTAGCTCAGAATGATAGTCGTGCTTTGGACAGCCATTCTTCAATAGCCTTGATGTCCCTTCCAAACTGGTAAGAGGTTTATACACAGTCTATGTGCCAACTAGTGGCTCGTTTTTGCTTTCAGAAATGCAGCCGGCAATAAGTAAACTGCAAAAATTCTCAAGTCTTCTGAATCCTGTTCTCAGTTAATTGTAAGTGCTTTCTTTTTTCTCGCAATTTGTATGCAATTCATTACACTTTAGCTTTTCTTCTTGGCCACAATAAAACCTGAAACAGTAGTTCACTTTCTTCTTAATTAAGAATATTTTTTACTTTGTTTTAAGGTTTTGGGAAGTGCTTTATTTTTATTGTCTTTGGTGAGGGAGAGCACATGAAAAAAAAAATAACTCTGTGGGCCTTTCTGCACCAGCTCCGTTTCTCTCTCTGTTGCCTGAAACTGTGAGGGCTTTGTATTTGATAGCCCAGATGGTCCCTTCTAGTCTTACATTCCTTAAAAAGGACACCAAGTACTGTAAACTGATGCCACATGGCAAACAAAAATCAGAAAATTCTTTAAAATGTCATGCAGTTATTGAGCAAGTTTTAGTCCCATTAATGCAATTTCACTAAATGAAAAATACCATTTTCAAATGCAGCTTGTTAGCAAGCTCTGAAATCAGAAAATTAAGCTAGCTCTACTATTAAACAACAAAGGCATAAATGGAGCATATCTCTCCCCCAGATCTGCAGCACAAGTAATAAGATTATTGGAAATATATGCAATCCTGACAATACGAAAAAGCAACATTTTTTTGGACATGATGATCCTAAAAATAGTCACCAAGACGTATTTTTGTGTGGAGATGAGTATTTGACAAATACAGGAAGAGCAATCCTCCATCACTGTTATTATGATCTACATCTTGTCCTCAAAGGTTTTATGCCTTTTTGCAGCAACAACCATCTTTTAATGACATGTCAATATGCCAGCAAACATACTGAGGTCCTGACATGGCTTGCAATGTAAGTGAACAACACAACTGATTTTGTATTAGGAAACGGAGTTTGTAGCCCAAGAGTAGCATTTGTTCTTGTGCATATTCTAATCGTTCATGGAAGTTGTGCTGGTAATGTGTAGCTCAAGACTGATAAGAACTTTCAGATAGATAACCCGGACTACACAAAAACACCATTAAACACATGATGCCAACAAAACATAAATAACTTCAGTAGGGATCCAAGCCAACATGGTTTAGAAGCTAGAAATAAGCTAGTAAGGAAACGTGAAGAAAAGCACCAAATCCAGTTTGCAATAAATATGGAGATGTCCACTGGAGACTTTAATACACATTTATGTAACAGTCAACAAGGAACTGAAGCACTGCGCTCTGTTAGGCATCTCTTTCAGGGTACACTACTCACAACTTATCCTTTTCAGGGATCCAGATCAGGTATCCAAACATTCATTATGGCCTCCTTATTACTAAGAATGCATTTGGGAAAGCATGAGTTTGTTTGTAAGCAAGTAGGTATTAGATTAAGAATGTTTGTCCTGAAATTGTGAAACCAGTATGAAGTCTTATCAAAGGCTTTGCAATTGAA
This sequence comes from Platalea leucorodia, assembly GCF_965183815.1. NCBI lineage: Eukaryota > Metazoa > Chordata > Aves > Pelecaniformes > Threskiornithidae > Platalea > Platalea leucorodia. The sequence continues at coordinate 37,270,790 of NC_138830.1, forward strand.
AAGCCTTTCTAGATCACCTTTGTTTTCACACCAGGGATTTTTAAAAGGCACAAAGAACAGTTTGGTGCTTAAAAAGCCTCTAAAAATGTCTTTGATAGAAAGCCACCAGGGAAGTCATTCAGTGTTACAGCTCCAACTTTTTCCAACACTACAAATCAGTGCTTTGCTCCTCCTCTACAAAAAGAGCAACATAGATTTACCCAATTTCTTGAAATTAAGAATGTAAAGTACCCCTCCTCACACACAAGGCACCAAAGGTGGGATTTTCTGCTCTCCGTAGAATTCAGTATCTCAAATAAGACTCCATCTTTACCTCACAGGGCTCAGAGAACTTAACTTTTATGCCAGTTTGTAACAGTGGTAACAACCCTATCCCTCCCTTCCAGATGTAGGCTGACCTACTTCAGCAAGACCAACAACAATTAAAAATAAATAAATAATAATTAAAAAAAAAAAATCAAAGGGAACATGACAAATTCTTGAAAAGTATCTGCAATAAATGGTAGTGGAAAGATACCACAGCAATAAGCAAGAAAAATTTTGCATCAGTAAAATAATTCTTCACATGCTGACATGGGAAAGAAAGTACCAGGCTGTCATACTCACTGTGAGCAGCTGGTTAAGAATAATTACACACTGTTTGGATCACTTTTCCCCCCCCAAGTTTGCTCACTAGAATACTGACTGATGTGAAGTTCAGTGACTGGTCCACGATGGGATTTCAGATCTGATCTGAATTCTCTCAGTGCCAGGAGGCACATAAGGAGCGAACATCGTTCTTCCACTTCAATCGGTCTGCGGCTGCGTGCCGTGCCGCTTCCCAAGAGTTCCAGCCTGCACCATTCCTCTCAACCTCCACCATCCAACGCCAGGTCGTTTTTGGGTGACCCCGCTTTCTTCTTCCCTCTGGACACCCAAGGGCCACAGCGCAGTCTTCTGTTGTTTTTTTCCTCAGGACATGACCGATCCAGTTCCATCTCCTCCTCCTCACTTCATTACTGATTTTCTCCATCTCCGCCATTTCGTTTTTTTTGAAAGTTGATGCTCGTCGTTTCTGCAACTTTTTTTTTTTTTTTTTTTTTCCCGGGAGGAAGTAGTTGGCCTCCTGCCCAACCCCCATGACTTGGAGGGCCAGTGGTTTTTCTGTCAGGGTGGCCTTCCCTTAGGCTGCGTTGGTTCGCGGCACCTTCTTCAGTTTTATCCAGTGCACCCTCCAGAGAGGGATCCCCTATCCACCACCCAGGGGACGCGCCTTCTAGCCGTGCAGCCCCAGCCGAAGGCACGATGGGATTTACAAGAGAATAATTAGGTTGCGTTCCTATAACTCAGTAACGTATGGTAAAACAATCAGTAACACTTCAAAAATTGAAATGCTCCTGCTATGCAAACCCCTGCAACCGTTGCCACAAAAAGCATCTATATAGCTTCCACTAAGTAAAGGAAGATCTGTACAGCTTCTGCTATCTGAAGGAAGATATGGATGAAGATCATATGCATGCCACAAATGTATAAAACAATCCACTGAATAATTTTACAGGATGCAGTAAGATTGTTTTCCTGTCATCACCAGAACAAAAGCACAAGTGCTGAAGAATTATGATTAAAAGCCAAAGCCAAATAATCCAAGATGTGACAAAAAGACGTGTACCTGAAACAAGTATTTAGGAACATAAGTCCTTTTTGAGGGTCTTGAATCCACTGGCTATGCCTGAATGAGTAAACAGCACGACAATGAAGAATCAAACTAACACAGTTTTGTAGAAACATACTGGTTTGATTTTGCAAATTAGTGTTATTGTCCAGTTAGCTCACAATTTTGAAATGAAAGCTGTCATGATAAAACAAATCTTTCTGAAAAAAAAAAAACCTCTTGTGAAAAATCAGTCTAAGACATTCCCAAGCATTTCACCACCTTGAAGAGATCTTCAGTAGAATCATTAATTTTCACGAGAATATTCAGTTTTAAGGTAAGTGCTTCTAACTAGTGGGACAAGCAATGACATGCAAGCCTTACTGATCTTAACTCAACTATGGATCTTTGTTAGAGAAGTATGTATATGTAGACATCAAAGTTTATGTTACTGGATGTTAGTTCTATCTTTGCGGAAACAAATTTTTACATAAAAGGGAAATGCAAATTTTATATAAACTGGGTTAGTAGAGAGGAATTTATTTTCAATGTTTAGTAGCACCTTTGGACTGAGACCAAATATCATTTGCAATAGATAAGGACTTTATCCCAAAACCCATTTTCAATGTCAGCCTTTGAAAACTGATCCACTTCACTCTTCAAGGTCCCTACTGAATTGGAAACATTTTACAGTAATCACTTTTATTAAAAAAAGAAAATCTGTTCCATTCTTACCAGTCATCACTTGCCAGCAGAGCTATGTTAAGTAAGACCATTTTCAAAATTATCTGCTGAAATCAGTTTCTGGAGGCAGAAGTGGATCCTTACAGGGTGCTAGGAATATAGTTGCTGCTAACATGCTTAACTACCATGTGACACAAATGCAAGCGTAGCTGACAGGTTATTTTGAATCTCAGGAGGCTTTAAGAGTCAGGAGAAGCACTTGCAATATTTTTCTTAAAAAAAAAAAATCTAGAGAAAACACTAGGTCAGTCCATCATTCTCTTCACATGTATAAATAAAAGTTGTACATGTATGCTTTTACTTTTTAGATGGAGTATATATATAAAAATACATATATATTTATGCAATACATTTATATAATATATATACGTACACACACACACATATGTTTATCCATATACACATACTTTGCCTATCTTTTCATTTGCAGACCGTCCAAAACAATTTAAAAGACTGATCCAGGAAGATCCTTTTCCCTTTTTTATTTTCTTTTCATTTAAGCCTGTTAACACATCCTTTTTGTATAGCTTGAGTTTATTCTATAGACTAAATCTACAGTCAGATGAAGCAGATGATTTTTCAAGTAGGACCCTAAAAAAAAATAATAAATCTTGTTCAGCTGTTAAGGTAAAGCCTAATGAGGACTCTGTAGAGAACTGTATGTTTTAAAGGAGTATTTAATTCACAATAATCAGAGTACATATTCCAAACATAAGCACTGTTTTTAAAATGGGTATTCCAGCTGCCTTAACAATCAGCTTTCATTTAAATGAAAGTGTGAACTATTCCTCAAATTTATGCTTCATTAAAATGACGTTTCCACAGAATAATAATAATTACACAAAAAGTACACAAGCTTGGGTAAAATCATGTTTTTAAAACTGTATGAAAAGAAAGAGGTAATGTGTTTGACACTATCTTTTTGTGACATTAATCTGCTTTACAATGGCAGTTCCTGCAGCATATCTGAGTGATGAAGAATCTGAGTACAAGATCATTATCATACTGCTGCCACATCTTTCCTTTAAAAAAAAAAAAAATTTTAAAAAATCATATTTCACCCTGATTTCTTTGTTCTGAGACACACTGTGCTCTCTTTTACCTGATTATTGGAATGCAATGAGTTGCAATTCATTTTTCGTATCTTAGTCTCTTACATGTGCTCTCAGAAGGGTATCTAATCTCAGGTGTTTTAAAGCTATATTATTCTATCACCTAAAGGGTTGCATGGGGAAAGAAGTATGCGGGGAGAAAGACAGATGAAAAATTATTTTCTAAGGATGTCCTGGACAGGTAAAGAAACTGGCTGTGATCTAACAGAAAACTTCTATTGTTATAGACACCTGAAAGCCATTTCATTCCTTAGCTTTTAGGCACCTGGACTTCAGAGAGGAACCCTCTGAACTAGACACTTAGCTTTGCCAGACAGTTCATACTGAAAGTTATCTTTAGAGTTTAGAATTCACAATAACTTATAACATGAGCAAGAAACGAGCTGGAATTAGCTGTTTAAAGACATTCTGTTACTTGGTTAAAACTCTTGACAGTCATCTCGCAAGGCAGCAGAAAATTGTGCCGCCCTGTTGCTCTCCACAGGCTTGTTCATCCATTGCAGACAGGCATTGGTACACTTTCAAAGGAACTGAGCAGAGCTCAGTTAAAGGCTTATCAAGAGCACTCAGCTAGTGGCGGTATTCTCAACTGTTCCATTTCTGGACGAGGTAACTACATGAAACAGCCCTGGAAGTAGACAGTAGAACGCAGACTGGAGTCCTGCTCACTGTCCTCAAGACATTGTGTTTTTCATTCGTTAAGTCTTAAAAAATCTCCGAAGAATCTCTGAAGAAGGGGAGAAAATGACAGAGCAGAAACACCACCCAAAAAGTTCTCGTAGCACTGGTCAGGACTATAATACCAGTAAGCTGTTGATGTACAACAGTTACTTTCTTCAAGCAACCTCGGCTAGTTTCCACCATTATCTTTTCAAACAATCTCTTCTAAGCATTTCTTGTTTAAATTCTCTAGTACCAGCGCATAACAGTCATTTAACTAATGATTTTTTCACTTTCACAACTTCCTCCACTAACTTATCAACATGGTCAGTTAGCTTTTTGTCCTTGATAGGATCAATGGCCAACATGTCACTTAGAAGGTGAGTGTTCTCCCCACTGTCTAGTATTAGCCCAAACCTCTCCAGTATACAGCACTGCATATAGGGAATATTAGTCCAAACTCCCCCAATACACAGCAGAAGACAGTAAAATCACTCAGAGAAATATGCAAAGGGAAAGCAAAATCCTTAATTTTGGACAGAGTAAAGATTTTACTAAAGCAGCAGCACTCAAATACACAGGGAGATGGGAGGTCCCCATTTCCTGTAACTAAACAACAGGACAACAGGAACAAAGGTGTAACTACAGGGTTCTCCAAAATACACCCCCAGCACAACTTTCATCTGTTTATATTTGGGGGGAATTCTTATTTAAGGCTGCTAGCAAGTTTTTGCTGTCATTTACCACACTTACCCTAATAGGCTAGGATAAAGGTCAGAGGACCAGCAAGCACACTGTTCACCTTAAAAGGATTACAAAATAATTACTTCAACAGCCAAGGGTCTTTCGTAATGCATATATAAACTAAATAATATTTGAATTATGAGGGTATGTCTTACTTAAGTCAAAGCTTTGTTCTGTCAGACATCTAGACAAGCACCAGCTGCTAAGTTTGGAACTATCACATTGCAACTCCAGATTCGAACTTGGGTCTAACACTCTACTACTAGCCTTTCACATCATTAGCTGCACTTTTCAAAAATTCACTCTCTTTGCCTATCATATTTGTTCTCCTTTTTAATATTTTATATTAAATTGGTGCTATAAACAGAATTAGGGAAGTGGATATACAAAAAGAAAACTGTGCTTTTATAAACATCTTTAAGATACAAACTATTAAAATATAAAAGAATAAAATAAAAAGGTGATTCATGTAGTACAAGCCTGCTATTCGTACACATACTTAGAAAGAAAATGGATGTATTTGTGGAGGAGTGAGGAAGGAGTGTTAGGAAAAAGATCAAATTAAAGAGTTTTTTTCCTAACAGACACCATACACTTTGCATACAGTTACCTACTTACCACATCACCCTCTCTTTTTATACACTGTACACTTTGTGCTTTTTCCCTTTACCATTCCCAAGGAATCAGTATAGTCCCGCATGAAAATATGTCCCAATTAGGGATGTTATGATCACAGATCTTTATATGAAAGTTTTTCACAGAAGACATTTGTAAATCTCCTGCAGTTATATTCCATAATCTGTGAATCTACAGAAATGTGCTGTAAGTCCCTCTCTTCCTTCTGATGTGGGTTCTATCCACCAGTCTTCATATCCTTTTACTTACTGATCAAAACTTGTCTGCTATTTTGTGCAATTAAATTTGGAGTGCCTTGATATATAGTCATGCCAAGTATAATACCAAATGATCACTGAAGACTTGGGTCGTTTTGTATTACAAAAAGATCACAAAAGCCCAATACTAGAACACTGCAATATTGTAATCAGCTGTCTTACACTGGTGCACGCATTTCCAGACACATACACATAATCCTAATTCAAATAGCAACAGTCCTGGTATTTTTCTGAGTTACCCTCATCTTAACCCAATATATCATTTAGAAATTTTCAAGATTTATCTTTTACATCTTTTATCTTTGAAGTAACTTTTATTTTCTTGATGAGAAGAAAGAGAGAAAAGAAAGAGGGAAGAAAAAGAGGAAAAAGCATTATTTTGCTTTTTCCAGTGATCATAATCTTTCCTGTCTTGCCAGAAGCTAACTTATCAGAGGCTAACAATTCTAAAGCTTCTTACTCCCTTATAAACTTCTGTTAGTCTTCGGGTTTTCACCTCACCAATGCCCTCAGACATCAGTCTCAAGCACATCTTGAGTTTACAGACAATATGCTGCTTTCCTTAACACAAGGAGTCCTCCCAAAAGTGCACTGTTCGCACCCATCTGAAATTGCAATAAATTGCACTGATGCAAATCACAGCTTGCAGGAGTTTAATCTGCTTTCAACACCAGGAGAGTGGGTTGCCACAACTACACTAAAGGCTGTAATCAGGGCAAAGCCTCTGACTTCCTTCCTCACGAAGGAAATGGGTGAAAGCAGAAATCATAACATAATCATAATCTTGTTGATAGGTTTCTCCCAGTGCTGCACAACGGCTCTAGAACAAACAGCAGTTTAGCTCCATGACGCCTAGCAGGGCTGGGGATACAACTAACACAGGGCTGAAAGTTTTCACCACTTTGTCACCCAAATTTCCTGTAGAATGGAATGGATTGCATGTAAGTTTTATACCCTGAACAATTAAAATCTACATTTAGTATTCAAAAAAACATTTATCTGCAGGAAGAATGTTCCCATTAAGTTTGATAATTTTGACATTTTGAAAGAAAAATTTCATCTTCTTTCCAGCATATGCATTCCAGTATTAGCTCCTTCCTCACCACAATGTAAACTGAAAAGGCATATTAGTAGTTAGCGTGTTTACCACACCTTGCCAGTTTGTCTTAACTGAGCAGCCAAAGCACTAACCTGCATGCACCTGCATAAGCAGTGGTTATGAAGAAATCAGATTTCATTCTAAATTATGAAGGTAACACACAGTCTGACAAATTTTTAGCTAAGCTGTGCTATATTTCACATACTTCAAAATGATACAGTACATCATGAAGAATGAGTTTAAAGTTAAAATTTTAAGAAGATTGCAAATGATAAGTATAGAAGATCCTTTCGCATCAAGAAAGAAAAATAATGAGCAGAAAATTCATTATATAACTTGGTTTTCTACAACTTATTTCATACATGGTCTGAACAACAAAATTATTAAATTTAATAAATGGAATTAAGTAGTCTTTTTTGTTGGCTGAAACACATTTCTTAACCCATCTCAAAATTAATTAATTAATTCAACATTTTTAAGTGGTTTCAAGATACACTGATAAGTCTAACAGCTAAATACTCAAAATCTAGCTTGGGGTTAACAAGCCTCTCTCACCACAACTGGTTATTTATTCTCTTGTTGTCATAGTTCATGACTTATCAAACATGCAGCTAAGATTGAACTTCAGATCACATAATCATTAAAACACATTGACAAGTTATTTAATTTCAGCGAACTGGTAAATTCAACGTTTTCCTGCACTCACTACTCAACTGTTACATCAACTTCAGTACTCAGACTAACAGTCTGTGAAGGTCTAAATGAAATTAGTTTCATACATTATACAAACCTTAAGTTTATTCAGTTACATTTAAGAAGAGTAGAAACACAGGGAAATCAGAAAAAAAAAAAAATTAAGGTTCCAGTGAAATGTGGAAAGCACTAGAGAACATAAGAGGTTACTCTAAATAGTGGTATTGGAAGATTTTCTCAGCATCATGGTTGAGACTTTCAAGGAACAAAGGAGAGCTTTGGAAAAGGGAAAAAAAAAAAAAGCATAGGAAGACAACAAAGTATGACAGATATCTAGGGAGATTCTACAGCTGCAGAAAATAAAACCTGGATTCGAATTCCTGAACTTAGGGGTTGACAAATAATGTCTTTGTATGACACACTGTCCTGCCTACACACATCATTCAAGACAAGCCACAGACTGTCTAGAATCCTCCAATAACAATAATGCCCATCAGAATCAATTCGTATGACTATAGTCATCACAGAATGGAGAAGCAATGCCAGTAAAATATACCACATAAAACACAGAGTTAAAAACTTAGGTAGGTCCAGGCCATATGTTACAGGGAGTTTTCTAGATAGTAGAAAAAGATACTTGTATTTACAGACTGCAAGGAAAGGCACCCAGTGTTCTACTGAGATCCTTGTATTATTCACCTAGTTTTACAAACAAATACTGCAGAAAGAGGAAATTTCTGTTTACATACAGATTCCTGATTCTCTGGTTCAGTAAAAATCATTAAACATTTATTTATTCCTCCACCTATATTTTAGTGATTTACAGATCAGATCAAACTGTTAAAAATTTCACCTGCTGACAGAGAGTACGAAAGGCTTTGGGAAAAAGCTCAGCACGTTTGTTTCCAGGATCAATTGATCAAGTGCTTTCAGAATCCAGCAGCAAAAACCAGGAATCTCGACAAGAGCACTGCAATCAGAGTGCTAATGGAACACACGTTGCCATCGCAGTACAGACAAAAGAGGTGAAATGCTATTATTATTTGCTATTACTAAAGCCTGCATGCCTGGATGCCCATTTGTGTATGCAAACATTTGCACAGCATAAGCTTCAAGGAAAATAAAACTACAAGAGTATAAGCATAAACAAAAAAACCTGTAGCATAAATGCATAAACAAATAAAGGAGAAAAATCCCACAGCGTAAACTCTCCTGGGTAGCTTACAATATAATAGGCAGTGAAATAAAACCCTGGGATAGAGTTTTCAGCTCAAATGTTGTCTTTTCTTTCAAAGGTCACCAGCATAGACTTCCACTTTCTACACATGCATGTTGAAGTGCTTTAGAGTGGAGAATCCCTAAACAAAACAGAGAATGTCTAATAACATCTCTTACATATCTGTTAGTCTTTTTATGATGAAGACAACATTGTGATTGCACTTGAACTGCTTATCTCCTTACACTGACCAGCTTGTATTCTGCATCCTTTTATCTCATCAGCTCTCCCATCCAAATTTAATATTACTTTTACTGCCACTATTTTTTCATTATTTATATATTTCCTTCTCTCTTTCTCCATTACAATCACTCATATTTAATTTAGCTATTGCTGTATATTTTGATGGACTGCTATATAAAGCTCCACTTTAATAAGTTTATTATATAAACATACTGCGAATAACAAACACACTGAAATTACATGTATGTTAGGACCAACCCTACCCAATGTGTCAATGGATTATGTTGATACTGTTGTATATCAAATTTTTCCAAGATGAGCTGCATTAACATTAATTCTTGAATACTGTGACTACACTCTTCGTAGCTAAACATGTTCAACACCGTTATTGTAAAACAGCATTAAAGACTGACAATTACATAACATTTCCAAGTGCTCTGACAACTAACATTACCAAAATGAAATTTTAAGTACTAGCATTAAGACAACACCTCTGAACCAACCAGCTTTCCTAGCAGCAAAAGTAAGGAATCAAGCAGCACTGAGAACTGTCAGGCAGTGTTAATAGGAAAACTCGGAACTACTTTCCCCTGATATCAGAAATTACAAGCACATTATAGAGGTCTTAATTATTTTCTCAGACATACAGTTCAACTCCAGCTTTTTTGCTTGAGCAGTAATTAAGTGAGGTAAATTTTATTCTTAGACTTTAGAATTGCATGGGGATACCCAACAGACTTTACTATCATCTTGGGAAGTCCTAATCACACAACTCTGCTGCACTGGCTTTAAATATTCAAAGAGATTCCTGTGAGAGCAACCCATTGCCAGTTTAATATGACTGGTAACATTTTTACTATAATCCCTACTGCCAGCACTGGATTTTTGATCACCTGTGTCCAGCTCCTTTTTAGCCCATTCTTTGACTGCGATTTTCTCCTTTGCTCTTTCTTTGCAAATCAAGGCTTATTTAGTAACATACAATCTCCATTTTAAGTACGTCTTTCAGGATTTAAGCCTGAAAGCAGCTCAGCACATAAAGATTAGCACACGAGCACACGCGAGGATCAAGCTGCAAACTCCAAGGTTCTGGTCTTTATTTGACAAACGAATCCACTACAGGAAAAGTCAAGTGACAATCTTCTGAAAACATTCCTGAAGAAAATGGGAGTGGATAAAGGATAACACATGCTAAAGAGAAAGCATCTGTTTATTAACTAGATGTTGTGATATGCTTTCTATTTTTACAATGCAGTTAGAGTTAATATTTATGAGGCACACTTTCAATCAGGTGGTTAATTTCCGCATTCAGACAATCTGATGCATGTTAATTCAGAGGCATGTCTTCACTTATGCATCAGAATACCAAGTTCATTTCCTGTGTAGTGGAAGGTAGATAGATGTAGTGCATAGAGTTACCACTTAAATCATGTTTCCAGGTGTTCTGCCTGACCATGCATGATGTAAAGATTAAAGTATCCTCTGTGAGCTGACTTCCTGTGATTCACAATTAAAAGCTTTGCATTAACTACTACCTAGGGCTAAAAGTTTCAGATTAATTTCAGGTACACACGACTCACCTAGCTGTCATGTCCTGCTGTTGCCTGGCTTCTTCCCATTAAAGTAGCTGCAAAAGTTGCATTACTCTCTACAGAAAGTAAATTTGTACATACTGTTTTACAAAGTTATTATATTTGAGGCCTGCTCAGTTCATTAGCTGATATGACCAAATGAAAGTTTTTTGAAAAATAGAGTCTTCCTCCCAGCTGGGTCACAAATGTAATAGCAGAGTTCTTTTTAATATAGTAGCAGCAGGCATTCATGAAAAATGTCATGCGGTCATTCCACAGGGCAACAGAAGTTACATTTGAGTTCCAGCGACAAAATTTGGCCTTATGCAATTCAGTTGTTAAAAGACCAACAGAAATCCAAAGTTGATGACAGAAGATAGAGCCAAAGGCTTCTTTGCTTATAAGAAAAATCCTGCAAAGTTGGTATGTGCTTATGGATGTTTTCATCAAGTGAATAGTTCATTACATTAATACAGTTGATCAATATACAATCCCCACAGACTACAACCTAAAAAATATAATCTGTTCAAGGGAATTCTATAAAAATATGAAAAAGGTAAGTTTTAGTAACTTGTAGCTCCAGATCCTTCCCCCCAGCTTAATTAATTCATACTTTTTACAGAAAAGGATTGGGGCTATGAAAATCTTTGTTAAGTCAGAATTACAACCCCTGTGCTTTCACAGTCAAATTCTGTGGACAAATAAGGAGCCGGCTTCAACTGCTCCAGGGATTCATACATCATATGGAGTCACAGGAGAATAGCTTACTGTGCAAATGAGGCAGTCCAAGACAGACTGTATCTACCAGACATATATCCAAGACAGGCAATTATGTGCATCACACATAAAATATACATATATCACTCAAAATTAGAGTCCATCATCTGTGTATTGTTTCTATGTCTGTACTATGTGTCGATATAACAGCTGTTACGCAGCAGCTCCTAATTAGATTTTCTGCACTCATCCCCCTTTCTATAGTTCAGCCTCATTAACATGATGCTTGCAGATGTCAAGAACAACTTCACTGAGCCTGGTGCAATATAAAGACTTAAATACGTGAAGCTCTGGCTGCCATCTCAGAAAAACACTCCCAGAAGAAACCACTGGTTGACAGGAAAGAGTCAGACACATTAGTATCTTAGTTATCTTTAAACTTTAATTCATAAGTCTCTGGTATACACAGCTGCACCCAGTAGATCTAAACTACAATCCACATGTTTTGGTTTGATAAAACTTCTATCTACTAGCAGACCAGCTTTTTAAACTTTGTTGCAATATGTATTAATCTCTTTTACAATTCCACATAACTAATAGTAATAAAGATCTTTGGCTGAGATCTTATGTTTTAGCTGCATTTTCAATGTTTAATAATAAACACTGACAAAGTGCACTTGCTGCTGTGCTGAACATTTCTTAGTCTAACTGTGGTCTGGAAAGAAGGAAACCTCATTGGGACATTATATGAGCGCAGTTACCATTAATTTCACTCGGTTGCTTTATGCCATCTGCAAAAATCAGTATGCAAAACCATTGCAATTTAGATGTTTTTAATTAGCTGCTATTGAGTTAAAGACTGTTTTGTTTAATATGACCCAAGAAAAATCTAAACAGACTACTAAATTTTGGAGCTGCATGAGCTTTATGATGCTTTCAGCCTAAATCTTCAAGACTGGCATTTCTAGTGCACAAAGTAACCTCTCAGAGACTTGAAAAAGTGTTAGTAAAATATCCCGCAGAATTTCCGCTTACATAAAACAATCCATAGCCTTCCAAGAAAGTTCGAGTAAGTAAACCTGGCAAGCTCACCCTGTTATACAGCTCTGTGTATACTTTGCATGTGTTTGTGACTGGAGGATTGAGGAACAAATAATGCAGCAGGAAGAAAAAAAAAAAAACAACAACCCTAGCTGTTTTAGTCATAGAAAAGATTTGCTTCAAGAAGTGAGTAAGTTGTGAAGGTATTAAAAGGTGCCTTCCAAAACAGTCACTAAATCAAAACATTCAAATAGGACAACATTGCAGAATTGTAACATACAATTCTAATTAAGGTCTGTGAAGGCCTTAGAGACTTATGACCTGCTTAAAAACTTACTGAGAATGATACTCCCTAATCTCTTGTCATCTCCCTCCAACCCAGAAAGGACAAACACAGGGTGGGAGAGAAGAGAATACAGAACAGAGCCCTTTTCTTGAATCTAAGGAAGGAGTACTTGTGTAGTGAGGAGTAAGCTGACTCCAAAGGAGGATGCAGCACTGTGTAAACACATCTAGAAAAAGGAGGTTTATCTTTGATATTTGCCAAATACCTAAACATCAGCTGTAGGCAAATGTAGAAAAATCACATATAAGTACAGAAACACACAAAGTAAATTTTGTCCTGCACCACTGTCTCATGTGTTAGTTTTGCTAGTGGCCCTCTTGTGAAACATTTTGCTTATCCCCATATTGCCACCACAAAGACTGTGCGTGTCCAAAGTAAATGAGAGCAGAGTACAACTCCAACAACTTTACAAAGACAGCTAGATGGCAGGCAGAATTCAAGTCAGAAGCCACTCTTTCTTCATCATATCACATCTATTTTATAATCCATTCTTCATGGAACTTACTATATACTGTATGTTTTGAAATGCCAAGTTCTCTCACACTCCACAAAAATAGGAAACTGTAGTGTGCACACAGAGGGAGAAGGGAACAACAGAAAGACCAGATTAATGCATAACATTAAACATACAAATGGTAAAATATAACGTACATGAAACCTTCAAATAGTGCATAGCCACATGGAAAGGTACCTCCCTACCTATCACACAGAGCTTAATTTCACAGCATCCATCTCTGTGTGGCTACACCCCAGGGAACAGTGTTGGCATGGTAACTGCAGGCTCTATGGCTTTCTTTTTTTTCCTATTAGCAGTCATACGAGCTTTTTGTTAGCTTCAGGGTCAAGTAAATTTAGACTGATAGCACTGTTTATTTGGGGCAAAAAGGAGAAGAGGGGGTTTGTCTGAAAACACAACCAATCCTGCAAGAGGGAGAAGCAGAAGTACAGCTTAGATTAAAAAAAAAAAAAACCAACATAAGGAGAAGTTATACATGGCTGTACTCCTCAAAACAGTGTCAAGAAAGAATATGCATCAAAAACTTTGTCAATCTGACCAGAGTCATGTTAAGGACAGAATAGGTTAAATTTCATTTTTACTCTGGTGCCTTCATTATCAATTTCAGTAGAAAAGTAGAAGAGTGGTCAAAATTAGAAGAAGTCTTTAAAAGACAGTTCATTTTAAAATTATTTTTGTCAATGAGGATGCTCTTCAAATAAGTTTGACCCTGAATTACCTTAATAGCCATCATATTTGTAGATCCAAGTTTATATACAGGAAAAACATCAATTTTAACATTTTTAAAACAAAGAAAAGAGTGCCTCATACCATGCTTCCATTATTCCAGAAGAGTAACTTGCAGACTAATGAAACACTACATATTAGAAGACTATCAGAAAAACGGTCTGGAAATCACCATGCATATAGTTTAACCTTATCCGTAACAGTGTCTCAATGATTCCCTTGAGACCGAGTGAATGATTTCCTATTAATGTTGCCCCTTTCTACACTCCATTGGCACAATATACACTAACTTGACCCAAAGTCACGCGGTGCATAACAAATGACAGAAGAATTCATTAGACAATGCTTGTAGTCACATGCTCAGGAGATGGTAACGGGCTATAATATATCCCCATGACAAGTACTGAGCGAACTAAGCAATCTTGTCAATCTAAAGGTTTATGTAACTTTCTCTTTTATACATGCAAGGGTTTACTCAGTAGTTAGAAAATGCGCTGAATAAAATTCTACTCTAGGCATTCCAGACACCTATAATATGCGATGCCTCTTTGCACCACCATGTAGTAATATCGCCATCTCTTCTTGCAGAAACAAACAGAGAACATGATTCTGATACCTTCTGGAAATTTCTATGACTGTGAATTAGACGTGCTGTCACAGTGGTATCTCAACTACGTTTTGTTCTTCCGAAGTGTATCTCATTTGCCAGATGATGACATAAGAAAGAGAGAGCAATAACAGATTCTCGTTCTTTTTTAAAAGTAAAATCTATTTCAAAAGCATTTTATCCATTTCTTTCATACTTCAGTCTAGGCGATCATTGATCAAATCTCAACTTCATTCCTTCCCAGTTCCTTAATTTAAAAAAATAAGAAAAGCAGTATAATTAACAGAAGCGTCTTGGCTGCTTGTAAGATCTCTCCAACGTCTCAGTTCTTCCACTTCACCTCCCCTATTCTCTAAAATGTTAGCTCTCTAAAACCACTGTCCTTTCTTGCTACCACCAATAAAGCTGACCTTCCTCAAAAGCATTCAAAGTGCTTTGGCCACCGTCAGTGGGGACAAGTGGATGCAGAAATACTTCCATGTTTATGTTCACATAATCTAACAAATGCTATCTGACAAAGAAAGAGAAGCCATAATGCCTGGTCATTCATAGTGCTGTGTGCCTAATGTTTGCAGAAATAGCATTTATAATGACTGCAGGTGTGCGAGAGGGGTGTGATCTGTGGGTTTCATGCTATACTGTTACTGTTACTTTACTGTTCAATTTTGTAGAATTCAAAGAAAGTGCAACCAATTCTAAGCCAACACTAGAGCAGTCAGAGTATTACACTTCCTGTCTATTAGAAAGATGAATACTTCAAAACAAACAATTCTCCCCTTCCCAAAGAAAATCCTTTTATCAAAACACAAGAAGCTAAAAAAGAGGGAGAGGTACTATCTGTGTTTCAAAGAAATGCTTATGAGATGAAGAAGTGAAGCAGCCTGGTGCATTTACGCCATTACTACCAGGAAAAAAATATGCAAACTTGTTCTCATTAGTACCTACAATCCCCCCTTTTCTGGAGAGCCCAGTTCTCACTACCAAAGGTTACTGGCAGCATACTGATTAAGCAGGTATGGCCAAAAGCCAATCAGGAACGCAGATAAGTATTTAAGGGCTTTTCTTCTTGATTGAACAATAGGGTCCCTCACATCCACTTGAGCTCAGTTCAGCTTCATAAGCCTCACTCTGCAGGGCTCTGCTGTTTCTTGTAGTGTAAGAGTCCAGGCTTGTTCAGTGTGGTTAACACCAGTACTTCTGACTCACTGACACCGAGTTCTCTACAGTAGCTGTACAGTAGCTTTGGAATGAACTTGCCTTCTAAACATCTGATTTCTTATATGGACATTGAGAGGGAAAAAAATTAGAATTACTTTCCCATAAAGTTTAAGTGATACCACTCAATTCCATATTGTTCCTATTGGCCAGAAACACCTTCTTTAAATATTATTACAGAAATTAATATGATCATCTACTTCTTTTTGTAATTTAGCATTTTTAATGACTCTCTACTCTACCAAATGGGGCCATTTCAATTTGTGTGAGAGAGAGGACACCTTTGGTGCACAAAATGGAAGTGCAAGATTAACTTAAAAAAACCTAGTGGTCAAAGAGTTGTTCATGTGCAAATAGCAAATTTAGAACTTGAAGCAATACTGGGTGCAAATCTATGCCTTTTTCTATTACCAGTTTCTTTTTAATTAAGGTTAGCATTGTAGGCAATAGTGTTCACTTGCTTCCATAGCTACTGTAGTTCCACACGTAGAATACCGTGCTAAATTTAAGAATCAATTTATTTCAGAGTTAAAAAGAATACAGTGGCAAGTGAACATGAATCTTAAATAAGACACAATTTCTTCAAATTCATTTTGGAACAGTCTATCAAACATTTGAATGACAGAAGGCCAAGTAAGTAGAGTATCCACATTTCAGTGCAAGATGATTTCTAAGCCTCTAGAAACTATTACAAAAAAGCTCAGACCCTGCTCGGGCACATTCATCAGTTTATTTTCCATGCTAAGACTGACTAAAGGCTGAGACCATGTCTTCTTGTTATCTAGGAAGGGTGGGACCAGTCAAGTAATTAAGCTTGTATTATATAACCACATCCTTTTAAAATTCAGAACAAAGATTCGTCTTCAGCCTATCACCAGGTTCTGCCACCTGCATTGCTTTTTGTTTTGTGGGTTTTTTTTGGTATTTTTTTCCTAAATCATTAGGAAATGTAGATGTATTTGTCACATGGGAGTTACACATCTATATCTTAGTAGTGAACTGAGCGGTGTGTTCTTATGTTTCTCATACAGAACCATTTCTTTCTATGACTAAGAAAAAAACAACTGCAACAACAATAACTTCACCTCATTTTTAAGATGAAATACCATGTACAGTTTTAAAACTGAATGCTAGAACAGTTAATATTTAAGAAGCGCTCAAATTACGTAAAACTAGATATACAGAAAATACTGAATAGAAGACGTAGTTATCTCTGGAAGTTTCTTATCCAAATTACTGTTAGACCAGATTGATTATCACACTGAGATTTGACTGCAAATGACTGGATGTAATGATATAATACCACAAGCTATTTGTAAGGATTTCTGGGTTTTATATGTAAAGATTTCTTTTCATATACATGCTAGTCTTCATCGTCTAAATTATGATGGCCAAAGTCATTCAATAGAACCCCTTACAACATGTTATTTCACAGCATGGCCCAATCATATGCTATATCAAAATAAGATTTGGTAAAGGCAGTAGAGGAAATAAAGGAAATAAGATTACACTAATTCAAACACTGAATAAAGAATGGAATGACTGTCTTAATTCAGGCAATTTGAATTATTAATGAACTGTTTGCATCTGTAGAGATTTAGTCTATTAGAAAGATTTCCTCAACCATCTGGATCAGGAAATTGGAACCTCGACTTCTGAAAGGTCAGATCCAACAAGCTGGAAAGGACTGCTCTTTTCCAGAACTTATTTCTTTGACTCAAACAAAATTACCAGGAAGTCTATACTCATAAGTGGGTAACAAAGTGCCACAGTAAAAAGAGTGGGATACTGAGACAGCAAGCTAAACACATGGTTCCAAAATTATTCTCAAATACCATAAGGAGATGGCATTTCTACCATCGAAATACCATAGCAGCAGAGCAACATGTGCGATGTCAGTTTTGTATCGGAGTTTTGTATATGTCTGTCATCATTCATTACTAAATAGTCACAGCAAGAAAAGAAGTCCCATTTTCTCCTGCACCTGGTGCCCTCACCTTTCTGCTTCAAAGAAGAATATTTGTTGTGGAAGTTGATAGGCCATATCAGTTTTAGTCATCCCATTAACCACTTTGAGAACAGAGAGAATGCTTTTCACTCATGAGCAAACGTTGACTTTATTTGTTCATTCTTCACACTGGAGAATTCTAAGACTTACAGCATCTTAGATGTAAAATCACTCAGAATATGTAAATCACCTGATTTACATATTAGTAGACCTCTAGGCTTACAATAATAATCTAATTTGTTCTCCGAACCTAGCAAATTCTACTTAAAGAACAGCACTATTTGTCAATGTCTAAATTTGACTGAGACTTCCCATGAGAAATGTGTTGTTATTATTGCCAACATGGCTAAAAGAAACCACCAGTCCTTCGCATTAGATATTTTATCCCTTTAATCTTGCTTAATTATATATTTTATTAAGTCTTTTATTTATTTTTTTTTTACCTCTCTGCAAGCCATTCTTTTGGTAATTTGCCAGTCTTCTTTACAGTGTTACTTCCACTTCAAAAAATGCTCTCCTTCCTTCTAATGTTACTCTACCCTTTTAAACTGAAACCAATATTCAAATCTTACTTTATTTTGGAATTGCAATGAGAGAGAAAATTCCCTTCTACAAAGCCAGTAAATATTACAGAGATTCAGGTAAAGAAATAGAGGTGATCTCTTAGAGATTCAAAATTTTGTTTTTCCAGCTTTGATGTTAAGATTTGCACTCATGACCAGAGGCTGTCTCTTCATGATAGTATATCAGATGCTATTAGAAAAAACACAGGTGACTGCCATACACACAGTGTACTGTAAATAAGCAATGATAATTAAAAGAAATCCAGTACTAAGCTTCAGAATTCTACATACAAAAGTTAATAAATATCCCCTGCATATATGTCTCACCAGTTGCTCAAATATCCTATGCCTTGTAATCATACAACGCTCAGAAGGAATGCATATAATCAGAAAATGCTGCCATTGATTTAGGCATACCAGTTGGTAAATATACATCAAATGTACCATAAGAGAGTTCTACCACCATCTGCACTAGGAAAAAAAAAAAAAACAACAACAACAAAAAACCCCAACACTTTTTATCATGCTTTAAAGTCAACTGCCTAACAGTACATGGATAATTTTCCCATCCATATTGTAAAAAAATATTATAGCTACAGGATCCTGCACATTCAAGCATTGTAGCTTCTAAAACTATGTAAACAGAAATCTTGCAAGTAAGACAATCAGAAGACAAAGGGACAGATGGTATTAGCAGTCTAGCATCACTGGGGCTTAGAGTAGCCACTTCCCTAATAGAGTTCCCCCAGATCTCATCCTATCCCACTGCATCTTTTAAGCACCTATTAAATGACATAGCAATTCTCATTATGCTCTTGGCAAATCTTTTCCATCAAATCAAGTATAGTATTCCCAACAGTAATCAAAAGTTATGTTTCCAAGCGTGGATTCGCCTGCACATTTGTCATACATAATAGACGCCTTAGATTTTCCTGATGAGTGTAAGTCACAAAAGCCAAATAAATTGCATTACATTTGTTTTGTACTTCGAGCTGCACTCACTCGACCCTGCCATTCATTTATGCTATGACTGAGACATTCCACATTTCAACATTTTCCAGTTATAATATTCTTAAAACAAACAAACCCACAAAATAAAAAAACCCAAACCCAACCAAAAAATACATTTTTACCACCAATATGCTTGCCTTGCTATCATTCATATGAGACGTTTACTATACTTCCATAAATTTCAGCAATGCCTGTTGAAAACAAAAGCTGCAAGAGAAACACTGCACATTTCTGCTGGAAAAGAACTATGGAGCCAACAATGGCATTTTCAGAGTTGTAGGTATTTACCTTTGCTAAGCTAAGCATGAGAAAGGTATGTGGAAAGCACGGTCATTAAAACAGTTTTCAGTAATCAGGTAATCAAAAGTTTTACTTTATACTAACGCATCATTCTTGACATTTAGCTGTATGGTTTTGTTCTACCATCAAGTTCCACAAATTCTAGATGGAATTACTGAGTACCTCATGCACAGTCCATAGTAATCAATTTACAATTAATATTTCCAAAACAAAATGTGCTCCAATTACTTTAAAAACTTCTTGTAAAAAAATGGCATAAGCAAAATGGAATGTACAACCAAGTTCTAAGTTCAACAGTTACCACAAACACCTGTCAGAAGCCCTTCACAGAGTTCCACACCACCCTCTACAGAAGACTGGATAGTCTTATGCAGTCACCATTTGAATTGTGTAAATGAACATATGGCACAAAAGTGATAAGACAAAGCAATGACTGCTTTTCATTGTGCCTCTGAACTACTTTGTTCTGAAGCAGCCAGCCAGAAAGACAGATATACTCTTTTCCTTATTAGTTTTCAGAGGCACCTATTCCACATTTTATATAAGAACACAGAAAAAAGTTAACTGTGCATATGCATCTTAAATCTGCACGTATCAGTAGAACTCATTAACTTCCCAAAGGCTTCCAAAAATTCATTTATTTACACTATTAATACCTCAGCTATGTTTCCAAAGGTTATTCAATATGAGTATCCCTAAACAATGTTTAATGTTCTACAACACATCAGAAGTTTCAGGCCTTTTTTTTTTTTTTTTTTAAAGAATATCCATTTTTCTTTCCTGCATTCAGCTGCCAGCTATGGATATTTCCAGCAATGCGCTCAGCACCCTCTTCTCTCAGCAGCAGTGTTCAGCACATTGCATTATCTTACTGACACTGCAGATAATTACTGTAGTTTTGCAGAGAGATCTTGACTGCAATCAGTCCCTGCTGTACTGATGGAGAGAGAGTACATGCAACTCGCTGTGAATGCCGACCGCATCAGAAGACAGAACCTTCCAAGACCTGTCAGGGAACACATATCCTGGCTTCCCTGGACTGAAGATCTGGCTCCTAAAGAAGGTTGCTATGTTATTCTGTTAACATCAATAGGAATCACACAGGTGAATATTCACATCAGGTCCTGCATACATACATTTCTGATTTTAACAACTAATGCCAGCATACCAAAGCTAAGAATAGTTCTATAGTAAGGGATCAGTGGGAGAAAAATCATATATAAGCTATTATAAATATGTAAAAATAATTTGGCTAGTCAAATAAGGCTTTAAGGAAGAAAAAGTTTCTGTAATGCTACTAATAGAGATTTTTATCTTATTACCCATCTCTGCTTCAGCAGGTCAATTTACACGCACAAATCTTTGTAAACTCAAGAGCTATAAGCAGCTTTCTTGAAAACAAAAAACCAAAAAGCCCTCCCAGCAGCCTACTTTTATAAAGATTCCACAGCTACTAGTATGTGTAAATGTTCCAGAACACATTCCATCATCAAATTCTTGAGAAGATTTGAAAAACAAAACAAAACCAAATGACATTCCCAACTCTAGTAGTTTAGTGTTTCCTCACAAAACCATGACTATGCTGTCAGTCCCCAAAAATAATAATTTCTGACTCTAAAGAGTACTGCAGCATAGACAACCTAATGCTCCACAAACTATTTATAATGCAAAACTTTCAAATTTAATACCAGACAACAAGAACTTTGTATATTTCCCAATAAACATATTGCTTTCTAATTTTAAAGCCCTATTTGGAAATCATTATGCAGCAACCTTTTCTCCTCAGTGGGATTCAACAACAGATTAGCAGCAGTTAAAAACCTGAGATTTGTACCCTGTGGTTAAGCAAAGCAAAGAGCCATGCTGGTTGCTAATATTCTGGTCAAATCTGACTTTAAAGAAAATAAGAAGCTTGGGACTACTGACTGTGATTTAAGTACTATTCTACATGGGACAAGTTCAACCTTTGCAATAATAGGACAAATTTTTGATGACAGGTTCTAGAACCATTCTAAGACTTTCTGCAGGGGAACAGTTGGACATACAAAAGTCATGCTGCTAATCACTGCAGCTGTTTGTGAACTTGGTTCACATACAAGTGAATCCGATTTCCTGCTGACTACTCTAGCAATTACATTTGGCTTTATACAAGCAACACCTGCAAGTACAATTTTACAGTTTGACTGTGAGTATGGCTGAGCTGATTACTTTAACTTGAGCTTACAATGTTGTGAATTCTTGTGAGATTAAAAAAAAAAAACAAACATATACACAAATGTTATGGTTTCCAAACACAAAAAAATCTTAAAAATTGTGAGCCTATTGTGAAGATCTCTGGAAAACGTCAACAGAAAAAGAAAGCAACCTAGTAGTAATCTCCCCAAAAAACAGAAAAGAAACAAGCTAAGTGGATTACATTGTTTACAAAAGTATCCAGAAATGGTTTTCATCTTTCTTTGTATGTTCAGGAAACAGGCTTCAAACTTCCATCCTTTTCATGTCAGTAAAGCAAGCAGTAGTAGCAATGTGTTATTGTAGTCCTAAAAGCATTATCAAAGCCCTTCATATTATGAAGGATAGATTTCCTTTTCAGGTTTTATTTCAGAAGGGATCAGACTTGTCCAGAGACTGATCCCTATTATGCAACCTCTTCTCTCTGGGCAAACAGCCTCTAGGCAACCTCTAAGCACCCTACTCAGTACAAGGGGTGCCTCTAGTCTAATTCTTTCTTTACCTTGTGCCTGGCTCGGTACAGCTGTTGGGCCTCCACACTGATGTAAGGTCAGTTTTTGGCTTCAAAGTTTGCTATCTGGACCATCCTGATCTCTTTCCCTTGGAAAGCCCCTATTCAAACTGTGAAGTCTTTGGGACATACCCTGTCTTTCGTACATCCTTATAAAAGTTATCAGGAATTATTCTGGCCCAGTAGCAGCTAGAAATTACAGAAAAAAAGACAGAGGGAAAAAAAGAAGAAAAAAAAGAAAAGAAAAAAAGAAAAAAAAAATGTACCCGATACAGAATGAAGTAAACTGTAAGAGAAATTAAATGCAAAAAAGAAATTAGAAGTTTGTAAAAAGACAGTATTTCCCAAAGAAAGCAAACACACATATCCCTCCCTCAAAAAAACCCACCATATTATAGGATTCGAAAGACAGCCTGCACTAAAAAAAGCACAAAGAAAGTGATGCAAGAAAGATGAGAGAATTCTCCACGTAAGTGTCAGGAGAGCTAAAACATGCAGTGTAAAGCCTGTAGGAAAGAGCAGATCTGTTCCCCCCTCCCCACTTCAAGTCTTGCAATTACTCAGACAGAACTGCTTGGTTACATCCCTAGACTAATGTTTAGACTCTGGTTCTGTCTGTGGCTCTTGTTCACAGCCCTCTCAGATTTCAACACGCCATTTGTCCCCTCTGCATCCCCCTGCCTTGCCCTGTGTTCTTGCCAACCTAAACAGACAAGACGGACTCTTTGGGAGCAGATAGGGCCTTCTTGCGCTTTTGTACAACACTGGTAAAAATTACTAGTCTCTAAAAGATCTAACTATTAATCACGTGTCCAGAGCCAAGATTTTGGCATGGTTCAGTATTGCAGTATACACTGATCTCACCTTTATCAGAGCTACGCAGTCATCTGAAAATATATTTGGGTTTAGGTTTTAAAAGAAGTCTAAAACATGCAAGATTCTGTCTTCTGTGAACGCCTGTGAAAAGCTCTGTATGAAATTATTTTCTCAGGGCAGTACAAGGTCTAAAATACTGAAATATTTCCTCAAAAGTGGAAAACTTTCAACTGAGTTTCTGCCCCCTCCATCATAACTTTGGTTCAAAGTAATTAGCCTAATTTTAAATAATTGTATTTTGATTTTAGGACTTTTCTTCTCCAGAAAATAACTGAAAAAATTGATTTTTAATTAAAACCCTAAATATTTCATTTTGAAAATATAAAATGTAAGGTTACATTAATTTTGGTTCAGAATTGTTTTTTTAAGGTGGGAGATTAATAGAAAACAATCCTAATTGGCAAATGATTTAGTTTTCAATTAATCCATGTTTTCACATACAAGGATTATGGAGAAAAAAATCCTCAGGAAGGTCTATTTCCTTTGTCTACAATATTCTTCAGTAGGAACTGATGATGATTCAGAGCTTGCATAATCAGATTTGTAATTTACACAGAGGTTTCAGCCTCTTGGGGCAGGGGGAAGATTATTTGCCTGGAATACAGAAAGGATACAAAGACCCTAACGCTGCTTATCCTGTGGCACTTGCCTCAATATGGTAGAAGGGGAAGGTCACTGGAAAAAAATCCTGCTGGATTTTTAAATGCACAATAGAATTTGGCGCAGAAGAAACATGCAGGGCCAATAACCCAGAGGTCAATGGACTAAAATCATTCTCTGCTATTATTTAGCACACTACCATGGCATCAGGCCTAAAGCCTGGCTTTTGGGTACAGCTGGGGCACCAGCCAAGGTCCCACCTTCCCTCAAACCAACAGAATTATATCATCATTTGCAACATTTCCAAATACGGAAGTACAGCATGGCAGATTGTGGAGGTTTGTGTTTTTGTGAGGCATTAAGGAGAGGAACATCCTGTCCTCTTTCAAAGCAGAGTCCTGAGAAGGAAGCATGTCAGAGGAAACTACAGAATTCGTATTACCACATTCAGCTGAACCAAACTTCTGTGAAGGTTCAACTCAGTGCTGCAGCTGAAAAGGCAGTCTCCTCACCATGTATTGCATTCCTGCCATCTACTTTGTGCTGGTGCTAATGGTGAGTTGGATCAGTGCAGAGGTAAGGCAAGCCTGCACAGACAGCAGCAGTGTGATCTTAGATTGGCTAAAGTGTATCATGAAACCACCCTCAGGGATAACCAAACAGTGCTCCCAGCTAAGCATGGTATATTGATACCTGGCTTGTTCTCAAAGTCATTCAATGTGCACTTTCCTCACTCCCTCTCTAATAATTTGACTTCAACACTTGGGGCCAAGGTGAGGACCTGGATTTAGAGAGAAATTGTAACTGCTGCTTTTCTCAAGTGTGCAAAGGCTGGGAAGACACAGCTATCAAGTACTTGATCATCATCAGTAGGTGAATAGTCAAATATTTGGACCAAGACACCTAGTTTAGATTTATACTTCACATATACAGTTACCCATAAAATTCCATTTTTGTACTACATGGCTATTAATGACATTGTTACAACTGCAATCATACGGTTTGCTTTACTGCATACAAGTTCCCTGCATATTGAATTTACCTTACTAAGCAATAATAAGTTTAATTTATTCAATGACATATGCGCTACTCAGTCTTCTTATTAGTTGGTGTTATTACAGCTGCCAGCCACTTGGACTAGTAGTAAACAGTTTCACATCATCATTTTAATGGATGGGAACTCAGGTTTTACTGCACATGTGTCGAACTACCACCATAGGACAACAAACATAGCATACTAATGAGCCACATTACTACTGGCTGTTCTCAGAATTTGATTATTCACACTTACCTTCATTTAGATTGAGCATCAGGACTGTTCAGCACCAGCTCTGTTCAGAAGACACTGTACCTGCCTGAGTTAAGTAACCTTTTTACTTTGCATAACTCACCTAAGAATTATTCAGTTAAAAAAGCTTATCTCATTTTCTGATTAATGAAGGAATTGTCCCCCAAACAGGCTTCACCACACATTAGAATGTCAAAGTCCTTAGTGGCCTCTCCATACTCATAAGATCATGGGAAATTCAGCTTGGAAGGGACCTCAGGAGGCCTGTGTTCCAACCCCTGGCCCCATGTGGGGTCAGCTATCAGGTCAGATCAGGTTATTCAGTTTTTTTCGAGTCTCAAGTCCTTTCATTAATGAGAACAAGGATAAATATAAGTGTATTTAGCCCATGCACACAAACACTCTTTGAGCTACCACAGTAGAAGCAAACCTCAGTACCAGGAGCATAGTGCAGAGAAATCTGAGCTGGATCCACAGGATCCAGGTTGATTCAGAAAACCTCTGTGGGCCGAGCTGATCCGTTTCAGCACAGTTCGCAATGAAATGACTACAATGTTTCTGGTCCCCAAGCTAGGAAGCATGCATAGAACTTGGACATTTGCTCCTCTTCCTTTAAACTATCAGCTAAGGCCATCAAGAAAAGTGCTTATCCATTTTTTTCAAATTTATAAATAAAACAAAAGTACAATTTCTTCAGGAAAAAATCCCCAGTTAACTCAGCCTGTTTCCTAGGCCTGGTTCTTCATGCACTGTTACACGGAAAGCCCATGAAACAGAACAAAAAAACCCATGCCTAAACAAGATGTAAGGTTAGTGCTTGATGTTTCAAACTTTCTTTCAGTCCTCTCTTGTTTCTGCATAAGTAAGACTGTTTTTTCTTAACCAGAAATTAGATTTATATAACTCAAAATTACTTATGAATAAGTGAACATCCTTTTCATCAAATAAAAGTTAATAAAAGAATCATAATCTAATATTTGAAACATTTTTAGAACAGTCTGTATGTAAAACATCTAAATATATAACTTTTTTCTCCCTACAGGTCAAAAGAAATTAGATTTCCTAAAACACATGCAGAAGTAAATTTTGATGTGTATAGCACACAAATAATAGTGATGCTGAATCAGTAGCACATACAGGATTTTGCTAGTAGGGAATAAATTCAAGGGCTAAAGTTGCAGAAGAGGGAGAGGGGATAGATCTTCAAATTTCTTGCTACAGTTCACAAGATTAAAATTTAAGCAATACAGAGTGAGAATAAGTAAACTATAAACTCAATCTTTCTGGCTGTTCAAATTTAGTCTCCTGTTAAAGCTCTATTAAGAACCTCTCAGAGGCAAACAATGGGCTTTTCAAAAATAAGACAGCAAATCTCTGATAAAAAGAGCCAACTTTGAGTCAAACAAATGAAGATTATTAAACATTTTTTTAATAACTGAAAGCATGAAAGAATTTTTTCTCCTTAAAAATATAAGAATTCACACATAGCTATCAGTCAATAAACATCAATAGATTTAAGGGAAAGCACTTAGTTTTCTATTTTAAATTGGTTCGTATGTGTCTGAAATAATCCAACTGTATATTACATAGTTAAAATAACAAAGTTCCTTTGTATATAATTTTTTTAGGTGACTGCCAATTTTGAGAAGTGATTACATTTCACATAGATAGAAAAGAGTTATAAAAGAAGTTACATAATGAAAACACCTTCACTATATATGTAAAGTCCTTCCTGCTTGTACTAAGTCTGAACAACAAACTTCTACCTAACAGTAAAATAAGAGAATCCGCCAACGCTGAACCATGGGCTCAGACACTACAGCTAAGGAATTGCTTCAGTGCAGCTACTACTTCAGCCTACTGGCTGGAAAACTACCAAGCCTCTGAACCTTCCCTGCAGCATTTTAAAACCAGAGGCAGAGGAGAAAAGAAACAGCACAGAAACAGAGCATCAGCTGCCTGACAGGGACTGAGCACTCTTCACTCTCTCTAATTTCAATTTCTGATTATTTTTTAGACTAAACATCTACACGCATCCTGTCACTACAAGCTAAAAGGTTATTACCGCAAGTTATTAGCCACATCTTTTTCCCACTGAAGGGAGCAGCAAACAACTTCCATCAGCGTTAATGGACGCAGGAACAACAGCTGCTGCTATTGTTGTTACATCTCTTCAGTGCTTAGTTCTTGGCCCGCTCCTTAGAAGAAACCATTGAAGAAAATTATGCAGTTTCTGCTCAAGTTTACTACTGCACTGGCTTCTAACCAATTACCAACCAGACAAATAGAAGTTACGATATTCGAGGCCTATGAACAGCTTTCCCCTGTTGGGACCCATTTGCTAGCTGCAATCTATGAGAACAGAATGTGGTCCATGAAAGGATCACAAAACTTGATTAAAAAACACCACTTTCCCTGCAACACACACATTCATAAACATGATAAAATGGGAGGGAGGAATGAAGACGTTCCAAATATTCAAGCATTAGTCCTATTTTTTAGTAAAGAAAAGCCTTTGTGATTAGATCGCAAAATAGCACATACGGATTTTTCTTTCAATAAAGTAACATGACTCAAGGCTTTTTTTTTTTTTTTTTTAACTTTTCTGTAATCAGTAAGATTACTTTAAAGAAAGTGCAGAAATACCACAATAAAGTATGATGTCTGCAGGTATACAGCACACAAAAATGCCTGTATAGCATGTGCTGTATGATCCCTCATACAAACAAAGCAAGAAACAGAAGAAATTTCAGCCTGAGAAATCAAACTTCTGACACTTCCCAGGTCCTTCAGCAGGATGTGTGCCAGACAAGAATATTAAGCTTTGTATACTCTAGGAGAAATTATTCCACTCCAACAGCGACCTTCAAGTAAGACTGTATATTATACACATGAAGCAAAGTAGTGGAAGATGTACTATATTTTCCATGAACAAAACCTTATGTATCTTCTTTACTTGCAACTTCAAATGTAGTTTTCTATATGCAATTCATTTTGGACTGTAGATCTTTTTTCCTCCTCTTACAAACAATAATACTAAAGTCAGTTCCCTTAGCATAAGAAAATGTCCTAAATTTCCCCACTCAGTCTCTTTGAATTCTAATATATATCAAAAATTCATACAAAGAAAACCATGTCTAGAATACCAATGATGGAATTAGATAATTGTGAAGAAACTGTATTTAACTGCACTCTTCCAGGTCTAAGTCTACCAGCTGAAATTGGCGTATAACTAGAGAGGGACAGACTGAATGCAGTATGGAATTACAGAAACGGACTCCATCTTCTCCCAGAAGCATTTACTGATGCAACTCACAAAAGGGTCGAGACTGACTTGCAAGCGCTGGGCAGAAGCAGCACCATCTCTGAAATGGAGACTTTCCTGTCCCTACCATTACATTTTGTTATTGTAATTTTGTGGATCTTTTATGAGGCTATGCCTCTCCAACAGCAAAGCAGTGAAAGCATATTAGTTAAGGTATAAACTGAATATACAATTAAGAGACATGGGAAAGTGGTCCCACTATATTCCTCAAGTTAACTGCCTTTAGTTTAGAGAGACCAAGTTATGCACCGGGTTGCATAATATTATTATTACTACTTATTATATTATTGCATAACATTATATATATGCACTCCTTACACTGTTCAGATTCCAATTATACAAGTTGATTTAGAGAGACTGTACAGAAATCAAGTCTACCACATGCAGTTATTACTATGCTATGCCTAAAAGATTTGAAGTGATTTAGAGCTTATATAAAATGGTCAAAACCACTCAACTCATCCCACAAACAAAAAGGAGCACAGGTTTTCTGGAAGATGGCAGTAATCATGCAAAATTTTTGCATTTTACTTGTAGAAATGGGAAGTAAAGAAGGAGCTCTCTAGGTAACTAGCACTCTCACAGTTTCTATGGATGCAATTAGTATCTCAAGGCAGCTACAAAATTTATTCAACCGAAAACACGCCTGTAAAGTCTGAAAACCTAATACATTTAATTTTTGCATTCAGTATTTTATCCTCCTGAAAAGGCTATATTAACACAAACTGGGACTGCAGTCTAAATTAACAGACACAATACACTTTAAAAGATAGCTGCCTTGGCAATAAAAGAGGTATATTTTGCGAAGTAACTCACTGAACTACAGTAAAAAAATTTACAGCACTGAAAAGAGGACTTTTGACTTTACAATAGACTTTGGAAGCAAAGATGTCACCTCTTGCTATGTAGCTTACTGGTGTTGATGAAAGCCTACAACACAGTATAAAATCTTTTCAAGCCCATGCATTTCAAACCCATGAAAAGCAATCTGGTTAAATTCAATTATCTGTTTACTACCATCTTAGTTCCAAACAACTCAAATTTTATATCTGAAAGCTTTAACTTAGGCCTTAAAAAGTATTTAAAGGAAAATAAATACACCTCCAATTTCTGAGTGAATTGCTAATGCTGAGGGAGTCAAGTGATTTTTTTAAATCAACTCGAAACTTGATTATTCGTACTCTAATAGTTGAACTACAGCAGCAGAATGAAAAACAAACACTACCAAATCCACACAACATGTAGACTAGATTTCAATAAAATCGGAAATACCATAAAATCAAACTGAAGGCTTTAGAAATCTCATGTACCACAGGCCAGTAACAGGAATGAAATGGCGTTAGCCTTTTAAACCAGACAGAACACAAAAAACCCCTTCTCTACAGCTTGGTTGTCTGCAAATAGCTCTTAACATCTCAGCCAAAGAAAATATTCTTGCAAATACAGCCAGTCCTACAAAGATACAAAAAGCATCATAAAACAGAAATACAAACTTAAGGGACTACTGCAGTAAAGCACTTTTTTCTTTACATAGAATCATGCTGGAAATCAGAAGGTGCTACAGAGGTAAGTGTCTGAGAAGCAGAAGCATTCATTTAGTGATGTAAGGGATTGAAAACTTTTTTTTCTGTTTTCTGCTCCCCAGTTAACTCTACCAAAACCATGCAGGACAGACTGATGTTATTTCCAAAATGTTCTTTGTGCATCATATTAGTCAACATTACTCCACATCAAATACCCTCAAGGTATCTTGAAGACAAAAAAACCCCAAAGCATTATGGCGAGTGTGAGCAATCGCCTTTCTAACTGAAATGGCTCAAACCTCAAACAGCATGTAGATACCTTAGGGAAAAAAATAATTAATGACCAAAGTCTTTCCCATAGAAGATACGACCGTGAAGAGAGCTTCACAAGGAACAAAAATACAGATGTCCATATGTGTCCAGCAGTGCCTGTAAAAAAATATTCTAGTAAAGAAAATTTCTTTTCCATCGTGCTGCCTGGCATTGTGCCTAATTACTGTGGTAAAAAAGAAAGATGGATGAAAATGACCCTGCATGGCTTTAACTCTCTATAAGCAATTTCTAACTAGAAAATTGTATTTGCTCTCAACAAATGTGAATTTCTCTGCTAAAAAATATCTAGGATTGCTGAGAGGTTAACAATATATATTTTAAGTAATATTTTAATATATTTTATTATAGCAAGACAGTAATTACATTTTATTAATAAGAAAGCAGTAAATCCAAAAAGTTATGCTTTTTATGGACCTATTTCCCTACACATCTCCAGTCATTTCACAATAATTACCTCAAAGTCTCTATCCAAATAAATTTCCAAGTGGAAATTGCTTCATATCCAGCTCCCAGAGTGTTTGGTTCTGGCTCCAGAAAACTGATTTAATGGTAAGACACTAACTAACGTGAGCTGGTTTAATTTTCAACCCTACATTTTGTGGTTTTTGTTTAATTAAAAGAGAGACTCTCAAAAGTCTCTAACCCCTCCATACTGCACTTCTTACTTCTTGGCCTGAACATGCTGTTATGTCCATTCAAAAGATTATCTGCTGGTTTGAGGACCCAGTCAGTTCTGTATTTTAACAGATGGTTCAAACTAGGCTCCTAAGTGTTTTACCCATCATCATAGAGCAAAGCAGTGAATGGAAGAAAATGATGATATAAATCCTGCAAGTACATCCACAGTATTTAACACACCGTTGCGGTTCTCAGTTAAGTTTAACAGCAGGCAGGCGACCAAGTAAGCAAGTCTCTGAACTGAAACAGGTAACTTTGACATCAGTCTAGCAACTCTGACATCAAACTCTTTTTTTCCTTAAAGTGAGAGAATAGCTAACAAAAGCTACATATATTTCTATTAGAAATTCTGATATAAACTTGAGATATACTGAACAAATTGACAGCTTTACTTAAAGGAATTCACATTGAGGGTTGTTGCAGGATATGAAGTTGTACTTGTCTCTTCCATTGCTGGGGAAGAATGATGCATAACAGCAGTTCTGAAATTACACTTGTTCTGTACCCTGTCAGCATTCTATTTTATTAATTCTGTCAATGAGAAACAGACACTATGTTTGGTTTTTTCCTGACAACAGTTCAATGGGGGAAGGCAACAAGCTTGAAGACAGCTCAAGAATGTTTAATTGCTTTACAAAACGGGATGCTACGGGACTCACCCTGAGTGCAAAGTAGCAGATGGACAAAGTACCTATCAATTTCAGTAAGTTTAGGACTGTTCCCTAAATTATATTCCTATTACACTGCACAATGACAGTGCTTTATGGGAAGAGGTCAGCACCTTTACTGAACAAATGACACACAACAGATGTTAGGAGCATTACTGCCACTGTCCCCACCTCCTAAAGGTTAGCTATAAAATCAGCAAGGTACCCACTGAGTTATCCAATAGATGTAGCTTCTGTTTTCTAGCATGAAAAAGTCTACAGAAGGTGGTCTTCCAGTAAAGCTGCAAAGCAAGGCAAAAGGAAAGAATGTAAAAAAAAGACACTCTTAGAAAAACAAAGGGTTTTTTTTTTCTGCCAGAAGTTAATCATTGTTTTCTCTTTGGATTGGTAAATATTAGCTATGAGTATTAAAGGTCTTTCATGACAATATTTAAAATTTTATTCATGGTTCAATCTGATGAGAAAACATCATGCCATATTTTCTTTTCTTTACTTATAGTGACCTATATATGGAGTATTTTTAGCTAGTAAAGCATTTTAAGGATTTACTTTATTTTCTGTTTCTTTTTCTGTCCCAACCCCTTAAAGGGCTTTAAACAGCTTCCTGGAGTCATCAAAAACTTAAGATTTGCCTTCAGCCTGACTGCAACATGCACATATTCGCAAGTATCTTTCATAATGAATCCACAACTAGGTGGATTTCTCCTTACTCCCAGGTTTCAGGAGCATGGCTTTTTCCCCATTGTTAGTTGCTAGCTATAATAGGTTTATATGGATTAGCTGCATTAGTGTTGTGTCCCTGATAAGCTGTGATGCTAGGTAGCTAATCATCTTCTCCCTCCTTTCCATCACTCTTCTTCAATACAAGTTGTTCTTGTCTTCTTTCAACTGCCCCACTCCCTGACCTTACAGACCTATTGATCTTTTAACATTTCAGGAGACAGCTGTAGAATGTGTAGCAGGCTATTAGTTGTCTTATTGCATCTTAAGACATTGACGCTTCTGTTACTGTCTAAATCAAACATAATCAGATACATAATTCCACCTTGTAGCTTTAAGTAACCATTACCACATTGTAAAGACTACACAGTTAAATCAGTGGCTCCATTTCTGAATCACATCAAGAACTGGTGTTGGATTAGAAGCGCACAAGACAATAGAATAACTCTGGTCACTACAGGTAGATTTTCTTACCTTACTCTTCCCCAATTTTCAGGCCAAACCTGCTTTTACTGTAATCAATTTGAGGGAATGAACAGATGACAATACAACTTTCCCACCATTCTTAACTGCAAATTACTAAGGAAAACAGTACTGACCTGTGCAGCAATCATCTTCTACGCCAGACCATGCTTGTGAAGCTGTACCTTTCTCAACACGCATTTTGGAAAAGGCAAGAGCATGACAGAAAGCAGAATCAAGCAGACCTAGTGCTATTGCACTAGTGCTATTGCACTACGTCAAGTCTATCTTGCAAGTCATTTCTCAGCAGCAGAATACAAAGAACCAACCAAACAGCTAAAGAAGCCATCTGACTATTATGAACCATAGTGGAAGAACCATAGTGTAAGCTACATATATTTCACTGCAGACATGAAACTGTTCTGTATGGGTGTTGGTAGGGTTAAGTATCATCTAAGATATAATGAGCACACTCTGTTCTTGCCGAATATCATTTTGTACAAAATAGCAATGGAAAGGATTTTCCTCATTAACAAACCATGATGGGGGAAAGAATGAAACTTAAGACAGCTAATTTTTCCAGGATGATAATGTTCTTCATTTTTAGGTCATTTGAGTTCCATGTTAATTATAGAAAGATGGAGGCTTTACAATCCCCCTGCTCCCTCTCTCATTACATATGTAATTGTAAAAGCTACCTTGCTGTAATAAAACATTAATCTCTGTACTTCTTATTATGGGATCACAGACTCATAGTGATGGATGACCATGTGTCAGAGCACATTTCCACGGCACACGGTAATATCACTGAGTCATCAATTGGAATGTGAAAACACAAGTCCAGAATCTTAGCTACACTACACCTTTTTGTTTGTTTGTTTTAAACCTACTTGCCAAACTAGCTTCTGAGTCATATTATATACAGAGATACCTGACATGTTATTTAGGCATAGTCATACCTCATTGAATAATTCTGCATATGTACAAATACACAGAACTGTAACTATCTTCTGAAACTTGCCTTCCTTGCAGTGTTAAAGGCAGAATTCATTATACCCAGGAACTGTAGTACAGGACATGGGCATGAATGTTATGCAGATTTAAACAAAAAAGACTGGAGAGATACTACTTCATTGCAGTTGATATGACAATACTTGCTTTGTA
Organism: Platalea leucorodia; assembly: GCF_965183815.1. NCBI lineage: Eukaryota > Metazoa > Chordata > Aves > Pelecaniformes > Threskiornithidae > Platalea > Platalea leucorodia. The sequence continues at coordinate 37,304,826 of NC_138830.1, forward strand.
ACGCAGTAATGACAGAAATTAGAACACTTGTTAATGTATCTGAAGATACATCAGTGCAGTTTATTTCGCCTGCAGAAAAAAAAATTTGGCATGTATCTTCATTCAGCTGGTGTTCAAATGTAATTTTTAATGTGGCTTTTTACTCTTTTTTTATGTGTTGCATGGTCCAGGACAGCTACAATCTACAAATACATCTGGAAGACACATTTACCTATTTACAATAGGTATGTACAGCTGCTTCTAGATTAAAAAAAAAAAAAAAAAAAAAAACCTAGACTGAAAAAGTGTGTCAGTCAGCAGCTTTCACTAAAAAGAAGTAAGTAAAAAGAAGCAAACACTTGATTCCCAAGTCCTCAGAAGCCTGGACTGGAAGCTAGAGAAAAGTCTAAGCTCAAAATGACTGCATTCTCTCAGCCTAAGATTCCTAAATCTTTAATTACAAACAATCTTCACACAGAAAGCTAAGTACAGTTCTTTCAAATATCCTGCCTCTCAAAGCTCATTGCCCTGGTCATGGAAATGACAGCGTGCAGGTCAGCCAATTTAAATGTCTCAAAATAAGAACTCATTTTAATTTTTGGAGAAAGACAGAAGAAACACTGGCTCCTTCATCCTTTCATCTGAAGGAAAACTGGGACCTAACTCTAGTGCTACTGACAATTTTTATAAGATGAATACACAGAAATATCCAAATAAGAATTGTATGATATAACCAATGCACTGGCATGTGTGCGCGCACACACTCTCACTCACTCTCAGCGAGTTCTATGCAACTTACATAAACGGGTCTTCTGGAAAGGGGCAGGGGGACCCAAACAAAAAAACCTCAAAATTTAATCTATGTTATGTATCTAAAATTTAATCTATGTTATGTATCTAATTGCATATGCATAATCCATATAAGTATGCATAAATCAGTCTCTCGCACATACTACTTATCCAGAATGTGCAAATCTCCCACACCTCTGAAAAGAGAAAACAAATTCCAAACCCATACCATCTTACCTGTTGCTTCTTACAAAAAGGAAGGTTTACAGTGGGAAATCCCAGTCTTTGGATTGAAACAGTCAAAATCAGCATCACATCAGTATCAATGGGATGGTGTTGCTTTGCCAATCTATGTACTTCTCTGTAACTCAAATTATACATGTATACATGTATACCCTTTACAGAATATTTCCCCTTCATCCTATTCAACACAAAATGTTGAGTTTCACTTACCCTTCAGTGTGTCCTCTTTTGTAGGGCCACACTAAATGGTAGTTAAATAAAAAAAAAAAAAAGCTGTGTTTGAAGTTCTAACTAAGCATTTAACATTTTCAGTGCTTATCTGAACTGAGTTACATATTACATTATTTTATTATTACATTTATTTGTTACATTATTTTATTATTACATTTATTATTACTATATTTACATTATTTTATATTACATTAATTTATTACATTATTTTACTTTCTCAATAATTATCAAGGAGAAAATACAGAGCAGTAAGTATTTATTTTTAGAGAAAGATCTTAACATCACATAAACTGAAAAATAAAGGTATCAAATTCACGTCTTGAGGTTTTACTACCGCTGGACATTATTCAAATAACAGGCTTAACAAGTACTTGTGGAGGAGTGACTGTAACATATAAAGGCTGCCCATGGTCATTTATCTTCTGCAAAACCAAATGTGCTTTGTTGGGGGACAACAACCATCTGAGACACCTATGCAGTGCTTTTGGATTAAGGCTAAAGAAACCCATTGTAAGACATTTACTGTAGACATACAAGCAGGACACAGGAATGGTAAACTGATTATTTTTTACCATCGTTCCACAAAATTTCAGTATTCATAACCTAACAGCTATCAGTCTTTAAGGATTCAAAACACACTGATTCCTTTAATATTTTATACTTCCTACCACAGTTCACCTGAGCAAACAAGACAAGAGTAACTAGCTGCTTGGAAACTGCAACTTTTCTTGTTGTTTTATCAGAAATTATATGTCTGCTTTAGTTCTTAAATAACACTACAATGACCTCTTTCCCTAGACATGTTGTTTCTTCATATTTCCTTTTAGTTCTGATTTACTTTAATTAATTGTTGCTTTTAGCACAAGCATTAGAATTAACAATACAACACATCAACATCCACCTGACATCAAGAAGAAGGGGTAAATACAGCCAGTCCATAACCAAATGCTTTTAAAATGAAAGAATTATGTTATGCATTTTATAGAACAAGCATGTCTTGCTGGCGCCACAACTCTTTGTGAAGAGGTGACAGTCATTTAGCTGTGCTATATGTTAGTAACTGCAATCTGTTACAAGTGATTAGTTTTTGGACAAAACCTATTCAAAGCAAATCTGTTCTATGTTTAAGCATACTCAGGACATATGTAGTTTAAACATCATCTAAATGATATAAGACACAGCCAAATGTGTTGTGCTCTTCCCCTACAAATATATCCAAGAAGTTTTATGGGCCTAACAGGGCAGACTGCTCTGATCTCTGTAAAGCAGCTATTTTCACTCAGATTTACAAAGTTAAAATGAACTGCACACTGAAATGCTTATGTTTTTCCACTGACAATAAAGGTTGTGCAGATGATTAGCTCAGATGCTGCACAGACAATGTGTTTATACTGTAGTTGCACAAAGCTAGACAAGTTGAATACCCCTCACAGAAGTACAACCTGTATGTTTTCCTTGGCCTTTCAAACTACGTTGAACTATTCTATTTTGAACTTTCTGCCAGAACACCTGTTTCTTTGTCCTTGTTCTCTTGAAGATACTAGCAGAAAAGGTCACTTGTAGTAATACATCCATGCCAGTTTTAAAATTTTAATCGTAATTAAACTGTAGAAAACCACTATCATGAACAGGCAAACACCTGTGTATTTAAAGAATGGCTTTATATTTACAGAAATTACTGGCAGTTAAGAATATTCAGAGTTAACCATTTTCATATATGGGGCAGCACAAGGCCTCATGCAACTCACTTAAAAATAAAGCTAAACAACGCGTATGCTTTCTAAGTATCACCTATAAATTGGTACATTTTCCACAGATAATTCTTCTTCATTTCTAAAGGCAAGAGGGAACAAGATTTCAAAACGTCACACAGAGAAAACATGTAGTAACACCGGGGAAAGAATACAGATCTCCCAGTTCCTAAATCTTATGTTCAGTCCATTAAGCCTCTTCATTTATTTTCAGGAACCACAGTTTAATACAAAGACAGTCTAAATTATGTGAATTTCACCCCCCAAAACTTAACTAAAATTAAATTTCAACATTTTTTCACCAAGGACTAAGAGTAAGAATGGAGGTTCAATACAGAAATGAGAGAAAAAAAGCTGAAACCATTAAAGTTATTTTGCGTCTGTCTGAAAAACAACAGATTTTTTCAGAAGTCAGATTTATAGTAACGGAAAATGAGGAATTGTGAACAGTAGAATAGAACTAATTTCTGAAACCAGCAAAATCTTTCGAACAGGATTTACTAAGGAAAAAAAAAGCATGCTACACAGAATATTTTCTCAAATAGGGATTAGAAATAGGAAGCTCTCATGTAAATTCTACTTTTCTATAGAGACAGATCAAACAGTAACTAGAAATCTGCCAGTTCCATGAGATGTCACCATTAAAGTGAGAAAAGGTATGTCTCAGGGAAAAAGTACTCCTCTGGTGATCTGACACTTGAAAATACTTGAATCTCTGATTCTAAAACAGTACACTGAAGACATTGAAACCAATAAGGGCAGTTTTAATGTTACCTCATTTTTTTGTTTTTCAATGTCCAGCAGTAAAGAATGAAGGATACAATGGTGATTATCAGTGGACAAAAATTGAGGAATGTGAAATATTGGTAATGTTTGAGACAAAGCCATAAATACATTCCTAATATTCAGGAAGAAGAAAAAAAAAAATCTCTGCTACAAACTAACCATATGCCTTATTTCCCCATGCGTTCTTTTCCCCCTTTCTAGAGTGTTTGCTATTCTCTCTCAATTTTTCTGATAAAAACATGAAAGAGATTTGTCATACAAAGAGTAGCTCCCGATTATAACACCTAAATCTTAGAGGCCACAAATACAATCTAGCAAAAAACACTTTTACAAGTATTTATGACCTTTTATCTTTTGTAAATTCTTCTGGTTCTGAAAGCTGGAGTGCAGTGACAGCTTATATGCAGGTTTTTATTGGCTGACTATTTGACTTTGAAAGCAAAACCCATATTTAGGTCAGATGCTAATTTATTATTTCCTTTATTTAAAATTTCATATAAAGAAGTCATCAAAACAGTCCAGGAGAGAAACCCAGTCAAAAGAAACCTATTTTCAAATCCAGACCTCTGATAAACAAGTTGCATATGGCAAAGCAGATGATACCTGCACACTGAAGTAACTCAGAACTACGTGCTCATCTTATCCATCAGATGCACTTTCTCCAGTTTCAGACTTGCATTAAACCTTGAAATCAGAATCTTCTTACTTTTAAAGCAGTACTGTCATCCCAAAGGATTCTACACAACTTTTTTAGCTAGTATCTAAGTACTGTTTGCTGCCAAACACTAGCAAAATAAGTGCTAACTAACGAAAGCCATGTCAGAATCAGCTCTATCTTCAGTAAAAAACATTTGCAGTCTCCACTGGAGCCCAACTGTCTCAGGAAAAGAGAACAGCTGAGTACAATCACTAGAAAAATGCAGACATCGCCACAGTACTTTCTAATAGCAAACACAAATATACTGCAGAAAGCAATTAGTGCTTTTCATTTGAGTTCCTCAACCCCTCACTGTTGCAAGAAGTCCCATGGACACCTGAGAGACTTAAATTTTACAAGTTTATTTCCAATGAAAAACTTCAACTGGGAAAAAAACCCCCACTATTATACACAGTGCAACTATGCACAGTTATGCACAGTTATGACCAAACAGAAATGAAACTACTTGTTGTCATTATTTTCCAGAACCACAGAAAACAACCTAAAGACAATATGTTCATTTATTAGGACCCAAATCCCGCCCTGTTTTGTCATAAGTTGTTCATACACCACCACACAAAGAACAAGTGTTATATGGACACTTGGAACACAAAGACAAGACATGGGGATGAAGTTTCTATTTGCAAAACAGGTTGGATTGCCACTTCTAACAAAGTCCTAATGGAACACAACAGATTCTTCCACAGTCAGTTCGTCTTGTTTTAGTCTCAGTAGTCCTTCCCTGTAGCATATAGCAATCCTTTACATGTATTACATAGACTACTTTCTTGGGGAGGAGGGGGCAGGGAATGACAACAAACAAAACCACCCAAGTGCAGGTTATCATTTATTCCTGCTTTATGAAACAAAGTATTAGAGTAGCTTTTTGTAACAGCAGAATTTGAAAAACCTAATACAAACACTAAAATATTTCCTTGGTTAGATTTGAAACGTTTTGTTTCAATCGCATGTGGCGGTGGAATCTCAGCACAGCTTCACTTTTGCGATGGTAAACTTTGCGCGCAGAGTTTGGGGATGGCTATGGCATGAAGACGGACAACCAAAACAGTCATCAATTTCCCATGCAATATAGCAGAAAAAAAGGTTTAACATTCTTTTTAATTTAATGCTGATCTAATAAACTTAAGATTAACAACCCCTAACATACTTTTTTCTTCTGAGGGTCCAGCAAATTATATGAATCTTAATTCTCTTAAACTAAAAAATAGTCCGGGAGTCTACTCCCCATGGCTGAAGAGATGAGCTGGAAATCTGTGCTGTATAGGCCCAAATGATAGTGACAGATGATACAGAGAGAAAAATTAAGAGTAAATTTAAAAAACTAAGCCACTTCTTTGGGGCTGTAAAGTATGACTTTGTTTTTAAAAATTTAATCAGGTCAACGATACTGGTAGAAGTATGTATTTCTTACAAATTTTAATTTACATACCTGTAGCTACTTCTGTCTGGGAGACCAGTAGGAATTGTTCTCTGATGATCATGGTTTCTATATGTCATTCATTAGCAACTTAAGCTTTTGAAGTTATGAACAATATTTCTGTACAGTCTTAAAGACCTAATAGTACTTTTTGATGCCAAAGGATTATTTAATATTTTATAAGGAACATAATACAAATTAAAATAAATAACACCTTTCATGTCTTAAATCATTAAAAGCTACAGGGATTCACATGATATTTTTCAAAGTAATAGAGCACAAGAGTGATGCTCATAGCTCCATTAGAAACATTTATATGCAAAACACTGCTTTTTCCAATCATGAATTTCTTTTGAGCTTCATTATTGCCCTGTAGTACTTTTGTCTGAAAAGAGACTCTAGGGAGATGACACTTTCCTTGGTTAGCATTGTTGTAGCTGACAGAATGCATAAAAGGCAAACCGCTTTTTCTCCAGCTTTCAGCCTGAGCCAATCAAATGCAGAAATTCTCGGCCTCTTCTAATCTTGAATTCTGGATTTTGAAGTTTACAGAATAATTGTAGCTTTCGAGCACAGAATCATTTTGTCACATAGCCCATTCTAGCTCGCGTAAACACCACTGGTGCCCTAAATACCATTAATAAAAAAAAAACTTGTTCTTTGCATTGTAGACATGTCAGCCTGATTAAAAATGATTGCATATTGTTAGCATTAATGCACATTTCATTATGAAGAAACGATCCCTGAAGGCACCTTACACTTACCTTCCTATCAAAAAATAATTTATACCTGGAAACATTTTTTTCTTCTCTCTTGAGCTGGTATTATAGGCCCCTGCCTGGATTTCTGGGCCCTGCTGCGTTAAACACTTGTACAAAAAGACAATCTCTGCACTGAAGAGCTTACAGAATCTTTCATTTTATTTTTAGATAACAACACAGAGTGACTGGAAAGTACAAGTAACAAGATGATTTTGAACATCATGATAAGCACTGTTTAATCACTGTAAAGGCTTTATAGATATCACAGCAAATCAGAGTTTCAGAAGGATGGACTTGAAAGGAAGGAAGGTGACCTCAAGGGATATTTAGAGGCAGCTTCTTCTAAACACAAGGGAAGGTAAAGTAAGAGAGGCTTGTTAGAAAGCTTGATAAATAAACAACCAGGACACTTTGACTTCTCATTTGTAGATCAGAATAAAAACCTAACAGCAAGTGAGGCAACAGATAAGGCAGAGCAGACCACAACCAAGCAGCTTTGTTTGGAAGCAGCTAGAAAGATCCTGTCACAAGTATACTTAAGAGGCGTGTTGGGAAACCATGCAGGGTGGCTAACTCAAGAACCAAGCAAATGACCTTAGCAGCAGAGTCCTGCATTGATGTTAACTGCACAAAATTGGATTCATGGTTCATAGAGGGGGGTTTTCTCAAAGTGAGGGAAAAGTCTGGGATTTGAAAAGCCTTTTTGGGGGTTCTGTTTCTGGTTTTGCTCCAGTTCAGTGCAAGATACGGTGGCAAGTTATTAACGGCAACAGCATTTAACATCACCCAAGAGTTCAATGCTTAAGAAAAAACAAGCATTTATTTCATTAACAGTGGCACTTCAAGCTACACTTATACTATCTCTTCACCGCTGGCTCCTCCGTTCTTATAAGAGCCCCATGAGTTGACAAGCCACCTAGAAAATAAAGGTCAAGAAAACCCAAGTACCACAAAAATGCTTCATCATATACTGGGACAGAAGAAGACCCAGAGTTGAACAGGAAGTGTAATCTGCAAATAATACAGACACCTCAGCTGGCATCGATTCAAGCTAATGCAGCCACATGGTGTGGCTCAGCCCACTGTGGACACAACGGGACACAAAGAAACTGAGTTTCATTAACACAGCACTGGGGGTAAGCTAACAACCTTTGCCTCTCCACAAACTCTAGTACCTTGCCAACAGTCTACCACATTCACTGCTAGCTCAGCAATTCTGTACTGCACTCCATTGCTCTATGTTATGCACCAACAACCAACCATGTTCAACACTAACTGCAGCCATCTGTTCCCCTTTTCCAGGCCCCGACTGGAAACATTTCTGACATCAGCACTGTCTCCATAGCACCTAGAACACTTAAGTGAATTTTTCTGGTTATAAAGCAAACCAGAGCAGAAAACTGGACAGATTTAAATGCAAGATGACATTTAATAACTTAATAAACTACTCCAAATGGCAAGGAGTAACTAAACTACGTGCAAGTCCATTTTTCATATGTTCACAGAAATTTTGACTCAGCCAATGTGAACCTGTGCATCCACCAGAAAGGACTGTTTTGCACTTCTTCCCTCCTGCTATATGCATTTTCACCATACCCTTCGCACTGACACTAGCACCTCAAGCAGCCCTGCATAGTCAACTGAACCAAGGAATTGATGCAGCTAAAAACTGTGTGTAGCAGCATTGATTTGCTTCATCTTAAAACTGAGCGTGGATCTGCATCCCCAAAGTACTATATTGTATCACAGCATGTCACACTGTAGCTGACAACTCTGAAATCTTTATGTGACTCTGTAGATAAATTGGTAAAAAGGGCAAAAAGAGTATCCAAATGAAACTCGCTATTACGTGCTATTCTGCCAGTCGACAGTCTTACTATTCATATTCCACTGGATCCCTTTCTCTGTCAGAAGTACCTCAAGTTTGATATACGTCCTCTGAAAAGAATGTGCAGCTTTTGCCTCTGCTTCTGCCATTTTTCTTACATTTCACTTTTTACTGTACCAAAAAGTTATTTCCTTGCTGCTCAGGTTTATTCCATTTTCTCTGGCCACCAGTCCTCTGTGGGTCTGTTTTTTCTTCTGAATGGAAATACTCATACTTTTGAAGCAGTATTAAATCATTTGATACTACACATGTAATTTATATGGACTCTGCCCCTATTGACAGTTATTATCCCTCTGCTTCCTCTGATCCTTTTAGTTCACTTGGCACATTCACAACAGTCTCAGTGAAGTGATCCTACAGCAGGCAGGAGTTTCTCTAAAAATGTATCCTGTAGGATCCCGTAACAGTCAAGTCTCACAAAATTCTACTCACACAAGAGAAAGATTTTGGAAAGGCACACAAAGTTAGTTTCCAATATCTTAAACCACAGAAGACAGTTACATTGATTTTATACCAATGCTAGTAAATATTTGTGTTTTCTAGAGCACAAATAAAACATTTGACACTAAATATTTGATTTTCAAAACTGAAAGCACATTAAACACTAAAGCAGAAAACAGGCTTCCATGTCAGATTTTTTTAACGGTAGCTTAGACATTATTCTCACAAATTAAATAAACATTATGATACCAAACTGCTTGCCCTTGTTTTAGTACAAGTGCTATGCAGTACATAGGACTACAAAAATTGTAGCTATCTGCATGTGAGACAAATTCCAGTCTGTAGCCTGGATGAACACTTGATGGCACAGTAATGTTTAGCACTAACACTTCTTGGGGACTCTTTCAAAGAAGCCACTTATGAAAAGTGGCCTTTTGATAGATATCAGTGTAGTAGATATATTTTTTTTTCCTTTTGCCTCATTTAAAATTCTTGCCACACTGCTCTGGGTGTGTACCCTTCATTACTAGGCCACTTCTTACCTTCATGCCTGTAATTGGAGAGTAATAATGCCATATTTGGCTCACAATGTCAGTGAGGTGCAAGCTGAATCAGATTCACTATATTAGCCTCACCAAATTAAATCTTCATTTGCAGAAGGATATTCAAGGGATATAGATGTAAAACAGAGCTAAGTTATCCCCCCCCAAAAGCATGACAAAGGAAGCTGAGTCTCATCATAAGCTTGTGACTGCTGTAAGATGTCTCTAGCCTTCTGTGATAGATTTTTTTTACAAATTTTGAGGATCTTCAGTCTTTGTGATGACAGAGGAAAGATTTCTAAAACACACCCCTTCTCAACCTTATGTATTTACTACTGTGAGAACTGTGTACATACCATAAAAGAAAGAGAAAGTGCAGTGACCCAGTGATGTGTCTGGGAAAATAGTTTTCACTGATCTACAGAGTATGTACAGGCTATGTGTTGCAATTCTAGTGTTCAAGTTCTACATTAAAAAAAAAAAAAAAAAAAGAAAAACACGAGATGAAACATTAGCAACTGCTACATGAAATTGATATCAATAATTTTAGAATCTATGTCACCCTGACTTCATAGCACATATTACATGTGTTTATTAGAGTGCACGTATGCAACACTAGAAGGATAACTGAAACTCCAGAACTTTGTGTCCACACTAACAGTGAACACAAGAATACTTCTCAAAGCCCAATCAAAATCTTTATATTAAACGTGCTTGCACTTGACACCAACAAAACAGAATAACGTCACATCATCACAGCTAAGTTGCAAGTAAAATACAGTCTCCACTCAACGACATAGGCTCTGAAGCAAAATGGAAGGACCTGTATCTGGAGCTCACAGAGTGATGACAGTGGTTATGGACAGTTCTCTTCATGCAAGTTTTTTCAATCTGTACAATCACCATACTATTCTAACTTACTACGTTTTTTAAATTTGCTCCAGCTAACACTGGCAGGCTAGAAACAGCATGATGTCTTAAGTCTCCAGTTCAATTTTATGGAAGGTCTGTAAAGCAATTAACAACAATTCATCTCTTTTCCTTTATCACCTTTATTTGAATGTTTCTGAATCTTACTGCTCTGAGAGGTATTGACCTAAATTTAGCCATTTTGAGTTTATTTTCATTTGTTTATCTGAGGTTCACTCAGCTATTCCCTAAGTGCATACAGACAGGTATCCCATGCTTCCTACATAAGAATTACATTATTATAGTCTGCTTAATCTGGATTAAAGTCCATATTTAAACTGTGCAAGCACAGCACAAAAGAAGTACAATGCGTGCAAAAATACATCTCTCTCTTGATTTGTTTTGTCTTTTCTTTTTCCCTCAAAAGTCCACAGAAAGTTACTGGTTTGTTTCTTCAGTTGCAACAATTAATAATTCACTTTCCCAGGGTTTATGCTGGCATCAAGTGATGGAGATGGTGTATAAAAGAAGTTTTGTCCAAAGGCATATCAAATTATTATGAAACAGCCATGTTAATATCTCCTGCATTTAAAACAGATTATTTACTTTTTCCATAACAAATCATTTTCTATCAAATAAAGCTGATCAATATTTGCTTTCCTGCTTCTATGGAAGCAGGACTAGAAGATTTTTCAAGGAATCTCCCACTACATTCCCACTTGGCAAAATGGGCACATCATGCACAGCTTCTATTCACTAATAATTCACATTGCAAAGTTTGTGGGACTGCAAACTAAATAAGAAAAAAAATATACCTAAGCTTAAGGAAACTATCTTTCTGTGGCTTGATTTGGCACAGAAATTACTTCCAAATCAATTTACAAAAACTTTGCAAATTCATAATTATCATTTGTGTCCTGATAATAGAAGTAAAATATTAAATCTTTATACAGAATTCACATAGCTACAGTAAGTACTTCTAATAAATGCAAACTAATCTCCAACCATGTAAAATTTATTTAACTATTCAATATCTAATCAGACATAGTGATTTTTAAGGGACCAAAGACAAGGCCAAAACATTGCACAAATGGATAACTAAATTAATTTCAAATTAAAGGAATTATTCAAAAACAGAACTAAAAATCTTCTACAGTGCCTGAATCTGCAATAGTAAGTCATGTAACTAGCCAGAAAGACCACATGAACCAATATTACTACCCTGTAATAGCTCTGCCAGTAAAAAAGATGGCCAATTGAAATAAGTTTTTTCCAACACAAAACATTCATTTTGTTTGTACTGCAACTATTTTAATACAATAAACTCAACACTGCTAAATCAAACTCAGTAGGAATCGCACCATTGATTACAGTGAAAGGGAATCCAAATGTTTATCCCAGCCTCTAGGCCAGAAGGCAGCACAACTCTAGTAGCAATGGTGGTATCTCAGAACTCACAATATTATTAATGGTTACTTAATTAATTACTAATGGTACTTAATTAAAGCATTTCACTCTTGTACTTGCCCAAACACATGACATTTTGCACTCTTATAACTAGCAGCCTCTCTTTCACAAAAGCTTATACTTTGAATAAACACACAGCCAGAATGGACGTAGCAAAACAACAGTTACCTTCACTGTTAAGTTTGATCTCAACCTACAAAACTGTTTGCCTGCACATACCAGAGAGCTCAACCCTGTCTTACTCTGCGCTGGGTAGCAGCTCTGGGGTACTGAACTGAGTGGGGGCTGCTGTATAGCTTTTTTTTTTTTTTTCAGTACATGGTATTGCTGCCCTCACTGCATTCTAAGAATGTCATGCTTAGCTATAGGGACCAGATTTTCAACAGATCAGTTCAGTTAGGCACAAAATCAAAATGGTCAAATCTTCACAAGAGCTCAGAACAGTCAGTGCTAACCTCCTTTGAAAATCTGTCCCCAATTATAGATGCCAAGTACTTGAAAACCTGGCTCCAAGCTCTTAAAAATCTGTTTTCATATGCTCGAAACCAGCACTGCAGCCACTGAAGGTTTTGGGAATCCTGACACTATGTATTTCTACCAGGGGAGGAGCAAGGCAAGAGGCAACCTAGAACAGAGTCAATAAACCTACTGAATGAATCTACTTTAAATGACAAAGCTCACTACTACTACTACACTTACTGGCACTGTCCACGGGCCAGTTTTGGGTTTAGCCCCTCTTTTATTTATATATTAGTGAGCCAGAACTGAGCACCTCTTTCTTTTGCCAGTTCCTCACTGATGTCAGCCTAGGGTGTTGCTAGTGACAGTAGATGAGAGCCAGAACAATGAGCTAGCCTGAAAGAAAATGCAGCAATCCCTCACACCCTGTAACCAAATCAGGTTGAATCTATGTAAATGAACTGAGTTTACACAACATGGGCAAAAAAGACAACAATAGAATATTCATCCAATGGATGAATATATACAATTGTGAAAGAGAACATAGCCATTTGTTATTTCAGTGGACTAGGATGGTATCACTTAGCTTTAACACATGCTCCAGGAATCACTTCCTAATTTTTGCTGTGCAAAAATGAGACTAAATTATACATTTTGAAGCCTTCACAACTTTGAACTTTAATACAACATATGGAATACCAAGGCGAAAATTCTGCCTTCAGCACAATTCTTTGTCCCAAAGGCATGAATAAAAGTTGTTTTGTTACTGGAGTTTCTTTGAGGATATTTGAATTTAGCAGTACAGTAGTTGCTTACACTTTTACGTTCAAATGTAAAAGTGATATGACAGCCTTGGCCAATTCAAACAGTTATTACACTAAAAAGTCAGTTTCCATTAGTGCCCTGAACTGCCATATAGAAAAAGTAGAATCATCAGACTTTTTTGCATGCTGTGATCAGAACTATAAGGAAAAGTCTCCAAGCATCTGTTAAGGAACTCTTGCCTTTAAAAGATGTGCATGACATCTAATGTAGAAGCGTTTGGCTTTTTACTGCTACCACCTGCCCCGATAATTTAAACATGTTATTTTTCTTAACACAAACTCTCTTTACCCCAGTTACAAATGTAGACTTCTTGAAGAGGCAATGTTAATTCTAGCTTATCTAAACATAGATGATTCTTATGAGACAACAAAAACATCAGGGACTTAATGTAAAAATCTTCTAATACCCTAGCGTATAATTACATTATTCATTAGAAAGTAACTTCAAGTGGGTGTAATTTAATGTTTCCTTCCTGCCCCTTGAGCAAACACAACACAGAATAGTTAATCAATTTGATCCTAAGCTCCTAAAATCGACTGCCTCAATAAAATCTGATAGAGCCTGACAGAAGAGCTCTACCCCAGCCTACCCTCAAGGATCAAGAGTGCTTACCCAACTTCCAGGTTTGCCCACTTAAGGGGGGGAAGGATGGCAGATAAGACTGTCCTTCCTTCATTTTTCAGTAAATTCAGCAGAAAGAAATTACCCTGTAAGACTTACTTATAATCTGTTGTTCCTTTTGACTAACTCTATGATTTGTGAGATGGGCTGGTCGTTCACGAGGTGCGCTGCAAATGGGCACATCTGCCCTGATTCTCACCTCAGACCCTCCCTTTCAACAAAAATAGTAACTGGGTTGCTTTGATCTCAGCTTGGTACAGTCTGGGTAAGGATGGGAACATCAACAAAAAACCAAAGCCTTAGTGTTTTACACAATCTCCCTATTAAAACATTGCTTATTTAATAACAAATTATTTAATAAAATATTTAGTTTTTTAATAAAGCTACTGCCATTGAAACACCTTTGCTCCATGCTGCCTAGCAGCAGAAACAGAACCAAGAGAGCTTTACAAACAGAACTCCACACTGTGAAGAGCAGGGTGACCCAGGAAACGCGGCCACAGCAGGCCACGCCTTCCCGCTCACTGACCCTCCTCACGCCTCCCGGTCCTCCCCAGCCTCTCCCTCAGCTGCTACTATTCCTGCGCTCATCCCAGGCTTTTTTCTCCCCTCTTTTCTTTTTTTTTTCCTTCTACTGCAGGGCTAGCGTGACAAGACCAAGAAAGAGATGAACGAAGGGAGCCCGTTTTGGTTACTGCGTACGGGCTTACCTCGCCCGAGGAGATGGCACGTTGAGAAACCGAACCACTCCTCGCCCGCTCTGAGGAAGCTGTAATGGCGCCTTCACCCTCCAACAGGCGCGGCAGCAGAGATCCCGCTTTCCCGCCACACTCGCTCTGATTGGCTGCTCGGCAGCAGAGGCGGAGACACGGCGGGAAAGCACCAACCAGAGGCGAGGGCAGAGCTGCCTACTGGCTGTGAGGCTGAGGCGAGTTCGAGGTGGTGGCGCTTGGCGCCGTGAGGTGGTTTGGTGAAAGGCAGACTCCCCTGTTCCTGGGAGCCAGGTGCCTCGCTTTGGTGAAGAGTGAAACATAAGGTGGTATTCTCCAGATGAAGTATAATCTGTATGTTATTCTTCTCAATGTTATATTTGTTTGGAGGTATCTAGTGTTAGCTTCAGAAGTAAAGTGTCAGTGCCCTCTTGAGGAATAGTCTTGCTTTACCTTATCTATCTTTCCAATACTGTGCAACAAACTTTTAACACCACAGTCAGTTTTTAAACCAGGAAGAAGGTGCCTTAACTGATGTCTTAACTGATTATGATGAATAAGTCCTGCCATCTTTATTGATGCCAAACTGCCTGGCTGGCTTGCTGACTGTTAGCCCACTTCTACCAGTTACTAAACTGGGAATTGACTAAGGTACAGAATTAGAGGATTGAGTGTAATCCTGGCAGGAGCTGACTGCATTAAGTGAGCGCTGCATGGGAGAGATAGTAATCCTGTCTGGGATGTAGAAGAGCTGCTCATGTTACCTGTTTGGCCTTCTGGCATTTTTTTAATTAGTCCATCCTGGCTGCTTCTTGTAGCAGAAATGGCTTTTCTGCCCTCACACTGTTGCTTCACATTGCTGCTGCCTTCTAGCAGAACTGGAATGCAACAAAAAGCTAGGAAAGGGAAACTTGAGATGGCCTGAAGAAGAAGGAAAATACTATAAAAGTGTGCTTTAATTTCTAGCTGTAGATAATTAGATAGTGGGGCCTGGGGCGGGGGGGATGGGGGGGATTGAGCTCTATCAGCTCTTTGTGAGCCTGTTTCCACTTAATGGAAGAGGCTTCCAATTGATATAAAGTTCTCTATAGTTTTCAGAGAGAATGGTTTCATCTAAGACTTGTACTACCTGCCTCTTTAAAGTAGCTTGATTAGTAGTAGATTTAGGTAGTCTTGCTGATGATGACTTTTAAAACTTTTTTTTTTCTGAACTGTAAGCCTATTAATTAGTTTTTGTTAGTTGCACTGACTTATTTTTGTCATTCCAATGATGATTCTTATACTTATTATTACATTAGTGGTTTATTTAAATCTGTTTTATGTACCCAAAAGTCTGGGATGGGTACTTCATAATTATGTTGGCTTTTTGCATTAATGTGTGATCTATAATGTTTTGGAGTCATTCCATACTGTTTATTTAATTAGGTTGCCTGGCCTGTGTATTAAAAATCTTTCTGCATCTTGGAAAGTAATCTAATTTTCCAAATACCAGAAAGATAATCTTATTCTGTTGGAAATTTGACAGGATTTTTAATATTCTACTTGTCCATGCCACAGCCATTTTTCTTCTGCAGTAGTGGTAAAAGTCACAGCAGAGCTTAAAGTATTTTGGAAGAGCTGTCTTCAACAAAGAGCTTTTTTTCTTGAATTGTGCAGCTTTAACACTCTTAATATACTATACAGTACATGTTTCATGAAAACAGCATGTACTGAAGTGTATATCTCTGTAGCAATGCAACCCTAAATACATAAACACCATCACAGAACTCAAAAGAAGGATGCAGTTTTCCTCTCGTTCTCAGTTACTGGCAGCAGTAATGGGATGGAAAAATAGTAAGAAAAATTAGATTGGCTAATCAGTAGTCAATATAGAAACTATTTTTTTATTCAGGTGCCCATTTGGGGTATTATTATGCATCTCCTTTTTTGTCAGAACTATTGCTTCTTGTGATGGTATGAAGTGCTAATAAAATTTGAGATCAATTTTCATGAGACCTCAGGACACCTCCCTGTGCATGCAAAGCTGTTAAATTCTCAAACATGTTCTTCCTCCAACCCCCATCCACTGTACAGTTAAGTCACTTTATTTCCAAGAACATGATATGGCCTAATTTTCCAGGGTTTTTTTGTAAGTGTGAAGAGAAGCGGATTGTACTAAAGGTATTTGAAACCATGTGGAAACCTGTTTGCAAATATTAAGTGGGTCTCAAGATACAGGTATTGCAGTTGACTGTTAGGAATGTCTGGAATCTTACTGATAGTAAATCTGTAGCTGTAAAAAATGCAAGCTTTGTGGAAACTGTTTTCTTCTTAGTAGACAGATTTTAAATCGGGGCGGGTGGGGGGGTCATGTCATGTCACAATTCTTAGCTTCTGACACTGTTTTTCATATTGAATACCAAGAGCTAGCTTTTTGCAAATGAATTCTAGGTGATAGATTTATCTTGTCAGTGCTTATTTCTATTGAGCATTTTCTGTACTTGCTGATTTTTCAGGTAATGCTTGACCTTATAATCATTCCCTTGTCTCCTTGCTTCTGCACTGATGCTGAACTGTCAGGCTTGGGGCCTTATACATTGCCTGCAGTTCAGCACATCATCCACGTTTTTATAGAAACTGTTGAAATTGCATGATTCCTCTCACTTATGTGCTTGGCAGCAATTCCTTCATGGGTATAGCTGTTGTTTTTCCTCTCTACTGAATGTTCTCGCTCTTGCAGTGTCAGTTCCTTCACCAGCCATCTGTCTTGCTGGCTCACTCACTATCTTAGCAGCTCTCCTTCTCAGACTAGATGCAAGTGCTAGTGAGTACCCCATCAGCTGTTAATTTTTTATTCAGAAGCTTTTAAAACAATTGCTGCTGCACACAAATACCCTATACTTCAATCCTCTCTATTCAGTCTTTGGCACTTACGGTTGCTTTCTTCAGTGTCCTCCTTTTTTCAGGTTCTTTCACAACTTGTTTGTCTATCACTTCATTTCTTTTCCTGAAATTTTTAGAGTAATCTTCTTCAATTTGACAACCTAGCTTCCCCCTGAATTCTGTCTGGAAAGTGCATGTCTGAATGCAAGGAAAGTCTAATCCAGTTCCATTTGCTGTTTCTCAGTAACTCTATTGTTAAAATCTCTGAAAGAGGCATCTAAATACTTTCAGATATTGCATAAGTCAGGTAACAGCTCCCGAGAAATGTAAAATTGATAGTTTTTGTGAAGAAGTTAGAGAACAACTTCTTTGTAGCAGTATCAGTGTTACAGATAGGATAGATTGTCTTGTAGCTCAGGGGACTGGCATATTGCTAAACAATCTAGCAATCTTTTTGATGAAAAGTTCTATTTGCTTGTAAGCCAGTCAGGCCTGGATGCAAAATTGCTTTATGAAGCCCTGAGTGTATAGTATCCCTTATTATAGTAGCAGTTAGTTTTATTTTCGTACACTATACTGGCTTTATAATCTGCCAATAGCTAAGGTTCATTTCGATAGTGTCTAGAGCATTATAAACCACTACTTGGTGTTAGTGCAATTTTCAGGGGTAGAAATTAATCACACAGATAATAATTTCAATAAAGATAGAGACATACCAGATTTTTTTATATGTATGTTGATAAGCCTTTCTCAGACCCTGTGCTCCTTTCCTGGACAAATTCAAATATTGTTTATTGCTAGTGCCAATTAGTCAGCCAAGCATCTGTAGCTGGCAGCTGTCCTCATGAAGAAGGCCCCAGGAGATTAAAACTCCTGGGACACTGATTTGCATGTTAGATGTTACTGTTTGTCATCTTCTAAGGGTCTTTCATATGTGTTGTTTCTTAATGATAAAGAAAACCGAGTGTGTTTACAGAAGTAACTAATAATTAGTAAGCTAGATTTTATTTCCCCACTGTACTTATGACCTCCAGGATAAATTTAGACCTGTCATTTAATACCTCTAGTGAGGGACTGTCTATGTGAGTAAGGTCTGTTTCCAAACTAAACCATTGCCGCTGCAACAGGTCTTCTCCCATTGTGATGCTCTTACGCTGGTAAAGGTGTGTTCATAATAGATTGGTCTGTTACAGGCTAGGAAGTTAAAGCTGTATTACTGTATTGGTAATAGAATTTATACTACTGTAATAATTCCAGTGGTACAGAAAAGCTGGTAGTCTTACTAAAAGTTACACAGTGTCTTTCTGGCATTGCCCAGGCCTTTTTTGTGCAGCCTTTGTGCACAGGAGGTAAAAACAGTCGAGTAAGACAGCAGCATGGAAGAGAGTGAGAGTGTAAATTAATTTATTTTCTGTCTTTTTCTCAGGCAAGTCAACTTCGTGCCCCCAGGATGTGACTTCCAGTAGGAAGGTGGCCATAGTGCTAGTATTTGAAGCTGCAGAAGTTGTCTGCAAAACCCTATTAAGTGAGGTTCTCAAGTGTGGTCATGATAAGCCTTACAATTAAGTGTGACCATGAGAGGCAGATCAATTTGAGAATGTCCAGAACTGTGACCTGGTAACTAATAAACTTTTCCTCTCATTAAGTGAAGCTGTAGATATCTTATGCTAAAAAGAGCAAGCAGTCAAACCCAAGAAAGCTGCAGACAGAAGCTGGTGAGCTACAACTTATCTTCCCTCCTTGTTTCTAGGATGTACTCTGTAGCCTGGGTTCAAACTAAGCATTATCCCATTAATATAAAGGAATGTCATCATTGTTAGGTGAACACACTGCCTATGTTAATTTACTGTGCTGGAAATAACAAGTAAACTCACTACAGAAGAATAAAACTATTCACCAGAATGTGATTGGAAGGGTATTTTAAGAGCAGACAAAATCCACTTACATGGGAGGCTAGAAGGAGCTAGCTGCTACTTAGCATCCTATTAACTAAAAGGAATCTCTCAATTAATTCCCTCTGAAAAAAAAATCATTAGGCCTCACAAGATTTCAAAATTTCATGCTTTAAACAATTCAGTTACCAAAGAGAATTCCTGCTAACAAACCAGTCAAAATTTGAACCAATATAGTTAAGGAAGTGTGTAGTGAATAAAAACTTAACTTTTGCATTAGGTTAATAAAATGTTTCCATCATGGAAAATATAGAGGCTTTAGCTTCATCATAGTTTTTTACATTGTATTCTAATTAAACAGATTTACATTTTATTAAAACTATCAGAATAAGTCACACTTCCAGTTGCCAAGACATGCTCATCTGCAACATCCTAAAGTAACAGAAACATCACTGAGTAGAGCTTACTAATTTTTTTCATACTTTCTGAAACAAGGCAGGCTGTTCCATTTATTTGTAATGGGTTCAATAAGAACTTAGAGTAAGTAACTTTCCATATTCTGTAAAAATGAGCAATGTGATATGATATAACTTGTGTTATGGCACAGACATAAAGACTGCATATAGGTAAGTTCTGAATGGAGAAATCTGGAGCTGGGCCCTGCAGCATTGTCGGAAGTAGCTCTTCAGAGGCAGATTATGAAATTAGAGCTGTAATCTCTGCTTGACATAGAGTTAATATGCAGCCTTTCCAGGGCTGAAGCTGTTTACTGGTTCTTCCATCTGTCAGGATTTTCCTAGCTTCTATGGGAAAGAAATACATATATTAGAAACTGAGATTGCAGAGAGGAAAGCTTTCTTTGTGGATATGTTATGCTTTCTAAGAATTGTAGGTAGCTGCTGGCAGAACACCAGGTGAAGGGGTGAATGGGTGTAATGGAAGTAGTTGTTTACAGTAACTAAACAAATTAAAAATCCTTTTTCCCCTGTTTAGTGTGACGCTTGAAACTTGTTTGTGTGTGAGAAAATAGTGGGAAAAATAATAGTCAAAAGCATTAAGACCTGAGGAGAACGATTGACCTGAATGGAAGCCTACATGGGGTTTTTTTTGATTGTTTGTTTCTTTTAGGACTGGGTTTAGCTTTTTCTTTCTGAGAAAGTTTAGTGTGAAAAATCTGCAAGGTTAATGTATAAGCTGAACTCAAAGTCCCTTACCATTGTGAAATAATGAAATCAAGCATCATATCAGTTGGCAGAGATGAACTCTTCATATTTCTTGTAAGTTACTTGTGCAGCCTGTCTTGGGAAGTCAAAACAGTGAACATTTGAAAGAATACTTATTTCATGCTGACCTAGTGATCTGGTAAGGTAGTGTTCTGCACCTATAGATTGGCTATTGTTTTCCATAACCTTTTCCTGCAGGACCAAAATGCAGACTAATGTAATTAGGTGTGTGCCTCAGCAGCCTGTGTGCTGTGTGTCAGAGAAACTTTCAGTAAAGGTTTCTATGTTCAATAAAGATTTCGCTGTGCCTGTACCTTTTCACCTTATGTACCTTGGATACATTACTGTTTTGCTTTGGAAGACATAAACAGGAGAATATTGGGCTAAAGCTGGAGGTTCTGAGAAGTGAGCAGAAGGCTGGCTTTTAAAAAGTTGCAATGATCTATTTCTGTCACTCATGTTATTTGAAAATTAATAGTTTAACAAGGAAGCTGAAATGACAAATTCAAGGCCTTCTCTCAGTGAATAAAAACCATTTTATACCCAAGATATGGCCATCCATTTACAGCAGTATACAACTGGAATCAGGTCTGCCAGTCTGTGGTAGCCAGCTTCTCATGCTTCATTTCCATTGTACATTGTTCTTTCAAAGGAATGCGTATCATATAGCCGATATCCTGGCAGCAACTAGAGTAATCTACATAATTGCATCTTATCAGGACAGGCTTTTTTCAGTAATTTTTCCACCTTTGGTGTGGGAGTAAGAAAAGTTTCTCCAGGACTAGAAACAATGAAGTGCTGTTTTTAGACTATACAGTCATCTTTGCTTTTGCATTGTCTTGCCATGTTTGAAGGATGCATGCAGCTTAAAGTTAAAGCTCTATGGAGCTTTAAGTTTCGTCATGAAAAAGTGATGGTATGTGCATCCTCTATGACTAGCAAGAATCCTCATCTCCAGTGTGTGTCAGCAAAATATGCATCCTTATGCTCAGGAATTAATTATGGGCGCTAATTGTCAGGGTCTCTTGCTCCCTCTCTTTCTCTCTCAAAGAGGCACTAAGAGAATCCAACATGGATTTTATCCTTCTTTCCTCTCACTCATGGGGACAAGAGAACACAAACTTCTATCCTCTGAATAGATTTACTGACATATCCCAGCCCACACAGAAATAATAAAATTAACAAGATTCTTATCTTTCTTCATTGGTCTCTGCCAGTTCTTCAGCTTGGATAAGAGACTCCTGTCGATGTTGTGTTTTCTAGACTCTACCTGTCTTTCCTTCTGCTGGTAAGGGTCATCAGTGAAGTTCAGCTTTGAGCTGGATGAAGCACTTCTGTAGAAAAAGCTATGAAACCGTGATCCCTCATCTGTGTGGCAGTACTGATCTCACAGAAGTAACTGTGCTGAGGAGTCAGGAACTGATTTGGTTTTTTTCCCCCAGTCTATGATATTTGAAGTGTTTCAGGCACACTTGCTATTTTAATGTATCTTCACTTCATTTCTCACTGAGACACAATTTCTCATTGTTTTCAATATCAGTGACAAATAATTCTGCTTAGCAATATGGGAAGGGTGGAGTAGCCTATATAGGAAGCTACAGCCCCTCAACTGGTAGCTGCTAATTTTTTTGAAATAATGTTATCTCTTCCTAGGCAGGGTTAAACTCTGCCTTTTCTCCATCCAGTAACTGCTTAGTAAAGAAAGAAAACAAAGTTGCACAACTTCCTGAGATGAGTGATGATGAATCTTTCTGCTAGCCTCTTTGCAGTTACCCTAAAGGAGTCTATGGATTTTTACCCCTTTTTCCAACATGGCTTTTGTCAATGTTTGAGTAAGTGAAGAGGGAGTAAAGTGGCTATTTAACTCCTCTTTTGGCAGAGAGGAGATTAAAGCAGGACATCCTGCTTAAAAATTAGTAGCTTCTACTGTACTTGAAGCACAGTATAGGTGGGAAAGAACAAAAAAAAACCCCAAACCCGTGTTGAAGCAAAACTGTTAATCAAATGTTAACTTGTTTAGAAATAGTCAAGAGGGACAGATGGAATCCTATGATTCTCTCTCTTTTCCTTGAGTCGGTTTTTGAAATGTATTAAAAACTCGTGTACTTTTGAGTGGCAGATATGGCTTGTCACTTTAGAGGTTATTTTTGCTATTGTTAATACTGAAATAGATTGTGCTTGAGTTACAGTAGTTGACAGAAGTCTTAAGTACCACAGAGAAAATACTTGTCTTGCATTTATTATCTCAGCTTTCAGATTTAAGGAGCTGTATGTCGTTAAAGTTTGAAATTATGTAACAGTAATAGAATCCTATTCAAGTTGATGCCTTTTAGCAAGCAAGGGAGTGGGGGGTGGTGTGATTGTACAGTAAGCACATGTTAAACTTTTTCCTTAAGTGTCTTCTTTAAGACAGCATTCAGCTACCCAGAACAGTGCCTAGGACACAGTCTCTGCAGTTTGCTCTGAACTCATAGTGCATCTGGTGGCATTTTTCCCATGAGATGGTGATAAAAGTCTAAGCCTTGATGTACTTCATAGTTAAATCAGAACTTCTCAGCTTATGTTGTCTAACTGTAACCCATTCTCTGGTAACATATTTCTGGAGTAAACATCCTCTTGGTTATCTGAAGAATATGCATTTTGAATGTCTCAAAACTGAACAGTTAAATCTTGTTCTAATTCTGTAGTTGAGCTGTGTCATAGGTCACATGCTAGTTTCCAAAGTGCAAGTTTCAACAGATGCTGTGGGAATGTTAACAAAGGGCACCTTGAATAATTGTTTCCCATATTTTTAGGATGCCAATTTAATGTTTATCCACTCTGTATTTGCAATGCTGAAATTTTAATGCACTTCCAAAGCAATGATGCCACACCATGTCACCAGAGCTTCTCTCTACCTGCACATGTAAGCAAGAATAGTCCTTATCTGCAGGCATAAAGCTTAAGTGGACAGGCAGAGGCTAAACTTATGAGTGGAATATTGGTTGTGCATAGATGACTTCTTTTATAATGTCTGAGACATCTTGGGTCCAAATCTAAAGATGACTGTATAACCATGTTAAACTGAAGCTAATGGAAATTCTGGCTGTTTCAGAAATTTTAAAGAATTTAGTTATGTGTGTTTCATATGGAATACCCAAGATGGCTGTATTTGCAAGTTTTGTCACATTGCATTTTTTGAGGACAAGTAACGAGGTTTAAAAAAAAAAAACAACCTGTAACTTTTTGATAGCAGCTTCAGACAAGTCTCAGAAAAAGCGAAAAAGAAACCTGAAGAATGACAGAATAAGCTATTTTGTGCAGTTCTCACAAACAGGTGGTAGTCCAGGTGCATCATCTATGCTATCTGTAGAATAGCAGGTGAGTGAAGAATACAAACTACAAAGTAGCATTTAACCTGAAGCCTAGTAGGCCAGCAGCCAGAGGGAATAATCATCACACAGACAGAACAGCAGGCATGCTGCCCAGGCATCCACTCCCATTGAGGAGACTGGGGTCAGCTCACACAGAGTGCTTTCTTTCTGTTCTTTAAATATACTTGTTAAACCTCAGGCTTGTAGCACAAGATTCAAGACAGAGATTTCTCAGTCTCCCTTGCCTTCACTGAGATTTTTCTATAATCATGAAGTTGCTTGCTCCTGCTTTGATTTAAGAGGATATTTGCTGGTCACTTCATTAAGGTATGGCAGCATTCTGCCTGCTTTTAGAGTAAAAGCTGAGTGACCCTGACAGTGTAGCCATCAAATGGCAATATTTGCATGACTAAGTCAGGAATCACCAAAAGCTGGTGACTTCCCATTGGATAAATACAACCTTATGTGCAGGGCTTGCCCTCAATCCCATCTTCTTTCTCTTCTTTCCCCCATCCCAAACACTAGAAACAAAGTTGAGCAGAACTTAGCCAAGAAGGAAAATCTTGTATTCATTGCAACTCTGCATACATGTCCCCAAACTACACATTTCTCAGAAGCTAGTTGTTCAAGACAAAATAAAATGGAAATGAATATTTCTGCACAAATCTTTGTCAGCATTGTATTGGCAGCTCAAATTACGGACTGTTCCTTTTTACAACAATGGCACAATTTAACCATAGTCTAACATTTTCCCAGAATTTACAGTGAGTTTGACCTGCGATACATGGAAGTGCATGATTATAGCAATCATGCTTGCAAAGCAGCTACAATTTTCTTCTGTTTACTCCTGAGTATTGCGAACTTACTACAAATGCTTAAAATCGGTAGTTAAATATTCGCAAGTTAGGAGCTATACCTTCAAAAATTACTGAGAATATTACTTGCTACTTGAAGCAAGTCACTGGGATTACTCCTTTTAAGTTAACAGGCCCTCTCTTGTAAGAGGAAGCAGTTCAGTAACTGCTTATTGCATTGTGCATTTAAATATCTTCTTGGAAGGGTAGACTTAGTATCATACTAACAATTTAAAGATGTTTATGGGGATAAGTAAAATCTAGTTATATTTAATGCCAAGCATTGCTAGAATTCAAACAGAAAATGGGCACTATACAATACATAAAATTATTTTTTCTCTTTTTAGAGTTGTAGAAAATCCAGAGGCCATCTCAGCCACAATCCAGGGAACAGAACAGCATATTAAAAGATTTTTTTGGTAATACAGGGTACTTTGGTTCTCCTTCATAAAGGTATGTGTCTTGTCACTCTCCCTCATACAGATAGCAGTAAAAAAAAACTAGTCTCTGCTTTTCAATAGCACATGTTGATTTTTAACTATAGCATTTTTGTACAGGTTGTTCTTATAAGGATTTTTTTAATCTTAAAAAACAAAACAAAACAAACCCTTACTGCGTTGCTGTATAGTATGATCATCACAGTGGCTCTAATGTTAGAAATATTTCCGGGTCAGATTTTTGTGTAAGTCTTTTTGAAAAATAGACTTTTACTTAAGTGTAATGAAAACATTTCCATGACTTCAGCAGTCTACTATAGAAGTTAAAATAAACATTTCCATGAAGAGATTGCAACTTGAGACTTACTGTACTGTGCTGAATGCATGATAACTGGACAGGGAAAGTTGCATTGGATCCTACATCAGCATAATATCGATTGCTTATTGCCCAAGCTGACATGTAAGTAATTAGCATAAACGTTCTATTTGCAATAGCCTTTAGCGTAAACAATGTCAGGGTAACAGAAGCATCCTTTTTAAAATATTTTGGGAAGACCAGATCATTGGCTCTGTTAAAAGCATGCTGCACTAGCTTCATTAGCACAAAGCAGCCTTGTCTTTGTCCTAACTGACCAGGTAAAAATATGAATGTGGCAGCAAGCACAGAGTCTCAGTTTATGAATTATGGCAATGTAGGGGTGTGGTCAGAGCATGCTGCTTAGCTCTTCTCATATTTTAGTGGCTTCTCAAGGGCTGTTGCAGGCAGTAGCGACTGAAAATACACAACTGAAATGTCTACAGTGCCCTTCTGGTATTAAGCCTCTTTCATTCCTACCCAAAAATGAGAATCTATTTTAAGGTTTAACAGTGTCTTTTTAAATTAGAAGCAAACTGCCACAGTGAGATATTCAGACTGGGTTAGGCAGTGTATGCTATGGTTACCATCACTAAACAGAGCTAGATCTGTTAAGATCAAAATGGTTGACTTGTCACTCTATAGTAATTGTTCCCCCTGGAAAAAATTCAATAGCATAGCTTAAATCACACATAGCCAATCACATGCTCTGAGGCTTCTATGGTGCTGAGACTAAAAGGCAGAGGTAGGGAGGAGCTGTGTCAGGAAATCTTTTAATTCTACTGGCGGAGGGGAAGCTTGCCTTGCATACAGTCATATGCACAAATTGATCTTTAATTTTACAGTAATGTGCTATTGTAACTGTTAACTCAGTTCCTAAAAGGCTACTTTTAAGGGCCTGATGTTATGCCCCTGCATGACCAAGGTGCCCATTGGAAGTAGAGTTTTTGGATGTGCGATGACTGTGAGATGGTACCCAATCTGTTCAACTTCTTTTTATTACAGTAAAGCACAAAAACTGTTAAACTGCCGTCTATATAAGACAAATTGAATGCATGCTGTCCTGGAAATGAATTACATATATGAACCTTAAAATCATTAGTACAAAAAAAAGTCAAGTCAATGAAATATGAGAAGTACTAAGTTTCTATCTAGACTGGAGAATCTTTGGTAACATGGGAACTGATCCCATCAGCTTTCTTTTAAACACCTGCCTTACTGATCCCAGCAATTGCCTTTCTGTCTATTTTTCTGATTTAATACATGATATAGTAACGTGGGGAGCGGGGGATGTCTTATAGACAAAGAAATTATTTCTTGATACAGGGCAGAAGTGTTAAGAGTATGCTAATTAGACTGCATTTGGTTTTCTAAGGGAAGTAATTAATCTTTGTTTGATTCTTCAGTTTCTTGTCAAAATCAGCATAGAAACTGTGCAAGTTCCTGGTCTGGCTGCATGCAGTCTCCTAGGTTAAACTTTTCTCACTATCTACACCCGAGAAAAGTGCTGATTTTCCCTTTTGCCAGCCTCCCCTTTCCCTTGTAAGTCAACCTGTATTACCAATAAAAAAAAAAAAAAAGTACAGCTGCAGTCTACTCTATCTAGTGTAAAACATACAGTCTTTTGATAGCTAAGGAATACTCGCCAATCCTTTGACAACAGAAGCTACTACACATACGAGCAGTTAAGAACACTTGCTGCTTGATTATGCATGTTTAATATGCTTGCTCAATTCCCTATTCATCACCCAGCACTAAGAGGAAGCCTGAAGCATCAGGCATAGCAGCAAAATGCTTGGCTGTAAATGACTTCATGTAGGATGTAACTTGTCATTTGGCCTGAAATACAGTGGAATTTTTTCCTCGCTTTTCTGACACCTATTCACAGAAATGCTGTCTTTGCTAGTCTGTCTCTAACCTTCTGCTGCTTGTCCTAGCTCTTTGGTGGGGCTAGTAATCCACACAGAAATAAGTAAGAAATTATTGCTGTGCAAAAATCTATACAAGCACTACAGCCAAGGAGGGTACTCAAGGAAACCATTTTGCAGTCTTGACTATAGCACTACCTTACCTGTACAACAAACACTGCCTTTATCTTTTCCACTGCTGAACTGTGAGAATAGAAACATGAATCCAAGAGCAAATTAATGTATTTAGGTGGGGTTTTTTTGGACATATAACTAAGCACAGATACTTGCAGTTAACCAGCCATCTGTCTGCTCCCTTCCCCACCCCTTGGAAATTAAAATAACGAAACTACTTAGAAAGCATATGCACTGCACCGCTTTGTTCCCCGTGGTCCACCTCGCGGTGCTCGCTCCCTGCCAGAGCTCGCCTCTCCATCAGCCTCCGGCTCTCGGGTCGGCAAAAGCCCCTGGAGCCGGGCCCCGCCGGCAGCTCGGAGCAGCGGGGCGGGCGGGGATGCAATGCGGATGGGCGGGGAGGGGGAGCCTTTACCTGCCGCGTTCCCCCGCGGAGCCACGGGCGCCTGGAGCTGCTGCATCCACGCTGGGGCGCGGCGGGCGGGCGGGCGCTCAGAGTGCCTGGCGGAGGCGGCTGAGCGCCGGAGCCATCGCCGCGCCGGGGAGCGGTGGGAAGGGAGCGCCGCCGGAGCCTCCGTAAGCCGGGGGGAGACTCAGCACCTGGGCGCTGAACAGCTCCACGGAGCGCCACAGGCGGGGCCGGCGCCGCGCTCCCCGCCCCTGGGCGCGGGAGGGCCGCGCCTCCGCCCGCCTCCCGCCTCGCTGCGCGGCGCTGCGGCCGCTCCGCCCCACCCCGCTCCCGCCGCAGGCGGGGACCCGGCCCGCGGGCGGCGGCCGAGCAGAAAGGGCGGGAATGACCACACTTCCCAGTCGCCCCCGCGGCGGGAGGAGACGGCTTTGCTGCCGGGGGAGCCGGGAGTTGTAGTCCTGTCGCTTGCGGAGCGCCGAGAGCGCGGGCGTCAGGGGCTCGGTTGGGCGGTGCCTCCCGCCGGGCGCCGTGAGGGGGCTGATTGCGCCTCTCCCCCGGTGCGGGCCCGCGCGCGGGGAGAGGCGCTCGCGCCTGCCGCCTCAGGGCGGGGCGCGCCGACGAACCAACGGCTTGCCGCTCCCTCAGAGCGGCCGAGCGCCTCCTGCCTGGCGTTTGGCGGGGCCGGGGCCGCCCCTCACCGGTGTGTTGGCGGTGGGTAGCTGCGCTGTTGTGGAGACTTCTCAGAATACTTGACTGTGTTCTTTTTCGTTTCTTCTTCTTTTTTTTTTTTTTTTTTTTTAAACAGAAGTCTAGGATACTGCAGTTCTTCTGTGGTGTTAGGGACTGTTTTAGGGGAGATAAAAAAAGTGATATTACACTTACGGTCTTTGAGAAAGTCCTGAAAGCTGTGCTCCCTTCCTCCCTCCCACTGAGATTCAAAAGCTAGAAGATATATGTAAGCAGCTAAACAGTCAGGACTCTGCCTTGCTAATCGAAAGCAAAGCACTGCAAAAAAATGTAGGAAAAAATACAGTAACCCAACTGATTGCAGCTGACTTTCAGAAAGGCATCTCTAATACCAAGGCTTATACAGGGCTCTTCAGATAATTATGAAGCATTTTATGAAGCACGGTGTGTTATTAGTTAACTTACAAATGAACTGATACAGTATTTACAAACAGATTTTCTATGTACTTGCTCATCAAAAGAAAAAAGCATTATTCAGTGTAGTTTTAATTGTAAGTTAACTTCTGCTTTGGAAATTACCACAATAGAGTCTTTCAAGAGTCATTGAAAAAGAGAGTTAAGGTTAACAAGTTCATTTAGAAGCTTGAGCACTAGCCCATCTCTCACCCTGAATTACAGGATATTGAAAGGTGCTGAAGGCTTGCATATGGAAGCATGTATGTTAGGGCTGCATGCATGCCCCTGCTATTGCTACTTTGAAACCCTGATGTCCAACCACCCCCCTCATCCAGGAGAAGGTTTTTAGCAACTGTACTGCAAGCTAGCAAGCAATATGATAGAAAGCTAGGGCAACCAAATTAAACTAATCAGTATGTTTCATTTACGCTGTACTAGCAAAATCTTCCTTGGTGTTGTCTTCATCCCTATGGGGTTTATTCTAAACTAGTGATGCAGAAGAAGTTAGGTTTACTGCTTCTTTTTTTTCAATGGGTAGATATTATAATGATTTCTCATCCCCTTTCAGGTGCTTTCTTGGATAGTTCTTAAATGTAAAATGTTTCCTTGATAGCAACTGGATCACACAGCCACGCCCTACTGAGCAAGTTCACTTCTGCAGCTATCTTAAAAAGGTGAGAAGTTGAGACTGACTCTGATATTACATGTTGCATTGTGATTCTTGGATTTAAAGTACTGTCAAATTTGTGTTGTAATGGATGCTTGCTCTGATACTACGTTATATTCCACCAGCATACTAACTTGATCACAGCGTAAGTAAAGTCTGCGGAACACATACAGCTGTTTGATAATTATTCTAATCTTTGCTACATGGTGACTACTAAATTATTTCCTGAAGTACCTTCCCCAGTGTTTTCACAAGACTCACTTAGATCAGAATTATGTATTCTCAGTTCCCTACCTGAACTTTTCAGCATTATACAATTGTAGCAAAGTATAGTAAATAAGTTTTAAAAAGTATTTCCTTTATTACAACTTTTATTTGACCAAAGCAAATTGCAGGTGTGGAAAGTATTTATGGAACTGTAAGGCAAATCCTTCACTTTGAATAATGACTCTTGAGATTATTGAAGGTGAGTTCTTGGTATAGTAAAGCACAAATCATGAAAAACAATTTCTTCCTTTTGTCATTTCCTTCACATTCAAGTAACAATAGAATGTACTTCCTTAAAGCTGGGTCTTTGGTGTGCTGTCTGAGCTCCCTCTCCGGGAGGTGTGTGCTGTATCTGAGAAAGTAGGAAACTTCCACTGACAAAGAGCCTAGCTGAGGTAAACAGTATAGCTGAGGAAAACCTTCAGTAGTATATGCAGCTGTAGGGCACTCCCAAATTACAAGACCACAAATAAGCAAGCCTTTTGGTGCTAATGTGGAGGAGAGCCACTACAACTCCCTGCTCATTGCTCTTTGTTTCCCCACCCCATTAATCTTAATGAAGCCAAGTTTGTTCTTTTGTTAGCTGAAAGGGTCCTACTAAAGCAGTAACCATTTTCTGCTTTGCGAAGCAAAAAAAATGAAATAGAGACACATCCAAAATACTTTCCAAATAGTTGTGAATAATCTAAATATATTAATTCAAACAGTAACACAATTCAGATTATCTTTCAATTAAAGGATTTAGTGACTAAAGCAATTTTATACAAGTTGCAGGTAACTCAGTTAATCCAAACCTCCGATCTCACATCTTTCCTACTCTCCTTCTCTTTCGTACCCCCAGTTCTGAACTATAACTTTTTGGACACCAAAATAGAAGAACAAATATCACTTTGCTTCCAAATTCTCATAGAAATTCTTGAAAACTACCTTTGAAACTGGAGTTAGGTCTGCCTAGGTTAAGTTTGTTACAGTTACACATGGTTCCAGACAGAAGTAAAAGTGGAATATCTTTGTCAAATCAAATAAGAAAAGTTCTTTAAGATCTTACACAGGCAGTTGTCAGCCATTCAAATACAGCTGGATAACTGGATTCATGGATCCTGGTTTCTGCTAACAGCAGCTGTGGTGTGCTGTTGTCAGCAGCAACCAGTCTGCTTACTCTGCAGACAGTGACTCCCATTTTCCTGCACACATAAAACAGATTCAGGAAAACCCAGACAGAAGATTAAATTTCTTCCCAATTTCAATGAAATTCCTGTATTTACCTTAGCAGCTCATCTATCTGATGAAGGAAAGCAAGAAAAGATTACTAATGTTATTTTCTACAGATACTTCAATGTGTTGCTTCTTTTCAGTTTGTTGTACATTCCAAATTCTTATTGATGGGCTTAGTAAATGTTTGATTAGACATACTGAAGGATCACTGATCATTCTGTCTAAGGATTGCCCAATTATGCTTCCAAAGGTTTTCTCTGATTAAGTGAAAGAACCGCAGATGTCATGATTCATACTCACTACCTCCATTTTCTCACCCTTGGTAAATTATAACCATACAGGGTCAATACTTGCTTTGCCTTGCAAAGAAATAAACTGACAAATTAAAATAAAGGGAGAAGAATTTCTGTCTAGTTGGTAACAGAATAGAAAAGCAGAGATTGTGCCAAATGGTGTAGCTAAAATAAATGGCACGGCCGTATAGAGTAAGAGCCTCATATAATTGAAAGGATAAATATAAAAGAATAAATTCAAGCTATTAACTCAAAAATGCAACAAATGTTTTAAAAAATCCTTCTTGGAGAAAACCTTGATCTGCCCTTAAGTAGTCACTATCTAAACATGTTTATGAAATTATTTTTAGACCTTCCAGTTCACATAGAGTGTACTGAAAACTGATTTGGGATGTCCTGCATAACTCTCATGATTCTGCCATTTGAAGTTAAATGATTTATTGGTAAGAGATACCGTGGCACAGTATTCTATGCACGTAGTTGTAATGGTTTGTTTATCACTGTTTAAGCGTAGATATCAAATACACAGAAAAAACAGGCCGAACTGAGAAAGCAGTTGATTTTAGAGTATCAGTTAACAAACCAGGAGCAAAAAAGCGTGAAATAGTTGTGGATGTGCAAGATTTCAGAGTTATGAAAGGGCAAATGTCAGACAATAATGCTAAAAGGCGTTAATTAGACAGTCTAGCCTTTTCTGGTAATTCTGAAAGATTTGGGGAATCCAAGGAGATGATCAAGTTGGCTTCACAGAAGGTGACTACAGCTGTCATGTTAGCAGAAATGAAACGGAGCACAGTGCAGTACCTCTAATTGTGCTGTATTGTTGGAAAGCAGTCAAGTAAGGGAATTAAAGCAGAGAATGAAAGAAGCAGAGAAAGCAAGGTATGGTGAAGACTAAGGCAGTGGGGTAGGTACTGGAATTACTGCCTGTGAGTTCTGTTCTGTCACTGCTATGAAAATATATTTTTTAGTTATAATAAGATTTAATTATATACTTCAATTTGTTAGTATCCACAGTGGGAAATTAATTTTTCCAGTCTAACTTTGTGCCGTTGCTTCTGACACCCTCACTGTGGAGCCTACATGAAGAGTGAAAAACTTGAGTCAGGAATATTTTTTTATAAGAGAGAAAAACCTATGCTTTGTTCATCATAAGGCAGCTGTCCTTTGTGTAAAGAAAATAGAACTGATTATACTAACTGTCCTGCTGTCAGCAAGGAAGGATAAGGGGTCTCATAATGACTAAACTGTATCTGAAGCTATTAGGAAGTAAAAGTTGATCAAGAGAACAAAGTTGAGTTGGTTTTCCATTAATAGTGCTGTATTGATAAAGAAAAATATTTTACTGGCAAGGTCCCCAAAAAGCAAGTTTGCTTAATCTGCAAATCTTTAGTTTAACTTCTTAAATGGAGAGGCATTTCAAGTCTCAATTTCTGAAAGGCAGGCAAACATGGCATGGCCCTATAATTAAGTTTAGTAAAAGGTATGTGCTAATTAAGCACCAAATCCTTAAAAATAAAAATATTATTGAATTCAGCTTCCTAAATACACAGTCAAAATAATGCACATAAACCCTGGCTTTCAATATTACTTGGATTTGCATGACAAGAGAGTAGCAATTGCTTCTAAATTCAGCTTACCATCAAGAAATGAAGGCCTGTAGTGTATAAAACCACTATCACAGCGTTATAAAATTGATTTTAAATCACTTATTGGACCATACAACCAGAAGGCAAATTACCATAGATTAAGACAGGAAGGCATCTAGTACTTGACAGTTAGTATTCTTGTTTGGTATTTATGGTACATGAAGTTAGCTTGAGGCTGCCCATCATTTATGGAGGGAATGTTTTATTGGTGTGGATGACAATTATCTTTCTTTAGCAGGGGAAAAAAAATGCAATACTTACTTATAACCTAAGAACATTTTTGACCATGACAGGTTATTTCTATTGCACTGTAAGGGAAAAAAAAAAAACCAAACCTGTCAGTGTTGTTACTGGGTGCAGCCCAACAAAGCTTTCTTCAGGCCACCACCAGAAACTTCATTTTAATCACTTTTATGCTCTTAACTACAAGTGTTTATCAAAAAGCAGTATGTTGTTGAAATGTTTCATTAATGTAAATTGCAGTCAAACCAACTGCATAGAGCAGATTGTATTTAGAAAATGTTGAGAGTTAAAAATAGCACCATTAAAGCAACTTTCTTTTACTTTTTACTTTTCAATATTTGTCTTAGCTCTCTGAGTTTATGTTCAAGACAACAATACCGCACTGATTTAGTTAGCTATCATCAAATACCTAGTGCTAAAAATTTTACTAAGTTCAAAATCAGAAGAGGTTTTGTTACCTCTTATGAGGTGACCAGGGTGGGTGGTTTATCCAGTATTTGGATGATACCTTTAGGGAACAAGATGTTTTGGGGTTCGTAGGCAGGTTGGTTTTTACCTCATCAGCATTGGAAAGCAGTCTGAAATCTCCCCTGTCCCCCTGACTCTTAACCTTTATTTCTCTTATTTGTTCATTAGAAACCTAAGCAATCTCATTTTAAAGGCCAACTGACAAACATCTTGAGGTCTTTCTAGATCTTAGTGGAAAAACAGGTAAAAGTGAAGGATTAAAATTGGAGAGTAACCACAGGAAAACACATAAGCTTAGGTTGAGGTCACACAATCCATTATTTTGTTCCTTGGTAGAGAGTACAAAAGACAGTGAAGCCAGAGTCAAATGTTTATTTTCAGCTTCAGATCTTTTTGTTGCTCAGCAAATTGAACAATTATTGTTGGACCTGTCAATTTTTAAGCAGTGTACTTATCCAGACTAGTAGACTATGCTTCAGATTTCTGAAAGAATGGGTATCCTCTTTCAAGTCCTATTGGCGAGGATAATTGTAGCATCCAAGTGAGCAACAGAAGGCAAAGATAGCTATTAGCCTTGTCCTGATAATCAGAAACAGCAGGGCATCTCATGCTCTTGTCCTGTGAACAGTTTTAATGAAGTGTAATAGATACTACAAACCTGGTTTCACTGGATAAATAAAAATGGCTCTGATTTTTGATTCTCCTGTTTAGAGCTGTACAGTCATCTGTATTCCTTCTTGTTCACTGTCCATCCTTCGGAATGCAGATGATTCCTTCATTATTGGATTTATATAACATATAAAGGTCCCCAGTAACGGAAGCCATTCCACTTTTTTTAGAAGAACAAAACAAAACAAACTAGAATCAGCACATGCCCAGCGCACAAAACACTCTTACAGCACAGTTATTAAAATTAAGGATTTTTCTGATCAGTGCTTTGTACTTTTGAGTGATTACTGGTTTATGCTGATTTTTTGAAATGCTTGTTCCTTCTTGATTTTTGGGCTTGCCATTTAATCAGAATTGAAATTAGTATCAAGTAGTATGTGCAATCTCCTAACTTGATTTTTGGCAGTTC
Source organism: Platalea leucorodia (assembly GCF_965183815.1). Classification (NCBI taxonomy): domain Eukaryota; kingdom Metazoa; phylum Chordata; class Aves; order Pelecaniformes; family Threskiornithidae; genus Platalea; species Platalea leucorodia. The sequence continues at coordinate 37,339,813 of NC_138830.1, forward strand.
TCTCCCCTTGCAAGTATTGCCAAGTTTTGAGGATTAGGCTACTTTCTTCTTGGGGCTCAAATTTTACTGATTATTTCCCTTCACTTTCAGTGTTTGAGTTTCCCTTGTGGAGAGAAGGGGTGTGTACAGCTTCTGTTTAAAGCTTGAGAAAATAACATTAAAGCAATAATTTGTGAGCAATTCTAAGAATTTGTCCTTGCCTTTGGCTTTAAAGCTCTCCAAATCCGGCTTAATATCTATTTTTCTGGATAGCCCAGTGGTGGGGGAACTTATACGTGCCTACAGATCTCTCACTCAACACTTAGGATGTATACTTTAATAACTTGGAAATGTAAGTGGCTGTAGAGAAAGTGGAAAATTCAGGTAGATGTGGGGTTTTTTTGAATGAATGAAGTGTATTAACAGGTCAGTTATTTTAATGTAAGGTAGGAGCTCTGTGGCTTTTTAAACCTGCTGAGAAATTGTTCTGAATTCCTGAACATGATGGATTTGTGAGTTAGATTGTTACTTTCAATATTTCAGAAACGTTTATTTTTATAGATGTTAAAATAGGTATCAAGGAACATACTTCACTGCCAGCCATCAGTAAAAAGCTCCTTGTTTTGGAATACATTACCAGCTTCTGTCTGTGAGATGTTTAAAATACTCTTCTGGGTAATCACGTAAATGATGGGTTGCCACAGAAATAGTGAGTGTTCATTCTGAGATGATTTTCTTAAGTGGCTTAGCAAAATCTCCATTAAAAACCTTCATGAAAGGTTACTCACTTTCAAGAAGTTAGTGACAAGGCATTATTTAATTAAAAATTTCTCTTATGATTTTCTAAAGTCTGCTCAGATGTTTTACTTAAGATGACATCATAGAGATAAAATGTTTAAAATGTCCCAAAGTTCAATATAATTCGTGTCCTGTAACATGAGTAACTAGATGGGAAGCTTTTCAGTTATACTGGATGAATGACCACTTTTATAAAGGGTTTTCAATAGTGCCAATATCTGAGAACAGTATGAAAGACATTTGGACTCCAAAAGATGTTTGACTTTTGCTCAGAGAAATGAAAAATATTAAGATTTAGTTTGTGACTTGTTGTTGAAACCATTCCAAATGAGTGGCCCTTCCCTGTAAACTGAGATGATGACTACTTTACTTCATGTCTTCCCAAAGTCTCTGTAGCACTTTACTTTCTTGGGGTTTTTGGAACTATGTAGCAGATACTTTTGTGCATCAGTACTGCTTTTGAGAGAAAGAAAAGAAAAGGAGGGCAGACAGGGAGATAAGAAAGACGAACAGTTCTGCATTTGATATACAGTGCTATCCGTGCTGGATAGACCTAAGTTATGATTTGGCACACAGAGGAGGAAAAAACATTATTTAAACAACTTAGCATAAATTAGGCAAAACGGCCATGAATAGAGAAATACTTCAAGGGCAAAAAATGGTTCCTGAATAAAACCTTAACAATGATTGTATCACAAGAGATTTGCCTGTCAGAGAACAAACACAATGTGAGCATGCTATGCAAATACTGTGTAAACATGAGATCCAAAGAGATTTTACAGGCAACTTTTAAATGTACCAAGGAGAAGTTTTAATCTGTCGCTAGCCTTTAGAAGGGCAAATATCTAATACCGTTGAACTGAACTAATCCAGAGAATAACAGGGAAGTAATTATCATTAAATTGTAATTTTTTTCCATCAGATATCAACAGTGCTCCAAATCTAACGAAGGCCAAAAATTCAGTTTGAATACTTATTTTCAGATTTTGCATCTTTTCACCTCTGAAAACTGCTTTTACTTGAATGCCTAAACCAGTTTTATTAGTGTACCTAAAAATGGAACTAGAGCTAAATTTCCAGTTGTAATTTCAGAATTTTGTATGCTTTCAGTCTTGGGGGTGCCTGATGCAACTTTTTTATGGTGAAACATTGTGGTCCTTCTCTAAAAATGGTATCTTTTTAATGAGTCAGGCTGGATCACTTCTAGAAGAGTAGCTCTCTAGGCTTGACTTCAAGAACACAAACTGGAAAATATTGGCTGAACTCTATAGTTAATATTTCAGAGGTCCAGTTAAATTGTTTTACATAGTTGGATGTTTGTCACCTTGTCAAAGAACAGCACTAGTTAAAATGTGCAGCGTCTTGTATATTTGAATTTTCTTGTTTCTGGTTCTTGCTGTTCCTAGGAAGAATGTGTGTACCTTTTACCAGATGTGATCTTTTACTGGAATACTGCTTTCTAATGCAACCAGATAATTTCTTACCCCATGGACAAAATGACTCGACCTTCTTCTGGGCCCAAAACATGCCTAATAGTAGTAAAGACTGCTAAGCTGAACTTGCCCTCTGTGTCATGACAAACACGTCACAGAAATCATAAACTCTAAAATGTTTGTTGCTTTTTCTCCAAGTTCAAATTGTGTTAATAAGGTCCAACCAGTCAAACAAAGCTTTAGAAGATTTGAACATCATCCTTCACAAGGAAAAGTCAGTGAGCTAAATGAGGGATGCTGGGAAATGTTTGTGTTGCTTTCTCCTTTAATGACAAAAAAAGCAAAAAAAAACCCCAACCAATAAACTGAAATGAATTTAATTTCTGGCTGACTACTTTTGGCAATGTCCCCTATATCTCACACTAAGCTTCTAGGAGGATTATTGATTGTGTATGGTAGCAGCTTCCAGTTTCCACATTAGACCTAGGAGGAAATTAGGTGATCTATAAGTAAATATTGTAAGCATAAAAACTGTGCTAAAGCCTTTCATTATTCATTTGAATTGGATGTTTTGGTTTTTAGAAGACAACTTCATTGATGTTATGGTTGGTTTTACTGTTTTGTTTAATGTTTTATTTATGTTGGAGTATAAAGCCACTTATTATGTTACTTTTTAATACAAGAGCATTAAAATACGATTCTTCTTTTCACGAGTTATTTGGGAAATGAAAACCAAGTATTTACCACTGTCATAACCCTTAAAAAATATTAAGTTTGTGCAAGATTTAATTAGTTAAGCATTATTAGGCAATGAAATAATTTTACTTAGCATATTTGAAAAGCCAGACCATTAATTTAGATACCTAAGCACAGATGCAGCTGCCTACATTTGGACGTCCAAGTTGGGAAATTTCAGAATCCTTTGTAATTCAAATTAGTTTAATATTGAATAATTGCCATAAACAGTTTGCCTTATTAGGTTCTAGTAAAAAATTAACTTTGATTCTCAGACTAATTTTGAATAACAGATTATTTCAAGAAAATTTGATCTGAGCATAGATTGTTAACTAGTACAGGGAGGGGGGAAAGGATTAAGCTAATTAAAACAGGATTCATGAAGTATTAGTCCATACTGAAGCCATATGCTGCCTATCTGTTGAAAAATTTGCTGTAATAAAAAGTTAGGAAAAAGTTTAACGAGATTCATGAAACAGACTTCATTATCTGCTAAAACAGAAACCTCTGAGAAAATAATATTAGAGACATGAGACATAATTAACACATTGCATAATGAAGCAAATCAAAAGATCAGACCACAGTCTAGAACTGAGCAGCTTCTCTGTTTCATTCTAATTGTCTTGATGGAAAAAAATACATTTGAAGATATTTGTGGCTACTTTTATTTGTTTTGGGTGATCTTGCTAATTGGCTTTTTTAGTAGATTTGTTTGTTTATTGAAGATGAAAAAATTAAGTTGTTAAGTAACCATGAGCTGTCCTCTACCACCCAAATACTCTCTATTATATGATTCTTTCCTTTCTGTTTTTAGAAGAAAGATTTCAGCATTTAAAGCTGTACATTCTATAAGGTTTTGATTTAAGATGTTCCCACTAGGTGTTTAGTTTTAAAAACTTGCTGATTATAGAAATCCTTCATTCCTCTAAGGACGTAATTCCACAAGATAATCAGGAGGTATAATGAATGTGAACATAAGAATTTGGTAGAAATCTCAGTGACTTGCTGACTCAGAATTTGAGAGGTTAATTTTTTTCTGATATGCCATAGTATTCTCTTCCAGTGAAACATTTTTAGTTTGTACTATCAGAGAGAGATTTGTTTTTCAAGTGATGAACTGCCAAGTTCCTTGCTCTTGTCTCCTGCAGACACTTGAGTGCCCTTTTTGAAACTGTTAGCTGTGGTAGGTGCAAAACTACCTCAGACTGTACAATAGGTGCAAGATCATCTCAGCTGCAGAATGTTGTTAAGGTTAGGTGCTAACTGAAGACTAAAAACTTGTTCCAGACTGAATTTCTGTGCTAAATACTTCCTTTCTCCAATGCTAACTAAAAGAATACGAAGATGATATTGAACGCCCTAATTTATTTTTCAGAGTTCTCTTTCTGAGTGACGTCCTCCTTGAATTTCCAGTTTTAGTATTTTAGCAGTTTCACACCCTGTGACATAAAAAATGGATTGCATCAACAAAACAATGTAATTAGTTTCTTATGATTTTGTGATACTTTCCAAAATATCTTCAGTTAACCAAAAATAAAATGGATTTGAACAGCAGGCAAATTGTTATTAAAAGGGTTATGAACTTTTATCTATGCTGAGCATTTGCCGCAAGCCATTTAGTTGTGACATTGACAACAAACAGAAATGTGTTTTCATTTAAAGCCATTTAGATAGCTTCTTGTTTCTCCTTCTCAACTCAGTTTCCTTTTTTAAAATTGTATCTTCACTGAATTCTGAATCAAGAGTTGGATTGGAGGGGAGACGGGGGGGCCGGTTATTACTCCAAGGAAAATTTTTCCCAGTCTATCACTAATAGCTTTCATAAAGGCATACGCTCAGGAAAAGTAGCAAGTCAGCATTTCAAGGGAATCTGACAATAGAAGTGCCAGAAATTGTAAACTATTTAATCGCCATTGCCATCGTAATATTTCCTGCTAAAAACAAGCTTTCCAATACTCAAGTTGTATATTTAAAATCTAGAAGTTCTTATGATACAATTATGCAATTTTAGAAGGAGTGTTTACTTAGAGTCTGCAGATAAGGCAGATAAGCTTCTTAACCCTTTAATAATTACTTTAGTAAGAAATTTTCCTGTGTCAACCAAATACGAAGATGCGATGTTTATCTGTATACACTTGAAGGAAGTGTTTTAACGGATGCTTTAAAAGTTTATGCTCTGCGTTATTCTTTCAACTACATTTTAAGCAGCTTGCTGTTTATTTGGGTGACTATTTCCTAGGTATAACAGTAGTCTTGTAGCTGTAGAGTTTTCTGGCATGAAGATCCCTGATTTTAATCCCCAAAGAAATGCAGTATTAAGTAGCTTATTTATGACCAACTTTGTACATCCTACTTTTTCCCAGCTTAAATTCTGAAGGCTTGGTAGGTTAGCACTCTTCAGTCTGGAAAAGAGACAACTAGAGGGAGTAGGATGAAGGTCTGAAGAAATTATACTCGTTTGGAGAGAGTCAATAGCAATTGTCTCATCGAGTACAAAGAAGGGGCGATCACTCAGAAATAGCAAGAAGCATATTTAAGACAAACAAAAATATTCTTTACCAAGATAAGCTATAGTGCATCTGAGAATCTGAGCTAATTTACATGTTGTGAACTGATTACTGTGTTTCAAGTTTATGAAGAGAATAGAATATATACGATCCTGCCCTGAGATTAGGTAATGTATTTTTGGAGATGATTTTCAAGTGGCCCTAAGGCATAGTATTCATCCATTGCAAAAACAGCTCTGAAATTCAAAATCGGAGCAAATTTTTGAAGATGAGGAAGTAAAGGTTAGAAAAGCTGGGTAGCTCCTTATGGCCATGAGCAGTAGACTGGCTGTGTGACAATATTAGCATATAAGTAAAATTATATGGTTGCTGAACGAGTGCATCACATGTCTCCCAAAGATTTAATACAGTTTAGCGCCTTTCTTGAAAGTGCTAGCATAAAAAGGCCAAAGAATGAATGGCTATAAGTATTTAACTATTTCTTTACACATGAAACCCAAAGTGTTGGATTTCCTTGTGTTGATGAGGTATTAAGTACCTCTTATGCTAATTACTATACACCATTTGGGGCTGAGCAGTTTTGTAAAAGGAATTTGTCAGTTTATTGGAACAGGCCTGCCTAATTTTTGTTGTGCACCTCCCTAGATTATTGGTGTCAAAGGTTCTGTCACCTATTTGGGTAGATGAGTGAAATATATTTCACTTTCAAATGCTTAGAATGCCCAAGTAATCAAGGGAATTCTGCAGCTTATGCAGAAATAAAATATACTCTTTTGATCATCCTTATGCGTATTTGTTGAACACAGTATGAAGTTAATTTATGCGGATTTTTATAAAGGCTAGGGAATGAGAACTGAAAAAAGCATTAGCTCATCTAACAGCATTTTAAAATGTTTATTGTAGAGTTTGCTTTAAAGGTTTTTTCTTAATGAGAGCAGTCTCAATATTAGCCAAAAGAGTTGGACTGGCTGTTGGGGTTTTCATTATCTATCTTTGTGCATTGTGTCCAGAAGATTTTTGTCAAGATACGTATGATTTTCTCATTAAGCTTATTTACCACCTGGCAGTTGTGCTTTTATTAACGCTGTGTACTTTGCATCATAAAAAACTTATTTCCCACATCTTGCAAGTTCACTTTTTTCCAGGTCACTTCCTCAGGGCTCAACAAAGCGGAGATTCGGAGCAAAGGAAGGCAGCACGAAACCTTTCCATTCTACAAACATACCATTGTACAAATACCAGGCACACTCACAGACTTTGCTCTAGAAGATCCCTTCACATTTCTGCACAGTACTTACTTACCCAGCAACAGAAGAGTTTGGGCCCTCAAGAGCTCATCTAAACAAAAGGTTGCAGTGGGGTAAATACTCAAGCTGGATTAAGTCGTATCAGCTCTTAGTGGAACAGTACGTTTCAGTCTCTTCTGCATCCCATCAAAATTCAGCAAATAAAAGACATAACATTGTCTTATGTTTTAGGGATTGTCCTGGTTTCAGCTGGGATGGAGTTAATTTTCATCTTAGTAGCCGGTATGGGGCTGTGTTTTGGGTTTAGGATGAGAACAATGTCGATGATATGCTGATGCTTTGGTTCTTGCTAAGTAGTGCTAAGCTGTTGCTGAATAGGTGCTAAGTAGCGCTCACACCGGCCAAGGACTTTTTCAGCTTCCCTTGCTCTGCCGAGTGCACAAGAAGCTGGGAGGGGGCACAGCCGGGGGGAGGGCTGACCCAGACTGGCCCAAGGGCTATTCCATACCATATGACATCATGCTCAGTATATAAGCCGGGGGAAGATGAAGGAAGGGGGGGGACATTGGGCGTGATGGCGTTTGTCTTCCCGAGTAACCGTTACGCGTGATGGAGCCCTGCTTTCCTGAGGATGGCTGAACACCTGCCTGCCGATGGGAAGGAGTGAATGAATTCTTTGTTTTGTTTGCGTGCACGTTTTTTTGCTTTGCCTATTTAACTGTTCTAATTTATTTTACTTCAATTTTTAAACTGTTCTTATCTCCACCCACGAGTTTTCTCCCTTTTACCCTTCTGATTCTCTCCCCCACCCCACCGGTGGGGAGTGAGCGAGCGGCTGCGTGGTGCTTAGTTGCTGGCTGGGGTTAAACCACGACAGGGATTCACAGGTGGGTTTTAGAGCAGAAGTTGCTCATCTGTTAACTATGAAACTCCTGCAAGCAGGTGCTATCCAGTCTCATGACAGAGATGGGGAAGTGCAATTTCTAATTACGGGAATCGTAACTTAGAATTATCTGACTTTCATTTCAAACCTAAACTAGCTTAACATGATATTAATTCTGATTTGTACATTTATTTCCTCATTTAATAAAAATTTTTCTTTGTACCTGATTCTGTCTTCCTTCTGATATGAAAGGTGCTCTTCTGAGGTAAGCTACCATACAACACAGTGACAGTGGCTGTCCTAAGTTGGCTGGGAAAATGAACATAGCATCTAAACCATTTCCTTATTTTCTGAGTCCAGTGAGATTGATTTTTTTTTTTATGATGCTTGGAAATAATTGCCTTTACCAACAGTTGTGTGCTGTGGCACTGGTACACCGTTCACTTGGTTAAGACTTCTTGGAATTATTTACGCATCATCCAGTTGTCACTTGATATTAAAACTTACCAAGAAATATATTTACTTACCATTTAATCTAACTCTATAATATAGAGGAGGTGCAGAACTAATCATAGGTCATGAGCTGAAATAAGATAGCTGTTCTTTGTGTTGTTGTTAAAACACAGGGTTTTTCTGGTTTGTTTTTTTTTAACATCAGAATGTTGTCATTAGGCATCATCTGCCAAGAACGATATCACAGGACCAGGAGAAATTAAATTTTCAGTCAGGAGACTAAAATAAAAAGTGTTGAAAAATACTTGTAGTCCTCTGGAAGCACTTTTTGGGCATAGATAGTGAACAGCATTAAAGTTTGGTGGGTTTTTTTTCCCTTTGACTCTATTTTAAGATAACTGGATATGGAATGTATTTACAAATGAGCTAGCAATTCCAAAGACTTGATATTCTGTACATATTCTCAGACAGAAAATTTGAAAATCATGTATGTTCTCATATGCTCTCCGCTTACGGGAAAGGTACCCTGCACAGTTGTCAAGTCCTTTTATCTGTGTTTATTAACAAAGAGAATGTGAAGTGGACACATAACTTCTCCTGCAAATGAGAGAGACTTTCTGTCAAATATCCTTCTTTTCATTCCTTTTTACTGTGTGTCTCTTGACAACAGTGTATTTTGCATAGCTTCTGTGTGCAAAAGCCATGGTGAGACACAACACAATTCTTGTTATTTCTTGAAAATTACTGTCTGTGAGCCAAAAAATAAAAAGAGCCACTGTCAACAGCACATTGAGAAATACAATCTCTTTCCTGAACTTTGCCGTTTTGCATTTGAGCTCTGATCTCTAAATGATTTGCTTTCAGGGTGCAGCTCCTAGTGTTTGTTGCTTCGTGAGTATTTATCTGTTAATGTATGAAATCCCATCAACAAGGGAGTACTGAGGCAAACGTGCTGTCTGGATGGCCAGTAGCTTGGATGTTAGGAGCTAGGTTTGAATTAACTAAACCAAGGATTTGCATCTGAATTCATCAGTGCATACCTTGGCTGTAAACCAGCTGTTTCTGGGACAGGAGTTCCCTCTCCTTATACTTCCATGAACACCTGTAAAGTCTTGATTTCATTGTGATCTGCAATGGATTTGTTTCTCATGTCAGAACACTGAAGAATAGGAAAAACATTACTCTGTCAGCTTTACTTTTAACAGTAACTCCTCTTTTTCCACTAATACAGACTGTTTCTACTGCCAATAGATTTTTATGGGATTGTTTTAGACTTCTGTATGTGCTTCACTAAGTAAGAGTTAATTTGGTATTTGAAATATGCTAGTTGTCTTGCTCGTTTCAGAAATTCTGACTTGCAGGTTAAGTTTCTATTAAAAGGCATAGCATTGAAACTAATCTTCCAGTAAATTAATTAAATGATCCAATGCCATGAGCACAGTTGAAGTTTTAATCAAATAAAAATGTAATCTCTGTGCAAAATGTTCCCATCTCCTTTCACTAGGACAAGCTATGCCTGGTTTTGTTTGCTTTTTTCTTGTACTGTTTTTCATGACCTGCAGCAGGGATCTTCCTGGCTGCCACAAGAATTCTTGAGAAACACCTTATTTCAAATGTTTAAGTGGTTACATGGTGATGTAGAACTAGCATCTTTTATAAATAATGTTCACCTTTGTCAGGTTTTCCTTTACCCTCCTTTTGCTCATATGCACTCTGAATTCACTTGGTATATCAAAACAATACATTTTTCCCATTCTGTGATTTTTCTCTCTGTTTTATCAAGCTAAAAGACTGAGTTATAGAACATGGTAAATATATCCAAATATAGTATGCTACAATGTAACATGAAATCTAGTGTAGCTCTTACTATAACTGAAAGTAGAAAACTGAAATAAATTCAGTTGCTCTGGTGTCTTAAAATGGGGTCATACCTTGTAGGCAATTCATGTGTAGGAACTGGGAACAACCTACAAGCATCATGGAAAAGGAAGACGAAAATCTTCACAGCACAATGGCTTTCACAGAAAGTGGCACTTAAAGCAGTTTTGAAAAAAGTTCATTATTTGAGCTCCTAGTGTTGACTTCACCAAGACAATGACGTAGATATCTTTCTCAGAAGTTGGGTCTGACAACTTGTTAGTTTTGTGTTACCATGGTTATAGCCTAAAGGAGGCTCAAAAACATGCACAGAAATTCAGACTTTGTTGTACAGCTCCACTTTTTAGTTTAGAAAGGACTGCCTTTTCTAATACATGTACTTCCTATGAAGAGTCTTCTCTGAAGCCTTCCTGAGTTCTTTTCAGCCGTGACCTTTCTGTGTTCATTCTTGTCCACAGACTGGGTTCTGCAGGGCCTATTAAGTCTGCCATAGTGTTCTCTTCTACCACAAATACTATATACCATTTTACCTTCTCACCTCAGTAAGCTCCCAGTCCATCTTCTGATCTCTAAAATACTGCTCCCAGTATCTAGAAGCAGAATTGGTAAATAGTTGAGAAGTAGACTTTAGAGCCCTCTGGAAGGCAGCCACTCCTAAGCTGACACAGGAGATGAGTTTTTTAGTGTTTTTGGGGGTTTAACTACAGAACTAAATTTTGGCTTTTTATATATTTTAGTATGCTTTATACTACATTAATGTTTTTTTAAGAATGTGTTGTACAACTTCCACCTATATAGCAAATGAAGGCTGGGACCCTAACTTGATAATGCCCTGGTTTGTCTACAAAGTGGGTTCAAAATTCCTGCTCTTTTGCAATCAGTGTCTGATACTGGCCAGCGTCAGAGGCAAGACTGAGCTAATCATAGGCATAATCAAGCTAATATAATAATTCTTGTCTTTTTAGCTTCTTGCTCAGTATAGTAAAAATATCATCAGAAAGGACTGATTCTAATGTCATTGCTCAAGTAGATAACTTAATCCTCTGTGTATAAAATATCAGTTGAACAGTATTTAAATCCTAAGAAACATAAAATAAAAGTTGCTAAAACATCAGTCACCCTGAATAGATCAAGATAGCATAAAGAAAGAGAACAAGTCCAGTAGTCTTTGGAACGCTACTATGCATAATCCTCTTTCTCTTTTCAGTTCTGAAATCTATATGCAAATATATTAGACATAAGTGGTATGTTTTTGTATGAGATTGAAATCACTTTCTTTGCATCACTTGGCCTAACTCTGACCTCTGAGATTATATTATGAAAATGAGAAAACAACACAAAAGATAACAAGAATTTAATTTCTTCAGTTTTACCAGCTAGAGGTCACAAATGCCTACATGTGAGAATGCAAGAACTTGCAGTTCTTAAGCTTGATGAATTTATGGGTGGAAGGCAAATGTATGTTCCATGTAGTATCTGACACCAGGATGAAATATAGCAGCAAAGTGACAGACCTAAGGATGAAATCTTCTTTGATAAACAGAAAGAAAGCTTTGTTTGACAACAGGCTGAAAATAAGGCAGAAGTGAAATTCTTACTTTCATCATTCACATGAACCTTTTTAATCTTTATACACTGGCTTTTTTGACAGGACCCTAAACAGTCCAGAACTGAGTTTTGGCTTTTGTTTGCTTTTTGTCAGGCAGAGTAATTTCCAGAAGAGGTTTTGTAGTGAGTTAGTAGTATGTGATTTCTTGGTCTGTAAGTATGTGTAGACAAGCAGCTGGACTAGCAAGAATCCTGATTGAATGAACTGCAGTAACAGTTTTCTTCAGGTTAATGTTAAAGGATTTTTGTAGACTGTTCTGAGCATTCACTAGCCAGAGAAAGCTTAGTTAGGTTTCATAGTAACTCCTCGCCTAATCTGTCCGCTTAGCAAATCAGGAACATACACTTTCACATGTACTAAACATGACCTATTAAAAAGATTTGGTGATCCTACCAGAGAATCTGTGGGATTCAATAATGCATTTTAAAACCATGGAGAGCACTACACAGAAATGGCTTTTGGTTTTACTGAAGTACAAGTGGATTATAAAATACACAAACCAGTAAGAACTCAGGCTATCTTTCCTAGGAAGCTGAAGGCAAAACCCAGCCATCTGTGATCAGAAGTTTCCAACCTGCTGCTGGTCTGACACTGATGCATATGCAGTACTGTGACCGTGCTTTTCAGAGAACTGGTCTTGCTTGGTGAAGATTGTTTTCCACTCCCAAATTAGTTAACTGTACATGTCTGTGCTGGTGGAAGGGAAGGGGCTGAAATAAACATCCCTTACAAAACAGAGAGAGCGGGAATGCAGAAGCCCATATTTTGCTCACTTTGGGGTGCATTTCCATGTCACTTTAGGGATTATGCATTTGTGTTCTGGTCGACTTGGCATAAGCGGGTGTTTTCCTTGGGTACAAGTGCTAGGTCTGTTCCAACTGGCTTGGATACTGACAGCTGTTGAGCTGCATTAGCACGGCATTCTCCTTCAGCTAACACATCTCTAACTTGAAGTAACTGAGGTAGATGAGATGTTTTGGTATGACACTGCATTGGTTTATGTAGATATGATGCTCTTTAAATCCTAGAGGACATCAGAAATCAATCAAGTGGCATGGATAAACTCTGTAGAGCTACACTTTCTTGCTGAGCTGGTCTTTTCAGCTGGAATAGATTTCTTACTTCAGATCTTTCAAAGATGCCAAGTATTTCTTTCAGCAAGAAGTTTATTATGTTCTTGTTTGCTGTGGCAGTATCACAGCACCGGCTGCTACAGTTTGCCAACCTTGCTCTTTCACAGGGTTTTGCTAGCTGTTCTGGTAATAACTGTGATATGATGACATCTTTCTTCTTGTGATATGTGGTCCAGTAACGGTTAAAGTAGAAGGGCCAAAGTTCTGCTTAGATTATGACATTGAGTAGTTCCAGCCTTTAAAAATCATTTTGCAATGAAATTAAATGGAGTTTGGGTAGCAACTGCAATGGCTCTGTTGCACTCAAGGCACCAAAATCTAGCTTGAAACAAACTGACCTGTGATTAACTACTGCTGAGGAAAACATTTCTATGCTATTTTGTAAAATTTTACTTTGGTATGCAAAAACAGATTTACTGCTCTGCTTTCCTGTGCTCATGATAATTGTCACCATCTCTGCAATTATGTTGATTGTTGTCACATAGAAACAAGTTTAAAAGTTTTCCCAAACCCTGGAAATTAAAGGCTAGTGACCATGATGTTTAAGTTTAAGCCAGTTGTACTTCTTGGTTTGTGGCATCTGTGCAGCCAGCAGCTAGCAAGACAGTGTTTTAAATCCTTAATTTCTTGCTGTTGCTTAAGCTTTATTTTTGTAATTCTGAATTTACTGCCTCTCTGTATAATAACAGCTAGCACTTCTCATAGTAAAACACTAGAATTACTGTGATCTTTTTTAAAGCAAAAATGTTTACTCTTAATTTATCAAGTTAGGGGAGTAATTTCAGTGATGAATGTGGTCCAAAACATCTTTGCTAACTAGTGTATTTGGTCTTCTAATTTAAGCAATAAAGAGTGAAACTGAGACCACGGAGGAGTCTACCATTAGTTCAAGAAGAAGGAAGCCTTGCAATTCAGGCCTTCTGCTATAGATAGGCCTGTCATTCGGATCAATTATGAGATCTTTAATTTGGATTCTGCAGTGACTTTTATATAATTATGTTTTCTTTGAACTGCATTGATGTGGGTCACTAGCAAGCATTAAAAAACAAATCTGAAATGTGAGATGCTATGGTTACAAAGAAAACATTGAGAGCTGCGGTCATGACAGTGTAATTTCTGTCTCCCTTGATCTCCTGGGAAATCATAACAAATGAACAGAGAGCTTTCAGCTTCTGAAGCAAGAGGAAAGAATAATCATCATCCTTCAGGAAGCGATGAGAAAGGAGGAAACTGCACTCTGTTTTACACCATTGAGGTTTCAGTTAATACTCGGTCAACTTGGAGGTTTATGTGTTTTAGAAACAGTTACAGCAGAAGACTATCAATATTGAGACAAGCAGAAGGCAGCTTACAAATATGACTCTCGTTCTAATGTTGCAGAACCACCATACTTCTCAGATTTATGTGCTGTGTATTCTGTCTTTCCAATGGTGTTCATTTATTGGTGAGCTTCCAATTGGTGTCTTTCTCAGAAGTCAGTCTCAAGAAGGTGCTTATTTATTGATAGTCATTCCAGTTATCTTTCCAGAAAATACAACTGTTTCATGTGCTGTTATCTCTGAGATCAGTTCCTTTGATGTCATAATTTCAGATTTGGTCCCAGCTGAATTAATTATTTCCTTCCTAGTTGAAACTGTTAGAAAGTTGTGTGAAGACACAATTGTGATTGTGTTTAAGATCCTATGCTTTGCTTTTGTAACAACCAAAAGATCCGTTATCAAAACTCAAAGTCTTCCCCTGCTGAGGCTGCTTCACCAGTATAAGATAATAAAGGTAGTCCTAGGAGAACATAGGAGAAGTCTCCTTGTGGACAGCTATTTATTTATTTAGCATCAAAATGCCTGCCTTCTGTCTGTCTTTCAGAAGCAATACAGAAAGGTTGGCTGTGATGTGATGCTCTAACATTCCCTGGAAAAAATGTGGCTCCTTTAGTTTTCTGTGGTCAGTGTCCAGGTTTGTGTCAATAACTGGAAGGTCAGGAAGCACTCCTAGAAAATCCTTTTTCCTACAGTAAAGGATGTAGCTCATCTAGTAGTTGGTATTTGCACGTTTTGTCTCTATCTAGATGATACACAGCCACCTTACATGTTTTACGGGTCTTCTGTTCTCTTTGGCACACCTAGGCCAACAGCAGGGACATGATGATCTTTGTGCAGGTACTGAAAAAAATGCAAATGAAGGACTTCTTGTAACATTAACTCAGTAATTTGCTGAAATAGATTCTAAAATATCTTAAGGAATTTAAACCATCTCTAACTCTGAATAAAATATCTGAGAGCATAGGTCACAGCAAAAGATTGTGCACATTATTCTTTTCTTACAGTAAAGGATGGAAGAGATACAGATTATTTACCCAGCACTGCAAGTTAGCAAAAATCACTTAGAGTACACAAGAGACTGGAGTAAAGGTTGCCAATTCTAGAGGCATTGCACACACAATTTTACAAGGTCTTTGTTTTAAACTGTTGTAAAGCATATGAGGATTAGTTCAGTAATTTGGTAAGTGTTGAGGAGATGAATCATTTGAGATGCAGAGTTTGCTATGCAGTGGGAAGTCCCTTAATTGATCAGAATGTGAAATTATATGGTTTTCCAGTATGACATGACAGCTTATATTAAGAAAAGCATTTTCTAGTACTTGTTGTTCTAAGGACAACATTTTTAGAATACTTAAACTTTTCTAGCTTCTATTCCTTTCTCACTTAGCTGAAAATGTGATCCTGATGAGCAAGGGGCAGCTTATGTTCCTTTGTCAGAGTGCTTTTTTAGTGATTGGCATTATATATGTTAACATCATTTTTGGTATTATTACTGATCTCTAGGGTGAACTATTCCTTACCACAGAAACTGACTGAGTGCTCTATCACAGGTCCTTTAGCAGAAACCATTCAATTGTAGTCTGAAGATAAAGTACAGTGAGTCTCTCTTCAGATAAAAATCCCACTTTGCAAAAATGCTACAGGTTTTAGGGACTATGTAACTTACAGCTTAATTAAGTGATGGTTTTCTTACTAAAAAAAGAAATACTTTTTTCCTCTTCAGAAAAGTTTCTCAGAATTCCAGATGTTCAACTGCTAAAAACGTGTGAGGGATTTTAAAGGTTTAGGCATTTGCCTTAAAATACAGCAGGATAATGGAGAAATTTTCTGGCTAATACTGGTGACAAGAAGGTTATTTTTACACAGCAATTTTATGCATTACCAGCTCTTTAATTGGTCTGGAATTTCTGCTGTCCTTTTAATGCCTTTTAAACTTCATTGAGCTCTGGAAGACTGGTCGAGTACCCAAAGGAATGGAATAAGTAGCATATGTTATATTCATGGATTTAAGGACACATTTTCTCTAAGACAGATGTGTGCAGTGATGGAATAAAATTACAAAAAGTTGTTTTCAGACACTTCAGTCACCTAAATTGGAGCAAGTTGTGAATTCTGATTAGCTAAGGTGGAATGATCTACAGCTACGTTTGGCTCACTCATGACATCCTACTTCTAACCTAGGATGTAATTTTTTTTCTTCCTCTTATTTTGTGATTACCTGATCCTCATTTTCTGTGACTGAGTACTTGACATAGTACAAGATATTATTGGGGATAAAATTTTTTCTACCTCCTTCCCCTCCCTGCCACCCCCAGCTTCTGAAGGCCTGAAGTTTCATGGTATGTCTTAAATAGCACTTTAGCTGCTTTCTCTTCATTATATTTCCATAAAGTATGAGTGATTGGTGTGATAAATTCAGTATGAGAAGTATGGCTGATGTAGATTACTTTTCAAAATTTATAGTTGAGCCTTTTATGAACTTTGTTCAAAGATTGCATGTGATATAACACAACAGAAGATTGGTGGTGGGGTAGGGTTTTATTTAGGACAGGTTTGCTAAAATTGCTCAAATGCTAGATCATGTTTAGTTAGAACTCTGGGAATCAAGTAATTAAATAATCATTCCAGTGTTCTGAAGCTTTGCTGTGGAATATCATACTTCCAAAAACAGATGACTAGACTATTAAGATTTGAATGTTCTGATGAAGTTTTGGAATGCAGCAGCAAAAACATGTCTGTCTTTGTATTAGATAGCAACCTTTGTAAATGAAGTTGCTACCAAACCTTCAATTCAGATTCCAAAACAGATACAGATTCAACACAATGACTTTTGTACACTATATTTAGGTTTTTATTTTCTTTCATTATGAGAAATACCACCTTACCCCATGACTGGTCTTATTGCCTTGAGTAGAGCTACTCATAGTTACAAACATTAGATTAATAATATGTACTTTTGAGGAAGTATTTCAGTCTTCTCTATGAAAAAAAAATCATTGGGGATCATGACAGTGACTATCTATCAGTTGTAAAAAATTACTTGAGACAACACACAAGGAAGCTGGCATGCCTAAAAAGAAGGGCAGTGCTGACTATGAGAAGCAGAAGGCATCTTTCAGAAATCTGAACTGCCTCCAAATGAGGAAAAGATAAAAGATCACAACTCTGGCAGTTTAAATGTGCATTGCAAACCCTTTTTTGACTTCCCATATAAGTTTGCACATGTACCTGCTCATAATATATCGTACAGTGAGGCCATTGTTTTGATGGATTTTCCAGAGATCAGAATAAATTCACATAGGGGACTTTTTCTTCCATCTGGATAGTCCCTCCTCTGATTTGTGCTGTTGGAAGGCATGGTGCTATCCAAGTACAGCAACAGAACTCCTAATTGCTGGTTCACAACTTCAGCAGTGCTGGCCAAGGGGCTCCACAATTTCTAAGTCTTTGTACCTTGAATTTAAAACAAAACACACAAAAACCCCAACAAATACAAACCACCCCGTCCCATGCCAAAAAAACCTCCGAAAACCTCAAAATACCACCTTTGTCAAGAGAAGAATAGAATATCAGGTAGCTGTCGTTCTCCTGTAAAGGAAATAACTGCAGCAATGGGTAAAACACAGTAGAAAATAACCCATATGTTAGGGCTTTCTAGTTGACTTCAGGTTTCTTTGGCTTTGGACCCAATCCAGACCCAAATCAGCCTGATCCTATACTGGCTGTTCATTTTGGAAGTTAAGCGATTCCACTCTTAGTAGAAAGGTGATCTATGCAGGTATTCTTATTATGTCAGAAATATCAGTTTTGAAACAAAGAATGCTATTTTCTACATTCAATTAAAAATCTTTGTTGTTACA
The DNA here is from genome assembly GCF_965183815.1 of Platalea leucorodia. NCBI lineage: Eukaryota > Metazoa > Chordata > Aves > Pelecaniformes > Threskiornithidae > Platalea > Platalea leucorodia. The sequence goes on from NC_138830.1 coordinate 37,357,647, forward strand.
AAAATTATAGCTTTTTTGAGCAAACTCACACTACAGTGAGCACTCGTATTATCAGTGTTGCCGTACTATTTCCACTCCTTTTTCTATTTAGAGAGTCAGGTTGCTATAGTGGGTTAGTCTCAGTAACTCACACTAAGAAATATATTCTAAATTTTAACTATATATAGGAATTAAAGTTGTTGTTACTTCTTGCCTGTCAAGTATGTAAGAGCATAAGAATTACTATAATGGATTAGACCAATATTTCTCAGATGGCCTAGAAGGGAGTTTCAAAAGTTGTTTAGTAACATTGTTCATAGTAGATGCAAGAACGCGTAAATATAGGATTGTTCATGCAGGTTACTGCCCATATTACTTCCGTAAAGACTTTGTGTGCTCTTGTCCTCAGCTTTGTTGGCTGTATAGTTATGATACTCTCAAAACATTGTCACACCAAACTGAATACATGCTACTGAAGTGCACATGCAAATATTTGTTTGCAGAAGATGTAAATATATATGCCCATGAATTTTTCTCACAGAAAATATTTAATGCTGTGCAAATGGAAAATCCTGATTTAAACCACATACTTTTTTTTGCACTCTGATGTGAAAGTAATTCTTTCATATATTTGTTGTGAAAAGAGTTACTTAGCTAAAGGTGGTTAACGAGTAGGCCATTTTACTTAGTCGCTTGACTTCACCTTCAGTACATAGCATTTGAAGACAGCAATGATCATGAAGAAAGGAAATTAATTTTATTGAAACTATGCTGAGTAACATGTGTCAGCTGATTAACAATGCCTGTCTGGTACAAGACTTGTACCTGGCTTAAAAGCTCCAAGAATAGTTTCATTGAAAATACTCTTGAGTATTCCCTTTTTTTAGGTGGTTTTAAAGGATGAAGTCAGCTTGAGCCGTATACTTCTGCTCATTAGTAATCCTTCTGAAAAGTTTGAATTTTAAAAATGGTGCTCTGTTAGGAACTTTGTACGAATACCAGTTCACACAAGACCTATTCCTGAAAAAGAAATGAAATTTTTGGTCATGTTTTTGCCTTTCAATAGAGGTTCATTGGAAGATACTGCGTAATACCAATTCTTTTTCAGTGAGATTGCACCAATGAGAATTTTATTATGACATAATGTATTCACAGTAAATGGTGCTGCTGGCTTCCCCCATTTCCCAGGCTGTTCGCATCCCACTACCTTAGACACTTGTGTTTTGCAATTCCCTTGGGGCCTGTGTTTTCTCCAGGAATGTTTTCATTTGTCTGTGATAATGGAAATGGCACCTAGGAGCTCAGCAGCAGGAAGCCTCCAGGGCTGCTGATGTTCCCCAAAAGCTCAGAAGTTTTGCTGGAATATAAATTCCGTAAGCATTCTTAGGTCACATTTGGCTTCTTTGTGGACACGTAAAAGTTCATATCAGACATATATGAATACATATCAAAAGCTCTTTGCAAAAATTAAATCACGTTCCTGCATTGAATAATGCCCCTACCCACCGCACCTCACATGGCAGACAAAATAATATTTCATATATTTAGCTGTGACATTTTCCTCCCTACTTCTGTACATGGTCAAAAATTATATGTTTTCTTCTCCATCTGCTTACGCTTTCAAAATCATCCAGTGCCTGTATATTACCTTTAGACAGATGTTTTCTTCCTCACCTGTTTTTTCTGTGTTTCTCTCTACTTACTCCTCTGTCTCTTCTTCATCTTTCAAAATTGAAAATAGCTACGTTGTAGTTATGGGTTTGCATTTAAAAAGTTTTTAGTTTGTGAAGTGAGACAGATAAATCTGTAAATATTTTGCATTAATAACATTTTAAATGTGTTGACTTTTAAGAGAAGTATTTTGTATTTACAAAAATATTTAAAAATTATAGAGTACTACAAAAATAAAACAAAAATTGTATTCCAAAACCAATTTAGTTTTTTATTAAATATGCATTTAATCCTTTCTAAATAAAATTAATTTCTACTAGTTAAAAAATAGTAAATCTGGGTGTTCTTCAGAAGTACAAACATGTACTTTAAATACTGTATACCTATGCTAAACTTGGAAAGTATGCAGTAGAGAGCCTTGTAAAGTACTGCTGCTAAATACTGATACTCAGAGCGTTTTTACTACACAGGATAGCATTACATCTCACATACCAATGTTCTTAACATAATTCAAAATTTCTGATCTCCTAGGCCCTTTTTAAATAAACACAGTACTTTTGTATTTCCTGATGATGTATGTGCATGTATCAAAAGTTTTAGCATTCACATGTTGCCTGGTTTGCAAGCCAAAAGAAGAATGATTTCATGTGTCGTTTCTGTCTGTAATTTTCGTAGGATTGCTGACGTTAATGTAGCTGCCAATCTTGGAAATTTAGCCAGGCAAATAACATTCCTGATCCAAGGTGCTTTATGAATAACTCTGGGATTTTGTTACTGGAGAGTTTGGGAAACCTTGATTTAGTGTAGTGCATAGGTTTTATAAACTGTTTCATTCTTGTGCGATTTGAGGGAGGAGTGGGGAGAATACTAAAAAAAAAAAAAAATAAAAAAAATCTGTAGTTACTCTAGAAACCACGTAAAAGTGGATCCACGTAAAAGTGGATAATGGTAAACTTGCCTACAGTGTACTGATAAGCATATAGCATTGCTTCACTGTGTTAATTGTTGTTGTGGTTTAACCCCAGCCAGCAACTAAGTACCACACAGCCGCTCGCTCACTCCCCCCTCCCCGGTGGGATGGGGAAGAGAATTGGAAGGGTGAAAGTCAGAAACTCATGGGTTGAGATAAGAACAGTTTAATAATTGAAGTAAAACGAAATAGAATAGTAGTAGTAATAATAATAATAATATACAAAGCATGTGATGCATGATGCAATTGCTCACCACCCTCCGCCTGATGCCCAGCCAGTCCCTAAGCAGCGATCACTGCCCCTCGGCCAACTCCCCCCGGTTCATATACTGAGCGTGACGTCATAAGGTATGGAGTAGCCCTTTGGCCAGTCTGGGTCAGCTCTCCTGGCCGTGCCCCCTCCCAGCTTCTTGGGCACCTGGCAAAGTCCTTGACTAGTGTAAGCGCTACTGAGCAACAACTAAAACATCAGTGTGTTATCAACATTATTCTCATCCTAAATCCAAAACACAGCACTGCACCAGCTGCTAGGAAGAAAAATCAACTCTATCCCAGCTGAAACCAGGACAATTGTCCATCTTGTTAAATAATACTAGCATAAATGGCCACGGTAATCTAGTTAAGATTCTTTTTTAGCAGATTTGATTTTTTTTTTCATATTTGCAGTCTGCTTATGGGTAAAGGAGATATGTAATCTCGGAAATACTCTGGTGCTGCAGGTTCTGACAGCCATATTCGGTAGATTGAGAGGGGAAAAAAAAAGGCAAAGAATGTCTGAATGTGTTAGACACATATATGCCTTCCAATGTGTCAGTTACTTGTATTTGGAATATTGAGAACATAAGGTTATTAAAAGTCCCTATGTCAGTAACTGATTTCTATTGTACAAGTAATGGATCTCCTGTGCAGGAAAAAAATTTAGTGCCTCAAAAAAAATATTTTTTTTAATCTTTCTGCATCCTACCCTAAAGAGTATGCCATGAAGAGCTGTGAATTTAGCTTCAGTACTTGATTGATTTATTCTAGCTGAAAACTGAGCTGGATGTTCAGAATTAATTTATGCTGGAATCTCACTGCTTCCCAAAGTAAAATTATCCAGAAGTGGAGATTTCATTACTTTGCTGTTTTCTTCACAGACTGTTGCTGATTAACCAGAGCTTTAAGGTTTTCTTTCTGTTTCTGATGAAGCTATTTTTGCTTCTTCAAAGTAAAACCTGCTGAGATGGAGTGGCAAAGGCACTGATGATATAAATGGCACACTGTGTCAGCTCTCAATCAGCTTTAAATAAACATTTGTTTCAAATGGTGAAACAATTAATGTAAACACAAAGTATCAAATTCAGCTCTCAAATGAGCCAGTGCCTGTCTACTGACTCCAGCTGGTTTATACCAGTGTTGAATAGGAACACGATTATGTCTCTCATAACTGGTAAGGTTTTCAAATGAACCTCCCTTCAGACAGACATTGGTAGAAGATGATCTGACAATAGGAGAAGGGATAAAATAACAGTATTTGGAAAATGAATCAAGAGCTCAGAGTTCTGCAGGGACCATTGGAAACAGAAATAATTTTACTATGCTGAGACCTGTTCCTTAGGAAGAGTGATGAAACAAGGAGGATTCTTCCAACATGCTGTTTTAGCTAATGTGAAGTCTTAATAGAAGACATTTTGAGAGAGGAATTCTGCAAAGGCAGCTCAATATAAGAAGTGAAGGATTATGCTCTGTATTCTATATACTGTAATATATTGAAAGCTTCCACAAGTTTAAAGGGTTTTTTAGGAGAATGTATAACACTTGATCTAACACAGGCTAGTCTAACCCTTTGTAATCAGATGGGCTTCATACGCTTACTGTGGTCTTCTTGACTCCTTAGATATTCAAAATTTAGCCATCTCTCATCTACATAGACAATTATTTAAAGGCTGGCTTCAGTTTCCTCTTTCAGCTGTGAACGATTTCAAAATTTCAAACAGGGAAAAAGAAGTATCCAGAAATAGAATTATGAGTTAAAAGTGCTTTAAACACTGTGGTGCTAGTGACTTCAGTAATAGATGCTTCAGTACTATTTAATGATTCTTATTATACAAAAATGAACATCACAATTTAATATGGAGTTTCAACCCGAATAGCCCTTTTTCATCAGCAAAAAGATGTTGAACTCGAATGTTTTTTTGCTTCTATGCAATAGGCAAAGCTGGAATTCTGCATTATTTTTGGAGCAGAGCCCTTAAATTCAGTCACTGCTGAGTGGTAGTGTTTACTCTGTAGAAAACTCTAGCCAGAGCTGTGTCCACTAAAAACTTTTCCAGTCTCCCAGTTGATCTGTGTTTCAGATGTCTGCCATGCCATTTTGGGAAAAGAGCTATTTCTGTAAAAAAAACCCCACAAAATAAGATTCTTTTGAAAAAAAATCAAAGAACGCTTTTTTTTTAAAAAACACAGTACTTTTACCATCCCACTAGCTGTCTGGTTAGGCACCTTGTTATTACTGCTGTGTTGGAAGTAAAAGCAATAGTTCCTTTTTTTTCTGTAACAGTTGACTGATTTATGTATACCAGATCAGAAAAATGTGCGCGAAAGGCGGGGAGTTGATTTTTGTTTTTCCTTTGTCTCTGCCTTTGGGTTTTAATATATGTCATCAAGATATACCAAAAAAGCATTTAGGCTTATAAATGAAAGGAAGCTTCCAGATTAGCTCAGTAAATTTGGATTCTGGACTAGTCAAGGAAGCATTTTCACAGGAAAGGCTTGATACTTCTGTTGAAAGTAACATGAATGTTGTGAGCCATTGTTTGGAACACCATCATTTTCCTCAGTCCATCCTATATGCAGCCTGCTCCAGGCAGAAATGTTTGGCTATATGGATCTTGGAATAAATGAGATAAATTGGGGGTAATCTTTTAAAACATAGGATTTCATGTGTTTTCTCCCTGTCTACTTTTCAGTGTGTAGTCAAACAATTTTCACAATAGTCCTTCCCAGCAATCACTTATTCACTACAGCTGAACAGTTTCATGTCGCTTAACTCATGACATGACTAACCAATGGCTTCACAGTGAAGACTGAATTGTTTGCTTGATCTGTAGTTCCATATTAAAGGCAAAGGCACTTCTAGAAAATATAAATTTTATCCATAACAAAGGAAGGTATCCTGAAGCCTCAATGCAAAGCCAAATAAATATATTTAAAATTATAACAGGAAGACTCTAACTTGTTGACTGTACCAGTACAATGAAAACCTAATTGAAAGATCAGCTTATCATACTATAATAAGCTCTATTTTGAATCCTTCATCAAAATAGTACTGTTTCATTTTGCAAGGCTAGCCAAGGGAACAGAAGTTTTGCATATTTAGTACAAATATCACTGAGTTTTTAAAATTTTTTCAATGGAAAATTGTTACATATTCTCTATATCCCAAGACTTGGCTATATAAATGGAGGTTGCAGTGCTTGAATCTCATTTTGTATAGAGGACTTTTACAAACACAGCCCTGTAAATTCAAGAATGGTTCAGTTGTGGAATTAGAGTAACAATATATTTATAAATTATTAATATTAAATTATGTACACCAGAAATAATGTCTTTGTTGTTCTGCTTCGTATGATGAACATATACATTAGCTTTCTCTATACTGTATTATCTACAGTACATGATATACCTTCGTCGCCACACTTCTTTCTTATTCAGTGACATTTTTCCTTCCTTCATTCAGTTTTATCTCTAGTCATAAAAGGTAATCTATATTTAATATGGCTGTATCCAGCCAGGGGATTAAAAATCTAAAAATATTTTTACTCCAGCATGTGCCTGCAGGCTTGTATTTCATTGCATTCACTGTCAAAGCAGAGAAGGATGTGGTCAGGAGGAAATTGGCTGGTCTTTTGATCAGACAGAATATTACCTGAATCATTTTAAGAGCTGATGGGGAAAGGTTTCTTCCCAGACCAAATTTGCTTTGCTGAATAAGGCAGCCTACATTAAAATGTTGTTAATAAATAATATCCTGTCTCACAAACCCCTCTCTAATAGCTGCATGTATATCCTAAGGGAGAATGTCTTGGAAGTATTCCATATTAGTGTCTAAAAAGTTCTATTAAGTGTACTGTGAGCTCTAGAAATTTACTTATAGAATAGAAAGGAGTGAAGGATGTATAGACTATTTATCGCCCATTGAACTGTGTGTTGAGCACTATCTATCGCAGCCAAAACCAGCACAGTCCAGCTTTAAAGAAGAGAAGGCTCAGAAGGTTCCAAGTCACAGCTCAACGCCTGGCCTGAGCAAATGAGCCAGGTTGTGGGCAAGCGTGCCAGGGCTTGGAGAACAGGAATCATAGTCACAGTCATTTCCAACTTTATGCAGCAAGCCACATTTGCAGAGAACACTGTTGGTTTTCTTTCCACTGGGTTCTTTTCAAATGGGTGAGAATTAGAACCTTGTTTTTCCTCTCACATAGTTTTATATATACTTGCTGGGAAGTGAGTTATTACCAAATATAGCTTATAGGGCTGCAGCAGTCTTTCCAGTCTGGCTGTCTGCCAAAAAAAAGGTTCAGAAAATCTAGGGCTATCATATTTGCCTGACATTTACTAGGAAGTTGTATGTGTATATGCACTATGGAGCACACATGCAGTAAGCCTAATGTTTCCCCAAGAGACTGTGCTTACTGTGTTGCTGATACATCGTTAAAATTATAATTGTGATTAGCGTATTTCTGAACAAATGTATATACACATTGTAGTAAATCAAATACATTTTGGAATGTACATGCATAACAAACGTGGAATTTTCGGACATATGGTGACCTGTTTGGTGCTGCTGTGTGTGCATAGCTGATGTGACCTAAATACAAAATAAGTAGAGTATGTATGTACATATGTATGAGTAACAGAGTGAAGAATCCCAGAGGAATTGGGAAAACCTCAGTAGTCAGAGACATGCGGGGATATGCTACATAAAACCTCATGGCTAAGAATCTGTACGTTACAATTCTTAGGATCTGAGGAGAAATGATTAATGAAAGAACTGTACAGGAGTTATGTGACTCGGTGACTGTGTATTATCTGTCCAGCAACAGCTAATGTCATTATTGGTATTTACGAATTATACCACCATCAACATTTTGTCTGCTATAATTTGCTGTGTTCACAGATGGGACCTCCAAATAGACGTTTCCAAGTATAATTCTAGTCATAGTTCAGTTTTCGTAGTACTTTGCATAAATGTCTGTTTTTGATGATACACTGCTCTAATTCATTACAGCATTTTTGTCAGTTCTAAATTGGGTAAATTGCTTTTCATATAGTATTATTGGTTTCTGAGAGATTTTTCAGAACCAAATTGCACAGACATATGTCAGAGGGAAATACAATTGTGTGCACAATTTATGTACTTCATGGTGTTGAGCAAGGAAGGCTAAGTACAGAAAATAGTACTTTATAGTTAACTTGTAAACCTATTGATTTGAAACACCTTAATTTTAAGAAAAACAGCTGTCTGCTTGGCTAATCTACATTAAGCATTGCAGTTATCCTTATAAAGAATAAGCTCATTAATATTTAAACTACACATTAGCTGCATCTCTTACAAGGTGATAATATTCCCCATAACTTCCATTAATTATAACCAAATTAACATGAACTGAGAATAAATGATTGGGAATAAATCTTTCCTGGGTCAAGCCAAATCTTAGTAAAAATGATAACAATACTTTTAATACAAGTAACAGTTATGATAGTTATTCCTTATTAACTGTACACTAAGAAAGAGCACTCCACTCATGTTGTTCAGCTCAGCAAATTGTAGAACACATCTGAAGTAAATTAGTACAATGCCAACACCTGTGTAATACCCATTCACGTGTGGTTTCCTGTTCTTCAAATAATCCTGAAAAGAGCCAGTTTAGAGAATTAACAGGAAGTTGTTATGAAAAACAATATTCTCTCATACTGTCAGAGAGCACAGATTACAGTAGATTTTGTCTTGCTGTTGTTTCACATGATGCTTAGACCTTGTTTGGGCAAAACTTCAGTGTCTTAGGTGAGACTTAGTATTCAAGTGTCCTCTGTTAGAAAAGTTAAACATACAAAGCCTTCTCAGGTTGAATTTGTTCTGGCAAATACTTACTGGATCAATCTGAAGTTGTAGAGATGTCAAACCAAAGGTGTACAAACTGTCAGAGAATCATAGGATGGTTTAGATTGAAAGGGACTACTGGAGGTCATCTTGTCCTACCCCCTATTCAAGCAGGGTCACCTAGATCATATCCAGAAGACTTCTGATTATTTCCACAAATGGAGATTCCACAACTTTTCTGGGCAACCTGTTCTAGTACTCGGTCACCTGCTCAGTAAAAAAAAAAATGTTCCTGTTCTACTGTTTTACCACCTTTGTGCTGAAAAAAAATGTATTTTGATGTGGCTGAAACTTTCCATGTTCCAAGCTGGGTCTGTTGCCCTTTGTCCTCCAAGAAGAGTCTGGCTCCATTTTCTCTGTACCTTGTCACTGGTTAGCTGAAGTCTCCCCTGAGCCTTCTCTTCTTAAAGCTGGACTGTGCTGGTTTGGCTGGGATAGAGTTAATGTTCTCCACAGTAGCTAGTATGGGACTATGTTTTGGATTTGTGCTGAGAACAGTGTTGATAATACAGGGATGTTTTTGTTATTGCTGAGCAGTGCTTACACAGAATCAAGCTCTGCTCCTCACCCCACCCCACCAGTGAGTAGGCTGGGGGTGCACAAGAAGTTGGGAGGGGGCACAGCTGGGACAGCTGACCCCAACTGACCAAAGGGATATTCCACACCATATGACGTCATGCTTGGCGTATAAAGCTGGGGAAAGAAGAAGGAAGGGGGGGATGTTTGGAGTGATGGCGTTTGTCTTCCCAAGTAACCATTACGCTTTCCTGGAGATGGCTGAACACCTGCCTGCCAATAGGAAGGAGTGAATGAATTGAATGAATGCTTTGCTTTGCTTCCGTGTGCAGCTTTTGCTTTACTTATTAAACTGTCTTTGTCTCAACCCATGAGTTTTCTCACTTTTACCCTTGTGGTTCTCTCCCACATCCCATCAAGGGGGAGTGAGCGAGCGGCTGTGTGGTGCTCAGTTGCTGGCTGGGGTTAAACCACAACTTGGACAGATCCTGTACTCTCAGCTTCTCCTTGTATGTCATGTGCTTCAGCCCCCTGATCACCCTGGTGGTCCCCACTGATCTTCCTCTAGTCTGTCATGTCTTTCAATACCCAGTCACCAAAAATAGGGTGCAGTGCTCCAGCAATGGTCTCAGAAGTGGCAGAGGGAAGTAATCACTTGCCTCAACCTACTGGCTATGCTTTTGCATAGCATACAATTGTCATTCTTCACTGCAAGAACACACTGCTGACTCGTGTTCAGCTTACTGTCCTCTCAGATCTTTACTGCAAAGCTGCTTTCAGTCCAGTCATTCCACTGTCTGTACTGTTGTACTTGCATTTGTTGAATTTCATGAAGTTCTTGAAAGCCCGTTTCCTCAGCCTGTTGATGTGTCTCTGAACAGTGGCTGTAACCTCCAGCCTATCAGCCATTCCCCCTGATTTTATATTGTCCAAATTGCATTCTGTCCTATTATCTAGGTCACTAATAAAGACTTTGAACAGTATTGGCCCTGGTATTTGCCTCTGGACACCACTAGTAACTAGCCACCAGTTGGACTTTGTACTGTTGATCACAACCTTTTAAGCCCAATGGTCCAGCCACTTTTCTGCTCTCCTCATAGGCTGCTTTACCAATCCATATCTCACCATTTTGACTCTAAGGATACAATGGAAGACTATGTCAAAGGCTCTCAGCAAGTTTGCTGGTGATACCAAACTGGGAGGAGTGGCTGATACACCAGGGGGTTGTGCTGCCATGCAGAATGACCTCGACAGGCTGGAGACATGGGCTGACAGGAACCTCACACAGTTCAGCAAAGGGCAATGCAAAGACCTGCACCTTGGGAGGAACAACCCCAGGCACCAGTCCATACTGGGGGCTGACTGGCTGTAAAGCAGCTTTACAAAAAAGGATCTGGGAGTACTGATGGATGGCAAGTTGACAATGAGCTGGCAATGATGTGCCCTTGTGGCAGAGAGGGCTAATGGTATCCTGGGCTATATTAGGAGGAGTGTTGCCAGCAGGCCAGAAGGAGGTGATCCTTCCCCTCTCTTCAGCACTGGTGAGGCCACGCCTGGAGTACTGTGTCCAGTTCCGGGCTGCCCACTACAAGAGGGAGATGGAGCTACTAGAGAGAGTCCAGCGTAAGGGACTGGAGCATCTCTCCTGTGAGGAAAGGCAGAGAGAGCTGGGACTGTTTAGCCTAGAAGAGAGAAGGCTCAGGCATCAATGTGCATAAATCTCTGAAGTGAGGGTGTAAAGAAGGTGGAACTACACTCTTTTCAGTGGCGCCCAGTGACACGAAAAGAGACAATGAGTGCAAACTGCAACACAGGAGATTCTGTCTGAACATAAGGAAACACTTTTTTTTACTGTGCGGGTGACAGCACCAGAAGAGGTTGGCCAGATAACTCAAAAGACGTCTGGACATGGTCTGCTCTAGGTGACCCTGCTTGAGCAGATGGGTTGGACAAGGTGGCCTCCAGAAGTCCCTTCCAACCTCAACCACTTTGTGATTCTGTGAAATAAATATCTAGAGGAACTAAAAGTGTGGTACACTTCCTAAATTGAGACAAAGCTCAAGTTTGATAAAATACATGAAAGAAAACTGTCAGTGCTAGCCAGTATGTGTGTTTGTGGGTTAGGAAAGATGGCATCCAAAAACACCAATGATCCCTACCTGTCGTAATGTTATGTGGGGTCATTAACTGCTTATTTTAGAGTACATCAGTTTTAAAACTGACGCAACCTGATTTTGGGTAGGGACTGGATGACCCTGGAATTTGGATAGTAGTCGTCTTATCCCATATTGCTTTCACTTAAGATTTTGTTTTATGTTACTATCCACTTGTATATTCTAAATCAGCCTAAATTTGAACATACAGGTAATAGCTGTGATCTCACAGAACTGGAGTGTTTACATTTGCTTAATACCTGTTGATCTGTTAATAATATCAAGGTTAAAATATGCAGTTGCCTAGAGACCTATGTTAATTGTAAGCTTATGATATCTAGCTGTACTTTCTAGAGAAAGCTTCTGTTATGGATAGGATATCAGCTGAACCTTTCCTTAATACAATCCAAATTTTATAAGCTGCCATGTAGAAAACAGTTTTTCTGCAATGACCTGACTGGACAATCTGAAGAAGCACTCTGTGCTGTGCTGTGCCTTATTTATTTGTTTTTCATATGAAAACATAATTCCTGCAGGAAATTCTATTTCAGCCACAGAACGAAGGCCTGTGGACAGCTCTTCTTTCTGCCTGAATGTTCCCCTGTGAATTGCTGATGGTTAGGAAAGCTCACAGTGACAGAACAGGAGACAGCAGCTTTGTGCTTAGATGACAATAGTCTGTGTCTGTGCTAACTGCAGCTGGCACCATTAACTACCTATCCATAGACTGGAATAAAAACAATTATCGCTGCATGCATTAGAATGATGAAATCCACTCTGTTTCTATAGTAACAGGAGTCACAATTTATATTACGACCTTAAGAAAGTAGAATGTGACCATTTCTTTTTTTTTTTTTTTTTTTTTTTTTTCAGTTTTACAAGGAACCGCAATTCACAGAGAAACTAATGTTTGAGATGATGCACATAATTGACAAAAATAAAGGTAAGATGTGCTTTACTGGTAACAAAAATATGCACAGCATACATTCAAGTTGGAATGTTAATTTTGACTTTTAAGTATTCTGTTCTGTAGAGGCATACCCAATTTAGTGCTGTTTGAAGTAGATTCTTCTTTTTCTGTTTATTACAAATAATCTTTAAGTGGAAGCTTTACAAAAAATCAAGAGTAAGAGAGAAAATAAAGTGAGGGCTTTAGCAAGTCTAAATTTTTCAATTGTTGTGTCATCTGGTCTGACAAAGTATCATACAAAAAAAAAAGAAATCTGAGCTTTTGTCTTGAGAAGAACATTGAGGTATCAAAACTCTGTAAGAGATTACTTAGTGGATATGTTTATTATATTGCAGCATTTTTAAGCCGATCCAAGCTAGCATTTATCTAGTTAGTTTGTTTATTAGTAGCAGGAAAGCTGTGGCAAAATGTTGAACAATCCTAGCTAGGATTTTGAGGATGTATCTTTATTGATATGAAGTATCATATTATTGATTAGGATAAAGTAGAATATTATAGTGTAGACCTATCAAAAGAGTTCTTGAGTTCTTTAGGCTGATTTCAGCATTGTCATGGTTTAACCCCAGCCGGCAACTAAGTACCACACAGCCACTTGCTCATTCCCCCCCCGGTGGGATGAGGGAGAGAATCAGAAGAGTAAAAGTGAGAAAACTCATGGGTTGAGATGAAGACAGTTTAATAGGTAAAGCAAAAGCCGCACATGTAAACAAAGCAAAACAAGGAATTCATTCACTCCTTCCCATCGGCAGGCAGGTGTTCAGCCATCTTCAGGAAAGCAGGGCTCCATCACGCGTAACGGTTACTTGGGAAGACAAAACGCCATCACTCTGAACGTCCCCCCCTTCCTTCTTCTTCCCCCAGCTTTATACGCTGAGCATGACGTCATATGGTGTGGAATATCCCTTTGGTCACTTTGGGTCACCTGTCCTGGCTGTACTCCCTCCCAGCTTCTTGTGCATCTCCAGCCTTCTCAGGCAGTAGAGCATGAGAAGCTGAAAAGTCCTTGACTTAGTGTAAGCACTACTTAGCAACAACTAAAACATCAGCGTGTTATCAACATTATTCTCATCCTAAATCGAAAACACAGCACTACACCAGCTACTAGGAAGAAAATTAACTGTACCCCAGCTGGAACCAGGACAAGCGTTCTGTTTGAATATTGCTTTGTTTCAAAATCGCCTCCCTTTACAAAAGATATAGCATGTTTAACTGTGCAGTCATTTAGTAACAGGCATAATTCTTGAAGCATTTAATAATTTACCACCTTCACTCTCCCTAAATACTTGTCTCACCCAAAACCTCTTTCCTCATTTCCTCCAGCAACTCTGGAGCTAGGATCATCTCTGCTATGAGTAAAGGATTATGGAATATCTCTTCCAGTTACCTAAAGCTTCAGGAGTGTGACAGTAATCCATGCCTGTTGGTCTTTCCTTGCATGTAGCAGAGATGATCAGATAAAGGAAGAACTTACTTCTAACTCTGTGCTAAAATATTCTGTTGAGTCTCTTTGGTATTCTTTCTTTAGATGTAGTACTTAATTATTATCTTGAATTTATAGGATTTTTTTTATTAAGGTTAATGATTATCATTGATTGTAATTCCAGGGGTGTCTATAACCATGTGTTTTTGGAGAAGTTTTTAACCTCCAGCTCGTTTTTAAAATTCATTTCACTGCAGTAGAACATAAAACATGACATCATACTATATCCTAACATCCCTTTCTAAGCCTGGGCTTAGATTGCTGATTTAACTGCATTTTTTTAAGTGTATGGATGTTTTAAATTTTTGTATATTATGCATCCCAAACTTAGAAATAGGTCTTTTCTCTACCTGCAGTTATAGTAATAAACACAGACATTCTTCTTTAAAAACTGCAAATAATTTAATTTTAGACGATAAGCAAGCATTTTGTTCAAAGTCTGAAATATTCAAGTAATATTATCTCTTTCTAAAAGGATTAAACTGAGCTTATCAGAAAAGTTAAGTAAGAATAAAAATGCTGAATATTTCTAGCATCTAGATTTGCACATTAAATATATAGTTGGTTATATTAAAATAAATCTTGTAGTTTATGAGCCAGATCATACATCACATGTGAATTAGGAGATTATGTGACTGCCACCAGAGCAAGAAAGGAAACTACTTAAATAGAACAGGAAGAATCAAGAAGACTACTCTTGTTCATGTAAAAAGCGCAATACTTTAAATCCACCTAACACAGTTCCTCTTCTGAAGCACAAATGGAATAAACAACTCTGTTTACGGCACATAACGGTACTTCAGTTTTTAACTGGGTGAAATCAAGTGCGGTCTGAAAACTGGAGAAGTCTGATTACTCTAACTGTACACTCTTCATTTGGATGTTGATGATTGTATGTTCTGTGCTCCTGTGGCAGTTCATCTCTAGATGGAAATATGGAAGATTAACAAGAGAATTTGTGTGGAATGGAGACAAAAAGGAATATAGGTTGCTTATACTGTTCTTGGAATTCCAATGATAGGATTATGTTTTCATAGTTACATACTTATTTCACTTATTTTAGCTTGCTTGTTTGTAGAAAATGTGTAGAAATGTTCATCTGTACTTCCCTGGTTTTTTGTAATTACAAAAGCTGGTACTACTCAAGCCATGTAGTATTTCCCAATTATTTTGGTGTTTAACTTCTTGAGTTGACTGCCTAAAAAAAGGCATGTAGGGCCAAAAGGAGAATTTTGTGAATAAAGAGTTAAGATTACAATTGGCATGCAAGTACTATATAAATCTTCCAAATTCCAATTTAGAATTTAGCAAATCAAAGTCCAGCTACTAATAAGAGCCTTAGAAGAATATATAAGAGCAAATAGTTAAGCTGCGAACACTCATGAGTACACATTGCTTTTTAAGCCAGATATTTTCCTCCCATAAAAAGCTCAAGGATCATAACAATGGTTAACCAGTAGATTCTGTTCCCACACACAGCCATGCATCAATAAAATATTATTGTAGAAAGATTTATTACTTTGCATTAACAAACAATATGTTAAGCAGTAAACTGAAGAAGAGCTATGGTAAGGATAGGTAATCACTGTGTTACCAAGGCAAAATTAATAGCTAAATATATCTGATTTTAGTTAGCAATTTAGTTAGCACGTACCAGATTGACTTTAGATTTTAGTGACAGTTTTCTATTTGCTACCTTCGGCTGGGGCTGCACGGCTAGAAGGCGCGTCCCCTGGGTGGTGGATAGGGGATCCCTCTCTGGAGGGTGCACCGGATAAAATTGAAGAAGGTGCCGCGAACCAACGCAGCCTAAGGGAAGGCCACCCTGACAGAAAAACCACTGGCCCTCCAAGTCATGGGGGTTGGGCAGGAGGCCAACTACTTCCTCCCGGGGAAAAAAAAAAAAAAAAAGTTGCAGAAACGACGAGCATCAGAAATGGCGGGGATGGAGAAAATCGGTAACGAAGTGAGGAGGAGGAGATGGAGCTGGATCGGTCGTGTCCTGAGGGGGAAACCGACGGAAGACTGCGCTGTGGCCCTTGATTCCAGAGCACGCAGCCACGGACCGATCGAAGTGGAAGAATGATGTTCGCGCCTTGTGTGCCTCCTGGCACTGAGAGAATTCAGATTCAGATCAGATTCTATTTGCTAAGCATCTTTTTGTTAATTCAATTTTTAGACTATAAAATCATTCTTTCTTAATCCCTACATCACCACAGCTACAACACGATCACTAATAAATATTCCAGTTTTTTTCCCTACATTGATAGATGTGCAAATATATGTCATCGTTTACTCACTGGTCCTTCAAGAACAGACACCAGTGAAAAAATTAAACTACACTTCTCTTCATGAAAACACCTCAAGGAAATCTTGTAGTTTTGGAAAATCATAGAGAGGATTGGGGAACAGGATCCTTTTCAAACTAGGTGTCCATTTGGAAATTAAAATGAAAAAAATAGAAGTGAATGGATCACAGCTCATTTTATTCTGCTGGATATGATCATCTAGGCCTAACATACATAATATTTCCAGTTCATTCTTGTTTGCCTAAAGAATTCTGCTCAAGATCCTGAATGTCAACACACACCTTGAATTCCTATTAGTATCCCTGTTTAACCTCTGCTGCTACAGAGGTTCATAAATAGTTCTGCCTTTGGCATGGAACTTTGCAGAGAGTCTATAATGACAGCCTTCAGTGATTAACAAGTACAGAGAAAGTTCAGTAAATAAAGTGCAAGATTGTGGTTCCAGTTTCCAAAAGTATAGGAGAGAAAGGCTGTATGCAAGACAGCTGCACCAGCTTCTAAAAGGTACGTGGAAGAGCAGAGATTTACAGCCTCCTTTGAGTCCCAGTAGCCATTGAATAGCATGGCTTTCAATATAACTGGAAGTTTCCATTCTGTGTAAGTTCCCATTCTGTGGTTTTAAACATATGAATTTCAAATGAAGTCTAGGGTGGCTTTGATCTGGTAGGATTTTATTAAATGGAATCTATTTCTAAATCTTCCTGATACCTTTGTTCATCCATAATCTTGCCTTCTATTCTTTATAAGAATTATTCTTAAATTATACAAACCTATAAAAGAGGAAAATATTTTTAAATTTAAATAATGAGAATGCCAAAGGCTAATCTAATTAATAATCTGATTTTTACCTTTGCTTCACCATTTGTTCAACATCCTTTAAAATATTAATTTGATATTAAAACTGTCATGGTTTAACCCCCATTGAAAACTAACCACCACACAGCCGCTCACTCACGCTCGTCCCACCCCGGTGGCATGGGGGAAAGAATCGGGGAAAAAAAAAGTAAAACCCATGGATTGAGATAAAGGCAGTTTAATAGGACAGCAAAGGAAGAGAAAAGAATAATAATAATAATGACATAAATATACAGAATAAGTGATGCACAATTCAATTGCTCACCACCCACTGCCTGATGCCCAGCCCATCCCTGAGCAGCAATTGCTGCCCCCTGGCCAACTCCCCCCAGTTCATATACTGAGCGTGATGTCATAAGGTATGGAGTAGCCCTTTGGCCAGTCTGGGTCAGCTCTCCTGGCCGTGCCCCCTCCCAGCTTCTTGGGCACCGGGCAGAGCACGGGAAGGTGAAATAGTCCTTGACTAGTGTAAGCACTGCTCAGCAACAACTAAAACGTCAGTGTGTTATCAACATTATTCTCATCCTAAATCCAAAACATAGCACTATACCAGCTGCTAGGAAGAAAATTAACTCTATCCCAGCTGAAACCAGGACAAAACCAAAATGTCACGCTACTTGCATATGCATATGAATGCAAGTCGTGTCTTCATGGCATATGGTATTCAGTTAAGCCTGGTATAGTTGACATACATCTAAGTAAAGTCTCTTTCTGGTATTAGATATTTAAATTTATTCATTTGCATTTTGCTGTGGATAAGATGACACTGGTCATTTGTGGCACTTCTAGAGATGTCATTTTTCTTGAACAAATGGTTCCTGTTTATTTAAACCTTTCAAGAGAGTTACTGAAAAATTTTTGCTATGCAGAATATAAGTCCCAAATCTCTACTGTTGGGAATAAATGCAATTTGTAATAAAGTGGAGTCCAATCTGACTTACTCTGGTGATTTTTGCTGGACTTTTAGTTTCATAGTTTCATAGGCCCATACATTTATGACATCTCAAAGAATGGCAGACTTTACAATGTCTCTTTCTTCTGCTGTCATTGCATGCTGGTCTATACTGAGGGAGTTCACCAACATTTTTTTGAAAAAGACATTGGTAGTCTTAAATTGTAGCTCATGGTAGTCTTAAATACTTTACCTTTGATTTCCATTTTTTTTCTAGGCCAGTATTAAATGTGTGAACATCTGCAGTGTCCAGCAGAGCGCCTTGCATAGTTCTTTTAATCCCTCATTCTTGATTGTGATAAGCAACACTGGGTCCCAGAACTGAACTGCTAGCTTGTCATACTGCAAGAAGTCTGGATAAGCTTTCCAAAAATTGGACTCACTTCTCTAACGTTGCCATAGCAATATCATTCTGCGAATTCCTAAGTGGAAGTTTTTAACTTAATGTGAATAACTTAATTAGGGAAAGAGCATTTAAAAGTTCTAGATCTACGTGTTCTACTTTCCTAGACATCCATAATAACAATGTACTTTAACTTGAATTTATTTTAGGAAAAGGAATGAGAACAAATAATTCTTTAGTGGGAGAGTATAACGTGTTTTAAATATGTAGTCTGCAATGAGTGCAAAAAATGGAGAACACCGTTTGTTAAGTTAAATTGAAACACACTAAAAGAAAGTACTCACTAATTTCATAGCTACGTGAACTACACTCTTGAGTGATAGTATTATTTCCTCAGAAGAGTAAGATAAATTCACTTAGGGTAGAGGAGATCTGTTCAAATTAAAACTGCATTGTTCGGTATGGGATTAGTAAGAAGCTTGAACTAATACTATGAGTTTGAGATGTTTTGATCTAGACAAAATCTTTGGGGCCTTAGCATCCCTAGAATGTGATATAGCAAAAGGCTTTTCAGGAACTCATTTTGGAAAACTTCAGATTGTGCTTCAAGTTGAGGGTACAGGCCCCTATCTGACTCATTTTTATTCTCTGGTAAGTCCAATCATTTTCTGGTTAATTTGTTTCCAGTATACATAGTGCTTTATAACTGAGTAGGGGAAAGATTGTTTTCCTCTAAAAGGTAAAGAATTTATACTATTTATCCAAATACCAATTGTTCATCTGATGATCATGCATATACTTGCTGAAAATATGTTTGCCTAAGATCTGCTCTTTGGTTCCATAGAATTTTGAAATGAAGATTTATTTGAGTTTGTTGTGCAAAGAATGGATGATGCATAAGCGTCAGTTTTGGGTATTTGGGGTTTATTCATTGAAAAGTATTCTATCTACTACTGTGAACAGATTCCTAATCCAAGCATGTACGTTGCCTTCTTTTATTTCCTCCTTAATCAGCTTTGCACTGTGATCAACATTCCAGCTTTTGCTTTTTGCTGATCTATACACTTGGAATGTTAAAAAACAAATACACCCTTTACGATGAAAGACAGAAATCAGTATTGTCAGGATAAATGTACCAGATCTTTAGCTACCTAGTGTTTATTAAGGATGCAAAGCTAATGTGTGCACCTAACTGGCATGCCACAAGTCTCTACTTTATGTTGGCAAATCTGTAGGGCTTTTTTTGCTGCAAATAAGGTAGTACTGCAGTACAGTCATTGCAATTCTGTGGTTGCAGTAAGAGATTAGATGACAACTTGCTCAGAGTGGTTCTATTTTTTTACAACTATGTTTTAAAGGAAAATGTTTTTAAAATAGCTATTATCCATACTGCATCAAGGATCATATTTCAAAAGAGCTTAATTCATATTTAGACCCCAGAATTAAACAGTGATATTTTAAAAATACGTAAAGTGATTGGGACTTGCTGGTTGATCAACGTTTTAGGAAACTTGGCTGCTTCCTTTTCTATCCTAAGTGGAAACTGCTGACTTCTTTGAAAAATCTCTCCCTATAATTGTATACTTTGATTGCTAACAGAAGGCTGAAAATCTGGGCTTGAAATGGTAAAGTACAAAGCGCACAGTTTCAGTGATTTTTGAGAGTGGCTTTTTAATCTGGTTATTGGGTTTCATGTTCTTTGTTCTTCACTATTTAAAGTTTACACATATGGTTGTGCTACTGTATGATACTACAGTGACCTTAGAATAGTTAGCGGTAGTTATCCTCAAAGCCTAGACTCCTGTCCTTATAGTACACGAGTATGTCATTAGTCCAGGGCTATGTTATTATCTCTGAATCTTTTTACATCCTTAGATTTTCTGCTTATAAATTTAACACAATCTCTAACTAGAATAGCACAGGTAAAATGAAGTCTTCCCAAACTGATTGATAATTGTCAGCTTATGTAGCCATGTAGCTTATGTAGCATCTGGGTGCTGACTAAGATTAGAGATAGATCTCCCTAATACTTATTATTTGTGTTTGATTTATGCAATTCTAGGACATAATGCTACAATTAAAACATAATTTCTATACAAAATATGTTAAAAGCACCCTAGCACAGTGACAACACAACAGTGAACATGGCTCTTTCATTAATAATCTATTAGCATCAGTTGCTCATGAAGAAGCTGACCAGTCTTGCAACTTCCATCTTGCCCCTTAGGTTACAGGGAAAAAATGGCCTACGCTAAACTGTCTGAATAAGAGTGTAGTTTTGTTGGAAACTGAACCCCAGTGATGGGTAATACAAGCCAACATCTTAATGGAATTCAATGGAATTCATTTAATCATAATGGAATTCAAGGGATTATGCTGGTTATAGCCATAGCAGTATGCCAGGAGAGAGGTTATCTTTAGATGACATTATCCCAGCTACTATTTTGTCATTTCAGAGTCCCAACACATTTTACTAAGGGATTGTTTTATTTTAAAGACAGAGGAGACTTCATTCTACCAAAAGGACAACATAAATCGGCATGTGTATATTGGTTAAGGAAAAAAAAGCCTGTATTTTTGGTTTGCCACAAAGTTGTTTGCAATGCAAAACTGCCTGTAATTTCAACATACAAATACAAGCCTGATTACTGTGCTTGAGGGAAAACTATTTTAGACCATTTGACCTCCTTGAGTGATACAGTTTTAACCACATTATCTTTGTGGAGCCCACATCTTTGTAAGGTACTGTTGCTACCAAAATAGCTATGGTTAGTATGTTGGTTGCCTAACTGTACTTAGAGCACCATGGGCCTTTTTTCCTATGTTAATGGAGAAAATCATGTTATACAGCTAGAGAGTCTTATTCTAGGCTGGGTATCTACCCAGAGAGAAGAAAAATCATGCTAAGAAAATCAATAAGGCTGTAACTGTTTAACCACAGTAATTTCTGCTTAGCAAAGGAACTAGATGTTAAAATACTCTTTTGCAATCTTGTTTTTAACAAGCAAAGTGTTGAATTGAAATGTTGAACAGTGAGATTTATTATCCCAAGGTTGTCTGGCCTTACCAGTTTAAGAGATTAGGCAGTGGAATAGAATTCTGAAGAAAAACAGCTGATATGGCAGTAACAGAGTTAGTTCAGACTTAAGATTAAATATAAAGAAAGGAAAGTGTATCAAGGCATTTCAAGGCAGCCATGGCAACCATGTAACTTCTCTATCTTACAATTACATTGCCATTTGAAGCATATTAGGTTTTAGTCTCCGTTTAGATGAAATTCAGTTCTAAAAATTATTTTTCTTTTCCAGAAAAAATTACATTTTGTCCTATGTCCTAACTCTCATTTCCTTGCCTTTATATGAAGGCAACTATAAGCATTGTTTTCCACTGACTGAATTATTTCCTTATGACATCTTGCTTTATCTCACATTTTGAAAGGAGAGGCTCTCTTTTTCATTCTTAGGGGTAGAGTTTAAAAGAAGTGCATACCAATTCTTATTCAAAGATTATTTTGCGTTTTATTACAGGATTCATGCATCAGACATCAGTGTAGCTTAAAAATACTCTGCCTGCTAGATTCCTACTTAAATGTTTTCAAGCTGTTACAAGGCATATGAAATACAGGTCTAATTTAAAGGGTTTTGTGCAACCATGCATCACAAATATAATACCTAGGTGAATCATAGATATTTACTTACAGATCTATAAATACGCTTAGTAGTTGCCTTGTGAATAAAATATACTGGTTGCCTAGAAAGCTCCAAACCTTGAGCAGTAAAGCTTTCACCATAGGATCCATTGTCATTAGAAAAGGTTACTGTTAAAAATTATGCTTGCAGTGCACAGCCATGACATGGGGAGTACAACTGCACAAATAAATTTGCATTTTGGGGACTGGAATTTTGGCTCTTTAATGGAGAAAGAAGGTAAAAGAGAGAAAAGACCAATAAGTTAAGGAGTTTCTATCACTTGATAACTGAGTGGGAGGAATCACTGTGTGTTTATGATGATCCATATCTGGTGTGTTTATTTGGTATGTCTGATCATAACATTTGTGTATGCAGATAAATGTTTAAATATCTAAATTGTGTTCTGCACTTCAGGTTTAGAAGTACAGTGTACAGAAGTATGAACTCTGTGAAGGACAAAATGCAGTAAAATATCTCAGTGTTCAAGGTAGATGTTAGTGGGTTTGTAGTCCATGAATTCTGACCTTTCAAAGGGTATCGATGTCGTGTTTGTTGGACCAGTGTTTCAGTTCTATACAATGCTAGTTCAGTGGTACCCTTGTGTCTCTTCCTTATCTGCATTGTTCAGCATGGTAGCCTTGACCAGAGAACAAGACAAGCTTGAAAATGATTAAGGACTATTCACAAAAAAGTAAAAACAATTATTAACATATCCTTAAACCAGAGTTTATTATTATCTTTATAGTCATTTTTTGCCATGTTCATGAAATCTTCTGTGCTGCCACGGACTGTGGGGAAGCTAGTAAATGAAGGCTATGTGACAGGGTGAAGGCTTATTTTTATTTTTGTGTAAATTCTTCCTTTGATAACTGGATATCTCACAGAAAAATATATAGGAAATCTACCTGCAGTTGTATTTTAAAGAAAAAAAATTCTTGTAGAATCATAAAATTAAGACCAAGACATGTAAGACATGATGTAAATAGCTCCAGTGTAATAAAATCCCTCTTAAATAAGAAACAACATCTTTAGGAATAATTGTATTTCTGTAAGAAGCAAGGAAAAAATTGTTTATTACAGGTTCATTAAATACAAATAGTTTCTGATATGTTCTCCATTCAATAAAGTGAAAAACTTAGTTTGTGTGAAAAATTAATGTGTTTATGATATATAAAATGTTTTACTTAGTTGATAGTTCTTTTTGTTCACATGCATTTACCTGTAGCATGTGTATGAACATTTATATTATGTTAATTGATTGAGGCATCAGTTGAAAATAATGCTTGCTTAGCTTCTGAGCTTTTTGGTTTACTTTGTAAGTCATCCAACATTACTTATGAAAAAATGAGGTCTGGAGAACTACAGCTCAACTTTATAGTCGTACTAATTTTTAATATGAAAAAATCACTGTGTTGCTATCAGTTCCAAGTTCCAAATTTGGTAATTACATTCGATGCTATAAGTTGTGAATTAAAATATTTTTTTATACAGGGATGCATCAGTAGTGAAACTAAAACACAGTGCTATTATTTTGCAAAAAGTTGTGAAAGAAAAGCATAACTTAATAGTTATGACTCTCCTGTGGATATTGAACTATATTTTAGCATCAGCTAATGTAAGAGATGTTTAATATATAATAAAACCAGACAGGATTAATTTAGTAGTGAATTGAAGAGAAACATCTATCTACCTTTGAATACTGTATGAAATTTATCCTTCAAGGGCCTTTTCCAGAAGTTGACCTAGTGTATTTAATACTGTTATACCACCTCTGTATCCTTCAGCCACCCGTGAAAAACAGAATTGAATCATACCTTATAAAAATAAGAGAAGGAGCTGTTATGTAAGTGTTACTCTATTGATTTAAGGAGCTTTTTAAATGACTAGTCTGGTCTAGTGCAGGCAATGTTTGCTTACACTTCATTACACATTTCATGGTGTGATATGCCATCTAGTGTTAAATGCCCCAAAAGGCGCAAAACACTGCAAAACCCTGATACTAGCTTCATCAACAGTACACTTGGAAAGTTAGTGGATTTTCTGAAATGTTAGATGTTCAGGAATATACTGTGTATATACAGTAGACTGAAGAGACAATGTTTACTTCTGTTTTTACTGACTGTTTATTTTAATAGTTGCCATCTAGTACTCTGTTCAATAACCCTTGTTGTCTGTGGATTCGTATCTATTCAAAAATTGTCTTCCCAGCTACAACCATGCAGTTTGATGTTTATACTTCAGGTAATGTTGATACCTGCAGTGTCCTTTGTGAGAGTGCACACTTTATGTTATATTTACACAGGGGTTAAATTACAAAGAGAAACAGTTTTGTAAGGGCTTCTAAATACATCTAGCTGGGTAGGGAAAAAATTTATTAACCCCAGAGGTTTTGTAAAAAGTACTAGTAGAATACATTTTGTAATGCAAAATTCCTTGTAATAAGCTGAATATTACAACGTTGACTTACTCTGCTTCTATCATATAAATAGAGGTGGGATTCCATGGATTCAAGTAGAATGTTGCTTAAAAAGTGTGTTTTTCTGAGGAAAAAAGGGGGGGGGGGGGGGGGAGTGTAAAAAATTTGAAAAACTAAGGCTGAGTGCCACAGTGAGCAATTTTCTTTCCTTTCCTTAGTTGAAATACAAAAATATTATGTTCAAAAATACTATCCCAATGTTTGGAATTAAATGTTCAAAACTCAGGAGCAAATTGTGCAGATGAGTTGATTTTCTCTGAATAAGGCAACAAAAACTGGGGGACATGGTTCTGTCCCCTGCTTGAGATTTAAGCAAAAGGCAAATTTAATAAAATATTTCCTAAGTCCTATTTCAGTAAAGGTTTTAAACATGTTTATTTGCTTTGCTGAATCAGAGCCATAAAGTGTCTTTGTTTCATTGGATGCTATGCTATATATACTCAAAGTATTCAGTAAATAGCCATAACTTACAGATTTTGTCACCAATTCACATCATCCATTTCAAATTATGTATGAGTTTCAATTCTAACAAACAAGGATAATGGGTTGAGGAGATTACGTGTTGATATATTCAAGAGAGATGGATTGAAATACACCCCCGTAGTGATCTTCTGCAGTTGTCTTAGGATTCTGATTAAACCTGGAAAAGAACTTGTAATACCTCCCCACTTAACATCCATCTTAAAATCATTCTTGCTTTGAAAAGAACTGAACCTTCCTTCTAAAAGCCAACATTTTTGTTCTAAGGGCAGCGCCAGCATGTAAGTAATGTTCAAGTAGAACTTTTAGGTTGAAAACTTCTTAATTCATATGAACTTCTGAAATAATACTGTTAAAATGCATAAGTTAAAAAGTTTTCCAAAATTGTTATTTTAAGAAAACGAAATAAAGCCTTGATATTTTCAAAGGAATGTCTTATTGCTTAGTAAGCCTGATCTTCAAAATGGCAACAAAAAAACTAATTTTAGCACTTCTCAAAGAATCTGAATTCATTACAGGAATGGACATTCCCTATTTTGATAGGTAGCTGGGTATATCAGGCTGTTGTTGGCATCTTAGAACATACTTAGAAACTATTTTGGTGTTCAAGTCCTTTTATGAAGTTGATTTTATTAATACGTGGTACTTTTTTTGCCCTCCTCATACAATAACTCACATAAGGATATGTCATTCTTTTTGATCAAAACAAGAGGGAGAAATGAAGAAACTCTCTATATCCAAGCTCTTTGCGTTTCTGATGTTTATTTTCTGTATTGTGTCAATTTTCTAAATTAGCCTCATTTTTTAACAGTTTCAGGCGAAGCAGTGTAGAAGCAGCTTGTTTTGTGGTCTGGCAGCCATCTAATCTGAAATGGGAACTATTTAAAGTACTTGTCAGACAAATATAACTGTCTCTTGATTCTAGTTGAAGAAGGGAAGTGGCTTTTATAGTGAGTAATTTTACTATGATGGCAAACTTCAGAATCACTGTATTTATGAGTTAGCAGCAGTTGAAGTAAGAATATAAATGGAAAAGATTAAATTATATCTCTTACAAAAATGCAATACACTATTTGAAAGTTAGTTGAAATACAGCAGAAAACGGCAGATCTTGCTTTTTTAATTAATTGAATGCATTAAGTGTAAACAGAGTTACTCAGAAATCTGTTCTACTTGTATATGTATAAGCCAATTATAACACCACTCTTGTTGCATGTTAAATTTTGTAAAAACTTGAGTTGAGTCTCCTGTGTTTCTCCAAACTATGCTATACCCCTTAGTAGAACTTTGTCCACAGCTGGATGTGAATCTGTGGACATCAGTTTTCATTGATCCAGTTTAGGTCTTCCATAATTACAGACTAAAGGTAGCCCTGACCAACCTCCTTGGAGGTCATAAACTTTACCTCCTTACAATAAAATGAACATGACCCTTCCCTTAAGAGGAAGGTAGTGTTTCACTGGTGCAGCACACCAGCCCAGATAGGTGCTGAGAACTGAGTGTCTATAAGTCATAGAAAAGTTGCTTTTACTATCATATAAAAAGCTATTATTTGCTTCTTAGAGCAAAGCCAAGAAGTGACTCATACGATTCACTGTCACTCAACCAAATTGGTGTTATACACCTGTTCAGTGGATAGTCATATAGACATGCCACTCTTACTCAGAGTTTTTAAATATTTATTAAGTATGCGCATGAATTTAGGGTTATCTGACTAAAATTCCGATTACCTGAGATTTAAAAATGCTACCTTACAAAATTAGTTTTTATGGGAATTATAATTAGAGTAATAGTAAGGGTGTGAAAGAGCAAATTGTTCTGTTCTGCCTGTAGATCATTAGAAAATCTGTCTGCAGAATTCTAATTTCACAATATTTATTAGTAGTGGTGGTGTAAGTATTGTGTGTAGCAGAAGGAGCTCAGCTTGACTGTTCAGATCCCAGATGGAACTTGAGCTGCTGGCAGTTTAAAAATTCTATATTTGACTTACAAATTCCTGCAAATGTTGATGCAGAGAAATAATCATGGAACAAGAAGAAATCAGAAAACTGGAAAAGTAGAACTGAGCTGAATATATTACCTTCCACTTCAGATAACGTTTTCTTAACACTGCCAATGTCTGACTAACAGTTTGAAATGTCAAATAATAGAGTACAATATGGCTTCTATACCTAAGGACAGGAAGTTATTAGTTTATGGAGTTTTTCAATGCATATTAAGACTTATTAAGACATGAAATACCATTTTTTATGTAGAGACCTACAAAAATCTTTAATAAAATTTTCATAGACATATAACAAGAAGGAATTAACGAAACATTTCTGGAACACTTACACTGGCACTGTCTTTAGCTATTCTTAACCTGGCTGCCTGTGTACCTTTTAGTTTCAAAGCTTTGGGGGATGTAAGCTTTTGAAACACTACACTAGGATGTAAAGGTTATATCATATCTTTTTACAGAAAACATCGTATCTGCTACTATGCACAATAGGGAAAAAGACCTGCAAAATGTATGTATTGAGGGATTTTGAAAGAACAAATGAAAATGTACCTCATTTTGCTATAGTTCATTTACCCCATAAAATAAAAAGCAGTGATGGTGTCTGTTTAGAAAAAATAGTGTTGAATATAGCTTTGTAACATGATTCTAAGAATACTAAAGCCATGTTTACAGTCTTCAGTAAATGCATGTTTAAGGGTTTGGGATAATATCCAGGGCAAATCTTTACATTGGTTTTCACTTCACAGGCAGATTAAACTGACAGAACTAGCTTACAAGTCATATAAATATATCTCTAACCAAACTTGAATTAGGTTATCATGTTCGAATACTTAGTTTTACTTTCTCTGTAGATCACCTCAAATTATTTCCATATGATTCTACTTGCCATCTGCTATTATTGATAAAGTACTGACTGAAGTAATTTGCTCTCCTGGGCAGTCACCTCCCCTCTGCCAGCCATGCAGAAACTGAACCACGGAGGGTAGAATTAATTCTTATGGGTGCATTTTCCTTGAGGATTCCCAGAGGCCTCTTTTCATGAGAGAAGTGACTCTATCTCTTATGTTGCCTTTTGAGGAAATGAGAGGAAGAAATGCACGTTCAGTTTTGTTGAATGAAATAATACCACTCCAAGTATTACTGTGGTTCTGTACGTATGTAGGCCTCCTTGTTGGAGGAAATGTGTATAGAGCTGTGTGTTTCATCAGGGGGTAACACTATGAGAGAAGGTAGACTGCAAAATACACAAAAGAGGATTGAAAAGTCTTGAAGAAAACTTACACAGTAAGAAGAGAGCGAAAGAAAAAAAAGAGATATACAATGGGCAGGAAGAATGAATGAGCAAGTGAGCATTATGAATACATTTAGGGGAAAACAAAACAAAAGGGGAGGACCTGATAACAAGATACGAAATTACAAATGAAAGGTAAAGAATATAAAGATGAGGGAAAAGAGTTCTTACACACCTGGAAGGCTGCACCTGGAAGCAAGTAGTGTTTTGTAGAATCCTTAAAAAAAATAGTGTAATGCAAAATTACCAATGGAACCTCATTATAGGTCAGGGCATATAAAACTTTAAGTTAGCCTTATGCTTTGGCATGTTTGCTATCCAGCCTGACATAACATGTACAAAAACCATCCAAAAATGTGCCGCCTGTCATGTGTGATCGCCTACTTTTGTTGAGAACCTGTTCCCATAGCAACATTGCTATCGCATTATAGCCTGAGTACATAAGTATAGCAAATTAAATTTGCATTTGTATGTGTGCACATACTTTTTTTGCCTGAATAAACACACACGCATATTGTGTGGGTATTTGGATGGCATATTGTATGTGTCTTTGGGAGCCCAGGACACTTTGTTGGGATCTTTTCTCATCCAGAAATAAATGTGTACTATAACTTCATAAAGAAATACATTTAAATAATACCACAAATGCCGAGGCTGGATGACCTAAAATTATAGATTAATTTCATAATTAGCTGTATATTTTGAAAGGTTTCAAAACATATTTTTGAAGAGAAGAAATATTCTGTGGAAGTAGATTATCTATTGCAAACCTGAAATTCTGTCTGTTTTAAAGATTTGCATTTAACTTGTGTATATATAAGTTACATCTTGAGTTACAAATATTGTGATAACCCAGTTTCAGCTTTGTGCAGTTCTACATATTGGGTTGCTTTAATGGAGAACTACACTGTTCTTCACTGTGATCATGCCTTGTAAACGTTATAATTGTGCTTTTTTCTAAATAATCTAATCAGGAGTCCCTCTGTGGTAGGTGTAGAAACCATTGTCATTTTACCTAGCTGAGAGAGTTAAACTGGGTATTTTAAAAGGTAATTACGGTGACTGGGTTAGAATTCTAATGAGAGGTTTTGGTGTTACTGAGAATGCAAAGTGTGTTTAACAATTCCTGCTCCAAATACTAGGGTGCAAAACTGGCAAGTGAGAAAGTCATAAAATAAAATACACAGTAAGCTTAGAGGGCAAAAATAAATTTTATACCAGCTCTCTTCCTTCATGTATTAGTGGGAAATATAATGGTAGTATGCAGTAGTGGGAAATGTAGTATGCTGCAGCCATCTCATACTTGAATTCACTGGAATACAGTGCAGCTGTAGTTCCACATCTTTTTCCAGCTCTTTCAAAAAGCTACTGAGTGTTTTCATGTAAGTATAGCCGCTGCCCAGGAACAGCTTGTCTCTACTAAGTCTCAGTTTTACCATGCAAAACAGACTGTTGCTTTTCAGCAGCTGCAGCAAGAAGAATGTATTATTTTCTCACAGGTTAATTTAGTGGAGTAGTTAACTAATCATTAATGTGCCTTTTAAGTGATCTTCCATAACAGCTTTGGATGCTGTAAATGTTCCATACTTCATACAGTACTTTGAAATATACTGTGTATTACATTTGTAGAAGGATAGGATAAACTTACAAAATCACAGTATATATGAATTTATTAAAGCTTAAGGCTTTCTGCACCTAATCAGTGCTGACTGTTATGATTGATAGCAGTCATGCTAATACATATTTAGCAGATTAAGTGGCTCCCTGACTAGTACTCCTCTTATTCTGTTTCCCCATCATCAGTATTGTTTAAAGAACTGCACTGTCATAAAGAAAACTAGCAAGAATAGGAAACAATTGTCCTTTGTTTCAAGCTTTAGGTGGTGTTCTAACATTCTTTTGGTATGTACAAGGCAATAGTGATAGATTGTTTTTATATATCTGCTGAAGAGAAGGCAACTTCTGTGTACTTTTGTAGCAGTTACGGTATGAGTTGGGTATAAGGCTTTTTCTTTGTAACTAAACATTATAACAGACTCTTAAAAGAATTGCAACCTTTATTGATAGAGACTTGTAAAAACCAAATTACATAAACAGCTGCTGCAGATAGTTTTGGTGTATGTGACGTAGCTTCATTGCCGGGGGAATGTAGATGAGTATTTCCTGTCACTTTCCTGGTTTTCTATTATTCTGACGTGTTTCCTGAAATGTAGTTTTAGGCTGTATCCAAACACTACATTTTAGTGCTAACCATAATAGCTGCTGATGTAATATTACTCTGTAATTAAGTGCTTTTCTTTGAAGGCAGGGAGATAATAACTTTTTAATTAATTTCCTTTTTCTAGAAAGAATTATGACTTGATCCAAGAGAATTAGGTGGTGGTGGTGGTGGGGTTTAACTGTATATATAAATTCATTTTTTTTAGCCATTGACAAAGAAAGAGAAAACATGAGATGGAACATATCAGAAATATGAATAAAGGAAGAGGAACTGATTGATGTGTTGCAAAATCTTTTCAAGGTAATTTATCAACATTTCTAAAAAATACGAAATTGTCAACTATGGTATGAGACTCCTTTAGCAGCTTATTTCCAAGTTGAAGGAATACAGTGAACTTACTTTTAGATCCATAAATCCAACAGATTTTTAGTTATTGCAGTTGGGTCACAAATTGAAATATCTGAGGAATTTAGATTTTTTAAAAGTTAATTTAGATTTAAAAGCATGGTTAGTTTGAATTCTGCTTATGTCTAGTGCCTTATTTAAAAGAAAAAAGATACAGCTGGCAGATTTTATTTAAGTGTGATACAGTAAACAGTGGATGTGGGGAATTACTCTGATTTTACTAGAATCTTTTTTGATATAACATTACCCTGAGCAACCAATACTTAGGAGACTCTGTAAACCACCTGATATGAATAAACATTGGCATTTTTTTAAGTCATTCTAAGTTGAAGCACATCATGAGCCTTATAATAATGATTAAAATACATATAAAGCAAATTGTGCTGCTTAAGATAAAGTTAAAAGACCCTGCCAGACACTGTGAGTTATTAAGTTACCTGCTGTTTGCCATTCTCTATGTAATATGTCTTAAAGTATAAGTGTCTCTTAAGAAATGTGTACTAGTGGCTCAGAAAAAAATGCTACAGGAGGTGGGGGGTTTTTAACCTACCAAAGTTGTCTGAACTCTCTTTCTAACTGCATGAAGCAAAGGTATATTCTTTTATTACATAAATTATTAGAAATAAACTACCCCGTCCTTTGAGTAATTTGCTCTACCAATACAGATAAACAAGTATATGCAAGTTGATTCTGGCAATTCTTCAAGATATAGTTGTATGTCTGAGACAACAGTTTCATAGAAGTCTCTTTATTTGCCCTGCACTAAGGGAGTCCGTCCAACTTTGGTAGAAAAAAGTAAAACCAAAAAGCACAAATAATGCAGTATTGAGTGTAGCTTGTGGTTACACTTCAGCACTTTCCAATCCTCAGTTTCTAGGGACATTAACATTTCAATCTGCACACATTTTTGAATGTAGCAACACTTGATTGGTTAAAAATATACCAAGGTTCTAAACCACAGCATATCACAGTGGAAACCAGGCTTAGTAGTCTGTGTGATGAATTCCTGGAACCAGCTAAAGTGTGCCGCATTAGCTGAGAGATTTTTTGTATCACTTTTTTTTCTTTTAATCAGGTAATGATGAAAATATAAATGGTAGCATATATAATAATAATAATAATAATGTAGTAATAACTGATCCAAAGCTGCAAAACAGTATTTCTCATGCTAACTTTTTATGTAAACTTGCACAAATCAATTAACTCTGCACTCCTCCCTCACTTAATCCAGCTGTGTATGATGATGATGTTACTTGAGTGTCTTATGACTGACTGTAGGTCAAAACTGAACAAACTTTTTTGTCTGATGAAAAAAAGGAGGGAAGGGTCTCTGTTGACTCCAAGGGGAACAGGACGATATCCAGTGTTTGTGTGCTATTATATAAATGCTGAATAGACAGCCAAATCTGATTATTTTCATTTACAGTTTCCTACATGAAAAACTTGTAGCCTGCATCATCTGCTTCCGTGCCAAGCTGCATTAAGTACCTCAGAACTTTGGTTTAGTAAAGGGCAAGTTGCACACATTCAGATCAGATAGGGTATCTTGGGATGTATACCTTGTATTGTATAGCAATATTACCTTTCTAAAAGAAATTACATGAAAATCCTGCTGAATTCTAGAGATGCATATTTAAGGGTTAGCAGATTGTTTCTGCAGGGAGGTGCCTGCATCAAATCAGCCCTTATCTGACAAGCATCTGTTGCTATGGCAATGGAGGCTATTGAATGTTAACACGCTGCTTCAGCTATGTGACAAGTAGGAAGTCTAAGATCTGTGATACGTAGTTTCATTTTTTAAAGCATGTGTCTGCTATACTTTTCCGTTAAAAATTTGATAGCAATGAATGATTTTTTTTCTTCTAATATTTTCATTGGTTGCAAGTTCACTTTGGCAAGCTTCAAACTTGCCTACAGTGTGTTTATAAATAAAACTACTGAATAAAAAAAAGAAAAGCAGGGTTGCATATTATTTAATGAACAGTTTTAATACAATTCTTTGGATAACTGGTGTTAAAAGGCAGCAAAGTTGGCTTTACAGTAAAGATGTTTGGTGTTAAAGTAAAAAA
This sequence comes from Platalea leucorodia, assembly GCF_965183815.1. Taxonomy (NCBI): domain Eukaryota; kingdom Metazoa; phylum Chordata; class Aves; order Pelecaniformes; family Threskiornithidae; genus Platalea; species Platalea leucorodia. The sequence goes on from NC_138830.1 coordinate 37,390,617, forward strand.
AAAATCATGTATGTAAGCTGTGTTAACTGTCTATGTGCAAGTCTATATGCAATGAACTGTCTCTTTTAAGTTAGCTTATTTCTCTTTCATCCTTTGCATCTCTTGATAAATAATTCCCTGCTAAATGACAAAATATGACTTGAGTGTTTATAGAGAAAAAATTAAAATTACCATCATGTAAATGAGACATATACCTTAGTTTTTTTCACCCTGCCAGTGTTGCTGGACATATCTAGAAAGGCAGGAAGTTTTGGACACTAGCCCTAAACAATATCTGTTCCCTGAAAATTGATGTAAATGCTCTTTGAGCATTTGAGTGTATTCTTACTTAAACACTGTCCTTGAAGGTCTATGTTAAGGGAAAAAATGGATGGCTTTTGATGTCTGAATATCACAATCCCTTTTATAGCCAATAGTCTACTGCAAATAAATTGGATTTCAGTGGACAATTTTGCTTCATAGGCATTTCTGTGAGATAGATTTGCTTGATTCTGTGCAAAGAAGCTTGACTCTTTGCAGTCTCAGAAATACATGCTCCATTGTTTGCTCAGATAATGAGATTAAATGCTTGTTATTTTTTTCCCTTTCCTTGCTATATTCTTTTTTGATTTTCTGACTACTCATTTCCCAAATGGTATAGAATTGTTTCATTGTATACACATGAATCCCACCACACACCCGCTTCCCGCATGGAATCATTGTACAATGAGCACCCACGAATAAAATGTCTGCTTCTACCACTACTATGCATGCCCCAGTAAGAGGATGTACCTCAAAAGGCCCAAGAGGGTCTAGGCAGATTTTTCAGTTCTCACCAGAGCTGTATTTGTATTAACCTTACTTCATGTCGTAAATCTTTGACAGGTGGGTTAAAGATCGATTTTCTGCATGTGTTTTTAGGGATTGCTTTGTAAACCATCAAGTGCAAAGGCCACAATGATATTAGTTACCATGAGCTTGTTGTCAGAGCTAATCTAGGACAACTGAAGTTTGTGAACAGGGTTTTTTTGTTCAAAGAGGACATTAATGAAAAAAGACTGCTTAAATGTGGAACTTTGTGGAAATTGCCCCAGGTTTTATATTGCTGTGGTGTAAACCATATGGTATACAGTAATTCATTATGTAACAAAAGAAAAGAGCTTTTGATCTGGGCTTATACCTAATACACGCAGTGACTACAGACAGCATTACTTCCCCCCCCAGTTAACTATACTGCACGATTACTATAGAAACTAATGATTTTCTAGACTTCCTTTAGAGCATACTTTTAACAATTTTTACTGCAAAAATAACATATTCCTATATCTCAAAGGGCTGCACTGCAGTGCACTAATAATGGCTAAAAATGTTGTGATGTCTCTCAGTGACAGATAGAAATTTACCTTCATACTAAAAAATTATAATTTAATTGAAGAATTTTTTTAAAACTTACATTTGCTGTTTCCAATGTGTAAACCACTACTGATTTGGAAATTTCTGTGGCTTTGTAAATGAAAGAAAATTTCCCTCCTTCTTATTTAAAATTTTCTTAAATATTTTTTGTCTCAGAATTTTGTAGTGTTTTAAGCAGGCATTCCAAAAAGTATATTTGCTTAATAGACAGTTAACTGCATGGTATGGAGAACTGACATCTTCCAGATGCAGAACTTTTTGCAGGAACCTACTTTAATTAATCAAAACTTAATTTCTTCACTTACCTAGTATTTGTATAGTTACTTAGGAATACAAATTTTCCAAAGGTGAGCCTAACCTGTATCTGATTGAAGTCTGTTTTATGTGATGTTTTGAATTTGGGTCTGAATTCAGAGAGAGCCAGGTGTTTTCGCTCAGGTCAGTCTCAAATGCTTTACTAGTGATTTTTATCTTTTGGAGCTTTGCTGAGGGGGCAGGGGGAGCAGTTTTAAAATTTTTTCAGAACAAATTATTTTCTGTCTTAAAATGAAGGGAAGAATTTGGTCATCAGTCAGCCTTAGGAGTCCTATGCTAACTTCTAAAGTAAATCAGAACATTATTAAGAATTTTATAACATTGCTTTCTATTCTGCAGCAAAAGCAGTAAGCTTGTATGCTTCATGAGCATGTTTGCTGTAACAGAAAAAAAATAAAATATATAGCTTTCCTGGTTTAGTTTCCAATTGCAGAAGATAATAGTAGCACGTAAATATGAAAAATAATTTGTAAAGCAAAGTAGCAAACATCAATCTTTGTAAATACATTCTTGCCTGTATATTCAACCTGTCTTAATCAATGCATTAGCTATGCCAGATCATCTTCTAGCTGGCAGTTACACAAGGAAAAAATAGTCAGTCTGAAAAGGAATACTTTAGTTTCCATGGAGCTACTCTAGTCTTTATGGACATGTTTGTATGTTAAAACTGTACTGTAGGTAGAAAAAGCAACACTGAAATAATTGGGGAGCAGAGAGGCTGTGTAAAGATTTTGAAGAAGAAAGACATTAAAGAAAAAGGTATATTTAGCATTAGGCACTTCACAGGTAAATACTTCTACAAGAATCAAGTTATCGTCAGATCACCTTGTCAGGTAGATAAATATTTCTCTCTTCTTAACCTCTCTGGATTTCATTTGTGAAGAGTCAAAGACATTCCGTATTATTAGCAACATAGAAATAAAACATCAGGAATTCCTGAGTCGTTCTTTTCTATTTTGTAGTTTTTGTTTAGTTGGTGCTATATTGTGCCCCATTATTTCTGAGCTAGCCATCAGGTGTAGGGTAGGGAAGTTTCCGTCAGCTCATGGGCTTATATACCTGATCCTAACAATTCTGAATTAAAGAACAGGAGTAGAATAACTTCATCTAGTCTCCTCCTTGGGCTAAGTATCTCAGTGAGTGGGTTTCCTAGTAAAGACACCACCTTCCCCCCAAAATCCCAACTAACCAAAAATAGTGTTGAGCTTAGCAGCAACACAATTGAGGGACAGCTTGATTTGGAAGGAAGAAAAATAAAATAAAATAAAATAAAATAAAATAAAATAAAATAAAATAAAATAAAATAAAATAAAATCTTTCCTCTAGCAGAGAACCACCATTTTTATAGTGGAATACAAAAAGTAGCAGTATTCTCATTAGCTTTGCAGATTTCATGATGCCAGTTCTCGGTGGTCAATGATCTTTGTCAAAAGGCAATTGTATCTGACTGGACATTTCAAATCAATTGACTGCTTCAGCCAGCATACATGCACCCAACTGTATTTGAACTAATTGAGTCTCCCCTGTAAATCTAATTATAAATATAAACAATATCATCAAGGGCTCATTAAGAGGGTAATTACTAGTTTTGGAAACATCTATAATGAAACCCTGCCATTCTAGAACTGCAGTTAAAAGCCACAAGCTAATTTTAAAGCATCATCTAATAAGTCTCTGGAATAAATGTAGTTCTTTCAGGCAAAAGTTTTGAAGATTACCAGAAGTAGATAATTCGGTAACAAATTATAAGACATGCTGTCTTCTATACTTGGCACATTATTCCAGTGCAAGTCCAACTCAGTGAGCAGAACTGACAGTAAAGGTAATGAAACTTTTAAATGTAATAAGCTCAGGTTTGAATTTTGTGTAAAAGGAGAAATACATAAACACACAAATTTGGAATCAATTGTGACTGCATTTTTAAGCAGTCAAGGGGATAAATACAGTCTGTCCAAACAGCTAGGCTTGATGCTTTTGTTGCTCTAGAATCATGTAGATACACAGCTATCTTCCCCTTTTATAGCTGTGCAGCGTTAGGATTCAAACACACACTGCTATTTTGTTAGGATAGCTTTTTAACCAATAAACAATTCACTTGCCAACTCTTGGGCAGTTCTAACACCTGTATGAACTAAGAAACAATGTTGCATTTCTTGCCTCATCCACTGAAAGCTTGTATTACGATATGTACTATATATGTGATATATAAATTACGTTATAAATTAATATGAATAGCAGTTAGTTGAAACAAGAAGGCAAAAGTGGCTTTGATAATGCTGCTTGTATGAAGCAATCTTTTTCATACATTAGCAAAGATGATAATTTGTTACTGCCTTTCTAAGAGAAAGGTGTGATTTTTAAAGCTCTGCACTGCATTCCTGCCCTTAATACATCGGAAAAACTCTCTGATAAAATCTAAGTCATTGTTACCACCTCAAGACTCACCCTTGCTATAGTGCTCTTGTTTCAACTCTCTTCATCAGAACTAGAGATTTTCCAATTCCAGTTGTTACGGCTAGTTTTTACACAAAAAAGCCATGTCCATTTTTTCCACCTTTAATTACATTTTCTGCATTGGCCCTTACCTTCTCGTTTTTGCTTGTCTTTCAAATACATAAGCCCTGCATGCTCTTTATTATCTCTCCTGTTTTATGTGACCTGTAGCACAAGAGTACTTGTTGGTCTACCATAAAATACGAATGTCTTTAAATTCAACTGCAGCAGAAATGTACATCTTTGTGAATCCTGGATAGTAACTGCCAACTGCAAGCTAGGTTTGGAACTTGCTTTGGGAGTTGGTTCATCATCTTTCAGTAAAATTTTGCTTGTTAAATTTAAAGAGAAGAGAAAGTGGGAGTAAAGACAGGTTTGCATCAAGAATATAGCACTTCTATTCAGCCTTGAAATAACCTTGTGAAGTAAGAGTGCTTAGGAGGTAAAAACTGGAACAAGTAATTGAATACATAAATAAAGAGCAAGGAGAATTTTTCAAGTGATTCAGTACCTTCCTCTGTTCTGAAGTTTGCCCACCCACTCCTACATACCACCTCCTGTGGTGCAGGACATTTTAATGCAATGTGGGAGGTTAGCATACAAATTCCTACTGACTGCATTTGTGCATAGCTTCCCACACACCTTTTGAAATAGGGTCCCTTATTTAGAAAAGTTAATGAGTATTATAGCTGTGTCCCAAACTACAAATGCAGTGGGTTGAAAATTACCTGTTACGTCCATTTTGAATTACTTGGTAGTTCATAATTTTTAACTTTGTAACTGAGACAAGTTTGTGCACCAACTATGAGCAGTCAGTAAAGAAAGGTGGTATTGTGATGAGGACTGGAAAGCTAGGTTCTGCATCTTGAGACAAGTACCTTGCAATGGATGCTGTCCAGTGAAGTTAAATGTGCTCCGATATTGATTCACTGCTTGCATTGATGACACACACAGAGTTTAGGAGAAAACGGTGATTTCTCTGCAAGTACTTCATAACAGTAATATAGTAAAGATGACATAAGTCAACACCAAAGAAGTAATTAACAGCTCATCAGTAAAAGTTCGTGACAAGTCTCATCAGCTTTCAATGACATGCATGCTTTAGGCTGCTTCAGTCAGTTTTTTGTCTCATAGGAAGCTAACATACTCTACTCCTATTTGCTGAAGGCAGCCAGAGCTTTCCGGTCTGTTTTGGTGTAATAGGTTCCTGGTTCACAACTGGAGCTCAGACCTGTTATAGTACAACAGATGGAATGCAAAGTCAGGTCTAAACCCTACAGCTCTTATTATTTATCACAACTTGACTAATTTCAGCAGATAAAATATGGCACTTCCCGTTTTCAGCCTGCCACTTCTCTGCAAAAAAAAAAAAAAAAAATTTTATGGATCATGTGTTTGCACTATCTGAGCCAGCCCATACCTTCTACTGATTAGTGAAACCAGAAAAATCAGTTTAATTTCTTATTTTACTAATTGGAGTACAAGAAATGGAAACAAACAACAAACGGTAACAAATTAAATCGTTTATTGATCTGTAACATTCAGAAAAAAAATACCGACTGAACATACACTTAGCATTTACAAAAACCTTTCTGAAAAGTGTAAGCACATAGTATCTTTCTCTATTCCATTAGTGTATCTTGCGTCTTAAGGGCCTGATGCTAAATACTTATTCCCAAGAACAGCCCTGCATAAGTCTAAAAAGACTTTTTCAAGTAGATCAAGGCTTTTATCCCAAATTCTGGCTGCTTCATTGTACAGGAATATAGTTATATTGAACCTTAAGAAGTATTACAAAAACTGTATGTAGCTGAAAAACTAAATACATTTGTAATCTACTTAACAAGGACTGGGGGTGGAAAATCATAGCAGCAGTATTTCTTCTTGTGTGCCTCACTGTTCTGTGCTTTTGAAAAAACCAAACATATTGCTACTACTTTGTCATACTTGGATGTGTATCTGACAGGTGTCATTATTACCTTGAAAAGAGAGAATCATTTTATGGATTAACAAAATTCGGGATTTTTTTTTTTTTTTTTTAGAAATAGATTACGTAAAACTGTCTCTAACTTTTGCTACGGATCAAACTGTTTCCTCACCTAAACTCTATGGGATTTAATCAAGAAAGATATAAACTTTACTTTACAAATTGAATCCTTCTAGATTGATAATAAATGTATGAAGTACAGGTGATAGAACTTGTCTTTTATTCTACTGTTAAGCTGCAGCAGAGAAAACATCTTATTTAAATTAGGAGATACTTCTTTTTTAGAGATGTATGCTACTGTCATGTATGTTAATGTCCTTGTCTCAGATGTACTCAGTGGTAATAAATCAGTGATCATTGTCAGGAAGTTAATATTGAAGACACCTGAACAAGGAATAACGGCACAACCTTGAATTTATCGCACAGGCTGGTCTGAACTGGGAGATGAAATAAACTGTGGTCTGTGCTCTTAAAATGGAAAACATGAAAAAATTGGCAAAGTACACTGAGGCACGTGGCCCTTAGATGAGTCTCAACTCCTTAGCTAGGAATCTGAGACAGCTTCAGAGCTGAAGACTAGAGACTAGGGCTAGGCAAGTTGGCCACCATGAATACTAGAGGTCTCTAAACTGTAGAAGTCACACAGTTAAGGGCCTTCTATTAGAATTACTTTTAGCTAGGTGGAGATAGCAAACATTACATCTCATTAAGTTTTTCTTTCTCCACATATAAATCCAGATACTTTGCTGCTTCTCCCAGGAAACATGCTCTTAAGACACATGATATAGACAAGTATCTTGTGCAAATATTTGATAACTTCAGGATTCCCAGACAGCTGCAGTCATTACTGTTCAGCAATCCCATATCAGTCTCTGCTGGCCAGTGCTCTCTAGTTGAGAGCCCAGGGAGCTTTAAATTAGCACTTGCTAAGCAGATTTTGATGTAGGATAGTCAAATATCAGTAACTGCAGTCCAGCTGGCTACTTGTTTTTTCCTCATCTTCACCAGAGTCAGAATTTTCCTTCTGCTTTGATGAAGTAGATTTTAAAAGCAAATACAAATACATCATAGCCTGACAGACATCATTCTACCAGCCCAGCCTCCTGCTTCCTCCTTCTGCCTTTCTGACATTTCAGTTCATTCTTTTCCGATTTCCTCACACCCTTAAGCTCTGAGCTAAATTCTGTCTTTGCATAGGCATCCCTGCTAAGAAAACATGGGTTTCTTAAACTTCGTTTGCCATTATTGAAGCATTTAGTCTCTCTCCAAAAAGAAACTGTGCATAACATTTGATTGTTATCAATTTGCTTCTGTCTATGTGGAAGATTTTCATGCAGTGTTTGGCTTTGGAAGGTTTATTTTTGCTTAAGGTGCTGAAATTTTGCTAACCATTTAAGCAGGGGAAAAAAAGCTTGGGATCAGTGACAAGAACCAGGTCGGCTTGAATCAAAGGCAGAGAAGAGAGTGTTTGAGTCACTGGATTAGGAGCCAAAACTAGACTGAGAGATTCTTAATGGAATGTTTTTGTTTTATCTTTTATGTTCTATATTTATCATATTTTATTCTGGTTTTATTCATTGTATCATAGTCTGGCATAGAAGTACAAACAGACATAATAGAAACATAGAAAATGTGAAGTGACATGTACTGCAATACTTACCAGTAGATGAAAAATCAAGGATGTGTTATCTTCACATGGGATTAACTGCTTTGGAACTTAGAGTTAGTTCAGCAAGATGAAATTACTAACAAGAAATGTGTTATACAGAAAATGCATTCATTCACACACTACATTTTTCTCAAGTATTCTTTCCTCTATCAAAGAGTAGCATGCCAGCTTTGCCCTTACTCTCTAGCAAATGATTTGTTCTGTAGACTGAAGATGGTTTAACGAAAAGAGCACTAACTTTGGAATTAAAGGTACATGATTAGATTCTGCCTAATGGAGTTTGAACAAGTTACCTGTGTCTGTGTCAAACCCTTCATCTAGAAATATTGCAAGAGCTCAAGACTGAAGAAGGTACAACAGAAATGAGAATTTCACACACGTACCAGAGATTATTACATTCTTTGCTTTAGCATTTTACCCTCACTAAAACCTCTTTAACACTTCACTACACAATTTCACCTTCCAAAGAGCCTTTCAAACACCTGAACTGTGTAAAGCAGGGGTGACCAATGCATGTTTTGGTTTGGTCCATGAAAGTATGCCCTTGCCATGTGGATAGGCAGGGACCCCTTATTACTGCCCCTTGCCAGCCTTGTCTCCCAAACCTGTTTTCAGATTCCACTGTCATCTTTAATCTGCTCCAGTCATGATAGCCTAAGTATTTAGTGATATTTCCTATGTTCTATCTTGCCTTTTTTTATACAGGTACAATGAATCTGCTAGCACAGCTAAGATAACAGTAGTGTTTCTGGCTCATCTTAATCAAACTGTTTAGACCTGTATTAGAATCCTTCTTTGACGACCTCAGACAGCACAATTTCAAAAATAATAATAGTGATGAAAATACTTAGCCTGTAGGCACAGTATTTTCATGCAGCTGAATTTGCCATCTGGCTTGATGACTCTGTGGATACTTACACTTTACTCACATAAGGTGACATTTTTAGTTACACATGCAATTGCAGCTTGGTCAATAATTCTGCCTTCCCAGAAAGGTTACTAGGTGTGAGTCAGTGGTTACAGGCAAAGTGAAAACTTTGAGGTACAAAATTTGTCCATTGTTCAGCAGTGCAGTAAGAAAACAGATCCAGCAGCATTTGCAGCACTTTTTTTAAAATACATGATCTGTTTTGTACATCGTAGTACTGTACACCGAGTATTTGTACATCCACTCCGTGTAGTTGTTAGAGAAGAATGTATCAGAATGACAGGTTACAGACCTGTAAAACTCAACAATGTAGATGCATGCATCATTGTTGGTGTGCAGCCACAACACTTAATGCTCAGACTTCTGACAGCAACGACCAATTTGTGCTTTAATCTGAGCATGTAGAGGGGGGTGGATATATAATTCATGCCGCAGGTTCTTTTACTCAGAGCTTGAATCAAGCTGAAGTTTCTTGCTTTTTATGTCAGATAGAACAATCTTTGCCTTACTATTTAAAGTTCCTCCAAAAGCAGAATCTGCATATGGACAATTGCTTCAGAACAGGAAACATTGTGGATATCAAACTTAGGTCTTCATTTCCCTGTAATCTTGGATTTCTCAGGTGAAATTAACACAGATGCCATTCAACATTACCAAAAAAACCTCTGTAGCTTACATACTACTGCCCTCTACTGCATTTTTGATATAAAACATAAAAGTATGCATTATGTCAATTCAAACCATACAAGTCACAGTTCTTGTCAGACTTATGAGGATCATTCATGTCACCATTGAGCCAGCCCACCTGTACAGCAAAGCTATAAAACAAAAAGTATTGAAAGTTTTGGGGAAGAAAATTGCAATGTGTCTGAACCAGGAGAACCAAAAAAACCCAAGTATTTGTATAGTTGCATTCATTAAGTCTCCCATCTTTCATCTCCCAACTACAGAAGAAAAATACAGCATCACAGTCATTGTAGAATTAAATGCACCCTCCAGTCAGTTCTAGCTGCTCAAATACAATTAAAAAAAAAAAAAAAACAACAACCACAGAAACAAAACTTATAGGAGATGTGAAACACATAACTAATATTAATGCCTTCGGATTATCTGAGGTTCACAAGTCCCTAACGCTACTGACTGCTGAAGATGTCTACCAGTACAAAAGACATAAGTTTACACAAACATATTTATTTCCCAAGAACTGAGGTTTTCATATTATTGAATGTGGCTCACATCTAGTATACATCTGGGAATAAATGGCGTCAGAAAAACTAGGTGTTACTCCTCTTAATTCAGTTCCCCAGGAACTGATGTTTTGTTTCAGTATAGGAAAGAGATTTCTCCAGGACATGAGGCACTTCAGACTTAGCTTAGTTCCTCCAATATTTACAAAGCGTTCTGCGTACTCCTACATCACTCCTTTCTAATGGAGAATAGGCAGATTGAAGTAGAAAGACAGTGCTGCATATTTGCCATTAAAATATATTGGATTAAGGTCAGGTAAATAACTTTCCTTGATGCCATCATGCTACGGAATGTTTTTCTTCCCCCTTCACTTTCACTGCCATGACCAAGCTCTGCCATTCATTGCCGGGACACGACACCTGAGCATTTGTTGAGATACTCCTCCCTCTAGTGGATACTTTCTTAGCTGTATGGCAAAGCCAGAGCCAAAATTTGCATGAAACAGTTAGTTAGTTAACGTTTGTCTTTACAAAAACATGCTTACAATCCTATGGCTATTTCCGAGAAGTGAAATAAATACCGATTTTGACGGCCAAAAGAGTCCCTGGCACACAGAATTTTAACACAAGCAGCAGCATATCCCAGGAGGGAAACTATGATTTTAGATACCGTTGCCGATGTTTGAATTCCAAAATTTCCAGGTTTTTCCAGACAAAGTAGATGTATGCTTTCTAAAAATTTCCATGAGAAATTGATGAAGCAGTTAGAGCCTCAAGATCATGATGTCACCGAGTCTTCCGTGATTTCTCCCCATTAAAAATCCATTGCCTTTCTAAGCCCTCATGTTTAAAACAGAAGATTTAAATGAACACACACAAAAAGCTCAAAAGTCATTGACCACTGAGAACATCCCATTTTCTTTTGTTACAAATTCAGAATTTGTAAGCAAGCTTTACAATTACATGAAGTTGGGGGAAGAAAGGCAGAGTAGTTTGATTTTTCAGTGTTTAAGAGTGAGTACACTAGCATATTCTAAAGCATTGTAGAAACATTGACTAAATTTAATGTAGCCCTGGAATTAACAGAAAGCAGGAAAAAGTAAAACTCATGGTCAGGTTCTGCTCAAGGCAATGCAGCAAGTTACCAGAAAGATAGGATTACAACTATTATGAAAATTGCTAGAAGCAACATCTTACACTCACTCTCCCCAAGCTTTGATTACAGACAAAATCAAGGATTACTTTGATTTGGCTTCCCTGTTCAAAATAGTTCTTTTTTATTTTGTCTTGGATAGCTATCAGCTCCATACCCTCAGAGGGTACAGCTGACCTTTCATATTTATCACTTTTGAGAGGGTGGATAAAACCTGTTTGTCTTGACAGTTGGTGTCTTTGGACATCCACTGCATTAGTTACCTCCATATTCATGTTTGACAAAGAGTAGCTTACTGTCAAGGTATTAGTCAAGGCAGAATGAGAAACAGAAGTAGCTGAGCATAAAGAAAAGATCTCTTGGGCACAATCACACAGGCTCAACCATCTTAGTTGCATTGCAGGAGTGGGCAGTTCAACAGTGGTTGTGAAGCCTGGGTGAGAAACAGTGACTGGCCTTAACACTTTTTCCACTGAGGCAGCTAGGTACTCTTTGGTGCATATGATAGGAATGCTGTTGAAGTATAACAGACAGGAAAATTATAACACACTTTTGGTTCTGTTAACACATCTCAAAAGACATTTAAGATGTGGTCAGATATCGTTGAGGGATTGGGGAGGGCATGTTTTATGGTTTTGGTTTTTTGTTTGGTTTGGGTTTTTAATTCAGTTGTTAAAGACGAGCAAAATCATCAAGTGTTTTTCACTAGTAAGGCTCAATGCTGTACACACAAATGCAAGCTCTGTCAGATGGCCCTGTTTTGCAAAAGCCTAGATTTCTAAGTTGTTCAAGTCACAGTAGTCAAATGCAGGCTCATATATAAAGTGCATAACATACAGCTTTCTCAAATCCATTAAGTCCATCGAAACTAATAGTCATTGCATAAATTGGGCTGTTGAAGAATCGTTAATCAGTAAGAGAAAGTTTCTAGTTGGATTGCTTTGTCAAAGGCATCAAAATGTATTTTCTATTTACATTTTTAATCTAAAGTGATTCAGTTTTCAAATTTCATTAGGGACTTTATGCTACTGTTCATATTATTTTAGCTTACTGTACTTTTCTACTTTTCCCAGCTTCTGAGCCTTTTCCCCCCTGTATTTCATGCTAAACATTCTTTCTACAAAAGGAGACAGCTCACTTTTTTTTTGCATCACAAAATGTGCTTCCCTTCACATAAAAAGAAGTAATTTTGTAACTGGGCCAAGTGTTTATCTATGCAGGTAACACAAGTACAAAGGTTCATTAGTTCACTAGCCACTCTGTTAACAACTTACAAGGCTACACAAGTATTTTATTTATAATTTGGCTTTCCAGTACCCTAACATTTAAAGTTACCTGCTCCTTTCCAGATTTTCAGCAGTAGCTCTTTAACAACCCCAGTAATGTGCTATGCAGTCTTTGGTTAAAACCTAAATTTAAGAATTTGCTCCAGTACACAGATCGTTCTAGAAATAACATTATTTTCTATGATTGTTAGCCGAGAGTGACACTGACCCACATCAAGCACCTTTAAATGCTGAGAAAGTGCCAGCAGTACTGTTTTAACTGGTAACAAACTGAACAGAACCTGCAAAAGTGCTAGAAGTACTGGTATGACATCACTATTGCTTCCAAATCTGCTGGCATGGGGGGAATACCTTAAACTTCAACTATTTGAGAACTAATCCCTAAAACCTGAAATGAAGGTACCTTGCTTAAACTATTTCACACTAAGTTAGCGATCACCTGTTACACGAGAAGGAAGAGTTCAGGATTGGGATATTCTGCTCAGATCCTGCATGGTGTAGAACAAGAAGTTGGCAAGGAACATCAATATAGACAAACCATTAAGACAAACTTAACATCAATATTTTGATTAAAACATTGAGTAAAACACTTGATGAATTTCTTGGATTTCCTGAGCTCATATTACATTCTGCTTTTGCCTGTTGAATGCTGATTTGGGAACTAAACATTCCACTTAATTCTCATTTGTTGATCTGAATGACCACAAAGTAAATTAGTCTTAAAACAAAGGAAACTATTAAGCTAGAACTTTGGAGGAAAACCATAATTCAAGCAAAAGAGAAAGTCAACATAATTTCTCAAAACTGTAATCCCATTGTTAAAGTAAGCATTTAAGATAGCACAGCAAAATAGCATCAGGCAATATGAAACTATAACTTTATTATTTGAAAGATGTACAATCCGAACTAGCACCAGTGTTACATCAATATTCTAGCATTACACTGGACACCAGTCTTTCACATGGTTTAGCACCACTCTAGCCAGGCTCCATTGTCATTCTGTCCTCCCTTCCCTGTGCTCTCAGCCTTCCCAGCTTCTTCCAAGAACTGGCACAGTGCTTTAGTGCAGGACTTTCCCCATTTTAATAGGGAGCTGGAGGAAGGCCACATTCCCCCTGTTCTCCTGCAATCATACGGGGTCAATGAACCTTCAGGAAGGCATAAACAAGAACTGTATGGGACAAGATGTCCCATTAATAGAGATCTAGGGCACAGACAGGAGCAGCAGTCACTAGAGCTCATCTTTTATTACAGCCTTTATCATTTGAAAAAAAAAAAAGCCCTCACAAGGCAAGTTTCAGCCTCATCATTTTTTCTTCTTTCTCAAGAGTTATAAGCAATCATTTGTACTATAGGTTAGTACAAATCCAGGCCAACCACCACAGGACTTATGCTTGTCCAACAGGCTTTTAGATTACTTTGATAAGGGAGATAATTTCCAGGGTTCTTTGCCCTACAGAATCATCATCTACCATTAAAGTTTCTTCAGAGCCACAATGCACTGTTTTTAACTGCAAAAAGATTGTTTCATACAGCCATGAAACTGTATGGTCAACATGCATGGGTTTGTGGATCAGTTTGGAAACCAACAGCATAAAGGCAACTGCAAGCACTTAGGATACTTCAGGACTGAAGAACTAATTTCAAAATTATTACCTGAACAGAAGCATCAGGCATCCCAAGAACTTTTTTTTTAATGCGAGATGAGCAAGAAAGAAGCAAACAAAAGAAATTGAGTTCTCAGTCCCACATCTCCATAAATTCAAGAACAATTAACAGAGAACTCCAAATGTACCACAAGACAGTAGGCGCATTTGGAAGATGAACCAAGAAGCAATTACTCTGAGAAAGTGAGACACCAAGAATCCATGGGGAAGAAAAACAGCAACAAGTTGACATTCCATCTCAGCAGTGAGACAACACAGTATTCACAACAGGAGACAAGCTGTATTAGATCAACTTTATTATGTTATCAAAGTTTGACAATAAAATATTCAAAATCTATTGAATACATTCATACACAAAAAGAGCATATAAAATGCTAGGTCTCAAATATGTTCCATACAAAATACTGTTAAGTGTAGAGCAGCAAAGTCATTGCCAAACATTCCCTGAATTTCACGGGGCCTTGAACACACTGTGCTCCAAGAACTACCTTAATACCAAACATTCCTTCCTTTGGTCTGCAAGTCCTTTGCAATTATTGCTAGTTATTGAAGCCTTCTGTTTTTAAACAGAATCACATAGTGACTCTGAACCTCTTCAGAAGTATTACAATGACAGCTGAAAGCTTCTTCAGCATTTTCTATACACTTTGTCAAAAATAAGAAATGCATTTGGTCCTCAAGACTATTTTTGGTTTCTGAAGATATCCTGGAAGAATAAAACCAAGTAAAAACTATGGAAAGAGAGAGACATGATCAATATGTCTTAAGTATAACAAAGATATGTCAGTAAATTCAAACATTTAAACTGTGCAGTGTGGCAAAGCACCTGAGTTTTTCTCTTAAGGAAGTGCCACATTCTCCTCTCCTTAAAGATTTATTTCTTCAGACCACTCCCCCCACAAGAATCTCGAATGCTCAAGTGCACATGGCTCTAGCAGGCCTGTAACAGTAATGCTAAATACTCTTGCCATGTAGAGGAACATGCCGTAGCGAGTAAGCACTTTCAACATGCTGAGTGAAGTGGTTCAGTTTCAAAAACTAGAATAATATAGTTTACTTGCTGCATTCACTTTTCAATGAGAAGTCCATCCTAATATGCAAGAAACTGAAAATGAAAGGGCTGAAGATGATTTGGTAGAAAAATCACAACTTTTGGGTGTAAAACAGAACTATAGCCTGCAGAACGATCACACCAATCAAAATCTCACCAGAAGCACTGTGCTTGCTCTAACACAGTACTTGAACTCAGGTACACACATTCTTGCACAACAAGGCTTTATAGTGACAAACAACAAAAACAAACAAAACAAAAAAAAAAGCCCTGAAAAAACTTTCAGCTTCATTTTACCAAGTTAACTAACACAAGTTTATTTAAACAGACACACTCTAGGGCTTGTCTACTAATGGAGAGCCGATTTACCAGTCTTTAGGGTAAGAGATACAGTCAGCTGATCTCAGAAACAGTACTAGATTGCCAAAATTAGAAAAGAACAAGATATTTCTTTTTTTTTTTTGGTGCACAAAAAGTAGTATTAAGAAAGTAGTAAAGGAAAAAAGGAATTAAAAAAAGGAAGATCATCTTTTGGAATCATGTCTTTTAGAACTTCAAATCACAAAAAACCCTGAAGCTAAACTCTGGGTATGACACTGAAAAGGCCACCAATTAATGGGTAAGGATCTAAATGAAGCTTAGAAACATTCTCCAGTTCAGGTTAAGAACTGTTTACCTATGTTCTTTTCTCATTTTTTCAGCCCTTGATGCCCATGTTGGTATCCTGCAATATAGCCTCCAGCTCCACTCATTCCAGTGCTTATTAACAGGCATTCTACTTCAGCAAGAAATACAGATTGTGATAAGCTGTTTTCTGTAATTTCTTTCTGTTGTAAACCAGTAACATAGCAATTTATTCAAAAATTGAGTCAGACCACAGGAAGAGCTTTATCATCTTTGAGCAGTCTTGGAACACCAGCCTGAAGCTTATCCAGCTGACAGCCCTGCATAAAATAGAACACTTGGCTAAAGGACTTTTTTGTGGGGGTTTTGGTAGTGGTTTTTTGTTTGTGTGGTGTTGGGGTGGGTTGTTCCCCCCCTTCCCCATTTCAACAGTTACAGATTGCAAATGGCTTGGGGCAACTCAGTACTTACTCTGGAAAAGTCGAGGCAATATTGCTGCTGAACTGTAGGTTCCTGGACAACTGAGGACAAGATAAATGTTCCATTTTAAAAATCAGGAAAATGTGTACTCTCCCTCAACAAAAAGTAATAGGGAAAACTCAGGGGGAAAGTGAAGCAACATAAGGAAGTTAAAACCTAGGAAGATATTTAGCTTATCCATGACCCTAGTTCAAGTTCTTCTGGATTTACAAGTCATTTCTGAATTAAAACTTAAAGCCTTAAACCTACCTCCTGTGCCAAAATGTTTGCATTCTACAGTAACAAGAGTTCAAGCCTGTCATTTCAACACATCTTATTGATACATTTAATAGCAGCAAACATTTTGTGCATGCTACCAAAATAGTTAGAAACTTTACCCTTTAGACAACTTCAGTTTAAGTAATGAATCCTCAATAGTTCTGACAAGTTTCTGAAACTCTTAAAACATTTTTCTTGGAGGACCTAGCATTTTTAAAGCATTGAAAATTGTGTTTTCAGAAAACTAAGTGCAGTCTAACTGGGTGACTGGTTTTAAAGCAAGCAAAAGAGAATCTTCAGGTGAAACTATTTCTCCAACAGGACTTCTGTAATCAAGGTCATTACATATAATGGCCTTTAGGCTATCATGTCTGTGGAGTTCAGAGTTGACTTTTTTTAAACATTGAGTAAAGCAATACTGTAGGAAATTAACAGAATTGCATGTTCAGCAATTTATAGAAACATTTAAGGAACAGTGTATCCCAACTTCTTGAACAGCAATAATGAAACTTTTAATCTATGGGAAGTGAATTTTAGTCTTAAAACAGAAAGTTTCTTTTCAGCTGAATGCAATGTTGATCCGATCACTACTTGGTCAGTAACTGGATCAGAGCCTAAGTATTTGGCTGAGAACAAG
This sequence comes from Platalea leucorodia, assembly GCF_965183815.1. Lineage (NCBI taxonomy): Eukaryota > Metazoa > Chordata > Aves > Pelecaniformes > Threskiornithidae > Platalea > Platalea leucorodia. The sequence goes on from NC_138830.1 coordinate 37,407,744, forward strand.
GTCTATACCTCGTACTGTATTATGCTGGCTTCCATTCCCCACCCCATCTCAGGAAGTTCACTTTTCTTTTTGAATTAATGCCCACCAGCCATTATCATTTCCACTACAGGAGATCATTTTTCACCCAGAAATGCAATTCTGCACTGTATGGATTGTTTGCCAGTATTCAATTCAATTAGCTTTAATTTATGTGCTACTCCACACAGCTACGGTTATGGCAAGCACCAGCCACTGTTTAGCTTCTTTCCCTCATTGATAAATAAAGCACAAGGTTAGAATCCCTCAGACTCCAGACTGTATGTAATCAGGTTCTACAAGTTGATGAGCAAACAATTTCTTCTTCTTTAAAAAAAAACCCAAGATGATACCTAATAAGCAGCTTCAAGTAATTCACACATCTATCTTTTTTCCCCAAAAGCTGCAATAAAAGAAAGGCTGGATTATGACAAAGGTAGTACAGTACCAGGCAGACCTCTTCCCTATCTTACCTAGTAGATATGCACATTTACAAACTAAGGTACTGGGAACTGTGAATCGGAATATGCAAGACCCTTTAAAAAGTTTACTGTGCTTCCCAAATTGATACCATGCCCTTGTTTTATGGGCATCTGAAATTGCAATCCTTCCTAGCCCTCCCACTCCAAACCCTGCAAAGGCCACACAAAGGAACTCTGGTATCTATGATTCTATGTAGTATGTGCCAAGGGGCCGCACAATCTCCAAACAAAAGTCTGTATGAATATTGGACACAACACCAAAGGCACCAAAATGCATATTTCACCAAATTTGCAGAATGTGAAAATACCATGAAGTATCATAAACACAAACCAGAGACACACGATCATTTAGGACACCAAACAACTTCTTGAACACAGCCTTAAAAAATAACAATGAAATAAATAATTCAAATATCTAAATATCAAGGGATTAAAAAGCATTTTCCCATATTTAAGGGAAGGCATCACAGGTGAGGAAAATAACTGTCAACACAAGGTATCACAAATCAAAAAGCAGCTTTTTCACATAGGAGATAGTAGTATCATTGGATAGCATTTGAATATGCTCATTTCCTGAAAGCTCAAAGATCACCACTTCCTGTTTTTGCATGTCCACCCACTTTTGACACTGCAAGGCACTCTGTAAGTTCACTGTACCGTCCCCATCGCTGTAAAGAATCTTGGGTTCTTTGTCAGGAAAACTTTCATAATAGAAGGAATCAGGTGTTTCCACGCCAGTACCATAAAGGCAGTGTATGCGCACACCAGGTGGTGTCATCTGGTAGACCAGGGGTTCAGTGTCTTGTCTCATGAGCCAGCCATCTTCAAAATTGATGTCCCTGTAGAATTTTTGGTAATCCCGAAGAGTGTAGTTAGCTGTAGGTGTGCTTACAAAGACCTTATCTGGAGGCCATGTGTAGTTGTAGGGAAGCATCCAATTTGTGGAAACCGCTGATCTCTGCTGGTCTCTAATCTTGAGTGAACTGATAACAGGTATTCTATTGTTGTCACCTAAAAAAAAAATAAAGTGGAATTCCATTATACAGAAAGCAATGCATGAATCTCAAGCAGCAGCAATTATTACCACGCACAGTGATAACATGAATAAAAAGATTACTCCCTTTGCTAACAGTGACAATTTGAGAAGTTTTTCCCTCATCTGTGATTGTCTTGGTAATTAACATCTGCAAACTAACTTCTGATAACTTACAAATTTAAATACAAGTTCATGAATGAATGACTGACAAACCAAGAACACTTCTCTTTTTAAAGGAGAAAATATTTCCTATATTAGCCAAGTAAGAAATCAGCTTTTATTAGGCACTATTTATACCATGTGCAAGTTTTGTCTTAAATGTTCTTCTGGAAATGTGTTTTACAGCGATTCTGGTACCTACATCATGTTTTTGCTTAAAGAACAGGTAAATACTACTAACCACACACGTAAGAATTCATGAAGAGACTTTAGAGTTTTGCACCTTCAAAACAAGCAGAGTAGCAGTAGTTCATTCAGGATAGCTATAAAAATTACTATATGGTTTATTTACCATTTGACATAGCGTTTTACCAGTTCATGCACTCCCTTTGTAATGAAACCTACCAGAACATGCCTACAATTGAAAGAAAACGGCAGACTCTTAATGGTTACCTAAAAAGATAACTTGTCATAAAAGGTGACAGAAGCAAAGCAAGTATTACTGTCTCTGCTTATGCTATCAAGTAAGAATGCTGCACTCAATGACCAATTCAGTCTCTACAGGTAGTACTTTGGCAAAAGAAGAGGTAGAGCTTGCTAGCTTCTGGTGGGAACCATGGAAAATTGCCAATATCAGCATCTTCCCTTCCAGTCAGCATTTCAAGACTGCTAAAATACTTGTGTTGCTCAGAACACGGGTTTTCTCTAATGTAGCACTAACATTTTCTAGCAGCTCTGGTAACCTAAAGTGCATCTTTGTGGGGGGAGCGGGGCAGGGTGCGCATAGACAAAACCAACAATTCTTGAAAGACCAGTTGATAACTACTATACTTGGGAAATGTTTTAAGCTGGCCAAGCTTTTCCAAAGCATTATATTTTCTTAATATAATATAAATCTAGAGAGCTAGAGCTTATTATCAATAAAGGTTTTAAATTATCCAATATTGAATAACCCACAAAATTGCTAAACTTTACCAAATTTAGACTTACTCTTATTACAGAACTAGTGTTTGACCAAAATATTTCAAGAATTTTTTTTTTAGACATCAAGTCCATTGTTTTCTTAGCAGTTTGTTCCAAAGATAGCTCAAACTAACACATGACTAAGTTATAATTTATATGCATCTTCCTTCATATTTTAACCATTGTTCTTGCATCTTCACAAAAGTAAAAGCTGCTTAATAAATGGCAGTTATAGTGATTACTAGAAACAATTTTAAAAAAATGACAGATGAGTTTATATTCATGGTGACTGTCTGATCAGACCTATTTTCCATTATCACAATGGCTGGCACACCTCAATTCTTTTGTCAGCTGAACCTTGAATCAAGTTTTCCATTATTAGGTGCAGGTGGTTACAGCATATAGTGATACAGGTCAACCACACCATAAACATTGAAATACTGAAACCAAAACTGCTATTCCTGAAATATCTCCAAAGTATATTTTTCGATTCCATAAGGTGGCACTATTGCTTCAGCAAGGACACCTAAAGCAGTCTTTAATGCTGTCTTTAGGAGGACTATATGGAGACATTGCTAGTATAAGTCTGAAACAGATAACAAGGAAATTGAAAGGAACACAGCAAGAATCACAAAATGAAAAATGAGTTTCATATTAAAAAATGGGTTTCATATTACTGTGTGGTATAAATACTTAACTGTGCACGCTCACCACTAAGCTACTGAATACTACTTGGCAGTTTTCAGCAAAGCAAGCCCAAATTCTGAATTGAACAATGAGATGAATATGTACAAAATTTATTTCCAGTAGAATAATCAAACACAGAACCTGCCTATTCCAGTCTTCTCTTACAGAACTGTTACAAAATGCTTATCAAATCCTTTACTTTTCTCTGAAGTGCAGAAGTACCTTACGGCCAAGACCACACTTAAGTCAGCAGGCACAAAACTCATTTGACGTTATAGTGAACAAAATATTAGGTCTCAAGAAGACACTGCTAGCATCTCAAGCTGACAAAAAAAAAAAGCCAAACACAAACCAAAAGCCAACCACCACAGTAAACTTTATCTTTGCTCACTGTAGTGGGAAGAACACCCTCACTTTATTTGCCTAGAATTGTAATGATAAAGTATTAATCCTGCAAAGCACATTAATAAGTAGCAGAAAGTATCACAGAAGAGCTAGAGAAAATAATTACACCTGTGTACTGTTTACCACTTTGATAACACAGCTGTGGATTTGACATGAAGTTCCTAGCCATTACCATATTATGAACAGGAATGAGAGCACAAAGAATGCATTTGTAGCTTCCCTTGTCTTTCCTGCAGCAACGTAGTATTTTTCTTTAAAGCAACAATTCTTCTGCATACTAACACACTGATAATGTCAATTTTAGAAACTCTTTAATTGACTAATGTAATCCAAGTGTTAAGGCCTGATGATGGTGATTTACTACAAATATTTGAGTCTGAACTAGCCTAAAAATGTGCATTCTGATATTATGTTCTGCCCATTTAACTTTCCTACATGATTCTTAAATTTTTGCTCTAACACACAGAGTTTAGTACAACAGACATACAGATTAAAAGATGACTACATTTTAGTAGAAATTTAACTATTTGTTATGCATTTGTATAGCTAGCCACTTTGGATGAGATGCATTATAAAGGATAAACAAGTATGAAGCACAGAAGTTTAATCCAACAGAACTCTGGGAGTGTGGAATTTTGTTTAATCATGCGGAATTTTATGAAGGTGATATTAACATTGATCACTTCCTGACATTTGTGTAGCATGCCAACTTGTCAGACAAAGCCTGTGGGAAAAGGCAAATCAATTTTTACAGTGCCATTGCAATAGATTTAACAATGTATAACTCAATACAAACATCCAATTTAAGTCTTTAATTAGTAACTGAGCTGTGCACTACTATTCAGAATCAAATGCCTTTGCTAAGCAAAGTATTCTTTCATCTGTCCATGCATGGCTGGCACTTGCTGTGTGTTCTGCATTTTGATCAAGTCCAGCTTCTGATGTCAGCTTTGTTTAGGAAGAAGATAGTGATATCCAAAGCTAGCAAGTCAGAAACAAGCTAAAATAGCAAGCCAGAAACATCACAAACTAAATGCCAAAGCACATGAAATAATTATGGTATCACATGATGGGGTAAGTGAACCTTTTTCCATCAGTCATTTGCCATTACTTAGTGAAATATGTTATGCTTTATTCAATTTTTTTTAGTCTCAGGCATATCCAATATGCTAAACCCAAGATCTCAAAGATTCACTTTCCTTATCTGTAGAGTTACAACTTTAGACAGGCATTTGTGCTATGGGCAACACTTCACCAACCACGTCTGCAAGTTTCCCTTAATGTTAACCTCAAGCAGCCGTATGATCAAAGGAAACTACTGAATGCTCTGGAGTCCCTGTTAGCTTTGCAATGCTGAACAGAGAGCAATCAGGCTGGAGGCATAAGTGATAGAAATAGCAGACACCAGGCCAAACAGCAGATAACAACAATCTGCTGAAAAGAGGTTAGTAGAGGTCAAGAGGGGACACAGCTCCTGGTTAAGGCATATAAAAACCTGAGTCCACTGCCATGAACATAAAGAATGGCAGTCTGGTCACAAGGCTTGAAACATCAAGTTGCCATCACTTATGAAAAAATTATGTTTAACTTCACAGTACCTTAAACAGTCATCCTCCAGTCTTACAGTTAAAAGTCTAGTTAGTATCTTGCACTACTAACAAAATACATTACAAACCTTCAAATTACCTACCTGAAGCCAGCACACGGAGAGTTTTAGCCACTCCTCCCCATGGAGCGCCTAATGACACATAATCCTTTATGTACTTGTCTTTCCAATCCTGACTCTGATGGTTGAGGAAGTAGAGGGTGTACATATTACCCATACTGTGGGCAATTAAGACAACAGGACTTCCATACTGCTCATACATTAACTCTATCATCTTGCGAAGGGCCACAAAATAGTCTCTGTTCTCATCTAAAGTAAACATACACAGGTTACAGAGTTATAATTATTAATTGTGAATGCTGAACTTCAACACAATTCTTTAAAAGGTTATTTTTTGAAACTGTCTGTGGAATTAATAATGCAGAGCACAGAAATTCCAGTATTAAGTGGGAAAGGTGGGTGTTTTTGTGGAAATGTGTTTTGGTGGTGTGGGTTTTTTGTTGTTGTTTTGGTTTTAAGCAAGCCTTAAGTAGCAAGTTGTTCAAAGCAAAAAAAAAAAAAAAGAAACCACACCACAGAGCTTTCATCTGGGTCCAGGGGTACCCAGGCCCCAAGAACTAGTCAAAATTAAGTATAATTGTACAGGTGGGATGGGAGAAGGGACCCAAAACATTATTTGCTGGCTGGGAGAGTCAAAATTTTGTTCAAGTAACAATGTTATTTACTTGGTGCCTTTCGCCAGTCATAAGGTGCTCCTCTTACATCTTCATCACGTTTGTAGCCCCAGTCCACTAAACTTTGCACCAGCATATAAAAGTAACTGCCTGTAGACATCAGATAAGAGAAACAGAACAGTGAGAAGATTAGCATTAGAAGCAGCCATCAGACACTGTCATGAAACAAACTAGTTCTGGAGGCATTATCTCTGATACTACATATAGACATGAAAACTGTAGTCTTAGTCTTTGACAATCTAGAAAGCTGCATATTAAAATGAGTTATGCTGCTGTCCCCTAACAGTGAGAGAACACCATTATTAAAACTTCTTACTAGTTGGCTGATCTATCAAACAAGTGTGGCAGCAAAACATCGCATACACAAAACGGGTAAATTTTCCTCAGCAGAAGTGCGTCTCACCCTTGAACTGTAAAGAATACAGCTCGGAATTACTACATCAGAGTCCTAGCTTTTGCTGATTGCCAATTAACTTCAGGTAGGGTATATAATGCATTCATAAGGGTTGGCCTGGACTTCACCAACATTTATTCTTGGAAACAAATGCTTACAGCGTACCCCAGGGCAAAATTCTGGGAACTACCTCAAAACTATTTTTCTGTCTATCAGGTAGTGGACTAAGACTTAAGTAACTGAACATAATGCTTTAATAGCAAAGAACGGAAACATTTGCAGACTGGCCGTATATTGAAAGATGTTACACATTACAAGCTTTCACACATAGGATGTAAGTATTACCACAATTAAATGCATCTAGTGACAGCTTGAAAAATTAAGTGTCAAAACATCCTATTGAACATCACAGTCATATTTAAGTTTTGAGCAGAACCTCACTCGTTCGTCTTGGATGCTTATCATATAGTCCCTGAAGTGACCATAGGCAATTTTAAACATGGCCGTGTTCTAGTTATAAGTCATCTAGTGATGATTGTTAAGCACATTACTGCCCTTTTGGGGATTGCTCCCTACAGAAAAGAAAAAGAAATCCATGGTGTGAAGCTCAGTGCATTACTAACTATTAAATTACTTAAGTCTTCAGCCACAGCTAACAACAACTCACAAAAGCTTATCAGATTCAGTGTTTTCTGAAAGATGACTTCTACAAAAACACTAGAACAAAAAACCTGAAAACACTTAATGAAGAAATCTTTTGCAGCACAAATGTAATTACATGATTATTCCCACACTGACAAAAGACAGGGAACTACAGAATGTGGTACCATATCTCCCAAGCCCATTAACTCATTCTTAAGGACAAAGAACATCTTACTCAACTAAGCTGAAATGAAGTGGGTTTATTTTGTTTTTGCTTGTCAAGCTTCAGTCATAGAATTTTCTACTCAACTCATCTCATTTTCCAGAAGTGCCCATCTTCAAAGTACCTACTCAAGTTTCATCCAGAGAACTTAAATTTGGCACAAGACTAAATAACATGGAATCATCTTGTCTCAATTTATCAGGCCGAACAACAGACAAAACAATACAATGCAATGGAAACACTTAAAAGCAAAGTGACCCATGTGCTACCCTACTACTACTACAAAAAAAAAACCACCAACCTGTTTTTCTACTTCTAAACAGAACTGCAATTTGAAATCACATTTCAGTAGCTTGTTGTATAAAGACACACTAGAAAAATCTTACAAGTGACAAAGCACTTCAGACAACTTGTACATACCAACACTCCTTTTACTTGGGTCAAGGAATTCCAAGGAAAATGTCTGCCCAAAACCTGGGACTCTGATATCCACTCCATCTGGTGGTTCTGTAGTCTTACTTGTTCGATTATATACCAGCCTGGGGGGCGGGGAAGAAAAAAAGAGAGAAAAACATGAAACATGTTGTATTACCACAACTCTGAGCTACACTGGGTCTTACATTCTGAGTGCAGTAACAAGAACTTTAAGTGCTATTACCCAGAAAGAAAAAAAAAAAAAAAAAGGCAGACACGATAACAGTAGTCTAATGGCTAAAAGGTTACACAATGAAAACAATTATTTTAATTAGTTTAATGCTTTACATGCGGAATCTGAGACATCTTCTCTATAAAACTGAGTGTACAGAATTGTGGCTGAACTTCACCTTTAGAATATAAGGTACTTCATACAGTTCTATACCATTTCACTTTGCATCAAGTCACATAATGGAGAAAACTTGTCAAGAACATAAGAATGCAGCAGTAGAAGATAAAATACTTGTAAAATCAGGTATCAGAAAAATTCAAGAAAAAATAATTAATTTCTGTTTAACTAGAACACCAATACCAGCATAAGGAAATACTTGATATTTCTTGACTAATAACAGTTGGTACCTCAGGAAACACACAGAGATACTGAGTGATACTTTTCAAATCAGTTTGAGATATGAAGAATTTGGAGCATTGAGTCAGGGTTGGGGTTTTTTTAATTATTATTGTTGTTGGGGTTTTGTTTGTTTTTAATACCATATCAATACAATTGCTATTTCTGAATGCAAGTTTTTACCCCTAGATGGAGTCTTAGAATCTGAATTGATACTCAAATCTTCACACACCAAAAATATCTCTAACCTGTAAGGCATGTAGCAAGACTTAAAGCAGAGGTACAACTACACAACAGCTTGATATATTCACGTAAAGAGCAACATGCCAATACAATATTTTTAAATTGCACGAGCTAAATATTTCTTGTTTTCATAGAGATACTTACATGATTTTTTACAGGAACATTACTGAAGCAGATTGAACAATGAAATATTCTGGAAGCTTTAAGTTAGGCAATGTTTTAAACCAAAATAATTCTGGAGAGAGACTTCCAGACTGCCCTTGAAGGACCCCATGTGTCTCAGCTGCCCATGACACTGCTCTCTAATGACACACCGCCAGCAAAAGTGCAAGCTGATGTTCCTCCTGCCTGTCCCCTCTGTGCTGCCCGATGTACCTCCTTCCCCCTTGCCTCATTAAAGCTTAACTCATCAAAAAAGCAGAAAATGTTCTGCTTTAGATAAGCCTAGAGTTGTCTGGTAAGTGCCCAAACCAACACTGGTAGGAGAGAAAGTGGAATAAACTAAGAACCTCTGCTTTTCATCAGTGATGAACAGCTACCTCAGATGGAACACAGCCACATCTTCTGATTCATCCTGTTGCTCTACCTAGCAGAATTCCAAGTCATTTCTCTCACTGGTCTTGAATCAGAAAAGAAAGTTTAAGGTGGCCATTCTGTACAAAGCATGTCAGTCTAAGGAAAGGAGATAACTGTGAAGAGCAACATTTCTGGTCTTACCTGATATTATCAATCCAGCAGTCAATGATGACAGGCAGAAGCAATTCTAAATTCAGCCAGAGTGTAAAATAACTGTCTGTCTTCTTAGAGCAGAGATAGTGCACTACTGATGGCTTATCTAACTTTGCTTCCAACTGGTTACCTAAGTCCCCTGGAACTGTAAGATATAAAAAGGAGACACTTAAAATTGAAGTGTGTAACATTTTGCATTCCAATATACACATCTTAATACTGTAGCCCTCATATGCAGCATCACTGCATCCAGAGATACCATTAGGTTTTGTAACTGGATAAAAAAATATTACATAAGAACCAAGTACCACATGCACATTTTCCACTGAAAATATTTAGATTTTCAAAAATCAATAGCTGAGGAGCCACCATGTAGAATAATTCTGGATCAACAGTTCATAACTTCAAAGAGCAGACTATATAGGAACAGGTCACATTAGGCCATGGGTATGAAAAACAGACGGTCTCAGACATTATCAAAATTAACTGTGTTTTAAAGTGCAAACTGAATCTTTCTGAAAGAATTTTTTCTGCAGAGTATTACAACTGCACATGCAAGTCTTTCCGTTCTCCTTAAACAGCTGCCTGCAAACTATCAGTTTGACATAAATGTGAAAAGTGAAAGCAGCTCCATTTATGTTTTTTATTTTCACTTCTTCACCTCCAACCGCACTTTTGCTACACAAGATTTAGTTGGCTAGCATAATAATCCAAATACATAGTTTCGTATCTTTTCCATTCAGGTTTGGATGCAATAACAGTTTTGATGTTCACTTTTTTTTTTGATACATTATATCAGTAATACTTGGAGGGAAGGGTCTTGTATTTGCACCCTCTCTGAAGTGCACTGTTCTTAAGGCATATACTAAGTGCCAGTAGTCCTTTGATGAAGCTTTGTTTTCCTTTATTTATTTTAAACACTAGATGGAGACAGGAATATTATTTCTAAATTAGAACCAAGCTTAAAAAACACTCTTCCAATTTTCAGCAGCAAGTTTCCAGAGAAACTTCCTACATTCTGTATTCTGTTAATCATTTTTTCCTCAAGAACCAGAAAGGCAAAGATACTTCAGTAACTGAAAAGTTTCTCTGTATTAGAAAAATGTAGGAGTTAGGCACTTCTTAAGGGTTCCTCCTGCCCCTTTCAGCTCCACACACCCCCACCTTTTTTGGGTGTGCATAACTGTATCCTATTTACTTGTCAATGTTTAATTTTGAAGTTCTTTTAATGCAGGCCTACCCATATGGTTCCTTCCCCTCCTTCAGTAAATTATTTAATCAAAACAGTTTTAAGCTCTATAGAACACTGATTCTTAGCAATGGTTTAAAGAAAGAGATAATAACCTTTACTGGAACACCTAATTTACCTGGACCCCTAGATATGCTTTCAGAGAAACACTTATTGCAGAACTGAAAAAAGGAGAGAACTTCAGACTAAATACAGACCTGGACAACCACAGTCTTAAAGCCTTCAACCACTGCAGGTTATGTCCCACCACAAAAGATACATATCAGGATTTCTTTATTAACTACCCCTACTTTCTCGTTAGGTTTTTAGTGTTCTTATTGCTGTAGTCTTAAGTGAAACGTTAAAAGACCCAGTAGCTGACCACAGTTTATTTTAGGTCATATTTCAAGGACTCTGATATACTGGAAAGCATAGTAAGCGAGATTATAGTATTGCATCACACCCTAGAAAGAGTTTACTGAAGTTCACTCTTGTAACCTCATGAAATACCGTTTAGTTATTGCTTATTGAACTATAAGGCAACAGCTAGCTCCACAGTCTCGTGCCTGTGCTGAATCAGAGCTCTTAATTAGAAAAGGAACAGAATGTAATTCTATTTATATCAATCATTCATGGCTGGCCAGTTTCAGTAGCAGACCTGCCAAGGACAGAACAGGTTGATTTTGTCTTCAGTGTCAATGCAAAACAAAGTAGAAGAGTGACATTCTGTTCTACCCTGGAATCTCATTTCCTTGGGTAAAAATAAAGTTCTTCCAGCAAAGATACCTTTCAAAAACTTAGACAAACACCTGAAGTATCAGAGTTTTAAGAACTTGCTGAGGCTTCCAAACAGCACTGAATCATAAGCGCTCCCGCTCAGAGTAGGAAGACTCACAACTGAAGAAGTTTAAGATTATAATCAAGATGCATTTATCAGCAAGAGTACTGAAAGCAGGAAACTGTACAAAGTCTCACTTAGACTTAATGGAGTGATCTTAAATTAACTGCAAGTTTAATTTAGTTAAGACATTTTATCCTCAAGCTTCTTGAGGACAGAGGCTGTGCTCCTGTGTCCAATTCAGAGCAGGTGAGAAACATTACACATTAATTTTTACCCAAGGGATGACAAAGAACAAGTTGAAAAGTGGTAATTAATTTAATTCTAAACAAAAGATAAGGGGCAAGTTCCACCTGTGCCAAGATACAGTATTGCAGTTAAAAAATAAAGTCACATGTACAGATGTGATGTCTGTTTGTTTATAAAGCAGGGATTAATAAAAAAGTTTTTCAGGTTTACATTTCCATATTAACAGTGAAACTGCTAATCACCAATTCACAACTCATGTTTTATTTTCCGAAGTATATTCTGCAAGCTGAAGAGGGTTCATGATGAAGCTATAAGGAACAAAATGTAAATTTGGATTTTTCAGATTATGGAAAGAAACATGCAAGATCTTCAATCCTCACCCCACCCAATTTAAGTGTTAATGATTTACATTTTGGCTGAAGAACTACTTAGTGGCTTTTTGATAAGTTACAGGTTAAAAAAAAGATCCCATTGAAGATTAATTCTGTAGAATAAGGACATACCTTTCTGAATTTTCTGTGATGGAATTTGAAAGCAGTAGAAAAACATATTTCCTTTTGCCATACAAAAGACCATACACAGAAAGCATCTGTGGGCAGGGTAATCAATAAGTAATTCTTCTCCTCATCCTCTCGTCTACCAGTATCTGTAGTTTCTAAGCCTTTTTGCTGGGAACATTATAGAAAGTTGTTACTTTTTAAAGCCTGCAGACTGACCCCGTAAATGCACAAAATAACTGACAAGTGAAGTTCTGCAAAATACATCAGTACTGGTTAAAACTGGATGTCCAAGAAAAGACCTCAAGCAGTACCCTTGCTTCCCTAATTTGCAGTTGTGTAACATGTGTATTGACTTCTGAACTGTGTCATTTGGAAATATGATGAGATTTCATATCCAGCAGAAAAAATTGTTTCCATCAGATTTGATGATGTATCAGTTCTAGCATATTCTCATTTTTCACAAAGATGGTAATCCCAACAGAACTCATTCTAACACATCGATAAGCCCAATTCACTTCCAATATTATAGTATCCTTTGCCTTTTTTTTTTTTCCTCAACTGCCACGACAAAACTGGTAGATGTCCTTCTGGGATGTGTTCTTGTTTGATTAAAACGTATGGAAAGCACATTTACAAGTTTCATTTGAGAGTTTAAAAGAGGTTACAGACCTTTCCAAGTGTAGGAACTACAATAACAAGCTTTAGGATACACTGGTACTCCTGCCTATCACTAGCCTTAAGCCTTAATGACTGATTCACAGTTCCCAGCAGAAGACAATAAGCAAATTGCACCCTGGAAAGTGACTTGCCTTAATACTGCTCAGGAAACAAAGAGAAAAGAACATTCAACAAAAGCCATAAATAGGGGGATTTAAAATTTCATTTGGAAAAAATAAAATATAGGTACTATATAATAACGGGGGGGGGGGGGGAAGGAATGCTATTGTTTGTGTGGCAACGAGGCCATCAATTAGTACTTTTTTTACTACTTTTATCTGAAATGCAGATGCCTTTGAATATATAGCAACTATCTTAACTTTTTTAGTGGTATAATCTCCTCAAATAACTGACATCTTTTTGGTTCTATAAATTAGCCTTCCTTCAAAATGAACCAAGTTTTCTGGAAAATTAATTTTAAACTCTGACCACAGTTCTCTAAGGAGAATGTCTCGAAGTAGGCAGACTCAGTGACAGACTGCCACAGAAAAGGGTTGTGTTTAAAATTAGAAACAAGAAAGCAAACAACTTCTCACATGATACTCCTAGATACCTCAGATCACATGAGGCATAAACATTTAAATCACTCCTGACATCTAGCCAGCTGACCATACAAACACACACACACCTCAATTAGCAGTCAGCAGGAATTCACAGACAAACCTCTTTTGCATGAAAATCAATTATTAACAAACTTCATTTAGGTGTCTTTCTAGAAAACTTTAGCCAAGTTTCTAACAAATTGTTTGCAGAAGGTATCAGAACATTGATATAGTAATTGTGTTGAGTCAGCTCTAAAAGGTAAAGAGTTCAGTGAATCCACCGCTGATCTTATAAGGACAGGTTATCAACTCCCAAAATTGATAAGACATGAGATAGTATGCAGTGATTATCGATGGACTATGAGAAAATGAAGGAAGAACAGTCACAAAATAAAGGAACTTCTTATTGCGAGCATTAGAAGACAAGCGTGTTGAATATATAACCAAACTGATAAGAGAAGTGCAAAAATACCATAATTGCATGTAAACATGAAGCACATATCCAGAAGTACTTATACAGAATATTATACGTATATTTTTAGTAGATACTGTCACTAGAGCAGAGGTATTCAGTAGGTTGTCCTGGTTCTTAAAGGAGATTTTCCTCTATGAATATATTGTCCTGGCTGAATAGGAAACTTAAAAATAGGCCTGAAAGCAATTCAGTATCTTAAGTAGTCCCCTTTTCCCCAAAAACACTTGACAGAGGAACTCCAAGACAATCACCCTACATTTTAATGAGCATTGTGTCTTTGATATCAAGCCTTTGGACAGGACTCTGGAAGTAAAGTTTTGACTTTTACCTCATATTTCTTCTCTAGGGCCACTATTATATGAATACCCTTTGATGCTTTGTTATTTAAATCTCAGGGAAAACTGAGCAATTGCATTGCAGTATTTTGCTGTCAATTACTACCCATGTCAAGTCTGGTCCCTGGTCTTGCTCCCTTGGTATGCACAAACATGATCTTCAGGTAAGTAGCTCCTGCTACTAACGCACCATTTGATGATGCACAAACCAGCTTAAAAAATAACCTAATCCAAATGGCACATTCCTTGTGCCAGCTCCTCCATTAAGGTAATTCACCCACAAAATTAATCACTTCTTCCTCAACGGGTTAATTTTCTCATGCTTTAGCCAGACAAATGACTCCACAAAGTGGCCAATAAGCAGGCACAAGGAAAGCTGGGGGAGCACTAATGAGCTATTAGATTGGCTTGGCTGTTTCACAGAACCACACTTCACGTAAGCCAGTTAGGGGGCTCTACAAACCTGCGATCTGTTGCCACCACAACTACAGCAGATAGTTACAAGGTTGTATTGAAGCAGCTCATCTGGTTTTGAGTTTGATATTCCTAGAAGCAGTATTTTTGTTAGTACCTAGGGAGCAGAACAAAGTTACCTATATATAAGCAACGTCCCATATTTGCAAAATACTGCTCTACTTCCTCCTCCGTTACTTGGGTAAGCACAGGTTGCAACTGCAAGTGTGGTCATTACACAAAAAATTTGAGAGCAAGTTACACTGGGTCTTGCAGCTATCACTGGTCTAACACATTTATGAAGTGATCGTTATGTTGATAACATTGCTTTAAACAGCATTCCTTCCTTCTTTATTCCTTAAGATCAGATGGCCAACTTGCCATGCTCAGAATAAGACCAAACTTGTTAACTCCCCTTTCTATTTATGGGTTTTAACTTCCAAACAGACCAAGAGTGAATGCTTAGATCATGAGACCACATTTACTACAAGATAAAAACATATTTAAAATCTGAACACATATGAGGAATTAAGGGTCTAGATGCCAGCCTGATAAATCAGGAGGATCAACTCTGTATTTTCCCCTCTTGTATGGGCTCCAAAACCATCTCATGCTTGTACAGGCCTGTATAATGCAGCCTTGCATGCACCTCTCAATCTCCTTTTGCATTTGTGATTCCAGTGCAACATGTGTTTTTCCTCCCCTCTCCCAAACACCTCTGCTAAGCCAGCACTTAGAATTCCTCTCTAAATAATTCTCCTAAACCCTTCTACCATCCTCATTGCAGTAATTCCTAAAAAGCTTATCTTAAACATGTCACATATGCAAGAAGGGTGAAGAAAAGGTCATGAAAAGTTAACTAGAATCGAGGTGAGAACATGTCATACAGCACCAGTGAGTGACCGACAGTCACTCCTTCCTCTCCTTTATTTGTTTGACCTTCACTGCCCATGTCACATCTAATTGAAGCTAAGCGCTTAGTGCAGGTGTTTTTACAGCGACAGTCATTTCTGTACACCAAAACCCCATGGTATTTTAAATACCAATAGTGAGTTACAGCAAATCACTCCCTAAGAGCGCCTACTTTCTCAACCATACAGACAACCCAGAAAAATGATTTCTGTTAAAACCCATTTACTCTTCACTTTCTGGACAGGCCAGGACTGGGCAGCAGCAAACAGCAAGTTTTAAAATGCAGACACTGACTAGAATAGTAAGAGAGGCAAGTTCTGTAGTGTTCGATGAAAATTCACTTTAGCAGCAAGAAAGTCTGTATTTTAAACCACTCACTGATGAATGTGTCCTCAGCCACGCAGTATTTACCAGAATCTCTTAGGAAAACAAAACATAGGTCAGCCATGGTTTTTAAAAGCATCCTTAAGGAACACACATACTTACAGTAGTTCCATCAGTAGTAACTCCATGCTTCTATAATCACTATCCCTTTATCCCAATTGCTTTTCAATTTTCTTTGATTCCTTCATAGCTAGAGTTGAACATTGGATCAGCAACTAAAACACTATCACCTTTTTCATCAAAAAGTTTGCACTCTAATAAGTGCAAACTTATTTGCAAAAATAAGCCAAAGCTTATCGCTAAAACCCAGCATTAGAGCAGAGAGATTGGTTAAAGATTGCTTCTAACCTTCAGACAGAAAGAACTTTTGTTCACATTTTAACTCCAGCCCTGAGGACATCCTTTTGCAGTTTCTTCTTCCAACTCTACATCCTCTCAGTTAGTTCAGCCATCTATAAAGAACTGTGAATTTGTACCTGGTGGTCCTGAGATACACAGCATCGAGTTCTTGTCCAGCATTTACCCTTCTATGTCAGAAGTTTGTAACAGTAGTAATAAAGTCAACAGCAGAGCCTAAATTATTATAAAGAAATGGAGCTTAAACTGAATGACATGCCAGCGATTATCCTTTTCCCGGTATTTTTCCCATTTTCTTACTTTTTCTTCCCCCTTTATCATCAAGGTTAATTACATAATAAGAACACCCAGCATACTGAATACATTCACAGGACAGACTACTGACTTTAGTATCACCAAGTGCACTTAATTAATGTGTCAGAATGCTTAAGAATTACAATTTCAGTGGACAAGTTACTAAAACATTTAAAATTTATTCATGATTCTTCTTATCGATGGACATAAAAAGCATCTAACAAATATTACTTAGTAACCATTATATGAATACTTTCTACATATTTGTTACAAACTGTTTTGTGTTAACAGGTGAAGCCACAGGCCAGTAATCAGTGTTCATCTCCTGTGTTGTGATAAAATAAGCCTATTCTTTTTAAAGTGCTTCTCATTTGTCTGCTGTAACATCCACTCACTCCTCTTTCCACATCCGAGTCCAGCCTCTTTTATGGAAAGTTCGTATAGAGTAAAAACTTGAGAAGCGAGGGTCTGGTGTGGTCAATGAGCTAAGAACATGCTTGACCGAGCGCTGCTTTCCCCGTGCCCGCCGAGGAGCGAAGGCAGCCCGACACTTCAGCACGCTCCTGCCCGCCGTGCGATGCGAGGGGCCCGGCCCCCCCTCCCCGGGCCTGTATTTTTCGCTTTCGCGGCCGGGCCAGAGCTACGGAGAAGACGCTCCGCGCCCAGGGCCGGCGCCCCCCGGTGCCCACAGCAACCGGAGCGCTCGCAAAGCGGGGTCGCTCGGCGAAACACCCGGGAGAGCGGCGGCGGCGGCGGCCGGGCGGGGCGCGGCGCGCACCCCCGCAGTGTGCCCGCCGCGCTCCGCGGCGCCCCAGGCCTCCCGCCGCCTCCCTGCCAGGGGCGCAACGGCAGAGGCAGCGGGGCTCGACCAGGCTCCGCGGCGCCAGACGCACGCACCGCCGCCCCCCGCCTCTTACCGAGCACCACGGGCGGCCCCGCCGGCCGGCGGCGCGGCAGGCACCCGCCGCCGGGACAGAGCAGCAGCAGGAGAAGGAGGCTGAGGAAGGGGCTGCCTCCCGAGCGCGGGAGGAGCCTAGCGCCGGCCGGCGGCACCATCACCCCAGCGCATAACCCCGCAGCCGGGAGCCACCGCCGGACGCTCCGCTCCACCGGGGCTACCGCCGTTGTGCGGCCCCGCCGCCCGGCCCGGCCAGAAAAAGGCCCGCCCCGCCCCGCCCCGCCCCGCCGGCAGCCGGCCCCGCCCCCGCAGGCGTCACCAGCCGACTGCGGAGAGCCCGAGCCGCCGCGGGGCCTGGCTTCGCGCGGCGGCCCCCGCAGGGCTCCGGTGGCGGGCCGGGCGGCCTCGCCTCAGCCTGCGCCAGCGGGAGCCCGCCCGCCAGCAGCAGCCCGCCCGCCGCCCCCCAGCCGCAGCGGCCCAGCGCCGCAGAAACCTCTGTAAATGCGGCCGCTCCCCCTGCCTTTCGGAGGCCCCCGGCTGCCGCGGGCCTGGCCCGGCCGGTGAGAGGCAGAGCCGACAGGTAGGGCACCCCGCAGGTGCGGGCGGAGGCCTCTGGTCCCGGCTGGCAGTACGCACGTCGGGAGGGAGTGCGTTTGTCCCACGTTACTCCATCTACAGTTGTGTGATCGTGAAGATTTCTAAAAGTGAAGTAAGGGGCGTTTGCTAGAAAACTTATGCATAAAAACAGGTAGTGCATAAGGAGTGTGGTCAGAATGGTTTAAGGAAAAACAAAAATACTTAGCAGAGCTGGGAATTTTAGTATTACACTGTCAAGGGACTGGGCATCCGATATAAAAGCTTGTGGGCATAGCTGTACTTAAGGCAACGCCTGTCTAATGTGACAGCTAATTGGTACAGAGTATCACTGAGGTCAGGCATTTGGCAATACTAAAAAAAAAAAAAATCATTAGATCTTTATACACATAACAAGAACAGGCTTGTAATTACAGTAATTTAAAACCAGAAGGGATATAAGCCTTTGTGCTTCAGCAGTACCAGTTAGTAGGAGTTATATGCTCAGTTTGAAGCATGTGTTGTTTGGTGGGTGTCTGGTTGTCGGGGGGGAGAAAGAAGGGTATACAGAAGCAGAAACTAACCAGAGAAAAAAAAATGGTACTTGGAACCAATGTAATCACATCTCCTGATCAGTCATGACTGTGCTGATGGGCAAGACAAGGTTTCCTTGGTTCACTCATATATGTACTGGTGTGGGCACACACTTTCTGAGCCAGGTGTTATCAATTCATGCTCAAGGTAAAGCTGTTTCTGACAGGGTTGCTTTGCAACAAGGGCACTACAGTGTCTGCTTCACAGCTTCCTATCTCCCTCAGTGTGTCTACTATTTTTCAGAAATATTCCTACCTTGAATGGTTAGTACATTAGCATGAACAATATCACAAATGGAGACACGGGAGTGAGAGACAAGTAGAAGTAGAAAACTACTTCTCACTGACTTGGTAACTCCTACCAGCTATACGCACTGTAAGGTATAAAACTGAAGCTGTTCTCACCTCACCAAATTCAGTATTGAACAACATTTGTACTTCCTGCAGAAAGATGTCAAAAAGGTCTGTGTGTGAAGGCAGAATCTGGTATAACAGATACACAGCCTATTGACAGGAGTTCAGAAACGTGATGGGGCTGGATTGGCATTGACATAGGAGGAGGAGGACACATCTTCCTCTGTCTGAATAAGACAGAGGAAGAAAATGCAACAAATCACTCAAGGAAGCTAAGGCTAAGTCTAAATCTAGACTTGTCTTTTTCTAGGCAGCTGCCACACCTTGTATATTTACAATGCAGTGGGAAGGTGTCAACATCCAGCAAACCCAAATGCCTGTCCCAAAGCCAGGTGCTTAGTCACCATGCAAGTGTTGACTTGAAATGACCTGCTGAAACAAACTACAGGGTGTGCAAGTATGACTGTAAAACTGATTGCAACGTTGATCCTACTGTAGGAATGAAATGTTACAAAATGCAGCAAAAGACCTTATGGAAGGGTAAAACAATATTTAAAGAAAACTAATTTCAGTCACTCACAGTCATTCTCTCATACCCCTGTATTGAAAAGTCCCAAAATGCACATGTCCAAATAGTCAGGCCAGGATCACTTCTGCTATGACACAAGGTTCAAGGAATGCCAGCTGTCAAGTCCTCACTATATCTCTTGGGTTGCCTTGAGCAGCAGCAAAGCAGTTTTTGTGCAGATTTTCTATGCCTTTTAGGAGTGGGTTATTATGATGTGATTTTTTGTCTCAGTCTCTTATTTCACCCTCTGTAAATTTTGGGCAAGGTCACTGCCTGTTGTCTTTGTTCCCTCCTTTTGAAGTATCTGTCTGTCTTCCTGCTGAGCTAGCAGAAAGAGGAATGGCCTGTATGACTTACTGTAAACTTGTCTCTATCTTCCTGTTAGCAGAAGGCAGGTCTTCTGCTGATAAGGCATTTCTGCTGTAGGCCTCTCGGAGCACAGGCCTTTTGGTCTTGATGTAAACACTGCATTTGTTAGCGTTTACCAGTTTGATTGCTCTTATTTCTGTCCTTGACTATCACGTAAGTGTCATTTTTGTAACCCTTGCCTTATTGATTCTACTCATGATATCACACACAGACATTTCCATACTCAGTTCAAACCAATTTTAATATTTCTTTTACAAGTCTCTGTGCTGTTCTGGCAGCTGGGAGTATCTTCACACTTCACTAAAAACCTTTCCATCTTATTCTTCTCCGGGGAAAGCCTGCTAAGCACATAATGGCTATTCCTCCTGCTCTGCAAGCCCAGGCCCTTTAGATAATGGTCTTTCAGCTGATGAATCAAGTAGTGTATGTTAGTTATTTCTTTTGTTGTTTCCTTTTGGGAGATCAGGACCATTCACATTCAAAAACAAAGTAAATTAAGCTCTTTGCCTTTGTAAGGTTGTTTAAATATGCACAGCAAATTTCTGTTTTCATACTGAGTGCCTGGTCCTATTGTCACTTGCACCAGCAAACTCGAGGAACCATGACACTCTGAAGAGTCCCTTAGCATTGCTTTACAGTTGATGATACCCTGCTATTAATCAGTCAGTGTAAGTATTTCTAAGTGCTGTTTTGTTAGAAGGGCAATCCAGCTCTTTCTCCACAAAGACTGACTTGATACAGAGGCATTTGTAGATTAACAGCAATTCAGGAGCCTGACCATGTGTAGCCACAGGACAGAATGCTACTAGTCATCATCCAAGGCAAATTCAAGAAATAACAGAACCAACTACAAGTCTGAACTGCCAGTAAAATGCCAGCAAGCTTATTATTATACAAAGTATATGCTATATACTGCTTCCTTCACATGTTTTGTATCCGAAGCTGGCCAGAAATGAAAAAGGAAGATGTTACAGTTGAAACTACTGATAAAAGCAGTACTGCACCTTTTTCACTTATATATGAGGTGAAAAAAATCATTATCCATACTCCAGAGGCCAGTTTGTTACCACTGTAAAGAATTTTTTTTAATGTGCATAATCAGTCTTCTAAGAAAATATTCTTTACTTCTTTCAAAAAACCCCACCAGAAATAAACTATATGAAACACTAGAAACTACAATATCAGTAGCGCTATCTTTGTTTAAGACTCCTTGAGGGCTTGCACTGGCAACTTGACAAAAACCATGAATTGGACATGAGTTTGCACACTGGTTATTTGAAAGACACAATCCTTTCCAGAAATCTAATATTTGCTTAAACATTTTTTATTTGATCGAACAGAATTCTCTGTTTGCTTCTGATCCTTGCCATTTAAGTAGTGTTTGTATTGGCTCACATACCCCCAAGCACAACTGTGCTGAGCTAGACACACTAGTAGAAGAGCAGCAAGTTTCAAAGAAAGATGTGAAGGCAACCAAAGTGTTGGCACAGATCTACACTGTAGGCAGAAGCCCATGTCAGCACTATCCCATTGTTAATGTGTTTCATTCAGGAATTTACCAAGTTCAGGATATGTTAACACAGTCATCATCCGTCGTATCTTTCAGAAACTTAACCACCTCACAAGATTTTACCAGCCATCCTAATTTTTGCATTTGAATTTGCACCAATACAAGTTATCCCTGAGACCCAGAAACCAACCTTAATGAAAATGGGAATAGTGAAATACAGACACTCGCAGAAGCCTCTTAGACAAGAAAGAAGGTAAAAGATTTTGTAAGAAAGATGCTTATTGCTATGTATACAAAAAGTAGCATTTGGATCAATTTGCAGTGATTTGCTTTAATCATCTTCCTTGTTACTGAGCATATAGACAGCATCTGCTACCCGTTTCATTTTTTCCTGCAGACATCAGTATGACATCTCTTCTTGAATTCCCAAAAATTCTCTTTGTCTTTGGAAAATATTGCAATACAGATCTGTGACATTTCTTTCCTTCCAACCCCCAAACATCACAGACCAGCCCAAGTATTCAGCTTTAAATAAGTTATGTTCATATGCACAATTTTGAACTGGTGCCCAAGGCCAGGAAGGAATCAACTAGTGAGAATAAATCAGGCCTACCCAGAAACCTACATAAGCCTATGCATTGCTAAAAGCTAACATACACACAGGTATAAGGAACTCAGGAAGACTAGAGCGATACATTTTGGTTTAGTTTGCCACAAGTAGTCAGATTCCATAAAGTTCACGCTGAGAACAGCACACTTGTTCAGTTTAAATTCATTAGAAAATACAGATTTTTTTAAAGAAGCTGGGAATTCTTTTCCCCCTAATAATTCTTCTATCTGTACCACAAAGATTTCCAGTGCTCCTTGACACAACAAATTTACCCTTATAAGTTTTCCTACATCAGTAGGAATCCTGGCCATTGTTTAAGCATGACTTATTTTGAAAAAGCATCACTAAAATAAAATCATACAACACCACTATGATCTTTCTTCACTATCTATAGATCAAGATAATTGTTTTGTTTTGTTTTTTTTTTTTAAACAAGTATTACCCCTTAAAACTCAACTCAGGAAGCAAAAAGCAAGTTTAATCCCTTCCTTCTGAAGAATGGTTTGAGGCCAGTTGAAGTCAGTCATACCTGTACAATCTATTTTGGTTTTAGTACACTTGTGACTGACCTGTAATAATACTTATATGTTGCAGCTGACCTGAAAGGGGGACAATCATAAACATGTATTTTTCTTAAGAGCTGAGTGTGCATTGGAAGAAGGCTTTTTTTTTTTTTTTAAATAGCAACACTGGGTTATGTAATAATATTTCTTCAGAGTAAAACTTTAAATATAGAAGATTCCATAAATATACCAGACATGCAGTTCAATTTATAGCCCAGTGTTGTTAAATTAGCCAGAGGGGGGTTCCACTTTTGGACTGCCTGAAGAGGTTATTGATTTCTTACCTTTAGCAAAGATTTTTTTTTTTTTTTTTTTTTTAATCCACTGTTGGACACGTTAGCAGACTTTTTAGAAAGTCACTGCACTTGTTAAACAACGCTTGTTAAATTCAAGCTGTACTTGCATATAAGCACATCACATAGTTCCCAGAACACAATCTGACATGCATGTGAACCAGGGCTGCAAATAGACTCCCTGCTTCCTCAGCACTTCACATTCACTTCCATATTGTTCCCCATGCTCACCAGCATTAGGACAGTAAACAAGACTTGAAATTAGTTCCTCAGTCTCTTTCAGGCTGAATTTGGTTACAGTGCTGTCCCAGTTTTGGCTGGGATAGAGTTAATTTTCTTCCTAGCAGCTGGTATAGTGCTGTGTTTTGGATTTAGGATGAGAATAATGTTGATAACACAAGTTATCAAGTTTTAGTGGTTGCTAAGCATTGCTTACACTACGTCAAGGACTTTTCACCTTCCTGTGCTCGGCCCGGTGCAAAAGAAGCTGGGAGGGGGCACGGCCAGGAGAGCTGACCCAGACTGGCCAAAGGGCTACTCCATACCTTATGACGTCACGCTCCGTATATGAACTGGGGGGAGTTGGCTGTGATGGAGGACCACTGGTCATCGGACGGGCTGGGCATCGGTCAGCAGGTGGTGAGCAATTGCATCGTGCATAACTTGCTTTGTATAATATTATTAGTATAATTACTACTACTATTTTACTTTATTTCAATTATTAAACTGTTCTTATCTCAACCCATGAGTTTTCTCACTTTTACTCTTCTGATTCTCTTCCCCATCCCACCGGGGAGGGGGGAGTGAGCGAGCGGCTGTGTTGTGCTTAGTTGCTGGCTGGGGTTAAACCACAACAAGTGCAGAACAGGGCCAGAAAGAAGGGAAAGAGGGAAGTTGGCTAGTGGGAGTACAGAAATGCAGGTTTACATGAATGTCAACCTAGAACATCAGAGCTTAGCCATTTGCCAAGGTAGGATATCCACAATTAACAGATCCTGTCACTGTCATCTCTTCTATGTTGAAACCTTTAATCTGTATAATAGAGATCATATTACTCTTTTGGCTCACATTTTGCTAAAGCAAATCAATTTGTGCTTGTAAACCATCCACATAATAGAGCTTCATAGTAAATTGTAAGGATCTAGTGACTAACAGGCTGAATTGCAGAATTCCTGCTTGGTTAAAGAGAATTTTGTTAGAATCTGGGAGTGAGAAATTCTTAGCAGGAATGCTGAGACTTAAGGTACTGGGAGTTTTACTTAAGATTTACTCAGAGTTTGTTTTCTGGGTTGGACCACTGAAGAATGTTGAAATTGAAGCTAGGCAAAATATGGAATTAAAAAAAATAATAAAAGGCAGCACAGGAAGAGGGAAAGGGGCGATACAGTTTTGTGTAGAATGTATATATGAGGAAAAGAGTTGAAAATATAATCTATGTTGTGATGAAAACTGAGGAGGTTGAACCCTCAGGGACAGCTTATGTCTTGCACAAGTTCCCATGAATTACAACAATTTCCCAGCACATTGCGCGAGTGGTAGAACCTGATGTTTTTTGCTGTACAGAGAAACTGTTTGCACACTCTAAGGTAGAAAGCTAACAAGGTGGTTTTGATCTGCAGGCAAGATACTTTTCAGGTGAAGAGAAGATTTAGAGAAAAAGCAGAATTGAGCATGCTGTTATTGTAAGGCTAACATGTCTTACAAGACTGTAAGAGTGGCTAGCGCACAGTGACATATTTGTCAAAGAAAGCAAAAGAAATCTTGTCATGTGGCATGAGTCAAATTGCAGCATTTCAGGATTCTAGCCCACATATAATGAAAAGGTAAGGAGAGCACTATTCTTCTGTTTAATAAGCAATTTCATCCAGTGTCACACCTTGTTTGGTATCCCAGTTGGGCAGGGTGTCAGGGAAGTTGCTGAGAAATACAGGGCTTAGGAAATTTGCTAGCTAGCTCAAAGTTACTTCTAAAAAGACACAACACTGCTATTGCTAGGTCCAACTGATTACTGACAAAAGTGAATCCATTTCTGGAAACAGAAGTGTGTCCAGAAGAACAGAAACCGATGCCAGTCATTTAGTAATTTATTGAGGGGAATGTTGGTCTTTATCTAGTCTCATTAAGGTTTCACTCACTCATTTGCAGTGCTAAATTGTTCAAACACCGAAGTATGGAAAAACATCTGACTGATCGTATTTGTCGAGACACTTCATTTCAGCCTATAAGAAACAATCTGAGTTCCTCTTTAGTGGGTGCATTAAAAAGTGAACTGATGAGAGTTTAACTTAGTGTAAGGGATATATAAAGATTTTTTTTCTTCATTTTATAATTATTGTTCTTTGGATCTGAAATGATGCATCTATAAAGCAAATGGTGGTCTTGGATGTGGAGATGTAATGTACATAGACCATTAAGGTACATTAACATTAAAAAACAGACAAAATCAACAGGATTAACCAAACAAATTGTTCAGATCTGAGTTTTGACTGTCAGTGCATGTGAAAATAAATGCCTGATCTGTTGTTTGGCTGATACCACTTTCCAAAGAAAGAAGTAGAAAGCCTACAAATGCATCTAAATTGTGCACAGACACTTACTATCCCATCCCTTGGGCATGTTAAGTTAAAAAGTACTGCTTGATGATTCCTGTAAGGACATAGTTCCCTTTTAGGCTGAGGGACGCAAGCAGTTGGGAATGGTTAATCATGGGAAAATGGTTTCATCAGCAGCATCGTGAGTAGCATTGTGTCAGGCAGTCTCAAACATGTCAGTGCAAAAATATAGGAAAATTAAGGTTGGAAGGGACTTTTGAAGGTCATTATTCTAATCCTTTTGTTGAAATCATAGCTAGGATCAAACTTAGATCAGGACAGTTATCCTGATAGTTCTATTGGGCAAATAATACAAGGAGAATATGAAATGAGAATTCTAATAAAATTCCACCATTTCATTTAACCCATTTCTGGGATTAACACTGAGTGAAGGGCATTTTGAACAGGGGACAGTGAACTGACCTGTCATGTTTTAAACTGCAAAATGATACTTTAGAGACGTTCGAGCACTTGTTAGAAAGGGGAAGCTTGTCAAAGACTGCCTGGACACAGTACTTTGAGAAAATGGATTTAGTGGAACAACTTTTTTTTAATTAATATGCTATAAAAAGTTTGAGATGCTTTAAATATTGCTACCATGCTACATGGCCAATATGTTACTAGAATAACACTCCTAAGAGTTTCTTCATGGTATGGTGAAAATCATTTGGCTATCAGTGTTTGGCAGCTGGAAGTGAAGCTGCTCAGATTACAAGCCGAAGAAGCGGTAGAAAATGAGTACTGCTATCATGTGTCATAAAAACAAATTTTCTGCTGAAAGCAAGAAATATATGAGCCTTCATGTGGCATTTCATTTTTAAATTGGTCTCATGATTTCCTGTTAAAGGATGTACTATTATGAGGCAATTTCAACTATTCTACTTGGCACTCACCCTAACATAATCTGTGAAAACAGTTTTGCTGTGTTTGTGGGCTGCAAAGATGCCTTGATTAGCTGGAGAAAACAATTCTTTCAAAGCTTCTATCTTACTCTATTTTGTTGGATATTTCCTCATTTTGGCAAGCTGCTAGACAGTACTGATTTTTTTCTGTTGTGCTTACAGAAGACGACTGTTCTCAGATAACATAAAGGCTAACAATTTTCAAAATTTAAGTTCTATTTAAATGTCTGGTTTTATATGCTTTAGAGTTGTCTTCTTGATATCTGTATAAACTTGTATAGAAGATAGTATTACGTGATGATAAACAATAACCTAGCAAACCTCCTGAACTAGAGATTCAGCCTAACATTGTTCAAAACGTGAATCAGAGAAGTAGAACTTGGATAAAGTTTGTGACTGGATCTGTGATTTGTCATCAAATTAGGGGGGACCCTTAGTAATTTGATCAACTGATACTCGGCAGCACTGTCTAGCAAGAGCCCTAGCCATGTCTTCCCTACTATGTAGTCCGTTTTTTCACTCAGTAACAGACCTCAAAACGTGTTGAAAACCAGCACTCTGTATCAGGATATATTGCATATATAGTAAACATTTTGCTATACCAACGTGAAGTACATCCAGCTAATACAGAGGGAAACCAAGGCAGCAGAGCTGTAGCAATGGTTTCAGTAATATTGTGGTCGGATACCACACAGCATGGTTAATAC
The DNA here is from genome assembly GCF_965183815.1 of Platalea leucorodia. NCBI lineage: Eukaryota > Metazoa > Chordata > Aves > Pelecaniformes > Threskiornithidae > Platalea > Platalea leucorodia. The sequence continues at coordinate 37,434,919 of NC_138830.1, forward strand.
GTAGCAACTCAGAAGACAGGAAAACAGCCATCATGAAAAAAGTGGTCACGCATTTGCTGTGTAGGGGAAGAACAGATATTAAAGAGATACCATTCAATACCATCAAGGACTAAATGCTTCCCACACAGATAGGCATAACAAGACACAAAGCTACCAAGAAATAATGGCATATTTAAATCCTACTTGACTCTTAATGGTTTAAGCACAGAATAGGACATACAGCAAACGGAGATACAAAGCTCTACCAGACAGGGAACAACCTATGGTTTAAGGATTACAAGGTAATTGCATCACATGAGGATTTCTATGATTGTGGAGAATCTGGAGTAAATGAAGGAAGAATGACACGGTGACCTTTGGAACAAAGTCTGCTAAATGCTAGAGCACAGAGTGGCATTGAAGAAAAAAAAAAAGCGCTAATTACTATTTTTGTGATTTGAATGTAAACTAAACTAATCCCCAATTTTCAAAAGATAAGGACATTTTTGACAGTAGTTTAAGTATAGACAGCCAAGCTCTCCTCCTTTTTACACTGTAGCAGGGTGAAACAGACTTGAGAAGAGGGATCTTAGACCTCCATGTAACTTGGTTTCTTTCATTCTCCCTCTGCAGCACACTGCAGTTTAATTGAACTCTTAAACTTCAGAACTAGTCTGTTCCTCTGTCTCAAAGAGACTATAAAAGAACTGAATGAAGGGAGAAAGGCAACAGGGATGATGACAAGTGTAGAATAGTTTCTATATAGGGACTGATCCTGCATGCAAGAACTCTTCAGTCTGGAAATAAGAAATGACTGACAGATGTAGTGTTTAATCAAATAAGGACTATGGAAAGGATGAACAGGGATCAACTATTCACTGTTTCTTCCAACATACAAACTGTGGGGAGCGAGATGAAGCTAACAGGAGGCCAGCAAACAAATGGAGGTGGTTCTTCACACAGCATGTATCACAATTGCAGTGCTAAAAGTTTACATGAGTTCAAGGATAGACTTAGGAAGTCTACAGAGTAAATGTCCACAAAGCTTTATTAAACACACAAACCCATGCCTGGCTCAGGAAACTCCTCAGCTGTAATTGGCTAAATGCCAGAGAATATGTGGGGCAAGTATAGTCACACATGGCTTGTTCTTATATTCTTCCCTGGGCACCTGCTTTTGGCTGCCATCAGAGACAAGATACTGGGCTAAAAGTACTTCTTGGTCTGACTCAACACTAGAACATTAGAAATAAGAATGTCTAAACCCAGATCATGTTATTAGGCTCAAGAGGCAAATGTAAGAATAATATGCAATCAGATGACTTTAGAGTCTGTTAGCCTTACATTCTATTAAAATCCGTAAGTAATTAGATTTTTAACTAAGAAAATGGTGCTAGCACTTTCTGCCAGTGAAAACACTTGCTTCGTTTAATGGAGAAGTCATCATTATTCACAGCCATTTCTAATATTAAATAAAAATTCTACAGAAGCAATAGATCACATTACAGAATGATAGAAAATTACCTGTGCCTGAAGATTGCATATCTTACCCTTTTTCCATACAATGTATCATGTGTGCATTTAGTAAATAGCTGTTACCGTAGCTGTGTGTGGCATCTCAGAATCAATGCTGACTACTTTTTATTTCAGATTAAGAATGCTTGGACAAGATAATTCTGAATAGCAACACAGTACAGTGCGCTAGCCTCTCTAGCTATGCAGAACAACATACCAAGTATGCTAATTACTAAGTGACTGAGGGCGTAGGCGTTCCTCTACAAGTTTCTTTAGTTAACTCACCTATGGCGGCTGCTACAGAGCAGGAGAAAATCCTTGTATTCCTCATAAAATTAGTACAGTCTTTCTACCTTCAGCACAGTTAACCCATCTCCTGATGTAAGGCCACAAAACCAAGTCTTCATGTCACACTAGAGCCCAAGCTAGTGGCTCAGTCTCAATGCTTGTGTGTTAAAGGAATTAACTAAGACTCAGAAGCTGCTCAAGTCTGCTGAGCAGGGTTGTTTGTTTCACAATATGAGAGATCACAATTTGATCTGCTTTTCAAAGAGGTTACAAGAACACACTAATGGAAACTACACTGAAGGAACAATTGTTAATATCATTGCCAAACTTTCCAAACGTTCTTAATTCAGAGGCATAGAAAATTAAATCAGATTCCAAGTTATTTTTGTTGCGGAGGGAGCTGCCCTTATTGTGTTAGTTACAGCAGAATGTAACATTGGAAATGGACATATATCAAAACATAACTAAGAGAGCTAGAAATAGGAGTATTTAGGAAATAACATGATCTGCAAGACAGAAAAGACATTGTGATTTTTATCTATAAAGTTATCAATACATTAGAAACAATATTGAAATTTAAGTCAGTCATCTAACCTGCTTATGCAAAAGAATCAGTTCTATGGGCCTCAGCCTCCAACGCGGTGCGCCAGGAGCAGAGAAAGCCCGCACCTCCATGGCCTGCAGGCCTAGCCACAAAACCAATAGATGGTTCCCCAGTGCCGCCCTGTGTTCAAAATCCATAACTACAATGGACGAATCCTTTTACGTAAGACTATGCTATAGGAAATAGTGTATGCCTGGTTTACGTGCAAAACAACAGCTACCATCTGTTGCTGGAGCACATCCACAGCAAAGTATGGGTTTGTTTTTTTTTTTAATCACAGGTCCTTCACTAAAAGATGCACTGCTAAAGCCTTTCTTTTATTACACTGCTGAAAAACAGAGACGTTGATCCTATAGTAGTATAATGTTTACATGCAATCCCAGCAAACAAGGTAGGAATGACAGTAGGTTTAGCTAAACAATAAAGAAAAATCAAGTAACTTTTGGCAGCAAATCATCCATTTGACATCAGTAATTTATTACTCTAAAGGAAGAGTATGTAAACAATGTATTTGATTTACCCAGTAGCAATGGTGGTGCCAGATATGCTTGTGTAGATAAGGATTTTGGCTAGCAACAGTTTGTGTACATACAAATAGCAACTCAGTGATAGCTGATTTAGAACAGGCCAAAGTCTCACCCTAAATTGTAACATTTACTGTTTGAAAGCTTGTACTGTGAAGAACAGGAAATTAAAACTATATACATTCATAATAATGTTGAGAAAAGATATTTTTAAGTTTGTCCATAATCTCTGCATAGTTGTTATTCATCCTGCTTGTAGTCAGAATTATAAATGTAGTGCCTTGTAAGCACTCCTCCTATCACAAGTTCTAAAGCAGTTTTCCCTGAACATAACAAACAGGAAATCTTTTCTCTGGCCAGTCATGTAAAACTGTCGTTATTTGCTACTCAGCTGGGTGAGGGATATAAGTTCATGATATTATTAGAAGACTTATTAACAAAAATGCACACAGCACAGAATATTTCAAACTTTCTATCTACAGTGCACAGTACACATCTTTCATTATGTTCTGGAACTGATCCCAGGGTAGCTCTTCACTAAGTTATTTTCTCTGGTGGTAAAGAAGCACTGAGACTGTTCTCATTTGTACTTGCTACCTCGTGGGCTGCTGTCACAAACAGTGTTTGCAAGAGCTTAGAAGTGTCTGGTACGTGTCTTTTCCTACACTTTTCCTTTGCAGTAGTTGCAGAGCAGAGACGTTATTAGCTGCTGCGCACCACCATGAGAACCCATTTATATAGGAGACCCTCCTGTAATCAAGAAAGCAACATTTAGATCAACTATGAACTAGCCCATAATTCTCTGATCAAGGCGAAGTGTGCCACTTCCACACTGTCGTTAATAGCACCACTGAATTGAGTTTGTTGTAAGACTGCTATACCAGTCCTGCAAATACTACCTTGTTTCAATGGCTGAAGAACTAAGGGGTTTAGACCAGTAACTTCCTCCCGTCGGCATTAGCAGGCAAACAAAGTTACTAACATCAGTTTCCAGCGTCCCAGCAGATAGATACATGATACTTGGTGGTCATTATTCTACAGTCACTTACTAAACAAACATCCAGGGGACCCTTCTGAAGACAAAAATTAGAGAGGATTTTAAAAGTCTTTTTGGTACAGCTATTCATACAAGTTACACGGTACGGATTTCCCATGCATCAGCTACTCTTTAAATTGTTACAGGTATGCTCTTACTGCATGGAGGGGCGGATGCACTTTGAGCAGAGGCTGTTAGCCCAAAGACTCTCAGTATCTTGAAGTGAAATTCTGATTCTCAGAATAAATATGCAAAAGCTGGAAATATCAATTATAATTTACATTTAGTGGTCCAAACACAGCTGTCTGAAAGTGCTCAGTGGTAGTGTAAATTACAGACCATCCACCAGAGGGAAGCTCATGCATGCACACAAAGAAAAAGAAATAATTTGAAGAATGAGTGAAATACCCCCCTGATATTGAAGCCAAACCAAATTCTATTGAAGATGTTTCTTAGCAGTAGCATAGACTTCTTGAGCTTGGAAAGTTTTCAGAAGTTGTTTGCCAATCTAAAGGTAACGGACTTAACAGAAAGTTTCCCATGTTAATGACTGAATTGTCGCACTACGTATAATATGCATGCACACAAAAAACTTCACAAATTTAGACTTTTTTTTTAAAAACACAGAAATGCAGCCTAATTTCACTGCTCTTAATAGAATTAGACCAGAGCTTATGTGATCAGAAGTCCAGCTGCGTGTTCATACATTAAAAGCCCCACCCACATTTGGTCACTAGAATGACTAAGATACAGAGTTGTTTAGCCACTGTTGTGTTTGTGTTATTGAACATACTACACTGCTCCCCTTGTTAATGGAAATATTTGTTAAATTTCCCATAAAGTTTGTGTACTACTAGTGTAAATTTGACAAATAACAGTCAGACACTTTTAGAGAATATTAAAGACAGCTTACAAACAGTCTGAAGTTTTTGTAGTGATCCAACAGTTACATCAAACTCTTCAGAAACATGCTCCCTAGCTAATGTTAACTCTAATATCTGTGATATTAAGTAAGTCTAATAGCCTGTCTTCAGAGTCTTGTTTAAGGAAGTCTTAGCATTTCAACACTTGTCTGGGATCGCTTTTGAAACAGAAATCCCAGGCTGTTGCTGCAATTCTGAGATTCGTTTTCTTGTTTAAATGAAAGATACAGCCAGAGGCAGAGGCCATCTGGCAAGCAAACTTCAACCGAAGTGGAGAAACGTTGCTGAAAAATGTAAGGACAGATACTTCAGAAGTTCAACCAGATCCATACACCACTGGATTAGAACTATACTAATACCGATACCAATAGTTGTACAGACAACTGCTCTTTGCCAGCAAAAGTAAAGTTTTAAAGAGGAAAATCTTACAGAGGTGTCACCCAATGCTACAGGAACATACAGGTTCTTTTAGGGATCCTTGGTAGAATGAGGACTGGCCACAGGGTTGTAATTACAATTAGAGCTGTACTATGACATAAAAATTTTAATTATCAGCATAGCTTATTGTTATCTACAATTTCTGGCAGTTAGCATAGCTTATTGTTGCACAGAATTTTTAGCAATCATCATAGCTTTCAGTTAAGCAGAATTTCTAGTCATCAGTATAGCTTTCTTACTATCTAAAGTCTTCAGTTACCTAGGCTTTTAGCCCTCTGCAGATCAGGTCAAATTCTTAATAATCAGCATGTGATACAGTAATCATAATCTAGATTCAGACTTTACCTGAAAGAACCTGCCTGTCCCTGTAGCATCAGGTGACAAGAAATGCTGGGCATCTCTCCTTGAATTTTTTTTTCATTAAAAAAAAAAACTTAGTTCAATCTAGATATGCCGCTGTCAATAAAGTATTAAAGAGCCCTTCCAAAGTTACTTTTGGAAAAATAATGATGTGTATAAAGGTGATTTCATGAGAAGAAGAGACAGTGCCCAGTACTTCCTTTCATTAGCTGATCTTCACAAGCGGTTTTCAGAAATTCCCTTTAGAATACAAACAACTGTTTTTGGTTTTTCCCCTACGCAATCTGTGTTAAATGTAGTTAAAAATAAAAGGAACTGGAATCATATATCAGATTAAATCCAAATTAAAATCTTTATTACACAAATAGTATTTTGAAGATATAATACTTGACTTCAGTGGGGTTATTCTGGATTTGCTTTTGATCTCATTATACTCTTACGAGATGAAAAACAGCTAAGCTGATTTGGGGGTGGTGGTGTTGCAATCCTTTTTCCATGGTGAAAGATACTTTTTAACTTAATATTATGAACTACATTTGCCACGCTTGTAAAATTCTACCTCAACACTTAGGGAAATAATCTGTATCACAGTCTTAAATTTAAGAGAGAGCGCTATGCATAACTCCTTTTTTCTGTGCATCTTTCTTATGGAAAATACCCTTCCAGTTTCACTTCTGTGACTCTTGAATCTTTCTGTCGGTGCTGCTGTTTTACTTCCTCTAACTTTTTAGAAATGAACTTTAAAAGAAGATGTTTTGACATCAGAATAACAAAATATTTTCATATTCTTTGGCCAGACACTGAAGAACTTAGGATTCACACAGGATTTGAATACTGCATTGACTACCAAGTTTCCTAGCAGATAAAGTCCTAGCCCATTGCTGGCACAGCAAGAGGACAACGTAATAATATATTTTCTCTCTGACACGGAGCATTTCCTCCTCTAACCCTATATCCAGACTATTCTGATGGTTATTGTTTGGCTAAAGGACTGCAATTTGCCAGAGCATTAGAAATACAACTCCCACCCACTCTATTGTACCAGTACAGTCTCACTGTAGGACAAATGTTGATTTCCTTTATGCCAGCATATTTCTAAAGCATGATGAACCATTTTCTGCTGAACTAAAGAAGATGACATGAAGGCAGTAAGCACAGTTTTTTTATGCTTTGTAATGGAATTTCATGTCAAACATATAATGCACATCTGTGGTTTATCTGCCACCACTCTTTTTTGGCTTTTGTAAAATAAAATGTTGAGTTATTGAACAAACAAGAGTAGAATAGCGTAAAGAGGGTTTCTTTCTCCTCATTGCTGTTGAGTAGATCAGTAACTTTAACGAAGTAGCAAGCTTCTTTAAATAGGGACACTTTTGAAAGACCACCGACATGCTTTAAAATCTGCTGTAATATGGTGGATGTATAACTAAAAGCAAAGTCAGGTGCTGCACTGTATTTTTATTTTTGCTTTGTATGCAGAAATGCACACTGTCTTTCTAAACAACAGGAACTACCATATGTGGTCAGATGTTTGAAAGAATGAGCATTAGGATGTGAGCTCATATGCCCTATTAGTCTACAGAATATCAGTTAGAGAACTTCCTTTCTCTCGAGTATTTCACTGACACCTTCAGAATAAAAGCAGAGTGCAAAGCACCAAGGATATTGGCAACCAAGAACTGAAGAATTTCCAGAATGAGTCAAGCTGAGGAAAGCAGTATCCACTCGACATGGAATATTGTGAGGTCAGTAGTCTGCATAATACTGAGCTTGTCATTTATTATTGGGACCCCTGGAAATTGCATCATCATCTGGACTGTTTGTACAAAAATGAAGCAAGTATCTCCTTCAGTACTGCTGATCTTGAACCTGGCCATTGCAGATGTCCTTGTACTGATTACTTTACCAATTTGGATTTACTCCTTCGCTGACTCATGGGTTTTTGGAGTCATCTTCTGCAAAGTACTGGTTTTCATTATTTACTGCAGCATGTACGCTAGTATATTTCTAATTACAGCACTCAGCTTGGAGCGGTTAATGGCTGTGTTTTACCCTTTCACGATTCAAAGATACAAAACAAAAGAAAAGATTTCTTTAATCATATTCCTCATTTGGTTCTTGTCTATTACTTTCGGCATTTCTGTCATTCCATTTCAAGAGACAGAAGAAATGAACGGTGGAGTACTATGCACATGTCGCAACTACTCTTCTAATAGACAGAAAGTGTCATATCTTTTGCTGGAGACTCTCGCAGGTTTTGTAATTCCTTTTTTAATTATTTGCACTTGTTACATGTGTGTTGCAAGAAGAATAAGCAGAATGACTTACCAATCTAAGCAACGATCGGAACGGCTCATTGCCAGCATTGTGGTGGCATTCATTTTATGCTGGTTCCCTCATCATCTCTTTAACATCCTAGATATTATTTCAATTCAGATAGAACTCTCTAATGAGGAAATGTCTTTGGCACTGGATGAAATTGTAGGCAGAGGAGTGTACATCTCTGGAGCACTTGTATTCATCAGTAGCTGTATTAACCCTCTACTTTATGCTTTTGCTGCACGAAGATTTCGGAATCACCTGAGATTTGCCAAGATATCAAAGCTGTTTGAACAGATGAGTCAGACTGTAACAGAGGAAGACAAGAAAAAAAGTTTGGTTGTAACCAAACAAGAAGATACTTTAGTGAGCACAGAAAATCTCTAACAAGGAACATAGACTTAATGAATAATGTGATTCTGTGCCATTCCTTCAGTAGTGTCCTTTCTCCTCATACTCTCAGTTTCGCTTACTTACAGGTGAAGCTAGAGACAGGTAAAAGTTATTAGGGTTTGTTTTGTGTGTTACAAAAGAATTGACATTGACAACCTAGTTCAGTTCCTAAGTTAGTATCCACATCATGAAATTGGCACTACTTCACTGGTGCCGAGAACCTCAGCAAGGTGGCTAGAAGCTCAAAGTGTAAAGAATGCAGCATTTTTACTTTCCATTAAAATTATTTGTGATTTCTAGAAAGTCTGTGTGCAGAAAACAAAAAAGGACTATATGTGGAAAACAGAAGGTTTGAAAGTTTAAAACCAAGTTTTCCTTCAGAAAAAATTGTCAGATGCTCAAAAATCCTTATATAATCTAAAGTTTTAAGAGAGCATACTTAAATTCTTGGTATGGGTAAGAATGGTTTTAAAGTATATTAACAACACATAAAACTCTTTTGAGTAGATGGAAAATATAAAGATATTTTTATTCATTGCTTTATTTAGGTTTGAAAATAATAAGGGTTGTTTACACAGTCAAGCTCATTTACTGAATTATCTCGTGTTAATAGGTTTTAACAAGTAAAATGTGAAGTGTGACATGCCTCTTCAGAAAAAAACAGGAGGTACAAGAATTCTGTGTTGTATGGCAAACGTAGTTACAGACTTCATGCTATATTTGATGTCAAATACATTGCATACTTCACTGGCAATTAAACTATTGCTATATTAAATATACATACCATGAGTATCCTCAAAAAGTTTGATTCAGTTAAGCTTCCAAGGTGTCTATTAAATTATGGAGGAATTGGATCAGGCTCTGGTGGGAGGGAAGGAGATATCCTTGATAGTATTTTTTATGTGTAAGAAAATTATGGTAGCAGTACAAAGTGTTTAATGTCATAAGAACAACCTTGCAAATAAAAGCATTATTTTTTCTTCTCTCATAGAATAGAATGGATTTTGCCATAAGAAACCAATAAATTTAGCGCTTGTAAGGAACCTATTTTAGTTTTGTGAATGTGTGCAAACTCACTGTGGAAAAACTGCATGGCGTCAAGTGTTTGCTTTTGAAGTTTTTTTTTTTATTTCAATTGTGCCTAACATTTTTTATGCTTAGTCTTGCTTATTTTCAAGTCAATGATTTGTAATACGATCAGGATAAGTACCGATGACTGAGAAACATACTGTAATTTCCTGTACATTGTTCTGGACAGCTGCTAAATAGGTATGTTACTCACATCTACAAAGAAATTACAAATACTAACTAGAACTTAATTTTTAAAATCTGATTGTGTAACAACCAAGGATATTTGAGTTGTATTAATTGAGCTTGTAAACTGAAATAAACATGGGGAAGTAAAATCCTTACCTGTTAATAGAAGAATATTTCTCTAAACTTTGCGTATGTATTTGTTATTCCTGCTTGTTATGAAAAAGTCATTTTTTTCTTCTCAATATCAGAAAAGTCCACACCACAGGGGGCTTTCCATCAATAGGGCTTCTTCACTGAAATTAAAGTAAATAAAACTTTATCAAGACCTTGTCTGCAGCAAAGAGGAAGCGGCAGATGAAACCCCTTAGACTTTATGCCATCCACCTACCACTCTTTTTTCACCCCACTAATGGCTCTTTAATTGCTATTAGTATATTCAATACAGCAATGTGGCATTATCTCACAATAAAAGCAGCAACTTTATCTATCTAATCTACTGCATAAGAAAGTGAAGCTGTATTTCCCAGTATGTTCTTGAGATAAGAGTCACTCGCTATTCAACAACAACACAGAACAGATGAGGAGAAAATAAGCACATGAGCATTGCAACTGAGCTAGAGTTCTAGGCCACAAGGAACCAAGCATTTCACAGCTTACAGGTTGGGAAAAGACTCAGACAAAACTTTAGTACAAGCTACCTGACTGAAATTTTCCTTTCTGTGCCTTATACCTAGCTATAATCCACCATCTTATTAGGAATTAGATTAAACCCCTAACCATCTCTCTGTGTGCACCATCTATCTCACACATGAAGCAGGTTTGGGTTTTTTTTGTGCCATTTGCTATTCAAGCCTTTTGGGAGCACTGACTGCGTGTTAATTGCCTTATGCTCAGCTATACCTAACCTGGGACAGACTGTAAAGGGATCAGTGGCCAGATATAGTCTGTGCAATACTGCCTGCTGCAGCGGTGTTTGGTTTTTGGTTGTTTTTTATAAATCAATGGGTAAGGAATAGTGAGTCAGGCCTTTTTTCTTTTCTTTTTATCCTGTCATTCACAGACAAGTGAACTTTGCTGCTCAGGCTGCATCCTGCCCAGCATCCAGGAATCTTAAAGAGCAAACTAGTAACATCCACAGATCAGTAAATACGTTCTAGGGAATAATGAAATTATTAGTTAAGGCAGTTTTGAATTGAAAGCTGTTACTCTGAGGATTCAGAATCATTTACTACCAGGTGCTGCTCTTCCACTGAAATTACAGTACTTAGTATAGAGACCTAAACTAAGTTAACTAAACAATGAGAATTTTTCTTATGGTCTACAGACCAAAAAGCAGCACATTAACTATATTCTAATTCTGTGCTTTGACAGCAGATAGCATTAATTTTCTGTCTCAATATTCAGTTCTCACATTTTCTCCACTGCTTTTTACTGACAACTGCAATACTGAAGTACTTGTAATACATGCAGTCCATCAAGGAGCTAGAACCATCCTCTTATGTTCATATTAATGGCCTTGGATGGCTGTCTCCAGTAGTCTGTCGTCTTGAAGAACTATGTTTCTTTTGAAGGCTGTTTGAGGAGTGGTAAAAGATGCTAAAACAGCAACCTTAACTAATTCCACTTTTCTACAGAGCAAATAGAGTTAATTCTTGCAAACATTAGTATGTACAGATAAAAAACCCACTGATTTAATATTTTTGGCAACACAGCTGTGATATAACTGGGTCCATAAGAGTCAATGTAGACATATAAGCTGATGACATGGTTGACTGCTTCTTCTTTTAACAGGTATACATCAGGCTTATCAATGTAGCAAGATTTACCACTTTGTCTAGGCTAACGTGCTCTATCACAAAACTACAGAGATTCCAGTAGGCCCATTCAGCCAATGGGCAGTGGATATTCTTGTCTCCTAAAGCACTGAATCCCAGCCAAATCTAAGACCTAGCATAGATGTGGTCCAAAATGCTGCATCTTATGATAGTGTTACTTCATACTTCTTGTTGACTACACTACATATCCATCTTGGATATGTAATCAAGATTATCTTGGAAGATTGATAGAAAGCAAAGACTTTCCTTGGTTGTTCAAGCTAATTCAAAGCAGTGACTTGGAGGTGTGAGCAGTCTTACTAGGAACCCTTGAGACAGTCGGACCCCTCTGAGAAAAATGAGGTTTCGTCTCATTTGAGTTCCTCTTATTTTTCTTACTTCCTAACTCTTCTGTCCTTGTTTATGAAGTCTGTCTCTGTGGTTTCAGCATCCAGCTATTTCTCATGACACAGCCAGGAAGAAGGCTGAGCTAAGAGAGGGCCGCTTCAGTCACCTGAGTCAAATCACCTCAGATTACACTGAAGTACAGGGAACATTATGTGGAATCAATGCAACACTGCTTAGAACACTGAGTACTAGGAGGTGACCGGGTGGTTTGAATTTCTCATGTTTGTAAAAAGTAATAATCTTCTAACAATTAATAATCTTCTAACATTAATCTCTAACATTAAAGTCTTACCCAGCCTGAAACTTGCTGTGAACATTCCATGGGTATACGTCAGGAATTTATTGCATTTACTGCAGTAGGATCATGCTGCATAAAGTGAATTTATGCTGTAGTAACAGGATTGAAGGAGAGCCTGCAGTATTTTTAGTTCATACATAGCCAATATACAAGAACGAAAAAAAAGAACACAAAGAAAAAGTATCGATCTCACACCTTTTGTTGCCTGCTGACATCAAGTTTTCTGTAAGCATGATGGTAAAATAGTTATTACAGAGGTCTGGATTGAAACAGTGGAGCTTTGTGGATATTTAGAGGCAACTTGTAATTTAAGAGGTAACACAAGGAAAATCAGAGAGACCCTTGTTTGCAGGCAGAAACAGGGCAACTGCATTATACTAAAGACAATTTATTATTTTCTTTAACAAAATCAGCAGAACATTGTCTAGGCAGAAGTAGAGCAAAAGTTAAGAGACATTTTAAAGACAGTTAAGACTGCAGTTATGGAACCCTTAGGATTACTATTAACAGGACTAAAAGATTTGCATGCAGGACTTGGGTGAAAGGAGTAACAGAACCTGGAATCTACCAGATGGCATGGAGACTACATAGGCATGCAAATTCTTTCACATTTAACCAAAAGTCTGATCTATAATAAATATTTTGGAAGATAAAGAATTAGCAAATATTAACAATTGTGAAGTTTTTCTCTGGTTTTATATCCTACAACTCTTGTATTACTCCCTTTTCTGCATGTGTAGGGAAAAGGGAAGAGTAAGGAAAAACTTACAGTTGATTGGAATGGAAAAGCAAGTGAGAAATAAGTCAATTAAGATTATTAAGAAAAACATGGCCTTAGAATGAAATTGAGAAGTTCAGCTGTGAAAGCTGAGTATGCAAAGAGAACAGAGAGGGAAATGAGAACTACTCTGTTGCAAGGCAGTTTCAGGTTTTTGTAAATACTTTCTTGCCAGATCAGTTAACCGCTAAAATGGTTCTTTATTAGAAAACTCCTCAGCTAGATCTCCACTGGTTCTTAATAGGTTAAAGAAAAAAAAATCAAATAAAACACAGTTTACAGAGACATAACCCTGTCCTCCGAGAGGGTGAGTAGCTTATGCTGCTCCTGTTAGCATTGAGTTGGGTGTGACCAGGGCTATGATAATGGCCACTAGGATTTCAGAAACTTTACAACACTGTTTACAGTACTAAGAAAATTCTTGCACTGATAGGTATGGAGATAATAGAATCATATGCTATTTGATTCCTTCATGTCTTCTTTCCCCTTAAACCAATTACTTTAAAAGTCATGCTGGTGGTTCTTCGTAAGGATTCAACATTTTAAACTAGATTCATTTAAGTTGAAAAAAAGGTTCAAATTAGAAGAAAATTATTTTTATAGAAAGTTTGAAGTCAGTGATTGAAGTGATGGAATTAATGGAAAGGATGCTATAAAGTCTTCCAGCACAGGTTAAACGATCACAACTCTTAAGTTAGGAAGATTACACATCTCCTACAACTGCAAAATCCGCTTATTCTTACTTTAATAGAAATCAGCTACCTGAACAGCATCTTGATTGCAAAGGTAACTGGTTACACTCCAGTTTTGACTGCAATTGTGTAAGTACTAACAGTGTGTACAACTAAGTGCATCACTATTTCCATTGGCTATTAACTAAAAAAAACAGTGCTAACTGTAATGAGACATCTAGAAACATTAGTGTATTGTAATTATGGATATCCATAAAGTGAAGTCTATGTTCAGATGGTCTTAAATCAGAGGATTAGTAGTTTGGACTGCTCTTAGTAGATATTAAAGTGAAAAATCTGACTTTTCGTTTTTGTATAGCAGACCTGTTCATGATGTAGCGCATTACATAAAAAATTAAGGGCTAAATATTTAATTTTCAGAGAATTATGAATTTGAAGCACCATTTATGGCCTGTCATTAACCTGGTAGTGTCACCATAAAAGTGACAATAGGGAAATAGCTGTGTGAAGATCATTGTAGTCATTGACACCTCATGCTATGATAAGATGTGGCAGTGTAGACAATCTAAAAACATGTTGCAGATTCCGTATCTTAACTGTACTACATAACTTCAACAGTTATTGTAATATTAACATTCACTGTATAATTCCCTGTTGAACTTGGTGAGTAGTATCAGAAACTCAGAAGTCATGGACATTTTTTTTAAACATTGTAACTAATGAATTATGTTTGTGTCCGTTAGATTTAAAAATATAGCTGTGAACCTTCAGCTACACTGTAGAAGGGAGCATTGTGTAGTTAAAACTTAAGGAAGCATTTAGCAGAGCATTTTACATGCCTTGTTCTCTCCTGCCACCGTGTGGCTCTTCCATTTAAAAAAGTTAGGCCTAATTTTAATACTCTTAAAGTCACTGAAATAACTGGTGAGGAACTTTGTTCTTTGTTTCAGTTGTGAACCGTAATTTAAGGTTTAGGTCATTAAGACAGAAAGGTTGACAAAAAACCACAACAGTATATTAAGCATCCAAGTCCTATTCATTTTAGGGTGATCTAGCTGGTTCTTTTCTTACTCTTTGGGAACCCAAGCCCACATTATCTCAAACATTGCATAAATTAGGCAGGCTGAGAATTTTTGACAGAATAGAATTACCTCATGGCAGTTTGTGAAAAGCCTATGCTGAAAATGACTTTTTTTTTTTCCCCCCAACAAAACCACCAATAAGCATGTTGAGCTAGACCCTGACTCTTGAACTTGAGTAGCTCACATCTCATCCCAGGTGACAGTATTGATTTCTAGGCTCTTGGTAGTTTTAAGGTGCCCTCAAAAGGTTCTGACTTCATTGTGATAAAATTGGGAATAGTTTTTGCAGTCTTAAATACGTCAGTGATAAAGGCAAAGCTTTTGCGATTTTCTTAAGAAAAAAGAAGTGTTAAGAGTAAAGCAGAAAATAGAATCAAAGAGATTTGATCCCAAATCCCCTTTTTCTCTATTGCAACGTTTAGTCTCTGTATGCTTTTAGAGTCTGTCTATGAACAAGGCTTGGCTTAATCCTCTTACATTTGTCACATCAAATAGCATTACGCTAATTGATTAATCCTACTTTTAAAAAGATCAGAATCAGAAGAAACTGATTTTTGCTGAAGAACTTCTCGTAAGCACTTCTAGGAAGAAGAGCTCATGAGTTGAAGGGTTCTACCCACGTGTTTCCTTAAATATCCATTCTACCTCAAGACTTGCATTGAATATTACACTAAAAAAACAGCCATTTTACATTACGCACCTTACTTTGCTCTGTGATGAGTAAAGTAACATGAAAATTGAGGATTTTCTTTCACTATGGGTTCACTCAGGGCTCCCATTTGTTGTGATGCAGACAGGGCTGGTCCAAGGGTCAAGCCAGGAAGTCAATCTGTATGTCAGGGTCAGGATCGGGTCCATTGAGAGTACCCAGCATCAGATACAGCCCAGTGATCACCAAGCAGGACCTCAGTGGTCAGTCAGGACTGGGGTCAAGCCAGGAAGTCAGTGCACAGATCAGGGCCTGTATCAACAAGGTACACGGCCAAGCACGAGCATGGCTGTGGCAGAACTCAAAACCAGCACTCCAAAAAGAGAGCTCAGGTAGGGGCTGCATATCCAGGCCTGAGGTTATATGGACTCCAGGACCCATAGGCAGGGTCTGTGGAGTGGTGACCTCAGGTGGAGCTAATCGGGGTCATTAAGGGTTATTAATGCACTCAGGGACCTGACAGGTTCTGAGCAGCAATGGGGACACCAAAGAACAAGAACAGGATAATGCAAATGATTCCTTCAATAATGCCCATAAGCCTTAATTGCCATTTTATGTAATGGCTTCAGTTGGGCAACTTTGTATAAAGAGGGGGAGCCTCAAAGAAAAAATTATGTTGTTTTTGCTATTTCACGTTTTAACATTGCCACTTTTTCACCGATATTTATGTTCCTACTAAATTTATGTAAATTTAGTATTACATCTGAAGAAGAATTTTAATAAAAGAACTTCAGAGTCTTCTTCCTACATCTAAGCCTTTTTCTTACCTAAATTCTTCACAGTTTTTCTGTCTTTGAAACACAGAGAGGTATTTTGCTTCCTCTGAGATATAGAAAATCAAGTCTTAACTTTTCACCATTGGAAATACATGGAAATTCTGTAAGAGAAGGAGTTAGAAAAGCATACACTGTTCTGATCACAAAGATGTTATCACAAACTGCACTTAGAATTTCACCTGCTTTGGATCACTGAAATTTGACTGGAGTTAACTAGACGATTAAAATAAATAGCCCAATGTAACTGTCAGCTTGGGCATGTGATACGATCTTTCATTTCATTTAGATGAATGCCATTGGTTCAATAAAGTTAAATATTTAGCGTCCTGAGCACAATAGCAAAAAAGAAAAAATGTTTGGTATGTGTTTAAAAACATAATGATGCATTTCCCAAGCATCAAATTTATACTGCATTAGCCATAAAGTACGCGTTTCTGTGTTGCTATATAATTTTACACACATAAATAGTTTTAGGCACACTGATAGTTTCACAGAGAGGTAGTGATGTTATTTTAATGTTTTAAATTACTGGTGTTATCCACAAGTATTAAGCTATATCAAAGGCAATGAAACTGCTTAAGAACCCAGAGAGTATTTTTCTGCATTTGTTGCCAATAGGTGAGGGAGCTGCAGGAGGTGGGCAGGCTTCTGGCCCGAGTTGACCTGACAGCACGATCTGTTTTACACTTTCCTCACACACACATTCCTTCTTACGTTAGTGGGGATAACACCCCTTTCTGTGTTTCAGCTGCTATTATAGTTGCTTAGTTCCTAAACGTTTACAACAGCTTGGAAACACCATTTCTGAAGGAGCTGGGGCCCTGCCACCCCCGGCCAGGGAGCTGCCCATGTGGCTTCACCCTGTACCAGACCTCCCAGCTCTGCAGCGGTGAGTTTGATTTCAGGTGTACTCATTTCTAGCTCTTTTTCAGCATGTCGAAGTAGCATAGTGAGACAGTGGCAAATAGACATATACCCAAATGTCCCACTTTGCCATTACTTTTTTGTATGCGAAGGAAATCCCTTCTCGTTTTCTACATCTACAGGCAAAATTAAACACACGGAGTGTGGCATTGGTAAGCTTGGGAAGTGAAGATTCATACTTTCAGGCTAAGTGTAAACATAGGCTTACTTTTCAGCTTAACTGCTTTAGCCAAAACCACTTCCTTTTCTTTCTACTCCTTCCCTTTTCCACATGCAATGTAGCTCACCATCATTCCTGTTTAAGAAGTACAATGGTGTCTCTGGTCTCTGGTATAGGCTGTAACTGTGATGTGGAAACATGCCTCAGATCATTAGTTTTCTGTAAAATGGGCCACAAAAAAAAGGGGGAAACCAAATTTGGTTTGCCTGAATCAGAAGGTAAAGATGAGCCTCTTAAGCTAGCAACTTCCCATATTTTGATTAATCTTATATTCAATTCTTCAAAAAGAGCTCTATTAAAGGAATAGTAGTTACTAAAAAATCCAATAGCAGGAAAACCTAAGGATTTATCTCTTTTTCTGTAACATCATGAACTGCTTTGAACAGTTAATTATCTATCTCTAAAATCTGTTGTTTAAACACTAACTCTGGATGTGTAATTAATGATTACATGATAGCAAATAAACCAATACAGCATAAAAATATCTTTTTTCAAGGAAGAAGGATTTTAACCTGTATAAAAAGAGGCTCAGGAAATGGAAAATTGCCTCTTTGCAGTGGTTAACAGAATTGAGGAGACTCCATTCAGTCAAGAAGAAAATAGGGGGATGCCATAGTAAGAAAGGCAGTGAATGTAAAGAAATATTTCTCTACTAAATTTATAGTGTGTATATATATGTATATATATGTATAGTGTATATATATGGCCTATGGAAACCAGGGCTGCAAGCGTTCATGGAAATAAGTAGAGTTGCAGGAATTTTAAAACGTTTTATTTTATGACCAGTTATACAAGGTAAGGGAATGATACGAAGTAACCCTATCTACTGCCTTAGGATGTAAGCTGAGGGTCAGGAGGGCACTCCTTTTAATGCCCCAACATTACATGTATCATCTCAGAAGAAGATTTTTGTTTGTGTTTTTCCTGAGTAGAATTCACATTCCTAGAAACTTTAGACGGTTGACGATTCTGAACAAAGAGTTCAGTTTTGTATTTAATATAAAACATTTCTGTAGAAAAATCCATCATGCCTCAAAATGCAAGCCAAAGGTAAGAATGGATTACAGATGCTGCCTTGATGACCTGCATGCAAGCAAAAACCCTCTGCACAGCTGACAGAGACTGTGCTGTTTGTGAGACTAGTCTGTGCTATTATTACTCCCAGTCCACAGGTAGGAAAATGGAAGGTGAAGGGAGGTACCCAAGGCTACACAAGAAGTGTCAGGGTAAGAGTTAGAAAAGTGTAATAATATATTACCATAGTTCAGTATAGGTCTAACAAAATTATCAACATGCAGCACAGGTAGGCAAAATACTTCAAAAATTTTATTATTAGAAGGCTTTTTATAGAATTGGTATTTCAGGAAGGTAAACTTCTTAAACTGGTATGGAATTACACTTAGTAGGGTTTTGCAAGTGGCTTCCTGGATTGAGAATAATGAAGAAATAACAACAGAGAAAGTTACATTAAAATAATACATTAAAATTTAAAAATTAACACTTTCGCAGAGTATAGTTAGAATGAACAGATAGTTATATATATAAATTATATGTTAAGTATATAAATAATTGCCTTAATAGGCAAAGCTTCCCACACCTTAATTAAAGCAGAAGTTTAGCTTTTGATTGCAAAAGTCTGTAACGAAGTTTTAAACAAAAACAAGGAGTATATAGTCACAAAGCAATCTCAAACAGCAATTTTTATCTGGAAAAATAATTTTGCAGAAACTAAAAAAATCACAGTCTTCAGAGTTAACACCTACTCTTTAGGTATTTGATTTCAACACGTCTCAGAGGTCAGCTGGGAATCCCAGGTTATTACTTCTTACATTTACAGAGAAGATCATACATAAACAGTTGTTTATGTCCATCACATATAATCCCTCCTTTTAGAAATGAGCCCAGAGGCTACCTTAGGATGCCTTAAAACCCCACAGAACAGAAGTTTCAGACTAGAACCAGTTTCAGACTAGTTTCAGACTAGAACCAAAAAAACATTGTAGACTCAGGCTTGTAACAAATTAGAATGCACTCTGAAGCCTAGCATTTGTCATTGAAAATTCAAGCTTTACTTTTTAAAATTTTTAATATATTAAAAACCTCTGTTGTATCAGCCCTGATTTTTACTTTCTGAAAGTATATTTTCTGGTATGCTGTGTCATGATTTGTTGTTTTAACATCAGACCTATAAAATTATGTTTCAAATTGGTTGTATGTTTTCCATTTAGATGTGATGAGCACAATAATACAGGACAGATTTTTTGTAGATGAGTTTAATTTGGGGCAACTTATACTTCAGAGAAGCCAAAGAAGATGAAGGCTACATCTCTTATACATCCATCTAAAATGGATTTCCTTCTCAGTCTACAACATATTTATCTCAGGTATTACCTTAGTTTCAGGTATTTATCATTGACAGCTTTCTTCAAGAGTTTACACATTGTGTCCAAGTCAGACTGCCCATTATGAATCATTGCATTTAGAAAAAAACAATCCAATGGGAAGGTAATTTTGCTGATGTATTATTCATGCCTTAGCAGCTTTCCATTTTTCACCCTGTTGCTCAGTATGTTGAACTGGGCAGATGCTGCAGATGACACACAGCTCTCTCACTTAGCTGTCAGTTTTATGTAACACACCTATCTATCTCATCACCTCTGGCATTTATTTCTTTTATAACCTACAATATTCATATATTCACTAGAATACGGAGAAGATGATACGTATTTGGAAAAGATTTAATGAGCTAATGAATCATCATTTTACCTTTTGCTCAATCAACACAAGTCAGTGTACAGTAACAGTTTGTATTTCTGTGCACACATCTGTATGCATGCACATACACTGTTGTATGTAGGGAGAGACTGTCTATAGAGAGAGTGTCATGCTTTTTCACAGGATAAATAAATTGCTTTTACTAAAGTTATAAGTCAATCATCAAATATATATGTTATAAAAGCAAGGAAAATCCCTAGTTGTGCAAGGAGTTTGTTCCTGCATAACTGTTGCGTGCATTATTTACTCTCATTGACTTTAATATGACCACTCCCAAGCTTAAAATTAAGTATGTGGTGAATGTTTAGATTTTCAGAGATACCAGAGTATAAAAATCTTCCTAAACAGAAAGCTAGTTCCAAGGATTTTTTTCTTTCGGAAGAATTGCCTAAGATGTATTTTACTCTGCCTGATGATATTTCTGAGATCTACAACAGTTTCTTCACATGTATAGTCTATTGCCATGTGCATATGTGTTTGAAATATGACATGCATCTGCTTTGTAAAGATATTTAGAAGTTGTAACTCCCAGAAGGAAATAATTTTGTATATTAAGAAAGAAGGGCCCGGCATGGTCACCTACCCTGAATATGTATATATTGTACACAAGCTCCTCTTGGCTAACAAAGTATCATAAAGTCTGCTTTTGTGTAGTAACAGCACATAATAAACTAGAGAAAGAACAGGTTGCAGACAGCTTCTGCAGAGCATGTGATGTGCTGCAGGTTCACACCCTAGCATGCCCTGTAGTAGCTTGTTTGTACATCTGTACCTATAGGCAGTAGAATCCTTGTTTCACCTTTTGCTCAAACTTTATTTAACAGGTGTAAGCAGACAGGATAGTAGAAACAGAAAAACATTTAGTATTAAATTGGCTAAATTTAGTCTGAATACCATACAAAGCCTTTCTGACTATATATATCAAAGTATATATAAGGTATATTAAAGAAGCAGGGAAATTTTTAATATATAACCAAAGCCTCTATAAACAAGAAAATGGCTAACACCACTGAGAAACGAAAATTTGAAAATGCAGATTCTGATCTATTTGCATAATGTAAGGTTTTGAGATTAAAAATAAAACCAACAGGAATAATGAGATTTGCAATAAAAGATACAAGTGTGCAAATGTGATAGTAGCTTCCTCTTGAAAGCATATAATACTTCAAGTACTATAATAAAAAAGCAGTGCTGTGGAGCAAAATAGGAAAGGAGAGCCTGGGAATCGAGGTCATATTACTAATTTTACTTTACTCAAACTTTTGGGGGCATGATTTGGTTAACATGAATAGAAAAGATATGAGAATCTGAAGACAGAAGTCTGAAAAGTGCTGAAGAATGCTAATAGCCCCTCTCCTATATACTTAAATGATGGCAGCAGCACAGTTCTCACCATCAAAGTTAAGGTATTTAACTAAGGTGGTTAAATTACAAAACTGGCTCCCTATGACTTCAGGAGATGTCTTAAATTAAATTAAAAACTTGATGTTGCCAAAAAGGACTTCTCTCTTCGCTCCACCCTTCTCCTGTAACCCTCTCTGCTCTCGGCTACGTGGTCCCACCGCTTACCTTGAGCCACCTCTGGAACTCATCTGACTGCAGGTTGTTCAACCTGATAAAACAGCAAAAAATTATCCTTGCCCACCTTCCAAAGGTGTACACTTTTGCCAGGTTAGTGAGTTTAGTTGCCTGACCTTGAGATCAATCAGATAAACTCCAGAGGCAACACAAGAAAGATGTGGAAGAAAAAGAAACTGGAAAGGGAGGACAGGACTGGATGCCCTCCATCCAAGGACTGTTAATTTGGCTCTTGTAACCCTCTGGATTCCCTGTTTAACTTGTAGAAAGAAGTTAGTAGCTCCTGAAGCAATTTAGAGGAAGATCTTATTTGTCTATCAACTATATAAAAAAAGTAAGGAGATTACTTTTCCAATTTATCTTCTTAAACGAAAGGTTTAACTTTATGTAGTATAAATACCCCACCTTCATCTTCCCTATTCTAAATCCAACCTCCAGAGCAAGCTGGAAAATATTCTATTGCCCTCAATGACTTTTTTCCATTGTTAATCTTTTCTATTTGGCATCTCTCTCATCTTTCTGGTGACATTTTCTCCTCTCAGTACTCCTTTTGTTTACATTTCCAGGTGTGGGGGCTTTTTTAAATTTTTTTTTTCATTCACTCAGTACTTATTTTGATGTTTCTTTTAGTGGGTGACTTTGTTTATAATTCTTCCCACTGCATCATTTGTATTAACAATATATCTTTTGTTCTCCTCTTCTAGCTATATAATTACTTAGTGTTTGCATTCTTCTGCCGTTGCTTTGGCTACATCTGTTTGAATTTTCTACTCTGTTGGCTATTTGACAACATAGTTCTCTCTACAGTTGCTTACTTTCTGTATAACATTTAATTTGGGGGATTTTTTCCAATTATATATTTTTTTCTATTTCAGTCTTGTTTTTCCAGTAAAAAAATGCAGGAGGTTGTAACAGAGCAAGACATCACTAGCAAATAATAGGAAAAAAGCCTCAGGAAAAGTAAGAGACAACACTTTTCAGCAAGCCAAACTTGTTCACTCATTTGTTTAAACCCTGTCAAATAGGCCAAGTCAGAGATTTGACTTTTCCCTGGTGTTACAGATCTAGCCAAATATTTGGTTCCAAAGATGCTTCCATCAACCTAGGGATTTCGAATCAAATGAACAACGTCATGTCCTCATGCCATAGCTGACATAGCACAGGTGCCTCAATTCAGATGTTGTGAGAAAGTGCTGGGACTGTCGGCTGGAGGCTTTCATGCTGGGACTGGGACTGAGAGGTATCTGTCTTCCAGTGAGATGAGGGAAGAAGAGGGAAGCTGGAGCACTGCTCAGCAAATGCATGGAGGGCTGGCTGTATGAGAAGATGTATTTGGAAGCAATTGCGTAAAGCTCATTTTCAGTGCATGAAACTTAATAGGTCTGAAGATTACTTACAGAGTTTTATATTCCTGTGTTGCCTACCAGATAAGCATTCTTTCTGATTTTACAGAAAGAAAATGTAGTAATTAAGTAACCTCTTCGGGATTTTTTAGAACCACAGTAGGTAATTTGGAACTAGAATCAAGACTTTCTGATTCTATGGCAGCTCTTTTCCCATTAGATTGTCTTTCTCATGTACATCCTGCTACTCTGCTGATACTATTGGTGTACTTGTTCTTTGTATCAATGTGTTCTCTTTATATCTTTCTCCTGAGAGTTATAACATACATAATGATTTTTAAACTTTTTTTCCTCCTACACCCATACTCTTGTTTCCTCTTTCCCTTGTTTCCTTAGCCACATCTTTCAGTTGTTCAAGTCCCCTCGTCAGAGGTTTTACAGCACCTTTGTCATATTGGTGCTAAAAGAAGGAAGCTCACAATATAAAATATTGGAAGACGGATAAAAAAAGATCGGTTTGAGCTGTTGTATCAGTGAGGCATTAATATAAGTCCTGCTAAGCCCGTGTCTTGTAAAACTATCCCATAATTTTTCCTTCTGTCATAACTTGAACTTGCAAATGAAAGGAGACTCGCATAGTATTTGACAACAGAGCCTATACTATGACACAGAGCTAATTAATTCTGCTTAGTATTTTGTATGTCTATTTTCTTGCCTTTTGTCCTCATGAATGTATGACATCATGCACAAATTGAATAGTCTTTCTAACTACAAAATGAATCTGCTTTGTGACTGTCCGTGAATTGTTCTTTAACACTGTGTGAGCTACTACTGCAATAATAAAGTTTATTATCTGTAAACTATGTTGCAACCTATTGCTGAGTAGAACATAACATAAGTTCTTTTGGAAAAGTTACAGGAGCTTTCATGTCTATTGACCCTGTACATCCCTGGCATACTAAGGAATTCCAAAGAATCTCCTAACAAGCTATTTATCAAGGTATTATTCACGTAACAAGCCATAAAGGGTTACCTTCTCTTCTGGGCCAATGTTTTCTGGGCCAGTGTACATAGGTAATGCTTCCATTGTTAATCATTAACATAGCAGTGCTGAAAGAATTGTTTGATCTATTAACATTCAGAGTTTTAACTTGCTAACATGTTAGACTCTGCATGTCTATAGATTTCCCTGAAAGTATGCAAAAATGGCATACATTCACAGGATGAGGAGCATCCCTTTTCCAGTGTGTGTATGTACATGCACAGAAAATATATTAGAAATCAGGACTAAACTAAGTTTCTGCTTATACAATTCAGGGATTGGTGATTTTCTTCCTTGTACAGTATAATATAGAATCAGATTAGTTTATTATGGTGAAGCTTAGTTGATCTGATAGAGTTTGGTCTATTACATTTCCTTTCCTGTTTTACAGATGACTGAATTTTTCCCTTGGGATATGGAGTGAGGACTGAAGTAAGAGAGCTGGCTTTGGTCTTTCAATTCCTTTCCAAAAGTAAGGCAGATAAAAGTAAAATTTACTATATCTGACTAACAGCTTTATGGAAAGAACAACTTTGCTTCTAAATTTAGTTAAAATCAGTATAGATTTAAAAAAAAAAAACAACATGAATTGTGCACAGCGCTACCATGAGTATAAATTTAATTAGGCAACTTTGCTCCTGGCACATGGCTATTACTTAATACAACCACAGTATCAAACAGAAAAGAGAGAGCAATACCCAGCTTTCTGTAATAATAAAATTTCATAATAATTTCTGTAATAATAAAATTTCATAATACAATGCACAGAGATTTATTTCATTTAGTATATTGCAGTAGCTGTAGCAAACTAATTTAATGGAAGAAATAAGAAACAACACAGAGCAACAAGCCTAGTTATTTGCATACTTAGTAGACTTCCTGAAGCTGGAAGTAAACAGTGTTTATGGTATCAAAATTCCCTGTGTGCAATCTTCCTCTCCACTGTTAGCTGGCAGTTTACTGTAACCATCAAAGTAAAAACATGTCTTGAGGTTGGGTTTTAAGTTGAATACTGATTAATTTGAGCTGGGTTTTCTGGGTTTAAGGGGTAGTGTGAAAGGCAGGTTTTGGCATAAATAAATAAACATGCAGCAAAAACTGGCATCTAGCTAGAAATATTGAGATGACAGGTGAAAACAACTGTGGAGGACCAACCTGACTGAGGCCTGTAAATGTAAGAATGAGGTTGGGGAAAAAAAGAAAGATGTTAGCAGAATGTCTGACTGATTTTAACAGCATTTTTGAAAGATTTAATTTAAAACATAATGAGCGTATGCCTAGTGTATAAATTTGTTTTGCAGGCGTTCTGATTAGTTTTGCTAGTGTTCTGGTTATTGCCAAAGCAAGAGCTGATTGTGCATAGTCG
This sequence comes from Platalea leucorodia, assembly GCF_965183815.1. NCBI lineage: Eukaryota > Metazoa > Chordata > Aves > Pelecaniformes > Threskiornithidae > Platalea > Platalea leucorodia. Next base: position 37,460,360 of record NC_138830.1, read on the forward strand.
GTCCACAGAACTGTTTAAGAAATCAGGAATCTGGACCGTGCATGCACAGTTTTTTTCACTCAGTTGCAAAGGCAGTTTACGAAGTTTGCTCAGCTTGTACCTCTATGGTCATGCGTGGTCCTTGGTGGGGATGGTACAACTGTTTGTGAACCTACATGGTTAAGCAGATCAGGGAAATTATCTGTGTTAAAAATAACCCTTTTTCTTAGGGTTATCTTAACACTTAATATCCTAAGAAAAAGGGTTATTTTTATCACAGATCAGTTACTTGATATTTTTCACCATGCAGCCCCACAAGCAGTTGTATGAACCATCGTACCAAACTCCAGAATGGGAGCAGGGAACTCTTTAAACAGAGTTTGCTACAGAAAACACAGAATATCAAGACAGTCCCTTTCATCAAGCATTTAAATTAAATCTTTGTTTTCAGATTTTTTCAGTGTAGAAACGTGCTTTATTGTTTCTATGGAAGCCACTAGAGAGCAGCAAATATTTCAAGAGTGATCAGTTGTAAATGTAATTGGTAAATTGATGTCAAGATGATCAGTCAGGTAATTATAGTAAAATAAGCAGAACTGGGACATTACTTGCCGATTTTCTTACAGATACATTCTTTTTGTTTTCTTGGTATAATTGCAAATAGACGGTACACATTTTCAGATGTAGTTCTACAGGTTATTTCTTTTCAGTGACCTTCAAAATTATATCTATTCCATTCACAAGTTTAAGCAAGTGCTTAATCGTCATCACAAATAACAGTTCACCAGTTTGAAAGGCAGGAGGCATAAGAACAAATCCTTGCTAGTGAGAAAGTTTCTCTAATTGGAAATTTGTCAGTCAGTCTTAAAATAGGAAGTAGATTACAATCTGGTTTGTGTCGCTAAAAATTTTTCATAGGTATTGCTTATCCTTAAGTGTCCTTGCTGAAGAAAAATCTGCCTGAACAGGCCCTTTGATTTTCAGCATCAGCAGAGAGATGAAGCTTAAAGGATGTAGAAGTTAAATCTAGCCTGGACTATGACAGATAATGCTTTATTTCCTCTGTAGACAGATTCAGTCTTTAAGAATGTAATTTTACACCTTTTAAAATAACTTTCTTATTTAGGTCTCCAGGGTAGGATCAAAAATATGTATGATAAAGCATTGTATTCTTTTGATGGTGAAGGCTACATGTGTACACTAACCAAGCTTTGCCATAGCTAGGAGGCAGGATTGCTATAGTATAGTTAGAACAACGCTAATGGTTGCAGTCACAGCATGCATTACCTTACCCCACTGCTGTACCCCCTCATCTTTATTGGGGAAGAAAGGGAGAAGAATGGAGATGACATGGAGTTTTACTGGGGGTAAATAGCAAAGAAGAAAAAAATTTTTAAAAGGGAAATTTAATGTTGCTAAATAAAAAAAGGACACAAGCTCATTTGTTTGCTGTTCCAGACCACACGTTGCCCAAATTAGAAGGATGCAAAATCTTGGTAACACCACTCTGTAGAAAAGACTATTGAACAGTTTTCTATTCCATGATCCCATTTACATCCAACAATTTCATGAGAGTCCAGATATTTAGTAATTTTGCTTCCCAGATCTCGGATGGCAGACTTTCCTAGCACTTCCTACCTTGTGAGAATATCCCAGCCCACCAACCTGGGATATCAAGAAATAAGAAGAACAAAGCAATGACAACAGAAATATTCTTTAACTTAGCACAAATAATACTTTTGAAAATATTTAATGATTCTGGATTTATGAGCAATTATTTCAGAACATTATGAAATGATCTAAAAACATGAAGCTTGTGTCACCCAAAAGCAATTTTGCATTATGGATGAGAGAGAGTTAACAGCCTCAGGCTGCAGTGGGTCTTCAGAAGCTCAAACAAGATTTTTTTTTAGGGGTTCCCTGTATCTTTTATAGAAGTGTAAAATCTTGCAAAGTTGGTATCCCACTTTTAGAGTATCTCTTTGGTCCACTGTTTTGATCTCTTGAAAATGGGTCTCAAAGTAAGAAGAAACCTTCATCTTTTTGTTAATGGGATCACAAGCTTTCCAGTGAATGTGACTGAACATACCAAACATATTTGCATGCTGACAAGTGGGGTAGCTATTCTCCCCTTGGGGCAGGGTTAGTGGATCTTAGGTTGTAAGTAAAAACATGTCTGTTGCAGTGAGTAATTGCTGCCGGGAAGAGCTTGCTTCAACAGTAGTTTTAATGAGGCTAGCAATGAAGCTGCCTCTTCCCTTTGTGTCAATTTAGGATGAAAATTAAAAAGAATCAGCTGAAAAATCTTTTGTCACAATCCTAACCAGACTGAACAAAATGGTTGGAGCTTTTGAGAGTTTAAAGTTTCAGGTCATCAGAGGAATTATTAACTAGGTACTTTAAATACAGCTTTCCTTTTTCACTGTGATTATCACTAGTTTTTACATGTGAACTAGCGCATACGGGCATAAAATGAGAAGAAAATTACTTGATTCTGTTCTTAGCTTTACCACAGGACTTGGTTTAATGATCTGGTCCAGCTGACTCACAGGATCTTTAGACCTGTGTATCTGCTGCTATCTCTACTCAGAGGATGACTGACAGCTTGGATTCACGAGCAGGGACACTTTGCTTTGGATGTTTGCAGTTGTTCACACCCATGCTCTCCGCCTTGCTGGTCTTCAGCGATGCTGCAGCCGTTCACGTAGTGGTTGCTGAATTTGTGCATATTTTTGGACATATTTTTCTATATTTTACAGCCTGCTATGTTAAAGAACACCAAACCCGGTGATATTTATCTTCAGTGTGTCGGACTGTAAATTGCAGCAGCACAGCTACTGCTTCACAAGCTTCACAGCTGCTTCACAAGCAACTGTGCTGAACCTCTACAAAGAACAGGGAGGCTGGACGCACATCAAGCTTAGCTTCTTTGTTAGTCAGAACTGCAAAGCCACTCTCAGATCACCTCCTAGATTGCAGTTTGTAGCAAGGTGTTCTGAAACTATGGTAGGTCAGGGGCTGATCCATAGGCAGCTGAACCTCTATGCAGCAGAAATGAATATACCTAGGAACAGTATATTCATCCGCATCCTAAGCTCGTGCGTCCCTCTGACTATTTAGTCACTTTCTGGTAATTCAGTTAACTTCAGGTGTCTCATCTATGGCATGGGCATAGGAAAGAAACACGCCTAAAATATTTTGATTAGTAAATAACACCGGTTCTGCATGCTCACATGATAAAGTGTGGGGGTCCCAATAAATTTAATAGCAGGTATAAAGATAGTAACATAAAGACATTTTAATGGTCAGAGCTTATAAGTGATATTATTTTCATCTCAGTTTAGAAGAGAAAACTAGACAGATAATCCTGATTATGTGATGGTGCTGAGTTTCATTCTCTCATTGTCACACTAATGTAGTACTGGAGTAACACCAATTTTAGTGGGATGTTCAAAGCAAAGAAAATTCCCAAATAAAAACTTTACATAACTGATGTCTTTTCTTAAGCAAATAATGACATTTTACATATGGCACTAAAAGACAAGATACTTATTCTTTTAGTCAAACATGGGGAACCATACATCCCTGAGCAATGCAGAACAGAATGTAAAGCTTGTCCTTGAGCCCAAAGCCCTGCCGCCCAGCTCTTGTTTTCTTGATCTTTAGTGTAAAAAAAATGATGCTAATGAGTCATATTCATTTATATCAGTCTATCATCACAAAATAATTAGACATCATGGTTTTGTAAGTTTCAGGAACCAAAATTTCTGTGTAAACCTGAAGCCATTTATATTAAATTTCCAAGTTAATATAACAAAAAGTTCGAGCACCATGTTTACATCTATAAATATGTGGCAACAATTAGAAGTCCTTTATAATTAACTTGATAATTATATTTTTACATGTTTAATATATATTCAGTCTTTCATATGTTGAGTATCTTTTGTATGTTACTAACTATGCTGTATAAAGTGTATGATGTAGTTCTTTATAAGACACTAATTGAGATCCCTGTCTTCCCAAGGTGATTATTTACCCTGGGTCAGGGTCCAGGTCTCTCAGGCAGCCTGGACAATCCTTGGTCAGGGTCCAGTTCCACAGCAATTTATGATAACCAGGATGATCTCTGTCAGCATAGTGGTAGCTCCATCCCTCCCATCCCCTGCCATATGCACCCTCTCCCCATCAATCACAACCTTTCACTACCTGATTTGGGGGTTATATTTGCTCTTAGCTGTCCCTGTCAGTCAACTGAGTCAAATTTTCCCACACTTTTATCATTGACTTGGGCATTCTTACTGTAAATATCCAAGTCATCTTTTTATATAACAGTAGTTTTCTGGAGAAAGACGTTTCAGTGATTGATATTAAAGCAGTTTTCAGTCATGAAGCAATCTGCTAAGTGGAAAGGGAACTTTCGGGAGCTGCCCAGATGTTGTAGAAAGGGAGGCTCAGGGACCAGTCAGTGGCTCTTTTCTTGTAATATACAAGAAATATATAAATTTCTTCAACTTTAAGCGTTGACCTCTGTTACAGCCAATCAATTCTTACAAGCTTTTTAAAAGAACCTTAATGAAAATTAATTTTTTACTAAAATATTTTTGTAGAAAGAACTGTTCTAAACTACTTTATGTAAAAACAAAGTAAAAAATAAATGATAGAAGGCTTGTAGATTTTTTTAAAATGGCTTTGATAGAATTACATAGACTTATTTTTTCCAATTTGTATTTTAATGAAAAAACCTCAATTGTTTTTTGGAAAAAGGCAAACCCAAGATTTTTCTTGCCTGCAGTCATCATGAATCCCTGATTTCCTGTGAAAAAAGAGTGTCAATCCAGGTGTTGTTGCCAAATTCCAGTACAGTAACTACATTTCCTACCTAAATTCTCCCCTCTAATTTCAATTAGACAAGGTTTTCTCTACTTTCTATGTTAAGATGTCTGTGTTACTGGTTCCCTCCCTTCAGGCAGCTGACTTACACTTCAAGGGTGACCACATTTCAGTGTGGCACAGGCAGATCCTGTAAACAGTGTGTACCTTGTAATTGCTTTGTAAAACTTCCTCTGTGTCTGGACTGCAGAAATGAAAAGCAATGGAAAGATGAGATCATGCTATTATGAACAGACAGTAGCATGGGAGTAGAGGCTGGTAAGACATCGTTTCACATTATAATATTTGGTACTCAGTAGTATGATAGTATTCAGTATTCCAAGTATGACAAGGTAACAGAAATACACTGAAAGGCAAGAAAAGCCTAATAAAGAGCAACTAATATGCAGACACCTTAACTTGCAGGAGATTGACCATCAAAACCTAAAAGTCAGTTCCAACAAGTTTTGACTAGTGGCTAGCCGGCGAGATGATAAATAAAATCTAGACAGTTCAACCTTCTCTGTCCCTACGCGAGGGCTTGCCTGGTGATGGGAAATGTCAGTTGTGTTACAAAGCTATTGAGATCTACAGTCCTTGGACAGAACAAAGATCATGGAATATACTAGGTAAAATTAAAGCAGTTTTGCCACAGATCCCTTTGATCCACTCTGACTGATGATCTGTGTTTGCTGTCATACGAGGGTCTAATCCGAGTTCAGGCTTTGCCTCTGGATTTTTGTCGAGTTGCTCTCTCCTTCATCCAGCAAACTATGTAGCTACTTCCCTGTAATATGATGTTCATGAGGAAAGCTGCAGCCCTAGTTTAAGGAAGAGAAAAGAATTATTTTCAGTGTCCCTGAATTCTAGCATTGTGTGTCAAGAATAGCACAGCATTTTCAGGGTGTTTTATGTCCTTTCCTTCTTGTTTTCACTTCCTTCATATTCTGGCAGTCACTAGGAAAAAGCTCTTAATGTCGAGGTATGTTGGATCTGAGTGTTTTCTGATTAGTATGGAGGAATCTCAGAAGATCAGGACCAAATAAATAAATGTAATTCCAATTAACATAACAGAAAGCCTATCTATGTGTACACACAGCTGCTCTATCAGGGTTCAGGGTTCTAAACCATCAACAGGAAGGCCACAAGGGTAATTACAAAGTAATTCAGTTCTTACCCATAACAAAGGACCAAATATCACACTTGATTACACTAATCTTATTATAGAGAGTCTGAGGATTGCTTTCTATGACATGAAGAGTATTGCTGGTTCATGACGTGTTTGACATACAGAAACAAAATAAGAATTTTGCTGGCCTCATCATGAAAACTAACTTTGGGTCTGAAGCAGCTGATATATTTAATGATGTCCCCCTCTTTACCTTCCCAGTCCGAAAAACTGGTTTTTTTTCTTTTGTTTGTACATTCCAAACATGTAAACAAAAGCCAAGATTTATAAAAGGGTCCCCAAAGTAGAAAAGTTACTGACTTTGTGGTTCCAAGATTGGCCTCAACTACAAGCAAGGTCAGTGACTGCCTTTGATTCCCTGTATCTTGATGCTTCAATGACACCTCTGGAAGAGGAAGCCTAAAGTTTAGGAAACTAAAAGATACATTACTCTCATTGAAAGCTCATCCCTATGAAGCCTTCTTTTTAACTTTTTTTATGGCTTATTATTTATTTCAGTGTCTGAGTGCCTGTGACAGAAGTTCTCCAAGGCTTATCCTGAAATTACCTGGCTCCCTCACAGAAGAGAAGACAGAAAAATAATCTGGTGTTTTCACCACAAAATGTGGAAGTCATCTTTAACTTTCCTCAACGAATTTTTTTCTCATATGACAACATGATCAAGTCATTTGAGCCTGCTGGAAATAATCAGATTGATTGTTACTCTTGACCTCTGAGAGCTCCTAAAAATTATCTTGAGCAGTGCTACATATGAAATGAAAACAGAAACACTGGGTAAACCAGTTACACTGGTACAACTGGAGCCAGGTGATGAATTCTGGTAATCTCCTACCTCACAAGAGAACAGCATCAATTGTACATCTGAAGATTTTTTTTTCTGCACCTTGTAAGTACAAGTTTCAGTTTTATTCCTAATCCAGAAGCTTACACTCATAAATTACAGTTCTGTTATATTTTGGAAGAAAAAAATATTTCAGGAAAATAGATATGCATGTTAATTTCTCTTTGAATTAAATGTTAGTTGAGTGGCACTCTTCAGAGATTATTGTATATAATCATTCTTATGGATTTTATTAATAGAAAAAATATAGAATAGTATAGGTTGGGAGGGACCTCTGAATGTCTGTGGTACAATCAAGTTACACAGGGCTTGTCCAATAAAGATATGAATATCTCCAACATAGAGATTTCACAACCTCTCTGGGTCCGTGTTTGAACATTTGACCACCTCATCGTGAAAAATACATCTCCTAATATGTCATCAGAATGTCCTTTTCTGCAGTCTGTGCCTCTGTCCTTTTCCTCATCCTCCAAGTAGAGTCTGATTCTGTCTTCTCTATACTTTTTACCCTTTACAGTTTAATTTATTTACAAAAATTCAACATCCCCAAAGCTTGAGATAAGGAATATCTCAGACAATTTTAATTCAAATGGTGAGTGTACATTTCTGATAATCTGATTTTACCTGTAACCATTAAGTTTAATGCACATTGTAAATATTTTCTGTTTTCAACAATAAGAAGAGTGGTAATATCTAACATAAGGTGATGATTTCTTGCTTTCCAAAACTGAAGAGCTTGGTTATTATAATATGTATTTTTAAAGAAGAGCATTGCCCCCAGGCTGTAACTGCAAATCAGTTAATATTTTTAAATTTTATTTTGAAATACAGTATTTAATGTCACTGGGGAAGATCTCAACTGTGCAGACTGAAGATGAGTGTCGGAGTACTGGCTGCACTGATAGGCCTTTATTGCTCTGACCAGCATCACCTGGCACCTCCACCCACACCCTTTGCCGGTTGGTCCAAAAGCCCTATTTCAGCTCAGGCCTGGAAAGCTATTCCTGGCCTGAGAAGTTATTCCTGGCCTGAGCTCCCTGTCAAGGAATAGCAGGAGTGGGACTGCTCTATGTGTTTGGGAGGGGGCAGCAACTCTGGAGGCATGGATGACTACTGCACAGGCTGCCCCTTTGCTGGGCAAGGGGTAGGCCTGCGATAACTGACTTGGGTGTGCAGAGGTTGTGATCCTTCAGCAGTCCCAGATGAAGCAAGTTAACAAGCCAGGGTCTATACTGAGAGTCTCATTCAGCAGCAGGAGGAGATGGGGCCAGAGATCACACTGGAGATGAGACAAGCTACCTATGGCACAGGTATATGTACAGCAGGGCTAAGGAAAGCACTTGGGGGCCCAGAGCTGAGCTGAAATGGACTCTTGGGCCTGTGAGTATGTTATGTGGATGAAGCCCCAGCTGAGCTGAGTCTGGTCACCTAAGGCCTAGTAGTGTACTGGGGGCACTGACAGAGAATACAGTATAGACAGAAAGTAAAAAAGCCTTTCTGAAGTACCTTGCCACAGTTAATCTCCTGAATGGGTAAAATAATAGGTAAATCGAACTGTTCTAACAAAAGTGGAGTCTCTATGGTAAGAATCAGATTGGGATTGTTATCTGTGAAATCTGTGTATTTGGTTTTGATCTTCTTTCTGGAACAATGTTCCCTATGGGCAAGCTATTAAACGAGGAAGGATTAGCATGTGAATAGCTCACAGTGCTGCAGTTTTTGCACTAAGAAGCAGGAATAAGTGTTCTGATCTGAAACATAAGATTTCTTGCACTGGCTGCTTTCTTACATGCTGCGTCATCCTGCTTACAAATGCAATATTCTTCCTTCAGGGAAGCATCAGCCACTCCAGTGCAGATGGATATGTAAAAGAATAGTAACAGGGCTAATTTACTACTCAGTCACTGAATGTAAATAGCTGAGAGGTCAGTTACTACCTGTGCAATTTCATTCTCTACAGGATGTTGTTCAACACTGTATGGCCTACCTTAGGTGGGTCAGATACTGTTTCACTATTTCTGACACAGTATCACAAATTAACTCCTAATAGTGTGCAATTAGAAGGTAAGCAACTGGGGCTTATTATGCCCAGCAATAAGCTCAGTTTTGATCTTCAAGGCATGCCTTAAGCCTCCATCTTTTCACATAATGTCTTCTAAAGATTTCAAAAGGTAGTCTAGCTAGTCTTGTGACCCTGACATCTCCAATACCTAGCTCTTCTGACTAAAACGAAAGAACAGCTAAAAAGACTAGCATAGTGCTCTAGTTTACCTGTGAGCAATTGCTATATTTGTTAGAGTGTTGTAGGAGGTAATTGTAATTCACTAATTGTAGATTTTTGAAGTTGCGAATGGAACAGAAATTCTTAGAAGACTTTCACATTAGAGTATGAGATATCTTGGAAATCTTGCATCTATTTAGTATGGGAAATTTGTTGCACCTTTGAAGAGTGAATACATAAGGTCCAAAATAAATATCACTGGCAGAATTTTTTTTTCTTCCCCTCACATAGTGCACTTGGGACAAATCAAACATCCTGTGGCTATTTCTTCTTTATTTGCTTTGGTTTGGTTTTATGCATTTCTTGTAAGCCATTACCAGAATGTAAATGTTTCAGAATCAAGTCAACTTTTATGGCACAGAGGTCAATGTTACTGGCTTATTATCTTTCTACTGTCTTTTTTCATCCTTGTTCATAGGCCAGTATGTGGTCAAGAGCATCCTGGACAGCACTGTGCAAGGTGTGAGCAGGTACGTGCTGCAACTGCAGCAGATGAAGTTGTAGCCTAGGGTAGCCTCTATGGTGAACCACTAGAGGCTGCTCAATAAACGCAGCCCACAGCCTCACCCCTTGAGGAGGGTGGATGAGATCATGTGTACGACTGAAGAAAAACGTTACTAGAGCAGTTGCCTATAAGACAATATGATCTTCCTGGTTGGGATAGTGAGGAGTTACAAGAATAGAAGTAAAAAAAAAAAAAGTGGAGATTTCCTTTTCTGATTTCTGGGTCATTTTATTTGCTGCTTATAAGCATTAACAGTCAAAGACAAGATCTTGATGACTGATGCTATTTGTGTTACATGTAGGTCATTCTGCTTGATTAAATTGAGGGGAAAACAAACAAAAATGTATGCACAGGAACAGGTTAGAATTACAGCAAAAGCATCAAGGGATTTCATCCTTGGCCATCCTTCTGAATAATTGCTTGGGGAAAAAAGTGTGTGTGTATATACTTATATAATTTAAATTTTATTTATATATTTTATATCAATCTGATATATAAATAAATACAATTTATAAAATATAGAAAAATTAAAATTTAAATAACTTTAAGTGTGTGTGTGTATAAATATACACGTGTTGTTGAGGAAAGGGTTCCTAACAAATCTGTTGATCCTTCTGTCCTCTTGTTTCCACCATCCACTGGAGTTTCTTGTTAAGCTCAGATGAGAAAGAGAAATTGTTTTCTGTTCACTGGAACTGCTGTCTCTTCAGTGTCTCTACCTACAGAATATTTTATTTTGATGTTTAATAAGGTCATACAGTGACTAAACCCTGAATCCCTAAACTTCAAAAACGTTACCTGGGACCTTTCCAGCTAAGAACAAAAACTATATAGATGTTATGAGTTCTGATAACCAGAATGAACTACATCATAGAATAGAAATTAGTTGCATTTACCAGAATCTAGAGACAGATTCAAAGGAAGAAGAGGTAAGAAAGCATCAGAGGCAAATGTGGGTTCTAGAATTACTTCCTAAAATGGAAGTCATCTTGAGTCCTGACACCTTCATCAGTAAATTTAGTATTGTGGAGCTGAAGGGACAGTAGAGTCAGAAGCTTACTAGTAGCTCAGTGCTGATTCACCTGGGGTGTTAAATGTTGCATTAGTTAAGCAACAACAATTGAGAAAGAAGCTGTTTCCTGGAGATTAACCGGTGATGGGGAAGGCTCGATGGCCTGAGGCCGCTTTTGTTATTAAAAGGTGAGATGGGGAGGAAAAAAGCTGGCTGCATGGTATTTGTTAATCAGCAAGGCTGGTTAACAAATAGGGACAGGATGTTTCTAAAATGACTGTTCCAGCCATCAGATTGGAGTCCCTTCTTGAAAACCTGAATCACTTCATAGCAGAGTAAAATTATACTTAAAGAAAGCAACTGTTCAAGGGTATGTCTGTGCATACTGCTATAGATGCATGTTTGGAACTACCTAGAGGGAACACTCAAAATACATATGGCTCGTGCACATGATAGGTTGAAAAGATCATGTCCTTCATGAACACCTTCAGGTTTTTGTGACATTCTCGGAAACAAACACTGACATTCTTTTCCAAGATCAGTTTCTGTCTCATATGTTGATGGTATAAAAAGTTTAAGGATAGTGCTGTACTACTCTTTTTCCTCAGCTGTTATATCTGTTCTTTAGCTATCACTCTAAAAAGATTTGAAAATGTAAAATTCCAAAAGTCATTTGAAAGACCCAGAGGCTGAAATAGTTGCTGTGGATATTTTAAAATGCTGCTAAGTAACTATGAGTGCATGACCCATTAACCAATGAAGAGTTTGGCTGCTTACTGTTTAATCTGACTCTATTGCTTTGTCTCCTTCTGTACGTGCATGTGGAGTAAATAAGTGTTATATATTTAGATCAATATGGTCTGTACTGAACTGATTAGGATGTACGCCATAACATTTTAGTTATGACACCTTAAGGAAGTCTGTTCTTAAGTCAGCTCTCATACTAACATTATATTTGTTTGAAGGACCCTATAAGGGCATAATATGATTATTCTTCTTGGCAGCAGTGCTTGCTAAAGCAGCTTATACTTAAAACAGCATTTCCAGCCTCAACCAACCCCCAAAGAGAAAAAGGTTGTGAAACTGCAACTTAATTTAGCTAAAGGATAGTTATGGATTCACGGCTTCTGAAAATTCCCTGAAAAATTTACTTGCCAAAACAAGTTTTAAACTCCTGGTTACAAACACAAAAGCAGCTTTTTATAGTGTGTAAGTAATGAGAAGGATGTTGCATCATGGCTTTGGCCAGTCTTATGGTTTGCTGAAAGGGGGAGAGTCTTTACTCTCACTCCTGACCATATGCCCCTCTATTTATGTAGGCTCTGGTTGTAACAGACTCTGTAGAACAAACTCAGCCTGGTGACTAAAAGGTGTTTTACTGGTGAATTAACAAGTTGCATGGGCTCAGCTGGAGTCTGACCACAACCACAGCAAGTACAAAGAGATGGGATACATGAAGCTGGAAAAGAGAAGAGTAGGGAAACAAGAAGGACTTCCAACTTCTGGCAGTGGCAAGCTGTCAAACCAGCTTAGCTGCAGTATTTAACTTCAAAAATTGTGTTCAGAAGTTTTGCTTGAAAGGCAAGTGTCAAATTAAAGATTTTTCTGAGCAGGGTTTAAGTTCAGAATTCAATTCAAATTTGCAGATGGTCATGTGAGCCTGTTGTCTGATAACTATTCAAACCATTAAAGTTTTAGACTTGGGTATCATCTCTATATTAAAGTTTTTAAAATTTCCCTTGGGAATACCATGCAATGAAACAAAACATAGAGACTTAAATACCCTCAGCCAGTTTTGCAGTAATCTTACCATGCCCACTGAGATGAAAAGTAGCAGAGCAATGTGTCAGTTTACTATGATTTTAGCAGTTTCCTAAACTCTAGTCCAGCATTATCTTAGCAATGCTGCTGAGACTGTTGAATATGCTATCACCCATAACCTGTTGGGGTTTTTTTTTGTTCCTGTCATCTGGAGCAGTTCTGAGCAGCAGAACTGCTGAGCAGTTCTGGCAGCAGAAAGGATCATGTGGATGCTCCCTAGTACTCTATGGGTGGAATCATCCCAGATGTCATAAAATGTCTTTGTTGGCTGTTTAAACTGAAGCAGATGACTTTGAAGGAAATTAGATAGCATGTACCTGCCCTTTCTGACAGTAGGCCCAAGAAGGTTGCACTTTCTGCTGTAGAAGCTCTGACAAGTAAATGGGATGTGGTATTGTTTTCAGCTGACAAAACTGTTCACAAAGTAAACTTTATACCAGGTCTAGAAACATTTTCCTTACTCTGAGGCTGAATAGATCTTTGAAATGCTTTTGGCAGGCCAACTCTTAGTACATACTTCTGTGTTAACTAGTTAGAATTCAAACAAAATATTAAAAATGATTGGCTCTAGGCCACATGAGAGCTGAATTAAGTTGTGAATTATGTTTGCCTTCTGGATCATAGCTTGATTATCTTGATCTATGTAGTAGAAAATATTCAGGCAGAGGATGCCATATTATTCAACTGTAAGGGTTAATGTAGTAATGATGAAAGCTAAACTGAGCAAATAAATGGACATTTACCATTTAACATATGTGATGTAGTGTTTCTGTTAACAAACACTGCTACTGCTGAATGTTCCTATGGACTGTAAATTTTCCTCTTGGTTTTTCAGAGCCACGATTCAAGACAAAAGACTCAGGTGTTGTTTTGGTTTTTTTTTTCTAACAAGTCGAAATACTCCTCTTCTCCTGCCTCTCCTCCTGAGACAAACTGTACAGCAGTGCAACTGCAACAGCAGTATGTTTCTCCTCTTGCCTTGGGTGTATTGCACATTCACTGCTGAAGAACATTTTCAAAGATGACCTAATTCTGGGTGGGCTATAAACATAAAATACCTGTTTAAAAAGGGAAAGAGAAAGAATATCCATGGACTCTTCAAGGCTTCTGTCTATCACCTCTATATTATGAAAGTCTTGTATCTGATTCCCACGTGTCATTATTATATGTATATAAACATATTTTATATTTGAAATTGGATGTGTCTGTTATCCTGTGGTTTTCTTTGTAGTGCATATGAAGCGTGAGACTTACTACTGTTTGAACATGCCTCCTATATTTTTTAGATACATCAACTTGTTTTGATATTCTTCTTCAGGGTAAAAAAATTCAAATTGGTCCAGGGAACACAAACCTGGGGGAAAAGTCTAATCACTGGGTAGAATTTGACTGTCATCTTCCCAAGATGTTAAGGAGAATTATTAGAATTAAGTTGAAGGAAGCAAGGAGAAAGAGAAGGCAAAAGATATTGTGCAACTATTGAGCAGAGATTTCTTCTATAATGCTTTGTAAAAGAAACAAAAGCAAGAATCTCTTCATGTGAAGTTAGTCAATTAAGACTGACTTTGCAAATCTGAATGGTGTTTGATCAGCGCAGTGGTCCAACCATAGAAGTAGCCTCGGTACAGCTTAATATTACATCTTTCTACTATTTCCTGAAAAATGTACAAATTAGTATGGATTATTATTTAAATGAGTCCATAGGATAAAATCCATGATGAGATGTTGGTTCAGTTGATGGCACTTACCATTTGATTTGAAGGTAAGATAGTAACAGCAGAGCACTGGTATGTGCCACTGCCATCTTTCCGAACATTTCCTATAAGAGGTTCATTGTTTCATGGCCAAACACAAATGCATCATGATATTATGTCTACTTAAAGGCTCCCACAGTAATTCCAGCTTTTTAGAGCATACTTCACTGCATGCCTAAGCCAGTGTGTGGTCTTGCAGAGATTAAATGACAGTTATGTTCCATTAATATAATTCTGCCCTTTAGCCTTGGGCAAAGGATACAGTTTTGGAATTTTCAAAATGAAAATGAAGGCAAGTATTACAACTAACCTTAAAACACGCATTCACTGCATATCTTACCATGGTGGAATAAAATGCATCCAAATAGTGCAAAGGAGTAGGGTACATCAAGCATGAAACTAGCAATGCATTCTTTATTCAGAATGGATCCAGAGTCCAGGAAGTATAATGTAACTAACTTGTATAAAAATAATGGCAATAAAGTTTTTCCTTTCTTGCTTTAACTTTCAACAGGAATTCACCCATGTACTATTCAGGACTATAAATGAATTTTTACAAGGCCCACTGGGGTCTGTTATCTGCTGACTTCTATTGAGTCTGTTTAGTAGGAAGCAATAGTGGAACTTCAATGCAACAAGTTAGCTCTGTGCTGAATGCTGCCTTCACAACTGACATCTATCATGTCACAATGAAACTTTTTGAGAAACAGCACAAATGGTAAGAAATAAGAGACCTTTTGCAGGAATGCGGTTTACATCACATTTGGGATCTTTGCATGGCCTGGGAAAAATTCAGTCTTGATCCAGCTGTGGACTAAAGCCTGCCATTGGAGTTGACATGATATACACAGAGTTCTTTTCTATATTCTTAATCAATGGAAGCATATCCTTATCCCCTTCCAAAGGCCCTGTCAAGCAGATGTCTTTTGAATTGTGGCCAAAATATAATTTTGTGCTGTTTCTAAGTCGGAGCAGATATGCTGAGTTTCTGAACCCTCACAGAATTCTGCTGGTCAAGCCTTTTCTTACATCAAGGATATCAAATTGAGGCACCTGCAACTGTGGCCATGTGTTGGCATGTATGTACAGAGAGGAAGGAGTAATGAGGAAAAAAAGATAAGAGATGATACACCCATTCTGTGTAGTACTTGTAGTTCATAAGCAACATATGAAAAAAAAAATGGCTTTGAGTCAAGCAGTTCAGAAGTAGTCCTTGCTTTACTGACATGAACTTCATTTTAGGTTTTTAAGATGCAGCCTTATGCAGAGTACATGACGACACCATAATCCAGATGGAAAGCGGTTGTTAAGGGCTACACATGGAGCAACTGTTGCATAGGTACAGTAACTTCAGAGTGAAGCTGCTTAAACATGAAGGGATTGCTGGGAGGGGTGGAGGAAAGGTATCATAAAGAAGCATTTATGTGGAAGGAGCATGTCTCTCCTAGGCAGTCATTGTAAAAAAGGATCCTATGTACTGCTGGTAGAAAAGTGAGAGAGTCACCTTCAAATCAAATGTAAAAATATTAAGTATATAATGGCATTATAGCAGGTGTGAATTTCACCCTCTTAAGGCAGTTTTTCTTTGAAGCGTCACTTCCTTTCATTGGGAGGAAGGGGGATACAGGAATGACTGTCCTGAATGACGTGTTAAATATGTATTCAATTTATACTTCTAGTACTATTGTAGGAAACTTGTGATCTCTGCAGACATCTGATCATTCTGTGTTGCTATATACTCAGTTAATACTCTGCATTTTCAGATACTTCAAAGTATAGAAAAATATAAACTAAAGGAAGTTTGTAGGAAGCCAGAAATGCTAAAAAGGAACAGATCAAGTACCTGCCTTTGGCCCAAACTTGAGGGAGCACAAAGGTGAGGAATGAAAATGAATGTATAACAAAGGATCTATGTATATGTGCATGTAGATATACATAAGTATTTGTCTATAATATGGGATCATGTATTTTGGTGAGCTTCCTACCAAAACATTAACATTCCCTTGGTGGAAATAAGGTGTATTTTGATCTAAGAAATAGATTAAGAAACTGAACTGTTATATTTTGATTCTTTGAAATTTGGTGTTGAAATCACTGAAGTGTTTCAAACAGTATGTAAACTAGCTTCATATATGTCTTTATCCTCTAAAGGGCTAAAGAAATAAATTGAAAAATAGATCCCTGAGCTCTGATTTTCCTTTGTGTATAAATAATGCTCTTGAAATTACTGGGTTTTGTCTCACTCAAAGACAGTGGATCAAATAAACTCCTCAATGTTTCACCCCTATACTAATCTTTCTTGATACATGCTGAAGTTTTTATTTCACATTAAACACCAAGGCAGCAACTGAGGCTTTATAAGCTTGAGAGCATTCCAGTGCACATCCTTTGCCTCAGTATTCCTCAACCATTGCGCAAAGCATCATGCCCAATGCCAAGCCAAGTTCCCTGTTGAAATGTGACAAATGTTTTTTGTCATCTAGCCTTGATTGTATTGTGGAAAGACAAACGAAGACTGAAAAGAAAATTTTGTGTTAAATAGGAGCACTTGACAATGGATATTTGTTGCCCAAGAACCAGGAACTGTAGGCCTGACTTGCAGAACTGTCGGCTTAGTTATCCCTTTTCCTGAAACAGACTTAACACTTTTTGTCAGTGATCATACGTTTTTTTTTTTTTTCTTTTTTTTTTAGCTGAGACTGTATAATCCTGCCTGCTTAACCCACGTATTACTAGTCCCTTAGGATTTTTCTAAGAAAGGGATGTTTTCTTTTCTACACAAGAGAAAAAAAGTCTATCTTATGCAGAATATTGTCCATGCAGCAACGAAGAAGTTACTCTGAGTGTGTGTGTATATAGTGGTTTTGTAAATCCCTTTGAGCCTAGTTTTGAGAAAGGCAATTAATCCCAGTAAAAGGGTATTGCTTCATATGAGATCTTTGCAGAGCTGTGGAATACATTCCTCCACCCCAGTTGCTCAGGCTGTTTGCAGACTGGGGCTTTGGTTGCTACTATAGATAAACTATGCAAATAAATGGAACTGGCTGCTATTTTACACCCACTAGTTTTGTTTCATCATGTATATGCTCACAACCTCCTTCTCCTGCCCTGCAATAGTATACTGTGACTATCTATTATGGAGACTGCTGTTCCTTTGAAGCAATGAAGATGCATCCTCAAATGCATTGTCTGTCTCCTCTACTGCTTTTAGCCCTGTGCAACCACATTGTAATTCTTGAAGTATGAATCCTTTCCTGTTGCATTTGAGCCTACATCATCCTAACATGTACTGCAGGTTTCATTCTCACGAACAAAAATAACAATAAAGTAACCAATTTCCAATTTTTAATTTTCTATAGTTGACTGCCTGTAAATATTTTCCTCTTTAAAAAAATTCTGAAGGAAACTTGCATTAAAATGCTGTTGATTTTCTGTCTTTTAGTTGTTGTGATTACAAAATACTTTCATGCCCATGAGCTGGAGGATTCTGATTAAGTTCCCACAGAATACAATTACTCACACCTACTCCACCTTACTGCTGTGCTGGTAACTGTATCTTATTAATCATCGTTACTATCCACCCAAGCCTTAGAAGCTACTATGATCTGTAACCTGTCACAAAAACTGTAAGAAATACTTAGCCCATTTGCAGTATGCAGTAGCAATAAAAGAAAAGATGTTTTTACATCCTGAATCAGAGGGAAAGGCAAAGGGGGAAATCTCTGAAACTACAGGAATGATTCATCAGTAAGAAGGTTTCTAATATGAATGCTCGGTGTGCTTTAGGCATTTTTAGGCAGCTTAAGTTTCAGCAGTGAGTTCTGTGCTTTGATTTTTTTTTTTTGATAGTACTGAATGTGGGTGTTTAAAAATTGTTTCTTTAAGTATACTATGTTAAAGAAAAGAAAAAACAACAACAAAATAAAAACACAACAACTTCCTGAGATTAATGTAAATACTGAGCATCGACAGGACTAACAACTATTTGTATATAATTTAAATTATGGATGAACCAGAAAAAGCAGGATGCCAGTGATCGAGCAATTATACCACGATGTTGCCTCAGAGCACTGAGAGCGTTGTTTACATGTAATGAACACTTATCCTGTGTCACGGAGGTACACTAAAACTAACCCAAACATTAGACTAAAACTAAGACAACATTAAAACGTTAGACCAATGTTACACTAAAACTAACCCAAGGCCCATGATCACCATGTCAAAAGCCCTGATCTTCAGGGGGCTGGAGCTGCCAGTTAGCCTACCATTACTTTAATACAGGGTATATATCAGCCCAGAGGGATTTGAGAGGAACCCACCAATTCATTTTCTTCTAGTCACAATGCAGCCACCAATGGAAGAGCTGGATTCAAACTGATGAAAGGGTAGGAAACATATTATCAGTATCCTAAGCATTGAATACTTTTGAAAAATACATCTCGTGGTACACGCTTCCCTAAAATCTTGTGTGAACTATTTAACAATAGCACAAAGACAGGTGATGTGCACTGGCTTTGCCAGCCAGGATCTTAAGATCTAGATGTTTATGCTTTTTTACCTCCAGTTATCTCTCTGGAGTATAGGAGAGTGCTCTTAAGGCTGCACTGTGCAGGAAGTGCCAAGTATGTTCGTAAAGGTGTGGCTTAGCTCCCTGGCAATTCTATGGTAACAGGGGCGTAGTAAACTAGCCTTAAGTAAAACAAACAGGCTTTGTGGAAATCAAAAGCTGAGAATGCACGCTGTTCACGTCTCTTTGACTGAAGCAGCTTATCTTTGATTGAAGGTGGTGGGTTCCACCTTGTTCCCTACACCCAACAGGTTCGCAGGGATTGGATAGGTTAAATCCTGTGCTTTCAATACCAATGCAAAGGAATGTTTTTTAGTAATTTTTGCAAGATGTGTTGTGAGAAAAAGAGATTAAATTTACATGTTATTTTATCACAAACATAATGTTAAATAAGAGGAAAAACCCTTTATCATTTATTAAAAATCTCACCATCCTGTACAGAATGTCTCATCTTACACTGAGAGGTACAGAGCAGAACCCATAATACTGAAAAAAATCTCCACCCTTTGTTATTGAGTCCTTTTGCGCTGTCTTCCCCAAGGGAAATTGTGTGCTCTTACCAGGAGTTGACTAGCACAAGTTCAACTCTTACACAAGGCAAAGGAGATGGCTGGTACTTTCATCTGGCCAGCAAGAATTTAATTTATAGAGTGTTCCCTTCTCCAGGAGTCTACATGGCAAAAGCACACCTTTTTCCTACTGCAGATGCACCCTCAGACAGGGATTCCTGCATAGATAGAAGGTAATCCAGAGATCTGAAGAGACAAGAAGACCTCACCTTCACAGTCTTACAACTTATATTTGTCTATACAAAGTAGGTGTAAAATGCTACCCAACGTGACTCATCTGTAACAGTGTTAGCCAGTCTGGCTGCCTTTAGTGACAGCTGCAGGTGCTCAGGAGTAACTGGCCCTAGGAAGGCTTGATGTGCCCTGAAGCCATGGATTCATGACACTATAAGGCAGCAGTACCCCCCTTGTTTTCCTGTTCCCATGAGTCACTGTCTTGTTTTTGCCAGGATAACGGTTTGTGGGACCGACCTCTGAACCAAATGAGGGAATGGATCCATCTTAAGGAATACTCTACCAAAATGAGGTGATGTGGGGTTCTGTTTGGTTTTACCTGAATCAGATCCAGCTTTCTGAAACTGGATTGATATTTCAAAGCTGATTCACAGTGTAGCCCCACAAATAGTGTTGAAGAATCAGAGGGGACAAAGAGCCAAGGGTGGGGTGAGAATAAGTAGCTGAGGCTGGATGAACAAGGTAAGCCTGAAATTTATATTTATGGCAAACATTGTATTATGAAACCTACAGCTTAAGAGCACAGTTTGTCATATGTGGTGGGCCCAACCAACTCCTAACTATTCCCATTTCTTCAGTGGGGGTATGTTTGTTTATAGTGCATACTAGGATTTAATCTATGTGAAAAAAAATGAAGGAGTAGATCGGACTCCTCTGCCTCCCTGCTCACAAAAAGCAGAGCGCTAGAGAATAGAAAGGAGTGGTTGAAGGATGGTAAGTTAAAGTTAAGTCCTAGACATCTACTTAACCCAGAGCGTTAGCAGTACATTCACTGTACTCACTGTGTAGCCACTCCCAGGATGTGCCAGGCAACTTTCTCTTGTGTATGCCCAAGGCTCTTTTCCTTTTCCTCACCACCATACCTTTCAGTGTAGAAAAGGCAAAATCTTAACGTATGTTAACTGTGTCACACTATGAAATAGTTGAGAAAACCAAGGAATGACTGAACACAAGGTGACATTTCCTGTCAAACAAGGGTGTGCCGCATTAGCGGAGGGCTGTGGAAAGGAGGTGTGGTAGTACTGGCACTTCTAAAACAGCTCTGTCATAGTACATTATCACAACTCCAACTTATTGGGAAGGGAAAGGGCAGAACTCATTGCACCTGCTTGCCATGTGCTTAGTTATTATCTGTGTTTATAAAGCAATTCTGTGGCTATTAAGTGATAAAATGCACTGAATTGCATCATGTGGTATCTTAAATTTAATTTTTTTTTGCTATTTTTGTTTTTTACTTGAATACGTTTACTGACTGTACAATGTGTTTCTTTGAGAATGTTTATTCTCAGGAATTCCTATCACTCTCTAGTATCAGCCAGATGTATCAGTAAGGACACTGCTTCTATCTTACTTCCACTGTATATTCCACAGCATATAAAATCCACCGTCAGGCCAAAGGAAGAAGGATAATTGCTCAACCATGCTCAGAGGTTAAAGTGAAGAGAGGATTTGTTGAATAGAAACAATGAAATTTATTTGAGTGAGAATCTGATGATTCTACTGACATAACTGTAACTATAGAATACAGTTCAGTGTAAACTAGAGTCTTCCATGCAAGCAGTTGCATCTAGAGGTGCTGTAGAAAAAATAAGATATCTTTGCAAAAACTATAGTTGTCTTATCAAGTTGCAAATGGTAGAGTAGAAAATAAACTCATCTAATCTTTCTAGAAATTGGCATATTAGTTCTGCTAGAGTCTGGTAGTAACGAGTCAGACAAGACTTAACTTTTTAAAGACCAGGTATTTTCAAGACAAAGACGGTAAAAACAAAACCACAGAAGTTGTATCAGAGGTCCGATTCTTTGGGGAAATTGTTCCATTGTTGTAATTGAATAGAATAGGACATAGAGCATGTTTGAAATCCCCCTGTGAGATCCTAAGTATGTAATAACTGGTGGTGGAAGTGAAGTGGAGCAAAATAAACACAATCAAGATGAAAGAACAAGAAATCATTGAATGATAGGTCTCCTCTCATGTCTATTTTGGATGCACATAATTGCATTCATCAGTTTATTATACAATATATGTTGATGAAATGTTTTTAAAGCCTAAGTACTTTGACAGGTGGTTAAGTTCTGCTTAAGTTTTGCATTTATATTTTACTTCTGTTTATACTGTGGTGAGAAAAAGATGTGTATTAGCATATTTGTATGTGGAATAAGTTTAATTAAATTATAATGAAGAAACGGGTTAAATATCAGAGCAGCTAAATCAAATGGGAATGAAATATTATAGGAACACACCCTCATTTTTTATCAAAGTTTTTAAGTCAGCTGAGAGCTTGTGGTACAATCTGAATAAAAAGCCAGAGCTTAGTAATCTCTGCCAAGATACTCTCCAGAGGCCAGTATCAGCCAGTCGTCAGTAAAGCTTGAGAAAATGTACTTGCATAAAACTACATTTGATGTAGATAGTGACATTTACATTTCTTATGTTGTCTAATTGTTTTTATGTTTGCATGCAACGTGACGGGAGTTGGATATCCAAAGTTCCAGATGGCTTTGCCTGTCTCACTTTCAGTGATTTTGTGTTTCAGTGAACTTCTGAGAACTTTCTAGATCTACAGTGTGAATGCATTTATGTGTGGGAATATGGTGGGCTGAATATCATCAATTCATTGAAGGAGTGAATACAAAAATTGTTTTGTAAAAAGTTAAAGGACTGCTGGATTTCCTGTCTTGCGATGATTCCTGTGACTAGAAGTCTCTGAGTTGGTCTGTTAAATATAAAGCATAAAATGGCCCAAACTAAATGCTTCATGTAGACATCAGGTCATTTTCATTTTCTGTTACGAGGAGTTAACCACTTGATCTTTTCACAAGAGGATATAAAGTTTATCCTGTTGAACTTTAAACATGTGAAGTAATTTTGAATTTTATTGTTTATAAATTAATAAGATGATGCTATTTAATTGCACTTAAATAGTAGTGAATGAAAGCCAGCATTTTGGCTTTTAGCTGTTGCAGTGAATTGTGTTATTAATTTATGTATTTACTCTCTTCACTTGTGTGGTAGTGATGGTAGCAAGGATGGTGGTAATGGGTTTTTTTTCTTTATAGCTGATGTAACAAACAATTAATTATATTAAACCTCATCATTAAAAAGCAAATTTTTTACTGTTGGATATGCAGTCACACTGACAGGTTTGTAAACTTCTATATCCTTTTAATGGACAAAGAGACAACGGGTTAGTAATAGAAGTGATTTAACCTGAGGGTGAACATCAATTTGCTTAAAAATCTGCCACAGAAATAATATTTCTCACTGAATTTACATTTTCACATTATACCTGAGACTTGTAAAAAAGTGACCAATTGCAATGAAAATTTAGTTAGGCAGATTCTAGGGGCAATAAAGCTTCACACAAAGTGAATTTTCAATCACAGGTCAGGTAGATTGAAATGTTCAGGAAGCACTTGCATATTCATCTCATTAAGTAACAGAAATCATATCACATGGCTTGTCTAACTTACCACAGCTTAAAGATCCTGTCTCAACTAGTTGCAGTGAATTATTTAAAAATTTAGCAGTGAGATCAGATTGGCCACTAGGAAAAAGTTTTTCATCAGCAATGTAGTGCAGCCCTGGAACAGGTCATCCATGGAGGCTTGGAATCTCTACCCTTGGAGGTCTTCAAGATGCAGCTAGACAGAGCACTGGCTGGTTCAATCTAGTGTTTCTAGTGTTGGCAGTAGTCCAGCTGTGGGGACAATGTTGGACAAGAGGACTTCCAGAGGTCCCCGCCAGCTAACATTTCAATGATTCTAATTCCAGAAAACTTTGGGAAATTATTTGAAGGAAAGCATTATTTCCAATGAGAGAAAAATCTAAATTCACCGTGTATTTGTTGTAAACTGCTCACTTTAATGTAAATCCATACTAATATTAATGAAAGACACTACTATGAATGCATGTTTGATCTGTCCATAAATTTGATATAAAAGTAAATGCTTAGATCTTCAAAAGCCTGACACCTGTAATCTGGAGAAATTTGGCTGAACAGCATACACCTATACTCCAGTGGGAGCTGAGCATGTATAAAGCCTTTGTAGGATTAAGACACTGGGTTGATTGTCATCCATAAAGGAGAGAAGCTATGTAAAATAATAGGGAAAGTAATTTCTTTTTTTTTTTTTTTTTTTTTTTTTTTTTTTTTTTTTTATCTAGCCTAGTCACCAATTCTATGTTTTAATTTACCTTTGAGTCAATAGAAATTAAATTCCAACTGATACAGGACTCTAAGCGAATGCTTTCTGTATGGCTTGATGGGGCTATTGTCTGCAGGATAACAATCCGTTGGAAACCACCTTTCTGAAGCACTTTTGCATATTGCCAAGCTTTTGTGACTAGCCCAATGGAAATGATTTCAAGGCTTCTACGCTGCATTGTAATCATGACAGACCTACCTGGCAGACCAAAAAATCAGATCTCTCCAAACATCTGGACAGCAATCAAAGAACACTGTTAAGCAGTTGTTCCCATGCCCTTTCCCACTCATTTGCTGTTAAAGAAAGCGTGCCAGAAAATTCTTTACATATGGGTTTATGTTTCAGGAGTTACAGTAAGCTCCTCCTTCAGAAAATATTGCTACAGTTGCTCATAATCCCATCCAGGAGCCAAGGACTGAATGGGTATGAAATCTAAACTCATCTAATCTTTCACATTTACTTACAGATCACTTACAGATCTTTTGCTTCCTGTGCCAGTTCAATTTGGAGATGCTGAGGCCTACAGAGAATTTACTATCCCTTTTGTGCAGATAAACACCAAGGCTCCATACTTATTTCATTTAGCATCTCTGTTTCTCAGAACCACAGAATAAGTTTGGCTGGAAGAGACCTCTGGAGGTCATTTGGTCCAACCTCCCTGCCACACCAGCATGGCCAATTTTGAAGTTAGACCCAACTTCAAAGTTAGTTCACTTTTCTCAGGGCATTTCAAACCATTTTACAAGGTTAAACATTATCATCATTGTCTTCCTTTTAATTGATGAGTAAAGTATTCATAATGAAGACACACAACTTTTCAATATCGTACAAGTTTGGAACAGAAGATTGACTTTCAGCTTCCCTGAAAGGTAATTGAAGTATTGCCATCAATCTGAATGTGGCCAGGATATTACTCCAGATCTGATATCTCCAAGTTTCGTACTCCTTTTATTAGGCTATAACAAAAGAACTTCAGTGATCAGGACATTCAGCCCATGGAGGTTTTTAATAATAATGTAGTAAAGGTAAAAAGGGGTATGTGTGTTTTCTTTTCTATTTTTTTTTTTTTTTTGGTCTTTGTTTGTCTTGATTGATGAAACTGGGTAGTGTGTATAGTAAGAATGAAACTGTCACTACAGATTTGTCCATTGCAAGCACAGTGCATTTAATAAGCTTCTTCGGTGTTCTATTTTCCAGTTTTGTTTGTTTGATTAAAAAAAGAAACAAACAAAATAATCACAATACTGAACTTGCATAACAATGAATCTCCATCTTTACAACTTTTTTTCTCCACCCACTTACATTTATGAGACATTATCCTTGTATGGAACCTACAAACAAGAACCTCTATAAATATGCCTGCCAGGATTAAAGGTACAGGTGAGCAATAACTCTTTATTTCAGCAAGATCTTGGTTACAAATTAACTTTGCTAATGCTCAGTGTACAAGGGCTTGTCCCACACGTTGTTTCAGGAAGTGGATCCTGTTGCTGTATGGAGAAATGCGATGTCATTCCTTTAAAGTTTTTAGATCAATAACATTGCAGAGGCTGGTATAATTAAGGGTTGCATGCAGAGAGATGGAGGGTTGTGAATAGAAGGTGAATGGGAAAACAATTGCATAATCTGATACTTGAAAATGTCTGAAATCCCAGGAAGGCCGGTGTTCATTTACATTTTTCTTTTAAACATTTTAGAATATGTTTGGAGTCAATTCAGCTAGAATAGTTTAGATAAGTTAGTAACAGTAGAAGGAGATGAGTCAAGATAGTCTAACAACAGAAACCAGAAAGGTTTTCTAGGAAGAGATACTACATTTTATTAGATGAGCTAATATAATTGTGAAAAGCATAAAAGCTTTTGGGCTCACTAGCCTTTGATACCATGCATAGATTTCAAAGAAGTTTTCAATGGTCTTTGGCATTGATATGAGCAGGACTTCTTTAATTTGACATGTTGCTATAAGCGAATTATGACACTTTTTTTCTTAGATCCTAAAAGACAATTACATAGGTATTGGCATTCTCTGTGCCAGTTCACTGAAGCCTGTGAGCATGTATGTCCAGCTGGCCAAGAATATATCATATGTATGATCTTCTGTAGAAATCTGCTATTTATAATCCCATTTTGTGTGAGGTAGTTACATGTTAGGCCTGTGAAATGGCAGCCTCATGAAGGCAGCTAAATTGTAGCAGACCGGTACTTTTTTTCTGTGAAAGTAGCTACAGGTAACATTGGTGTTTACATTTATGTGTACAGACAGTGCCTCCCCCCAAACACCCCCGTGACTTATGTGTATTTGGGAGGCGAGGAATAGGTTGGGAAAAGAGGAACAGTTCTCACACTATATTTTTCTCAATGTATTTTTATGGTTCTTATTACAGACTTAAGGGATAAGAATCACCCCATACACAATGAACAGGCTGTTATTCTGCTTCATTACCAGTATATCCAAAGGATATAACTAATGAAAAGGAATATCAATGGGGTTTTATTCTACCAAGGACTTCTAGACATGTATTGACAGAGGAAAATACAGCTGTTGCATAAATTCAGCAGTGCCAGCAAATATACTGCTGAAAGCATTTTGAATATGTAAATATATATATATGTTACAGATTAAAGTTTTCATCTTGGAGTGTTTGGGAATTTTCCCTTTCTATAACACTGATCTGTCTTCAGAACTGCTTTTCAGGCAGTTGCACATGCGAGCAGCAGAGACAACAGCTGAGAGGCATTTAACAACTACCCTGTAACGTGCAGTGAGATACACCTGTGCACTGCGAAGTTTGCTGCGTGGCCTCTGCCAGGTAAATACTTGCAGTACATGAATTCTAAGATAATTCACAGGAGACAGCATCCTTGAACTGTAGTTTACTTTTACTGAAATAAATGGAAATAGTCTTGGTGATGGTGTTAGCATGTGAATTGGTGTTTGCTGAAGGAGGTCCATAATAACTGCTATAATTAACTAATTAGAAAATTAGCATGTTAAAAGAAGAAGAGAAAATGTGATGTTAATATTTAAACCCATCAGATAATCACAGTTAAATGTCCAGCTCTGCATTTTCCCATGATAGACATCAGCAGCTAAATAGCAGCACCATTTTTCATTCAGTGAAAATTGTATTTCAATACAACGCTAATATTGAAGTACAAACTGAAGACTTAATGAAGCAAAAGAAAAATTACAAGTGTAACTTGCAGCATTTGGCCTTTAAAAATAATTAGTAACTCGTCAGTGGTGGCAATAGGAAAAATAATAACATGGTCAAAACTGTTTAGAGGCTTTTTGATTTTCATTTTTGCTTTAAAATAAATTTGAGTTTGCCAGTGTCCCCCAAAATTATCTCAGTCCCCAATGTTACAAATACTACTGCTCCCATCGAGCAGAAATGCTTAGAGGAATAGTTTTAGAGTAGCTAAACTAGGTGGTGTTTTCCCATTGTAGAGTTCTCACCTGTGAAACAGAAGAGGAAAAACAGAAAAGCTGTCAATCTTGGACTGCAGTTAATGCCCAGGAGATAGTTCTTTTGAGAGCAGTTGTAGGGTAGAAAATACAGGGCTTTATGTTACTATTTTGCAAAACATCCTAGATACACCCTTTCTTAAAAACAAAAATTATTTTACTAGGACCCACCTTTGCAAACCACGTGGAGAGTAGGGCCTAAAATGCAAAGTACTTTCTGCCTGTAATACCCCTTAAAAATTCCTGTGTAACACTACACTTTTTTTATACGTTAACGTTGGCATCGGTAGCTCAATAGGTACAGAGCGACGGGCACAAAAGGCAATTAATGAGAAGCAGGTGAAGACACTTGTGCCTTTCAAAGCTAAGTCACAGATTGTGTTTTAGCAACTGTATGCCTATATTCTTCAGATTTCCAAAAACCGACGGGACCCGGTCTGAACGCCCAGATCCCCCCGAACGGCGGGCGAGGGGCCGCGGGCGGGCGCGCCTCTCCGCGGGCGCGCAGCCGGAGCGCGCATTGCCCGCGCCCAGCGCCGGCCGGGATCCCGCAAAACCGAAAGCAGGTAGGGGCACTTCCTGCAGGCAGAATTAGAGAGAGAGAAAGGGAGTTTTCCTCTGATCTCCTTCAAAAACCAATCAGGCCAGATCAGCCAGGCGTTAATTCTCCCTCCGTCCCTCCTACACCTTTTCCAAAGGCCCAATGGCCTTGTCCCTCTGGGAGATTGACTAGAGTCACATGAGCTGCACCAAGGGCAGGTAACTCAGGAGAGGGGAAGGGGAAGGGAGGAAAAAAAAAAAAAAAAAAAAAAAAAAGGAGAGAAAAAAAAAAAGCCCAAGCCCAGGCTGGGCTTCTGCCATGATGTCAGAGGGAAAGAAACCCACAGCTTGCTAATTTCACCTCCCAATCAGCCCCGGGAAGAAGATCACCGGGAACAGGTAGAGATGCAAGCTTTCTCCATTTTTTTTGTCTCAAACACCCTTACCTCCTAAACAGCTCTTTCTCTCCTCTTGATATTGTGACTCCTCGTTCGCTCCTTTCCCCTTTGATCACTTGGAGGTAGGGGGTGAGCCTTATGGGATTTTTTTGTTCTTTTTTTTGTTTGTTTGTGTGTCTTTCTTTTTTTTTCTTTTTTTTTTCCTCTCTTTTTTTTGACCTCTGCTTTTGATTGTAGTTGTTTCCCCCTGTGGTCATGACGGCTTCGCACAGTGACTCTTTGGTGGTGTTGTTTGGGGCAACAGCTGGTGCATATGGGGCTAAACTGGGTTCGGATGAGAGGGAACTAATTCTCTTGGTGTGGCAAGTTGTGGATCTACACAGCAAGAAGGTATGGCTTCGACACCCGGTCCGAGGGCGCGTTCCCCGGGCGCAGGGCGAGCAGGCTCGCCCGGCCGCTCGCCGCCTGCCCGGAGCCGTTTGTTCATTTCACAAATGCACCGAGGGGAGGGGAGGGGAGGGAGCGGGGCCCCCGTGCCCCGGGGTCATTCACTCAGCGGGTTAGGCACTCAAGAAGGTCCTTTTTGTTCCGTTTTACGGGAAGAAGGGACTTCTAAGGCGAGTTTGGCCGCTTCCACCCCCCTGCCCCGTCCCCCCGAGGGAGGACATGTGTAGCTTCAAATTCGAAGATGTCTGCGGACTCTTGAAGCTTTAAAACACAAAGCTGCCGTCAGTAGGCTGTCTCAGGGTAACCGCTGGAGCCTTTGCGGCCTGCTGCGGGAGACCTGGTTTTTGGGTTTCGTTTTTTTTAAACCAATGTTCGGATAACCTTTAAGAGAATATCAACTTCCTTTAATTTTTAGGCTAATCTGAAAATATGCTCTATTTTTTTTTTTTTTTTCTAAAAGCCCTATCATAAACAAGAACCCCCTGGAGATGAAGAGCTTAGATAAAACAAACACGACTATCAATTACATTAATAGATTCAGGAAACTGCCTTAATATTATGTGATCTTCCCTTTGCAATTAACAACTCCCGTAAAAATCGGTGCTAACTGCAAAAGGCGACCCCTGAAACCCGGCTCCGAGTCACCGAAGCAGAGAGCGTGGCTCTCCTGGGTGGGAGGGAAAGAAACCGAGGCAAAAGGTTTCGATTTGTGAAATCGACAAATGCTTTTGCTCATTGCGATTGTGGTCGGGAACGGAATACTGCACCTTCCTGATTTTTCTGCAGTCTGAACGCGTTGCTAACAAGAGCTAATTCGATTGTTCCTCACTTTTGCCCATCGTTTCTTAAATGTTTTTAGGTAGGGACACTACACAAATCCCTGGTGAAAGCAGACAATTTGGACTTAAGTGACCAGTGTCGCGAAGTGAGCGGCTTAACGCCAGAGGGACTGGGCAAAGCTGAGCCACTGGACCGGGTTCTTCAACAGGTGAGGTGCTGCTCTTGGGAGCAGGGGCTATTCAGGGTGAAGCCTGGGGACAAGATTCAACTGCTTTGCTAAAAGAAACAGACTTTAATTTTGCCTTTCACTTTGAAATCACTAGCAAGTTTTTGTGCTTATTTTAAAGCTAACCCAAAAGAGACCTGAGCCATTTGAAATGGGAACCCTGTAATTCTGAAACAGTTATGTACAATGCCAGAATATCTGTATCTGCTCTAGTCCTTGGAAGATCTGGCTTCTGATTATTTTGATGGGTCTACTTTTACTCTAAATTTCTCTTACTCAGGCCTTAAAAGAGTAGGCCAGTAAGAGCACTACTCAATTTAGCAGAGCTAATCAAACTTTCAAAATTCAGGTGGTATGTTTTAATCTGCAGGTTCACTGCTATAATGTGCACTAAAAAACTTGACCTTTTCTCATTTGTTATTCTTAAAGTTAATTGAAATCTTCAAAGCTATACTTTCATAAAACATCAGCTGCGCTTGTTTTGTATCACTCTTTTCCAGATGAGCTTAATTAGTTTAGTGGATTATAAAGTGATTGATATTTTTTTCTATGATTTTTGTATTTTATTCTTTGACTCACTTAATATCACAGTAAGACAGTAAATCTGTAAATTTATATGATCCTTGTGGTTCAAGAGGCCTTAAGTTACCTAAAAAATTTTAGTGCAAGTAGTGTGTACACATGCAGTTCCTGAAAGTTGGCTTGCTTTCACTGTCTTTTCTATATACGAAATGTGCTTGAATGGAAAAATACAATAGTGCATTTTTGTGTAACATATAAAACTGGCTTTCCACACCTTGTCTGAATCATTTGTAGGTGTGTTTCAGCAAGCAACTTGCTTAGGCAGTAGAACAGGTTCATGTTGCTGTAACTTCTGGTGACACAGATAACTTGGCAGACTAGGTCCTAACCCTCTTTGATACTGAATGGTTAACGCTTCATTCTGGAGGAGTATCTTTGAAAATAGAAATGTGTAACTTTTGTGTGTCTTAAAATCTGTCAACATAGCTGCAAATGGCATTTATGCTACTTGCACTAGTTTTGCTAGAGTCCAAGACCAAGAGGTGATTTTTTTTTTTTTTTTTTAAAGCTTCAAAATAACCCCTGAGAAAATGTGCAGCTGCAGGTTTGATCTTGTCCCAGATCTTGCACTAAAGACATCTGGAACAGCTTAGCCTAGTACACTCTGTTTACCTTTATAACAGACACACTTTAATTATACTCAATACCTTATGAGAGATTGTATCTTATTGCCGTAAATTGCACTGTAGGTGGGTCTGCTTTAGCAAATAAAAGGAAATACTACCTTTGTGTGTAGGTCGGTAGAGACTCTTGAAAAACAACAATTTTTTTGCTTTTTGTTTGGCATATCTATGCAACCAAATAATGATTTTGCTGTTAATTGTTGGATGCCAGTTGTGATGTGGCCAGTTCCATCACAGGTTTTCTGGAACACACTTTACCTAAGCTCATCTCCCTTCCCCTCCCTGTGTCCTGGCTCCGTGGGAATTAGGAGAGAATTAATTCATCCTCCCACTTGCAATGGTGGCAAAAAGCAAAATTCCATATTCTTTAATAGTAGATCCTTTTCTGTATTTTTGAGGATAAGTCCATTAAATATTTTAACCGAATCATGTATTTTAAGGATGAGTCAAGTATTTGTCAACACATACGGATTTTTTTTTTTCTTTTCTCAGTTAAGTATTTTGATTAGCAAAAGCACAGGTGGGTGAAGTGGTTATTTGAAAAGGAGGAGGAAAAGGAAGTAGACTTGTACCTTGATTTGAGATAATGTTATAGAGTATGTGAAACTAGCTTTCCACACCCTGCTTGGATTCTGGTAGAAAATTTGATGATGCAGCTGAAAATTGCTCAACTGAGCACACATCTCAATCACGTAAATGAAAGTTTCAGTGCCTGCTTCTGGCTTTTGCCTTGGGTTCCCAGTCTCTACATGTAGAGGGGAGTGAGAATCACTAAGCACAAATCCATTGTAACTTTTATCCATGCTTCAGAGGTCTCTCCCAACCTCAACCATTCTGTGATTCTGATTCTGTGATTTGTAACTGGTAAACAGTAGATCAGTTACTGTGGGTCTGGAGTTTTTCCACTGACCACAGAAAGCCTCCTTCTGTCACTATTTATTTCACTTTCCAGCAACGATAGGGTCTACCAAAACCTGTAATCTGTGGTTAAGTCTTTACTCTGCTTGTAACAAGGCACTTCAACAAATGATGCATCGTTTCAATTTTACTTCATATTCTTACAGTGTTACATTTCACATGACTTACTACTTGGGATTGTCTTAAGAAATATTCTAAAATAGGGGGGTTCCCCACTGATATGTTTTTGCTGTGTAATTTTACAAAGTGAAGTTCTGAACCACAGTGCCCCCAAATAACTGAGCTGTTTGCTGCAGTGTGTGTTCTATACATTTTGCTGCAAGTTTTTAAATACTGTACTTGTCCAGGGTAACAAGCATTTGATTGCACAGGTGCTAGTGCATCTATGGGATCCACCTATGTTTTCTGATAGGTGATGTGCAATGTTTTGATAGCTATGTTTTGGGTGGGGAGGGGAGATCCTGATAATGTATGAATATTAGGGAAATAGTTACCTGAAGTCATAAAATGTGTGCCCTTTGGAAGCAGACTGCTTGATGTATTTAAGTTATTAATGCCATTTTGAACTCTGTCTGTTGTTGGACCAATAATGGTGAACTTACAGCTGCTGACTGAGATGTGTTGTTGTAGTTGCAGAATGCTACTGAGTAGAAAAATGTGAGGATTTTTTTTAACAAAGGAAGTAGGAGATATCTTGTTCAAGTGTGTATTTGGAACTGTCTTGAGCCTGTGATGTAAGCCTCTAAACATGCATTACCTACACTACTTACTAAAGGGAATAGCGCCCTACGTTTCTTCCTGCATTACTGGGACATTCTTGCTAGGTTTCATTGTTCAGATCCTCAAATCAAAGGACTGGCTTATTTAGCATGTTATTTGTATTTTTCTAAATAACTGCTGGAGCTTTATGGTTTCCCAGTTTCCAAGCTTTTAAGGGAGAAAATTATTTTCAGGTTGCTCTGAAACCTTGCAGGAATGGAAGCTTGCTTTTAAGGAGCAAAACCAAAACAAACTTTGCCTTTCTCTCAGACCCATTACTCTGTTATCAAAAAGCTGACGTCTTCATGTGCTTCTCTGATTCTAGCCATGGGGGTTCTAAGTTAAAGATCGAATACTGTGTTGAAAGCATTGTGGATTTCTTAATCCTTCCCATAGAGAAAACCTGGCTGAATCAGCATGATTTGCCTTAAGACATGTTAATTTCCTTTTGCAAGGCAGTATTTGCATGTCTCCCTGACAAAGGATAAGTCTAAGAAGAGCTAATAATTTTGGAGAGCTGTCTGCAGTATTTAGCTGTAATTACCATCTTACTTTGAACGATGTACATAAAAAGGGAGAGGCTCTCATGAGAGCTGGGGCTGCTTTTGGACCTATTGAAAGCAGTCACATTTCTTCTATGGACTGACATTTAAGTATTAAAAAATTGTTTGAAAGACCGTCCTAGTCTTGCTGATCTTTCATCGCATTGTACATTGAATCCAATACATCAATGATAGATTTGATTCATATTCTTAAACATGGAAAGACAAAGCTGGGCCTTTTTCCCCCCACTCTTCTAAACTAT
This sequence comes from Platalea leucorodia, assembly GCF_965183815.1. Lineage (NCBI taxonomy): Eukaryota > Metazoa > Chordata > Aves > Pelecaniformes > Threskiornithidae > Platalea > Platalea leucorodia. Next base: position 37,493,737 of record NC_138830.1, read on the forward strand.
GCACAAATTGAAAATACTGACGGGTTGCCACTTCGTCAGGTGATAGCAAATTACCAGTTCTGTAAAGCATGTTTGGATGCTTATTGATCATCCAGCTGAGCTGCAGGTACTATTTATTTTCTCACATATCAAAACATTCAGCAAGAAACAAGCTGGTTGGATGACCGTTTGGAAACAAATGGGATGGGGGGAGACACGGAAGAACCAGTGAATACCTCTAACCTGATAAACCGGTTACAACTTTTTTTTTTTTTTTTAAGAGAAACTTGTTCCACAGCCTCTTCTTCACAAAGTGCTAGCAGAAAGTTTTCTTGGCTCACTTGCCAGCTGTCACACCTTCATTTTGGATAAAAGATTTTTTTGAATATTTTTTTTAATAACCTCTGAACCTTCAGACTGCAGAAAAAAGCCTGAAAATGCAGGTTTGTACGTTGGGGTTTCTTTTTTTTTTGGTTTGGTTTTGTGTTTGGTTTTTTGAGTCTCATGGTTAGTCTTCCAACTTCAGATTATTTGGTGACTGCATCACCTCAATAAAACTCCTAACAGAGTCTGTATTTTGGAATATTTACTGGGTCTGAGTTCTGAAGTTTTGGAGCAGGTGTTTGGCAAACCTTTGGCAAGTGTTACTGAGCAGGCTGTTCTCTCCACAACAAATACTTAGGGTGTAGTTTCACAAGATTTGGTTTCAGCAGTGAAGCCAGCTTCTTTCTTGCCCCTGCACCATACTTTCCCATCTTTTTGTTGTGTCAGTAAAACTCTTTGTGAAGCTGTGCTGTAAACAGGATCACTGAAATGAGCAGGCAGGGTGGAAACTTCTAAGCTGCTTTGCTGTCCAAGCTCACGTCCCATGAAACTACACCCTTTGGTTGTATTTTCATGATCCAACATGTTTGATGGCGATACCAGCTTAAGGTATTTCTGCCCCCGCATCATGTTCTCAAGCTGCAGTTGTATGAAAACTTTTTAGTGGCACCTTTCACTGAAGTAGGTGCTGCTACATGGACTTCCCTCACCTGCATTCTGCCAATACAAAAGTTTTTGGGGCTGCATGTTAAACTGGAGCAGAGCACTGTTCTGAGTTAAAAACAGTTCTGGTTTGGAGCGGTTCTGTCTGATGTACAGTGTGGCAGATTAGGTGTTTTTTCTGAGGGTGGCCAGAGGAGCAAGGTGTGGATGAGCAGTGTGGGTGAAAGGAGAGAAACATTTTAAGACAGGTTGGCCACCAAACAGTTTGTATTGTGAAACTGTGGCCTTGGTTTGGTATCAGCAGTGAGTGATGAGGATTTCCTGACAGACGCAAGGTGGCCTTCAGGTTGTCAGGGCAGGTAAGTGATAAACTCCTGCCATTACAGGAGGGCCGAGTGTACTGTGTGTGTGCAGCCTTATGTGGGGTTCTCACTATGTATTAGCATCTAATAGCTCCCTATTTCCATTGATAAACTTAGATGAGCATTGGTTAAAATATGTTTGATACCTAATATTGGAATATCATAAGTCTTTATTGTGGGGAAGTAAGGATGTGCTCATGCTTCCTGTAGCTGCAGGCTGTTACAGTGTGGATTTTTTTTTTTTTTTTTAGCAATGGAAATGGATGGCTAATTCTTGTTTCAGAACCCTAGTTGTAATTCTGTTGTTGATGGTATAGGTAAACTATTTTTCCCTTTACAAATCCTCTGTGCTACCCAGCTCCCGCTACATTATTATTGAAACACTCAAATCTCTTCTCAAGAACAGAGAAGAGTTAATAGCAGAAACAGTTCCTCTGTTACATATATAATATATATATGTATACATGAATATACATATGTAGATCATGTGAATGCGTTTGTTACTGGCAGCATTTATGTTCTGTTAGGTTTTGTGGAAAAGCAATAACCTTAGCTTCTCTGAAGGCTGCAATACTTTCCTCTGAATTCCTCGAGTATTCCCTTAAACGTTGCTTTGTTCCTATATTTAGGTGCATTTCACTTCAGAATGAGCAGAGAATTAGATAAAGGAATTTGTCTAAAGCTGCATATTCTTTTCTTTGCAAGCATAAAAATGTGGTAGTCTTTGCTAACTGGGCTGTCTTCTCTTAAAATTAGAAGTGCCAATATTCATTAGAAGTGAATAATTTGGCCCAGTGGTTTGAGGGTGAGCTTGAGCAGACTTTTTATGATAGTGGATCTTGCTGCTTGTTCTGGTGAAATTAAACAGTAACATTAAATCTTGTAGAAAGTCTGGGTGGATTAGCATATATAGAAAAATAAACTTTACTATGACCTGTCCAGAATAGCTTGAAACGCCTGTCTTCACACAGTGTGATGTTGTGCAGTGTTTGAAAACTGTGTCACTAGCACATTTGTGTCACTAGCACATTCTCGCAGCTATAATATTATATCTGAATACTTGAATTTCTCTTAAAATTCTACTTGCAGCTTTTTTTAAAGTCACTGGAAGACAGTAAAACACAGGGTAGAAGCCTTTTAATACAAAGATTGCTGGATTACATGGTCCTCAAAGACTTTGAACTTCTTTCCTCTAACTTGCTGTTAGTAGCTACTGAAAATGTCACTGGAAATGTGTTCATGAACTATTGTTAAGGTTTTCAAAAGTGGCTGAGGAATAATAAATGAGGAATAAAGGATTTGTATTCTACCATTTTGACAGTAAGTATGCATGCAGTGCTTCTACCAGTTCTTACATGTTAACATGAAAGCAGCTTAGAGAACTTTTTGTGGATACTCTGGATTGTCTGCAAACCTCCACTGTTTCCCTCTTCCTCTGGTAGGATTTTATCTGGTTCTTGTCACAGCTTTTGAAAGGGTTGCACGGTTGTTGCATCTATATGTTGTTTTACCTGGGACTTTTTTTCCTTCTTTAAAAAAAAAAAAAAACACACCACCCTTAAGTTATATGCAGAAGGTCTTAGGTAGCTAAGTGCTGCCAAACGAGGGCAACATCTCTGTCAACGTGTTGCAGCACTTCTTTGCTGAACAGTTAGGTTTAAGAGTGACGCATAGATGCTGGAATTGATATTGCTAGCAAAGCAGTGTTGTAGCCAAAATTAAAAATGCTGATTGGAGATTTTTTTTTTTTGTAAGTAACGTAATGTCAGCCCTATTTTATTTTATAATATCTATGGTTAAAATTGGAAATTTTATGTCTCTTCATTGGAAACATAAACAGTATTTCTCCCTCTTCCTCACATTCATGTCTTTGCCAACTCCTGTCTTGTCTGGAAAAGCTTTTTTTCTTCATAATAGTTACTGCTTTGCATAAAAACTGCAGAGATGTCATGTTGTTGTTTTCCTTCATGATCAATTTCTGTTAGCTACAACCTTATTTCAAGAAAGGAGGAAAATATTCATACTCTAAAAGGCAACTTCGTTTGTGTGTCTTTGCAAGGTACTGCAAAGGTGCAAGAAGGTACTGAATCAGAAACTATGTTTGCTCTACAAACCATTTTTAGAGCTTTGCTTTGATAAATCTCTGTTGATGTTCTTTAAACTGTTCACAACTTACTCCAGTATACTTCTGTACAATAGCCTCTGTTCTTGCTTTGTTTATAAACAGCTGCTTTACTAATCTGTCCCTCATTCATTAAATCCACATGCTGTGAAGGCAAATCTGAGTTATAAGGTAAACATTAGGCAAAAGGTATTGGGAATTGAAATTTAAATTAAACAAAAAACCAGCCCTGCCACTTCTCCCAAACTTCCATTTAAAAATATTTTAGTTTTTGTTTCCCCTGTTACTTTTCTCTGTAGAGCTGCAGTGGGCAGAGAGGGGTAAACTGTGTTGAGAAACAGATATTGTGTTAGCACTAAAAAATTGGAAAGAAACTTAATTTTAAGATTAAGAAATAGTTGTATTCTCTTGCAAAAACTTGGCTGCTGTGATGATTTTGGATACCTATTAGCTTAAAAGAAAAGGTTCTACTACTAGAGCTCTAGGGCAGTCTCTGAATTGTGTTATCATTCTTACTGAATTGAAATCAAATCTTAATTAGTGGTGTTTCCATTCTCTGGCTCTAATGCTAGAGAAATTTAAGCATGTGCTTTAACATCATAATGAATTGTGTAGATGTTGGCAGTGTCTGAAATTAAACATCTTTACAGAAATTATGGCAGAATTACTTTCCTGGTAAGTAATTCTGTTGCAGTGAATTGCACTAAGAGTGAAGTAGAGCTATAGTATGCAACTTGGAAAAGAAAAGTGTAAAAACCACTGTGGAGCTTTTGCTTTGTAAATAGATCTTATTGTAGCTGTGTACCTGAAAGCCTGAAAGTTAATTTAGGAGTCCTTTGCAGCTGCAGAGAGACACAAAACAGTGTATAAAACATCAAACCTCTTGAATCAAGTAACTGTTGGATTGGAGGGGGGTGCATGAGATTGAGAACTGGAAAATACATAGCAGTCACAAGAATATGACTGCAGCAGAGTTTTGGGGTTTGCTTGATTGATTACTCAAGTATATTAGTCTACGTTACTTCTTACAGCAAAACTAAAGTATTACAGGATGAACTTTTGCTTATTGTAAAGCATGTGAAATGGCACCATGTAAATATGAATTGTGGGATAAGAAAACTGCTGCTCTTGTGGTATGCTTAAAGAAACAAAAGAAAATATAAATCGACCCCTTCTTCCTCTAAACCCTCAGACACTGAGGATTGATCACAAGAAGCTGTGAGACTGGCTTCATATTACAGACAACTCATATCAAGTCTTTTCAGTCATACTGAACTCACTTTGGAAACAAGAAGCTACCTGAAAGAGAGGTTGTAGTTCTATAAGTGGAAGCAACATCTAAATAATGTCACCATTAATGTCCTTGTTCTGTATTGGGCAGGTCTGAATCCCTTGGAAGGCCAAGTGTAAATTCTGATCTTACGCAGTTATGAACTGCTAAAATCTTGGAGAAAATAATTTCTTACCCTTATTTTTTCTTTTATTAAACATAATCCATTCCTGATGCATGGGGTTGCTGCCCTAATCTGTGACTTTAAAATTTCAGAGATTAAAGGCAAGGTGACTTAGGGATCTGCTTCCACTTCCCCTTTATATTTTTGTGAAAGCATGTTGAAAAAGAAAGGGAAAACTCCAGTTTCTGAAGCAGAGTAGAGCCAGTTTATAAAAGTTTGACTTTTTTTGCTAATATTTGTAAGGGTTTGAGCAAGAATCACTTGGATTCTTATATAAGCAAAGATATTTCATGGATCTCAAGGCTGTTATTCAGGAAAGTCCATGCCTATGATATTCTGACAGTATAAGTTTAAAGGAGAGGCAGGAGTATGAGAGAATCTTGAAGGAAACTGAATTGTGGATAATAGCTATGTCTTTCTTTTTATGTCTCCTCCTCTTTTTGCTTTCCTTGGATATTACTACAAAAACAACCTGAAAAACAACTGAATAGAAAAAAAAAAGCTTTAATTTTGCAGGTATTGGCTATTCTCCTACAACTGGTTAAGCTTGCACTACAAACAATGAGGTAGTGTTGAGTAAATAGAGCAGTACCATGCATTACAGTCAATAGAGCCAGTGCTAAAGATCACATTGCTAATGAAAGTTTGTCCTTGAAACAGAGGTAAGTGGGAGTGGGGGAGGTATAGAACACTGTGAGAGAGAGCTTGTGCTTAAATCAAGACTTTAGGAAATATTGCAGTCATGGTATTAATTAAAACCTAGAGTTTGGAAAGTATGTTCAGCCTTGTCTTTCAGGCTGTAATGACTTGCTCTGTGAGTTGAGCTGATAGCAAGCAGCCCGTGAGGACTGTGAGGCACCATTGTAATCCTGCTTGAAATGTAGGTAAAAGGTTGACAGAGTATGGACTTTTTGCATTACTAATATTCAGAGTTTCGTTTTCCTTAAAGACAGACTCATGAATAATCTATGCTAACAAATGCTAAGGTGTTCTGCAAGATAAGCATCTTTTTTTGCATTTCTTTGTTGTTTTTGATAGCTAGTGGCCTCCTTCATACAGGTTAATTGAAAGGTGAAAACTTATTTTATCTCAGTAAGTGTTTCCTTATTTAGCAGTTTCCTGACACATAATATAGTAGTAAAGTAAGTCCAGAAACTATGAAATTCTTGTGTTGCTGGACTGGGGTGCTTTATCTTGCACAAGGATAACTTCAAGTAGCTTATTTGTGGAGTACTCTGCATATTTCAACACTCTCTTATTAAAACAGATTGTGCTTTTGAAGATAAAAGCTGTGACCTGATTGCTGTGACATTTAGATGGCCTGAACCATGGTCTTGCCTTTTATGCTTAATGCATTACCTGAATTAGATGCTGTAGATACCATAGCTGGAAAGCATGCAAATAATCTGGTGTTGCAAACTTTCATCTAAGAAATAATTAATCAAAAATGGTCATAAAATGCTCAAGTGGCATGGCTTGGACAGATCTTTGCAGAAGGTTAGATTTTTGCATTCTTTCCTAGTAAGAATTAAAACTTTTAGTTAGCTATTGTTTACTTTGTCACACAAAGAACCAGGCCCAATTAAAATGAGCCAAAGAAAGAAATAAGGTGGAAGTTTCATCCTTAAGACAGTTTATCACAGTCTGAGTCACAATGGTCTGTTTTCCATGCTCTACAAACTGTCACTGCACAGATAAGGCATGACAACTGTCGCTCCATTTCTGTATTTCATATTCTACGTGTTGCTGCACCATGCTAAACAAACTTATTTTTATGCAGAAAATTAGCTCTAGGCTATGCTCACCTAAGCTTAAAGTTTCCAGTCCCTCATATGTAATACTGAAGAAGTATGATGAATTTTAAAGTACTTTAATATGTATTGTTGAATGGAAGGATGTGATAAACTTGAAAAGTATCTTCCATTTTTCTCCCTTGAACTCTTGCGGTCATTACAAGAGGTATATGTAGGCTGTGTGCCTTCTTGACTTGAGAACTCTATGGTGACCTGTGTGATGACAACGAGGAGGAGGACAGGGTGGTATTACTTCCTGGAACTTCAGCTTCCCAACAAAGTAAAATATAAAGGTGGATATCTTAAATAGCTTTAAAAATATAATTCTGTATTTTTTTAACTACTACCTCTTTTGAAGATTTGTGATGTTTGGAGTTTTATGGCAGAACCCCAAGCATGGGAGAGTTGAGACCTTAACCCTGTTACTTTTGTTAGCTCATGTCATGGGTGGAAAAGAATTAGTTTCTTTCAATGAGAAAGGCAACAATATGAGTTTATGTCTACACAGACACCTAGTGTAGATGAAACTTTTGGAACAGCAGCAGGATGTGTGGTACCTGGTTTGCTGCTGTTGGACCTCTATTCAGGAAAGAATACAAAATGACAACAAGATGAGTAGGTAGTAAGAAGGAGAAGACAGCCTACAGTGCTTGAAGCTCGGTGCCACACCCTTGAGACTGTGGAGAGCAAACCTGCTCTTACACTTGCAAATCCCAAAGTGGGACAGAAACTCTGACTGGTTTTGGGTAATATGTACATATCTCTCCCGAGTACATTTATGGTGGCCATTGTGACTGATTACTCATTCAGTTATTTAATACAGTTTATAGTACCTCAAGAGGCATAAGGTGACATGTAACCTGACTGGTCATATTGACCACAGTTATATTGTCTGTGGCATGTTGGAAATGAAAACCATGCTTTTGTCCAGGCTAGTCTTCAGTCACTAAATCTCGGGCATTAGTGTTCAGTAGAGCAAAAAATTGCTTTCCTCTTAATAGGAGAAATCAAACTGGCAATATTGGTTTTGAACACTTCTAGTGAGTGGGCCTGGGCTGCCTCTGTCATCTTCTCCAAGTTTCCCCTGCAAAGAAATAAAACCAAGGGGCAATTCTTTTCATGTTTCTGTCTGAATAGTATCTAAATACAGCAGTTTTTCCTATTGTGCTAGAAGGGAAAAAAAGGTTGGCTGCAGCTTATGGCTGCATTGTGGCTTACGCTTTTTTTTTCTTTTTTTTTCCATACAGCAATTTCAGTACAAGGTCACCATGTATCCATTATCAGCCATGTGGAGTAGCAGTTAACAGATGAACAAAGGCAAGGGCTTACTATAGGATTCTCTGTTTAAAAAGTTACCTAGCACAATAAAGGGTTATCATACCTGTAAATACTGCTGAAATGCAGTCTGTGCACCTCCCAGTAGTATTGACATGCTTTAAATTCCTCCATTGCATGGATAAGGCTGACATTATCACCAGGGTTTGAAGAGTGAAGGAGCAGAAAACTGCCCATGGAGAGTATTGCAAATAAATGTGAAACCCTCATGGGTGTAGGGTCTGAGGCACAAAGTCCAAGTGAAAATATTTCCCAAAGTTGACATGTCATGACATTTTGTGTGTGTGTGTGTGTGTGTGTGTGTGTGTGTTCAAGCTTTGTGTACCAAACCCATGGCTTGTTAATCTTGAGATTTCTCATGCTATATTAGAGACTTTAAGTCTTAAGGTAGACTTCAGGGTTGCTGGATGGGTTTGTTTGTTTGTTTGTTTGTTTTTTCCAGTGGTGCTCCAATCTTGCTTAGATTTTGGTGGCAGAAAAGTTCTGTTAATCAAATTTGGCTACATGTCACCTCTTTTCTTTCCCTTCCCCGCTACCCCAGACAACATATCCTTCCCCAGACACACACATGTGTACACTATGGTGGCATTGATTTAATGATCTTTAGTGTAGCTGCAGAGTAGGCGAAACAGAGAGAGTCCAAAGAGATCAGAGAATCATACAATAGCTGAGGTTGGGAGTGACTTACAGATGTTGTCTAGTCCAGCCCCTGAAAGCAGGGTCAGCTGAAGCAGGTTGCCAAGGACCATGGCCAGTTGGGTATTGAATATCTCCAAGGACGGAGACTTTGCTGCTTCTCTGGGCAGGCTGTTTCAGTGTTCGACCACTCGAGATCTCCTTTCAGGAACTGCGCCTGCAACTATATAATTGGGTTTGGGTGTTCTCTGGCAATAAATTGTAGAGGACTTTCCATAAAATCAGGCTTTGAGGCAAGAACTGCAATAGCTTTGCCTGTTGAAGCAGAACTTGGAGTAGAAAATCTTCAGAGAGACCTTTTTGGAGATAGTTATTTGTTCTTGCTTTTCTTACCTGAAAGAAGACAGATTGCTGTTGTATGCTCCTAGCTACAAGCAAAGAATGACTCACACCAAAGACCTAAAAGACAGTCTGAAGCTCTAATATAGTGAATTACAGTAATGTCTAACAAGTAATGATGACTTTTTTTTTTTAACACAAGTAAGACTGGATATCGTACATGGTTATAAACAGTATGGCTTTAGTCAAAGCACATGTGACGTTCGTTGCAAAGTGGCAATATATATGATGCTAATAGGTGAAGTATGTGGTCTCATTGCTAGGAGAGCTGCAATTAGCAAAGTTTAACATCTCTTTTTCAATTGACAATTCACATATGGCGAAGTGTGAGAGTATGCATGAGTGAACTCATTTCTGGATTGAAAAAGAAGTGCTTTATGTGGTTGCTGCTTAAGTTGTTTCGACAACATAAAACTGCTATGTATGTGTGAGTGTATAGATCTTACAGTATTATTGTTTTGTTTTGGTAAATTCTATTTGATAATCTGCCTGATAGACTACGAGCTGTAGTTCTCAAACTTCATTATGCTAATAAAATGTATCAAAATTTCAGGACTTAAAGAAAATGTTGAGAAATATAGTGAATTGAAATTTAGAAATAATTTTATAAATTTAGAAAGTCTGAATTGTTAGATGTGCAAACATAGAAGTTCAGCTGATCTGATGAGATTTTTAATACTATAATTTGTGTTACTATATATAATTCTATACAGAAACATATGCATGAGTACACAGAGATACATATATCTGTATATTTGAGCTGCCTGCCTGTAATGGTTTCTGTGCTGCCCTCCACTTTTCTTTTAATAATTCATTACAGGAGGAAGTCTCTTATGTAGGTAAAATAATTTGTGAAAGAGACCTAAAATAGATCGCTAGCTTCTGCTTCGCATGGAGATGTGTGCTGGTCAGAGTGGAAATTTATTCTTGATTTCTTAAAATTAATATGGGAAAAAAAAAAAACACATGCAGCTAATTTTCCAGGTTTAAGCAAAAGAGATGTAAGCAGTTCACACTTACATGCCTCAGATAAACCTTTTTTTTTGTCTCAAACAGCGTATTTTACAGATCTGTGGAGTATATTTTCACTTTCTCTAGGACAGTTACATATTAGTAATATGAGTTCTTTAAGCTCAAGGGAATATATTGGAATATATTGGAATACATGACCCTAGGTGAGCTGAAATAACTTTTCTTCTAAGTTATTCCTGGAAGTTTTCCTTTTAATAATGACCAAAAGATGTCACTCCTGAATAAGTGTTTATTTTTGCAAAAGACTGATCTAGAATGCTAAGCCTGTTCAAATTCTTTTGACAGGCTTTATCCAAAATCAAGTATCATCTATCTCATGTCTTAATTTTTGGCTGGACCAGGTGTGATTTGTCCTCCCACCTAAGTCTAAAGATGGCGTAGCATATCAAAAAGTGCTCATTTTGAATTCTAATTTGGCAGAAACTTGATCATGTATTAATGTGTAATCACCAAATTGTTATCTCTGGGCAATTTAGTAACACGCCTGTTCATACCACTGATTTGAAACCAAAGAATACTGATAAATCTAATAACATATCTTTCTACTTGGGAATAGATACATGTCTAGCTTAAGCATGGACTATAAAGGAAGCTTCTTTCTGGATTTTTATTTTATGCTTTAGCATAACATTCCAAACCTGGTTAAATTGCAAGGGTGCCTTTAATTCTGAAGCTTTGTGAATAATTTTGTGTCTTGTCTGGTGCTGTTAGCTGTGATGGGTCAGTAGGGCTAAAGGAAAAAGCAAAACAGGGAAACTTTGTGCATTGCTAAAGGAAAGGATCCCATTTTGAAGACGCACTAGGAGCTGCTGGAGGTCTGATGAGTAAGCAGCCGCCCAATTTTCTGTTATTTCTCAGAAACGAATTAATGAGAGAATCATCCAGAGTATCTTGGTGTTTTAGAAACGGTTCAGTTGACAGCATGGATGCATTCTGCAACTGAATTATCTCAGTATTTCATTACCATGCCAGGCACAGATACAGCGCAGATGCAGTAGCCTTTCTCAAGGATGAGAGCTATTTTTAGTTGGGGAAATGGGAATATCCAAATAGCCAGAGGTTTATTTTAGTGTTTCATGCATCATAACTATAGAGGGAGCTTAATGAGGAATCTTCTCGTTTCTCTAAGATCCACAGCTTTGTTCAGTTATAGTTAAGGCAATACGAAGGGGACTGTGTCATTTCAGCCACTTAGGATTCATTTGCAGAAAACAGCAGCTTGTGCTGGCTTTCATCCAGTTTTGCTGCTGGCGAAACATGTCTCTTCACTCTCTTTGTACTCTCAGCTACATGACCAAAATCCTGTTTAGCCAGTTTTTCAAACTGGTGCTCAAACTCTGTCCTTCCCTCTCACCACCTTTTCTCTAAGAACTGTTTTAGGTTTCGTGGAGGTAAATGTACAGAGCAGCTTGTTTGATTTTTCCTCTTCTCTCTGTTCAGTTTTTAATCTCAGTATTGAATTATCAAACATGTTCCTTTAAATATGGAATGATTCATCAGAGCTCTACTAGAGAGGCTGATCTGGTGGAATAAGTAATAAAGGGTGGAGGGTGATGCCAGTACACTGTGGTTCTTGCAGTTGAAATGAGGGCTGTTTGCAAGATGCAAGCAGGGGTAATTAACACTCTGTATAACTCTGTTGCTACGAAATGAGTAGATTAACAGGGGAGACACAGGGCGTGTGAGCTCGGTGGAGGAAGTCTTAAGGTGGGGCAGCTTTGCATGCTAAAGTGGGGGAGTGCTATGGAGGGCAGCATGAAGATGAATGATGAGGTAAATAGCCGAGAGAGTTTTTATTAGTGGAGGGAAGGAGATGTGGATGGAATTTACGAAATGACAGAGTCGTGGACAGGTTATTCAACATGTGAGACAGAAAAATGTAGTGTAAATCTGGCACTGGTCTTAACTTGTCCTTAGCTTGCTACATCTGGGTGTATGCCGGTTCAAGGTTGTTTTGAGATGCTGCCTGAAATTTGTAGTGTGAAAAAAGAGGTTGAAGATGGCTTTTCCACAGGAACTCTGAATTGCTTAACTTATATTTCAACGTGGCTTTACAAACACATCTGCACTGGTTGCTTTAACTGCTCCTGATACATGTGATAGGTTGTATCTATTGCCTGAAAGACTTAAGGGTCCAGTGTAATCTATAGTAATGAGAGCTGGTCCACAGCTATGCTTTTCATACTTAACCTTTCCAGGATTTGGAGGCATCTCATGTAGATGAAAGAAGCCAGTTCAAGCTAATCTCAAATATCTGTCGTTCCTCTGTGGCAGTGTTATGCTTGCTATTTTGCCCCATGCTCTTCTCCTGGGTGAATCTTCCCATCCACACCGTGCTACCCCGTTCCTCTCCTCAATTAACCCGTGCAATAGCTAAACTGTTTTGGATAGGAAGGATTGCTTATGACTCCTGACTGTTCTTCCCACACTCCTTTTGCCCTCTTCTGGAGCACTACAACCCAAAGTTTGAAAAAGGCTGTTTTTAAAAGAGAAGTTTCTAAATAAGTACTCAGCAAGGCCTGCCAACCTTGTGACATTTTATCTAAGGCACTTTAAGCTGCTAGCCTCTAGTAGGAAAATTAGAGAATTGTTTTGACATGTCAATTGTCCCATTGGAAGGGAGCTTGCAATGTTGAATGTTGTCACTGACATTTAATAAATATGCAGTGCAAATACTTGGGCTCAGTTAAAAATAAAAACAAATGCTGCCTCTCATGCCTTCTTTAAACCTTAGTACATTTGGACTATTTGGCTTATCGGTGTCCTTATGCAATATTTCACTCTTCTTGATGTCTTCTCACTAGGGGCTTCTGAAAATAGCTGTGTTGTCTATCTGTCTTTTCAGCTGTACATTGTGTGTGAAACACCATCTGAAAAAAAAAAGTGAATATTTCAGTGCAACAGTCTTGATTTTTACCAACTTGACTTACACTGTTTGGCCTGAGCATTTCCTCCCTTGTCCAAACACTTTTCTCCTTTTGTTTTCTAACTTGGTGAGGACTTTTTGAACTACAGTTCTTATGTTTTATTTGTAAAGCAGGAGGCTGCATACATTTGCTGCTTCCCTCAAATTCTGTGTGTTGGATTTCTTCTTTTATCTGATCAAAACAGCTCCCTAACTGCACTGTTTATACAGGCTCTTGTGCATCTTCAGAAGCATAGGGTACAAAGTTGAAGGTTTGGAGAGTGTTTTATTACTGTTCATCAGTAAGACTCTGCTTCCTTTTGGCAAGAATCCCTGTACACCTTCTGGAGGCTAATTCCTATCACCATTTCCAAACCCTTTTTACAAATATTTGCTCTTTACTGTGTCCAGAAGTTAAAACAGAAAGTAATAAGTTGCTGCATTTAGTAAGAAGGCAATTCTCCTCATGTCTGTTATTGTGGTGAGAATATTTGTTGCTGGCCTGTGACTGTGGCAGTCCCCAGAACTGTATTTCTGAAGTGGTTCCTTTTGAGTCCTCTGGAATTTTCTTCTTTTTCTGGTGTTTACACATCAGCTGAGGTATTTTGAGCACTCTCAGATCTCAGTTTTCTGACTTTAAATCATCCTTAAACAATGACTTGCTTTATAGCCTGAACTAGCAATCAGGAGGAAGCTGGCTTTCTGAATCTGCAAGAGTTTGGGTTGTTTGTTTGAAATTTTTTTTTTGGGGGCCGTGGTGGTGGTGTTTGTTTTGATAGTGTGCAAAGAATTGCATTGTGAAGGGTTTTTAGGGGGGATACTTCACCGTTCTTAAAGTTTCAAATACCTTCTGTTTGATATTAAATAACTTCATTTTATAGATATATTTATATCTATATCTGTACATATATCTGCAAATTAAGCAACTTACACAAGATGCTGCTATAAGTGCCTTTCCTTACCCAGCTCTGCCCCTCAGTTCTCTGTCTTGATATGTAGTAGCCACTACTACAGCATTTCTGAACTGAAAATGGTAGTGGAATGCTGGTTAGCTGTCCAAGCCTAGAAAAGGGCCTGAATTGGATTTAAGCAGCTATTTTGAAATAAAGCCTGGGTAATCATGTCTCTGCTCCTACTAAATCATGTTCAATGCATGATTTCTCCCTTGTGGAGCCTTACCTTTGGGACACGTATGCTGCAACATTTGTTCACACAGTGAATACTGTGTAGCTGTGTGATCAGCTCGTTAGGACATCATCTTTCCTGAGCAGAGACTCTAACTATGTAAAGTGTCACATGTGTTGATAAAACAACCCCCCCTCTTTTTCCCCCATACACAGGTTAAAAGACAGCATAAATATATTGTCTGAGTTTCAAGTCAACTTGTAATTTGCTTTTGGGGGTGGTTGTTTTGGAGTTGTAAGCTATTGCTGAGAGCAGTGGGTGGCTACTGCATCATGATGTTAATTACTGCTTTGTTTGTGATGTGATGCTTTCCTGGGAGGGAGTAGCATCAAGAGGGAAGCTTAGAATAATTATAGCTGTCCCCTTGAAAGTTACCTAACAAGCTACTATTTACTGATTTGATACATGTAGGTACTGTGATGCATTAGTTGACTATTACGAGCAAGGAATTTAACACTGGTATGGAGTAATAAAAGGCTAGAAACTGTTGTATAAGGATGGAAGATAACACTGAGCAAGACACAGATGGAGCCCTTTCCTCCTGAGAGTTAACCTATTGGGTTTATCCATCCTAGAGGTAGAGAATAATTTTGTTTTATCTAGCATTTGTAACACTGTACCTTTACCAAGAACTTTCATTGGCTTGAATTTGACTTGATTATAATTTCACTTTTGAAGGTATTAGACCACAATTTGTTGGCTTTTCTTAGCATATAACTTTTAAAACATTAGTAAATCCTGATGGGTGGCTTTTTTCTTTTTGAAGTTCAAATAACAAAAATTATTTTAAGGACATAACTGAAGTCAAAGGCGCCATAGGTGAAGAAAGGCTATTGCAAAATCAGTATTGTGATTGATCTTGAAAGGTTTTTTTCTTTCAAATATTTCATAGCTTTTATAATTAGTTCAGATGTTGAACATTACCATTATAATACCATGACCTTTCATAGGAACTCAAAATTCTGCTGTATTGTCCTAATTGTTCTGTTTACCATGCTGCTGGTGTTCTTATTTTCTATTCTGCAAATGCATATAGTTTCTTTGCCTACCTTTAATCAGGAGCCCACATCTGTTCTCCATGTTTTTTCAAAAGCTATTACAAAGTGCAGAATTATTTTCTCTTCTTTAGAAAAAGAAAAGTTTTAATAATGGTAACTGCTTGTTTTATGGAATTATCTGTATCAGTCAGTACAATGAAATTTATCACTTTATTTTTCAGTTTAGTCAGCTGGTATCCAGTGATTTGAAAGTACTTGGAAGGAGCTCTTACACACTCTGCAGTGATGGCCAGTTGCTCATTCGACAAGTCCTCCACCCAGAAACATCTAAGAAGGTATGAGATCAGAACTGATGCAGAAGGACAGTACTGTGTTCTAAGGACATAAAAGAAAATAGCTTATGTGAGTTTGAGATGAGCAACACAATTCAACCTTGGGAACTATAGTGTTCTAACAATATTTAAGATGATCCCGTCCCCATCTCGACCTTGTGTAGCAGAGAAGCAGTTCTTGGCACTTGCTTTTTGAAGTCAGCTACAGTACTTGAGGACTCCCATATAAGTGTAACGAAGATGAAAATTAGGAAAGACAGGCTAGAGACAGGAACAATACAAGTACTTTGAATTCTGTGTCTTAAGAAATGGAAGCAAAGGTACAGGTCTAACCTCAGGGGAGGTGATGGAGAACTATTGCTTTGTTTAGGCTTGAGTTAAACCACAGGTTCTGTGCAGAGCCATGGGTCTCTACCAAGATCTGAAATTGGTAGGAACCATGTGTCAATGTCCTGTAGAGAGTAAACACACGGGCAGTGACTTGCCCTGGAGAATGGCAGTGGTTCCCCATCCACATTTATTCAGCGGGAAGTAGTGCTACAGCTTATTTGCTACTCCCACACAAAGCAGCAGTTTCCACTCAGAGCTTCTGCAAGGGCTTAGAGGAGGCTGTCTTGCACAGGGAGAAGAATCTTGCCTTTCTGCAGGGTGGTGGCTCTTGAGTTAGCCTGCTTGGCAGGGTCTGCAGGAACCCCACAGGAATGGGAGCTGCTGACATGGAAGGAGTTGACTGATCAGTTGTATTTTTTTTCTCTATATAAGGCTATTGGCTCATGCTGAGTTTCTACAAATATTCATTTGGCATTTGTGTTATATTAAAACTGTGACTTCTTATGAAAAGTGCATGTTTATGTAGGGATGAAGCAAGTAAGGAAACAGGAATGATATTTAACATTCAAACATGATAGTTGTGTTGTGGATTTTTTTGTGGGTTTTTTGGTGGTTTGTTTTGTGGGGGTTTTTGGGGTTTTTTTTTGTTGTTTGTTTTACTTCATGCCATCCTGCAATATGGATTGTGGGTAATTCTTTGTACTGCACTCTTGAAACATATGGACTGAAACAAAACAAACACTGTAACGTTGTGGAAGAAATAATTGTCCGTACAAGATCAAGGAATGGATCTGATCAAGTGTTGAGTCTCTTAATACTGCATTTCTTTGTCTTTTTTTTCTTTCTCCTTCAATACTTTTTTCATTTGCAAAAGTTTATTTCACCCTGCACATTAAATGTTAGTAAGCCTCGGACCATATCTCTTACTGTTCCTACCATTTTAAGAAGCATTACTTTGTGACTTTTCTTAATTCCTTATTTACAAAGGTGGGTACTGTTTGTTTAGACCAAAGTCAAACTTTTATATAGTAGAACAGTTGGAGAGTGTGAGAGAGAAAATAGTGAATCAGACCAGAATTATTTGGTTTGTTCCTCGAAAAAATAAGCTAATGTCTGAGTGAAGGGCTGCTTAAACATTTGTTTAATAATGTTATATAATTGAAATCCTTATCCAATACACAACAGCAAGGAATAAATGTCTTTAAGTTGCTGGAAGATATTTTGTACACTGTAACAATATTTATTTAAACTTTGTTATCACTTTTTGGTACAATATTTCTTTTCAGTGTAGCCACAAAAGAGAAAATACAGTATCCTAAATGGGAGTATTTATAAAACAGAAAAACGTAGTTTTTTTTTTGTTTTCCTTTTTTTTCCTTCCCCCCCCCCAGCTGTCATCTTAGTCTGTTTTGCACAGGTCTGCCTCTCAGAAGCTATTTGGGTTTGCTCATCTAGAGATCTAATTCTGTAAGGCTATGGAATTTGAACTGTGTTACAAAGGAACTAAACTGGTCTATCATAGACAAGCTGATGACATGCAACTATGTGATTTTTGAGACTGCCTCATTCAGTCCAAAAATATTAATCAGAATTTAAAGGAATGGTGTGTACAAAACAAACTTTTTGCCTCCCTTGTAGAACTTCCTGCTCTCAGACTGCTTCTATTCCTTTTATGATCTGCGCAAAGAATTTCACACTTGCTACCCTAGTTCAGCCGCCGTGAAAGATCAGACTATCAAGACCATGGCAGAATGTATCCTTTTGCTGCAGCTTTTACACCAGAATCAATTATGTTTCTTTAGGTTTTATCTCTGTGATCGTTACAGGTTTTATCTTCCTAAACTAAGACGTGGGTTTTAAAAACTCACAGGTAAAATGGAACGAATGTTTGCTTAAATGTGTGCTGGGGGGGCAGCTCTGCTTGTAATTTTTTTTTTTTTTTCCCAATTTGAGTCTAACAATGAGTTCTAAACCATATTTAGTAAATCCATTAAAGAAAAACATCGCTTGCATTGATATTAAAGGATAGGCTTAGCTATCAGTGGGCCTTTTCAGCACCAGTTGGCCTGTAAGCTTCTACTATTTGCAGATAGTAACAGCTCTTTTGTACGATCCTGACTGAACTGAGTTTAAAGCAAAAACTAATTAAAAAAAAAAAAAAGAAAAACAAACAAAACAAAACAACACCCGACATGTACCTTTTAGGAGCATTTTTGTGGCCCAGCTGAATGTAGTTAAAGTTCAGTTATGTTTGAAGTGATAGGAACTTATTCTGCTTTTTTTTTTTTTTAAGCTGTTAAGACTGAAATGAAGTAAGCTATCAATAGTTTTTAGACTGTTGACTGTAAAAGTGAATATTAACCAGTTTATGAGCAGAGTAACAAATGTCTAATGGTCATGTGTCCCTTCTAAGACCAGTAGATTTGATTACCAGTTCTGTGTTAATATCAGAAAAGCCTTATGACTTGTTTACAAATGATTGTGCAAGTCTGTTATTTTCTATAATCGCCTGTTTAGATCTAGGCTTAGGGACAGATGAAACAGAGGAGGACTTTGGCGTGTGGCAAGTGAAAACCATGGTGGCTATCATTTTCAGCATGCTCTCTGAAAGTTGTAGTAAGTGACCTATTTATACAGAATCCTGAAATCTTTCTCTTTCTGTAGGAATTGGCAGTGGTACTGTCATCCTTAAGTAATCTCTGACCCTGGTTATATTTAAACTTCCTGTTTTGTTGCAGATCACATATTTACTGAGCCTGAAACTGTGAAATACAAGTACGAAACAGGTCCTTGGTAAGTGCCCTTGTCACGGTTGTTTACAACCAAAGATGAGCCTTGCCTACAGCAAGGAAAGCTTGTGAATATTTCCCCGTGGTCACTGTGAAAGTAGGTTGGTTCCTGAGAACAGTAACAGCGTATTCAGCAGTCTAGCGTAGACAGGCTATAGCTGGTATGTTGAATGCTGTATTTCGGTCTGTCTCTTTAAAGTCACTGCAAGTTAAATGCTCTTTGTTCTCTAGCTTCTGTTTTGCATGGCAGCGAGGCTGACTTATCTTAGCCAGTGGTGAAGAAATATTTGTGAACTTTCCCTAAGTCAACAGGGGTAATGGCTAGCGTACCCTATATGCAGCTGAACTACATGGTGCTTCTGAAGAGTGGTCTAATATGCTGTGCTGTATGTTGGGTTTAGGGAGAGAAGAAACAGGATGGTTCTTTGTTTTCAAATACATTGCAGTGACTGGAGAATGGAACATCTTAAGCATAAATAATATGTACGCGTATTTAGGACTACCTTGTAACCATCTATGTTGGATTGTTAGATCTTTCAAATAAAATTAATCCAGTTCCTTATTACTTCACTTGGAGACAGTCTTCTTAATTTTTTTAAGGAATTGCAATGTGGTGACAACATAGTGCATCTTAGGCATTGTATATATAAAAGGATTATCCCAGTTGTTTTTCCTTTCTTTATTGAAATAAGTAATGGAATTAGAAGAGTCACAACAGCAAATATACTCCTGTTTTACAAGCCAAATTAGTTGCAAACTGAAATTTGGTAAGGTAATGGAAAACCTGGATTAAAGCTTACTTTGGCTTCTTTTGGTTTGTTTTTTCTTTTCCTTTCCATGCAGTAGTAAATCTGAAACAGTGGACAGTGAGACAGTAATACGTGCCAGAGGTTTGCCATGGCAGTCTTCAGACCAAGATATTGCTCGATTTTTCAAAGGACTCAACATTGCCAAGTAAGATAATAAAAATTTGTCTTGCTTTATCACTTTGTCTTTAATAGCAAGTTCTTTTAATACTTGTTTAAGACACATCTCCCACACCCCCCACTAGAGTCCTTGCTTCTACTGTCTTTCCCTTCCCAGGCCCCTTCCCAGTCATGATAACTGAACAGGTTTACCGGCCTTAGGTGTGCAAGGAAGAGTTTTGAAGTGTGTGAAGAAGAAAAGAGACTTATCAATTGAAAACCAACATACGTTCATTTATTGCTAGTACCTAAAGGGAGAAACTCGTACTGCATTAATCAAGGCAGAGTCCAAGATATGATAGAAGCTTTAATTTTGTACCAACTCTTTATTATTCTGCAGTACCTCCTAAACAGGCCAGATTCAGGAACCTCCAAATGACTGATGTGCGTACACCTCTGTGAATATATGGGTGTATTTATATAGTGAGTTTAATTTAGCATACGTGTCACTTAATATATATTCCAGATTCTCAACACAGAGAATTCTTTTTTTTTTAATTTAGAGGTATCAGGAAATTCAAATCTGCATCTCTGAGATGATAGGAAGGGCTTGCAAATTTAAGTCTGCATGGAAGTTGAGAAAGTGGTGAACAGCATGAGATCCAAGATCTTGCTGAAGCAGATTAAGCAGTATAATTGTT
Source organism: Platalea leucorodia (assembly GCF_965183815.1). Classification (NCBI taxonomy): domain Eukaryota; kingdom Metazoa; phylum Chordata; class Aves; order Pelecaniformes; family Threskiornithidae; genus Platalea; species Platalea leucorodia. The sequence goes on from NC_138830.1 coordinate 37,513,981, forward strand.
ACATTAAAAATGAAATTAAATTGTGGATAGTAGCAATTTCTTTTTCCATCTGTAAACTCCGTGTTAAAGTCTGATTTCTCTACTATTCTTACACAGTTGTTTATTAGATGTATTAAAGATTAAAACTAAGTTTATTTTTGTTGGTTTTACCTTCCAGAGGTGGTGTGGCTCTTTGTCTGAATGCTCAAGGAAGAAGAAATGGGGAGGCATTAGTTCGGTTTGTCAATTCTGAACAGAGAGATCTCGCACTGGAAAGACATAAGCATCACATGGGTAGCAGATATATTGAGGTAAAAAGTAGTGACTTGAAACAAATCTTTGGAGAGCAATCTTAATATTTTAGACTACAGTTTTATATGAGAACAAACTGCACTTCTGTTTTGCTCAAAGTACCAAAATACAATTCTCTCACATGTGGAAGAGTGTGTGTGTTTTAGAGTTGAATATTGTCATTTTCACGTGCGCCTTTTTTTTCTTTTTCTCTTTAAGGTTTACAAAGCAACTGGGGAAGAATTCTTAAAAATTGCAGGAGGTAAGTGATGCTGGAGTTCAGTGTAATTACTGAAGTTCATAGGAGCGTTGTTCCGGTTCTGATTCTTTCTTTCTTTCTTTCTTTTTTTTTTCTTTTTTCTTCCTTGGCTGAGGAGACAAATGGATAATGAAGTAGCTTTTCCTGTTTTGCCTTTCAAGAATACTTGACCCTGTCAAGTTCTGGTTTCACATGGTTGACTTTGAGCTGTGAGCATTTGGGCTGTGATGTTCACAAACAGGTCTTGCTGTTTGGGAGGAAGATGAACCTTTGCAGTGGAAGCATCTGTGTACCTTTGTATAAATTCACACTAATCTCATCTTTGTTCCCATTTAATTAAAATATGAAACACTTTCAGGGTAAGGGACTTTCACTTCAGAATAGATTACTGGGTGTTAGTAGTGTCTTGGGTCTTCTGTGGGTTTGTTGCTAGCTACTTATCTCCTATATCGTTCCTTAATGCTTTGCCGCTCCTGCATCCTATGGAATTGACTGACCAGCATGACCATATGGTGTTGGCTGACCATGTGTTGTTATCTTTCTATCAGGTACCTCCAATGAAGTGGCCCAGTTCTTATCTAAGGAGAATCAAGTTATCATCCGGATGAGAGGCCTTCCATTCACTGCTACTCAGGAAGATGTCTTGGGGTTTCTGGGGCCAGAGTGCCCAGTCACAGGAGGGAAAGAGGGACTTCTCTTTGTCAAGTACCCAGATGGCAGGCCCACAGGAGATGCATTTGTGTTATTTTCCTGTGAAGAATATGCACAGAATGCACTTAAAAAGCACAAAGAAATACTTGGAAAACGTTACATTGAACTCTTCAGGAGCACAGCAGCAGAAGTCCAACAGGTTGTAACTATTGGCTGTGAGATCGAAACTTAATGGTTAAAACATTTCCTTTAACACTTGCACGAAAATACGTTGCGGAAAACCATGAAAGTCTATTATATTAAATATGTCAAGTTTCAGAAAGGGCGATATGTGCTTCCTGATTGGCATGGAAAATTGCACAGCATTGTTTTGTTTTTTACTGCCACTGTTGTTTTTTTTTTTTAATGTCCCTCAGATTGTAAAGTAAAAATGATTGAATAATTTTCCTCTACTTAAAGGTTGACTGAAATCACAAAAATAACTTTAAAAATGTACTAGATTGATAGTATTGTAGTAATGCTTCTTGAAAATCTGCAGTATTGTCTTTAAATTCTGGTCTCCATGTACAGAATTTCTAACACTAAATCCAAATCTGGATGCATTAAAACAGCTTTTCCCAAAACTGCTTTGTTGGAAACCAAGGATTATCAGGATGTATCTGATTTTTGGTGAAATGGAGTGAAGTATTTGTTTTCCTAAGATAATATATTTCACTTTTTTTCACTATCCTTCACCAGTTCCTATTACCACCTTCTTAAACTGGTAAAACCATTTTATTTTGGCAGCAGCAAAATAAATATAAAATACTTATTTTTTCACCAGCCTGTGAAAAACATAACATATTGCATTTTTCTGCCTGACACAAAATATTTCTGGACTGATAATGCCGAAGGGAACCATTATAAGATTTGATCTGGTCTTTGAGCGACTGCTGGCTATAAAAACTTATTACAGTTACTGTTTCAACCTATGTGACATGAGAAGTCTTTTCCATAGAAGTGATGGGGCAAGTGAAAGAATATCCACACTCGTAGACCTGCCATTTACCCTTAGTACTGTGATATGGAGACTAGAACAGCCAAGAATCTGATACACGTATTGTGAAGGTTAAGCAAAATGGCATGGTGAGATTTCCCTCCCCCCCCCCCCCTTCCTTTTCAGTTTTGCTCCTTAGAGAGAATGAAGCTAAGTCCTCTAAGGAACAAAACCACTCTATCACAGTGACCAAGACTTTGCTCTCATTTTTGCTAGGGAGACGTGAATAAAAGTTGTATAACTTATATTCTGTCAATATGTCATTAATTCTTCCTCTACGGCAGCTGTCTAGGGTGACACCCTAATTTTTTTGTTGCTTGAGCAAGAGTTTATTTTTTTAGGGAATTACAGCTCCTTGTTTGAGCAATTATAAGAGGTAAAGCCAGCTCTCATCCACTTAGTGTTAAGACAAAGTAATTGCAATATTCTATACACAACTGAGGGAGAAGATTTCTGACCTGAAAGGTGCTACAAGTAGTTTCTTGAAAAAAGGCTTCTATTGAGACAAACTCCTTAGGCCGAATCATTATTGGCAAAACTAAAGCTTTGTAACCTCTTTTGCTACCTCTTTCAGTGGAATGTGTGTGTTTATTTCTGAAAATCATTGCTAAATGTGTTTTTTCAGCAGTAGGCCCCAATGGCAAGTTATGTTCCTTTTGTCATTTGAGAATGAGTCAAGAGAAAATAAAACATTGAGATCAAGGCCTCCTATAGTTCTTATCCGGCGCCCCCCCCCCCCCCCCCCCCCATCTGTACTTGGAGATGAGCACTCAGGTTAAAAAACACACCCTCACTTAACCAATCAGGTTTTATGAAGGAATTAGAGCAAGCTAGTGTTTTTAGTTATTAGTTATTTCAGGTCTCAGTTCTTTTAAAATTACTGTCTTTAATTTACCCTAATTTAAGTAGCAACTGTATGTAGCAATACTGGTTTATTGGCACAAATGTGGTTTTCAAATTTTCCTTTTTGGGATATTCTAAAATGAACTGTAATCTGCTTTTAACTTTTTTTTTTTTTTTTTTATAATGAGATTAGAAAGGTCTGTTATTAGGGTCTAGCAAATTAAATTTGTAAGATGACTTCTCTCCCTTCTGAGTTTGAAACTTTCAAATGCCCGACAGGAAACTATCTGCAATAATGTGGTTTAAGAAGGTTTTTTTCCTCTGATGTTGGAAGTGGATTTATTTAAATGTGTGAAATAGTATTGTGAGAATTGATTTGTGCTTAACCAGATGATGTGTAAATCTCTATCAATGTGCTTTTTTTACCAACAGGTACTTAACCGATATATGTCAACACCTCTTATCCCCACTCTCCCAACTCCCATCATTCCTGTCATACCCCCACCATATACCATTGCCACGGGTAGCGTACGTGACTGTGTCCGGCTTAGAGGCCTTCCTTACACTGCTGGGATTGATGATATCCTGGAATTTATGGGAGATGCCACAGCTGATATCAAGCCCCATGGAGTTCACATGGTCCTCAATCAACAGGTAACGGCATTTTGCACGGGAGGGCCAACTTTCCAGTTATTGAACAGGGTTAGAAGTCAGGGTAGCTTACCTGTTCTTGCCTGTGCTTTAGGTCTGCTATAACCTTGAGAAACTACTGTGTTCTGTTTGCCTGTCTTTTTGTTCCTTCCTTCTCCTCATTCCACCTCCCCTTTTACATATATACACTTGCTTTTCTTTCTGTATATGTACGCAAAAGACTGGGGAGGATGAAGCTTGTTCTTTTAACGACAGCTTTATCCTAGAGGCTGTCTTAAATAGGCCCTTGTGTTTCAGTCAAGTGTTGGAAATACACAAGACGGAAATGTCTCATGTTAGATGGCACAGCTGTCAGCTTCAGGGTTTGTGCTCAATGGTAGCTGTGTTGTTTGAGTTTTATTTGTGGAAAAAAAATAGGTTTTCCTAACTTCTAGCTTGATTAGAGACTTCTCAGGGTTTAAAGGAAGTTGATAATTAAAAATTGTGTTTTGGATATATTTTAATGGCATAATCACAGGGATATTTTTTCCTTAATGTCTTGTGTTAAAAATAAACTCTATTAGTCACAGAAATATTGAGGTATTAAAGAAAACAAATGAGAGAGATCTACTGTATTTGTTCTACTTTTTTGTTAAGAAAGTTTTTAATATTTTATACATACATCAATGTCTGTCAGGTTGCAGAAAATCAGATCTGGAAATCCATTTCTAAGGTAGCTATGGACTTTACTAAAGCATGTCTGGAGCTTTTTACTGTTGTCCTATTACCTAAAAGGTAAAAGGGAAGGCAAAGCCAGACTCTTCCTAGACCTTCACAGCAAAAGAATAAGAGACAATGTTAATAAACTGCATCAAGGAAAATTGCAATTGGGTGAAAAGGAAAAAAAAAAATCACAATGAGAAATTAGTTAAGCACCCCAACAGGTTCCCAGAAATGTTGTGGAATCTCCACCCCTGGAGATGCTCAGAATTCAAGTGGAGAAGGCCATTAATGGCCTGATGTAAATTGGAAGTTAGCCCTGCTTTGAACAGTGTTTGGATTAGAGGCCTCCAAACTTTGTTTCCATGTTAAATTATTCCCTCTTTCTTTCTGCGGAGGACGGAAGTAGTGTTGTGTTAACTGGGCGCTGGTTACATGAGTCTTACCTTTCTGCTCCTAAAAATAATTCTTGAGTTATTAGTCATTGGTGCCAGATGAGGAAGAACAACACAGACTTGCAGTAGACATTTGATCTTAGTAGTTTCTGCATTTCTTGTGCTCTGCGTGTTTTAATAACAGATTCACTTATGATTATTTCTCCCCTCCCCCAGGGACGACCATCAGGTGATGCTTTTATCCAAATGAAATCTGCTGACAAAGCCTTTATGGTGGCTCAAAAATGTCACAAAAAAATGATGAAGGACCGTTATGTGGAAGTATTCCAGTGTTCAGGAGAGGAGATGAACTTTGTTTTAATGGGTGGCACTTTAAATCGTAGTGGCTTATCCCCGCCGCCATGTAAGTTACCATGTAAGTCTGCAATTCTTCTGCTCTCTGCTGCTAAAGGCTGATATGTGGTAGGTGCTGAAGCTTTGTGGCCTTTCACCTTTTGACTTGGGTTTTGCCATGATCAATAATCATCCATCTGTATACATGCCGAGATTGGAATTGTTCCCTTCGGGCAATAATGGGACTGATCAGAGGCATTTTTATTGTATCTTCGGTGGTGAGTAGAGGGCAGCAAGGCCTTGCCAGTGAAATTGTTGCACACTTTGCTTTTTATGGGTGTACTGTTCTTCTGAGCTCTGCAATAGACTTGCCTGTAGTGAAACCTACTTGGAATTAGAAGGATTTTTAAAAGGGGGAGAAATTCTATATGCTAGCTGCCGATGAGTGCTCTTGCTATCTTGCCTTAGAAGATAGAATTGAGAAGGTACTCTTTGGGCTTACTTTTGAAGAAACACACCCACTGGGATGATATGCTAACAGACCATAGAGTGGTGAAGTTGGATGGATTTTTATCTTTTTATTTTATTTAATATTACAGTGAACATCATTGTGGAACCATAATGGAACTTTACTGTACCATTCTAATCAGTCTCGCTACCAAATCACTAAGCAGATACCGATATGTATTTGCAAAATGGTAAAAAGCTGCCAAATACAGTATTTAAAAACAGTTTGACTGCACACTAAGCCAAGCTTTGTTCCTATACAAATCGGATATTTGTTCATCAAAATGCATCAGACTAGTGCTCTAGTGAGGCTTTCTTTTTTCCATTTGCTATATCCTAAAAATACTTCTTGAAGTTGCAGGAGGCTTATACATGAAGACTCATGGTCAGCAGTTGTGGATGCCCATGTGTAGCTAATGTTATGGTACTTTTGTCCCACAGAGTACAACTTCTGTTAGAACAGAAGGTGTGTTGGTGTGTACGCCTGCTTTCTCTATGCACATGGCTTTATGCTTTCTTTGAATAACTCTGAAGTTCCGTACTTTCCATTTGCATATGGACAAGGCTGCTCAGCTCTAGAAGTTGTGAACTCTTAGAAATTGCTCATTTCGAATGCCCCAGCTGTCATTCATGGTGATGTAGCAGGGGTCTCCAGGAGAGAGGCTAGAGAGCAGTCTTTGCACAAGTGTTCATTAATCATGCCCAGATGGTATTAATCACATTGGGACGAATAATTCCTTTCCTATAGCAGAGATCTCCATTCTGATTGTTTTTTGTTGCTGTGTCCTGGTTTGTTTTTAGGTCTTTCTCCACCAGCTTACGCTGCTTTCCAAACAGCAGCTGTGATCCCAGCAGAGGCAGCGCTTTACCAGCCACAAGCCCTCTTGCCAACCACCAGGACTCCCCAGGCCTCTGCGGCTGCTCCACCAACTGTTACCTACTACCCAGCTCAGGCTGCTCAGCTTTATATGAATTACACAGCTTACTATCCCAGGTAACCCCTAGACTTAGCTGCTTCTCTTGACATTTCATCTCAGTGGAGCAGGCAACTGTGTGGTCACCTGTGAACAGCTCTTAAATTTGAACTTCTGGTGTAGGTAATCCTGGGGACTTGATGTTCATCAGCAGAGGCAGTAGCCATTTTAACAGATTCTCTGTGGCCTTGTAATGAAGTTCGGCTTTTCTGTAGGTTTTGTTTGAATCTCTTGATAATGTTGGTCTAATATTTAACAGTGTTTTTTGGCACTGGGGCAATGTCATCAAGGCGGTTCTATTTCTTGGCCAAACGAGAAGCTGTGTCAATACATGCCTCTACCCTTATCCCCTAGTTTCCATACTGAAAGACTCATCATAGGTGTGTACTAGGTTTGATTTCTTATATCAGTGAGACCACAAAACACTTTACATGTGTAAGCAAAGCAGATCATCACCTTTTCCCTTCCCACAGATGGTATCAACATGGCTCACTGAAGTCTGGTACTTGGGTCCATGGGGAAATAGCTTGTTCATTGATAGTTCCTAGGCTTGTGGCACTTACTAGCTTGCATATCTGGTAAATTGCTAGATGGGCCCTGAGCAGAGATACTACTTTACTCATTGTTTTGTGGCTCAGAAGTACCAGATTTGGGCCCTTGCCTGCTTTTCATACTACGATTCCACACACCCCCTGCTTTTTTTCTTTATGGTTTTATTAACAATCTTAGAACAAGTCATCGCAGCTACTATTTTTCTCCTCACCTGTGAAATAACAAGTGCCATTCTTTGTCTTCAACTACAAATGTTAGCTATTTTCCTTTCTGTCCCTTCTCTAAAAATAAATTATCCGATGCTAGAGAGAAAGTCCATAAAGCAGTCCACATCAGGGCTGCTTGTTTTTCTGTGGTTTTTGGGCTTATTCTCAAATTCAAATTTCCAGTTTCGTCTTTGCCTATTCCAAGTAGTAAAACCAGTTATTGGTTTTCATAACAATTTTGCCCTTCTTTCTCTTTTTCAGTCCTCCAGTATCCCCTACCACGGTGGGGTATATTGCAGCTCCTCCAGGAGCTGTAGCCGCTGCTGCCACTGCCACCCACACTCCAATTCTGCCCCAGCCTGGAGCATTAGTCCGTATGCAGGGCTTGCCATATAACACAGGAATGAAGGAGATACTCAGTTTCTTCCAGGGGTACCAGGTTAGTATGCAGTCCTTCTTGATATGGTATTTGGACCTCTGAGCAATGATCAGTGGGGATCAAACTGAGCAAGTGAGTGCTTTTGGAAATTGCTGAACGAGTGTGCAAGCTCAATGTTGTATATTTAACTGGCAGACCGAAGCGTAATACACACTTTGCCTTATTTCTTATATAATAAACATATCCTACTTTGAAAGCAGTGATTTAGTGTCTAGGGTCAGGGTTTGAGTTTGGAGAGGGAGAAAGCGCAGAGCCCCAGTGTGAGTGGGGCTGCGAAGGGGCTGCCAGAGGAAGGTGAGGGCTGCCAAAAGCTTTCAGTCCTGGCCACTTTTTGGTGGGAGTCCTAGGTAGGGTCAGTGTTTGACCTTCAAGACTTAAGTGTTAAAGTCTGCTGAGAGCAAATTTATAGTACAAAAGGCTGTGACCTAGGTGTGGTGACTTGCTTGCAAAAGGAGAGAAGACATTCTTTCAGGCACTAATTATTTTGGGTACAGGCGGGAACATTTTCCATTAAAACTGCATTACATTGCAACCTAAAGGAAAACTGTATTCTCCAAACCATTTTGTACTGATAGCAAATGTTCTACGTGCTATAGGTAACTTCAGTCAGTATGTACTGATTCAATGCTCTGTCAGTGGGCAAACACATAGAAACTTATCTTCTTGAGGAACGTTAAAAAAAAAAAAAAAAGGCGCCATGTACAAATGTTTTATTTCCAGCAGCACTTATTTGAATTCATGGAATGGGTCTTTCCATGTCTTCTGCCTTTCATCTCAGAGGACATTGTATCTTATATCCATGTTTTGTCATCGCATGTTTGCTAAAAGAAAAGATAATTGAATATGGTATATTCTGTTGAGTATTTAACTTCTGTGGATAACAGCACTTACACAAATGCCAAATCTGCCCTTTTGGTACTATTCGGAAGCCCTGACTTAAAATCCTCCTGGTGGGTCTCAAACCACTGTTCAAGTGATGTGTGAAAAGACAACAATTTTTGCATGTTTGTCCTTTAAAATTCTGCAAGCTGGATAACAGTGATACTGCTAAAGGGTAGGACGCGGATGGATTCTTTTTAATGCATAAGCAGCAGTTAATACGAAACATTCAGGCATGGTATGTTTTGGGGTTTTTTTCCTTTTTTTTTTTTTTTTCTTTAAGATTCTTAAAAGGCAATGGGCTTTAATTTGCAGAGCCAGATGTCTGTTATGTAAATGAAGGTAGACTGAGAACAGATGCTTAAATGTGTATGTTCCAAGTTTAGAGTATTTGGAAGATATGGTGCTCTACCTGTTGTGGCTTCTTTTCAAATGTTACATTTATGTTTGAAAGTAGTTTCACATACTTGGTTTTTCAGTGGAAAAATTTGAAGGTTAGCTTATAAAAAGTGTGATGAATTTTGAGAAACATTAAAAAGAAACTAAATGTCATTGTATTTTAGGGCTTTTCCTTCAACAGGTATTTCCAGAGTTCAAACCACATTCAATTACTTGTTGCTTTCCAGACAAACAGTAGTAATCATTCATCTGTTGCTTAGCCATTGATATTTTACCTTATGTTTTTTTTCAACTGACTGGGGTTTTTGGTGGATGGATGGTGGGTGTATTAAAACCTTAAGTGGGGAAGCCTATTTTCTAAATTGAAATTCAGCTAGAAGTGTAAGTGCACCATTGAAAAATGTGACCTGAACCTGTCTGTGCATGGAACAGGTCAGTGACAGTCTCTAGTAGCTCTGTCTTCCACTAAATCTTCAGTTTAGTGAATCTGGACTTTGGATCTGGTGCTGAATTTGCCCTTTTTCTTGTTTCTGCATTTGGAGAGCAGTTCATCATGTTTGTATTGCACAATTAAATGTTTCAAATGAATAGAAATATTGCCACAAGGTGAAAACTATATGCTTCTTCTGCAACCTCCTGTCGTCATCATCAGTTACTGTTATTAAATTGGTCACCTCTTTGATTTCTTTAGAAGATGTTGTCCAAATGAGATCGGGTTCAATATCTTATAAAGGAGCCAAGGAATTATTTTGAATTGTTCTTGGAATCCCGCATGTGGTAATGCTAGTTTTATACTCGCTCATTCCTTTAGGGGAAAAAAGAGGTGGTGACTTACTGTATTGGGACAATATTATGTCTCTGGAGCAATAACTAATCTTTTTTCTTTTTTCCTCCCCTTTCCTCTCTCCTCACATTATTTTTTTCATTTTCTGCTGCTGCCCAAGGATTTATTGCACGATGCTTCTGCTTGTTTATAAAGTGAGCCCCTAATAATCGTCAGTCGTTTGGGCATGGTTTTAATCTTTGTATAAGTAATTGATGTTGGTATTCAATGGGCTTCAATGTTGGTATTCTGGGAACCAGATCGGAGATGCTGAGATTGAAGGGTGATTTTTGTCTTTGTATGTCCTTGTCTGAAAGGAACAGGCTTTAAGTTTTAGATCTTGCTTTATTCTCTTCTGTTTTCTTCCTTCAGTCTTCATGGGCTCTATATATTGCATGTACGCACATGTTGCTACTTAAGTGAAAGAACCTTTCATACCAGACCTGCCTCTTAAGAGACAGACTTTGCTTATCATGAGCTTCAACAAGCTGGTCTCAACATCAGTACATGCTTCTAATAACAAATAAGGTAAAAATCTGCAGATCAGCATTTTAATTTTCAGTTAATTTTATCAGCACTAGCCTCTTGTTTACTGGTTCAGCAGCTTGATTTCTTCTTGTAGTTCTGCTTTCTTGTTTTTATTGTTGAAAATTCCTTCCAGCTTGCGTGTGTTTAATGTATCTTGCATTAAACAATCTTGAAAAAGCTGTGAAGAATTTTAATAGCAAATCTTGGAGATGGTAATTTTCCCCATCACCTTTCTGTATAATATTGTAGTGTCCTATAATAGTCAAAAGAGCTAATATTAGTACTGTGATTCAGTAAGTAATTCATGTTAAGCTGCTTTTTAGTTGTACTGTAATGCAACAGGGCTATTGATTTGACTTCAATCATATACTGGATACATGGCTAAAAGATACTTAAACCAACAACAACAAACGCCACCATACAATTCAAATAGGACAACGGGATGACAGTAGTTGCTCTGACAGGTGCTAAAACACCAACTGCTCAGCAGATGCTGGTCTTTGGGCATTATGTTGAAGTAAGGGATCTATGGATGTTTACAGGAAACTTCCCTTATAATTTTAAAAATATGTGATTGTGAAGAGACCCTTCTAGAATTAAGAAAAATAGTTCATATTACAGATCCTATAGGGAAAAATTTGAGGAAGAAGTAGTGCAAAAATAGTAATTACATGCAACAGACTTTTTGGTGTTACTTTAGGCCATCACTCTGTAGAGTTGTAGAAGCAGTGAGAGAAATCAAGTAAACAAGGAAAGAACAGGTGTAGTAGTTGGGTGTTGGATTTATGTGAAGTTGTTTGTGCATATCAGAAAAAAATTTTTCACTAAAAAAGTATTTTTCTTTATTTACTGGCTAAATCTTCTATGGATTTTACTCTTTAGGCACTAAATGAATCAATAAGAAATATTTCTAGTCTCCAAATAATGACCTAACTTTTTTTGTTTTGCTTCTTATGAGAAGGTTTATTGCTAACATTGACGGAGTTGGTATTCTGACAAGAACTGTTAGGCTTATGTACAAGTAGATGCAATTTAACTGTGCCCATGGCTTTAGCTGACCAAAAGCTAAGGTCAACAACTGTTGTCTTAGCTAGGATTCAGCATGCATTTAGTAGCAGTTGCCCAGTTTCTTGGGGGTTAGCATGAATGTAAAGTGAACTCATGTCTGCCTGAAAAAGACTTGTGGATTAGTTCTTAGAAAGCAGACTTGCTATTTAGGTGTATGTTTCATTCAGGACTAGTAAAAATATAAACTAGGAGAAGACTAAGATTTAGGGCTACAGTCACCATCTGAGCTTTATTTAAAGCCTCCTGAATTTGCTGAAAAAGGCTAGGATAGAAATGTAGGGACTTCTTTGTGTACACGTTTTTATGTAGGCAAAGCTTAAAGTAAATACTATTCTTTAAATCTGTACTGGGCTTAGGTGTCTTTTATCTGCAGCTAAAAAGAGCTTTTGCAGCATATTAATCCTCCAAGTCTTCAGAGACCCAGAATCCAAGGCTCATTGTTTTTGGGGGGGAGGAGGGTGGCTTGCGCTTAAAACAATAATAAGTAAGTGAAGGGAAGTGGATGGATGGCTAAATTCCAAGGGCATTAACAACATTTCTCTCTTGTATCAGGACAGCGGGCTTCGTTGTTACTGACTTTTTAGGGATTAGGTTTTTTTCTCTGAAATGCATGCTTGAACAAAGAAGTATTCTCTGTTTCCTATGGGTTCCTTTTGAAATATGATGCTTTGTAGTCTGAGAGGAATACCCCATTGTCTGTGTGCCAATTCTAGGCATTGCACCTTCTGACTAGGGAAGGGAAAGACGATGTGGTAGAGGAAGAATTCCCACTTGCTGGTATTTGAAGTCATCTGGCAATATAGATATTATTATATGCTCGCCCCCATGCACTCAGAATAGAGTATGCTGTTTGTTTTGCTTTATTCCTAAGTTTATCTTTCACCTGGAAATGTTGCCTCTGTGGAGAAAGCATCTGTGAGACTGGATCTAGTAAATTAGTGGTTACTGTTTCTGTCTGTTGCCTCCCATGCTTGAAGCAAGAGACTAAGTGGCACCATCTTCAAGCTGTATTTTTGGGAACAGGCATTACATATTTCACTATCTTTTCCACAAAACACTCAGGTGGTATCTGTTCTACAGAGCATTCAGGTGATTGCCAGTGCTTGTGTTGGCACTCTTTAAGGTACAATTGATATACTTTAGTGGCAAAGGCAGTTTAGGGTAGTTCTCCTGACTCTTGTGCCAAAGGTTACAGTTACCTAGTCATTAAATCAGATTCTACGTTCCAGACTTGCTATATCTAGACTTCTTTCCAAAGTCTGAGAGATGGATTTCTTCCCTTTGGGAACTGTTCAGTGATAGAGTTTATCGGTAGGTTAGGCTAGAATTGCAGCCACAATCCTGAAGAGGCCATTTTGTCTATGATATTTTCCTTTCCAGGTGGGAACTATTTTTAGCTTTCATTTCCCCTTGTTTTTTTTCCCAGTTGGGGCATGTCTAAATATACTTTTCAATTTTAATTTTGTTTTTAGCACTGGATATTTTTCTCCCTCGATTGCTTTGCGTATGCTGTTTTAGACTGATCTTTGAATGTCCACTGTAGGAACTGCAAAAATGAAATGGAAATCAATGTCTCGCTGGTTAGTGACCTGGTTAAATCTGTGCGCAGTCTGTGAGGGGACAAGGACAGTCCCATATTCCTCTCAATGTAGCAGGTATTCCTGAAAGAAATAAAATAGCTTGAAGAAAAAAAGAAAAAAAAGTATGAGGAGAGAGTGCAGTATACTACCTCTTTAGTAATCAGTCTGTCTCTGATTCTGATCATCTGAAACAGTTTTGCACTGCAGTAAGCACAGCAGATAGTCTGTCTGGGAGATGCTACCATACTGGGTGTAATTGTTGGTCAGAAATGGTCATCTCCTTTAGGAGGGAGGAGTTAGTGCTATTTAATATACATCTGTCACTTATTATTATTGTATAGTCTATTGTAATATTTTATTATTATAAGAAGTATTATTTAATATATATGAGTTGAAATATCGCTGCCATTTCAAATGTTAATACCTAGAAATGTATTCACCTTATGCTTATAAGGTAAATGGCTGATTCTGTAAAGAAGCAACACATCCTTCAGGAAATGTCATTTTGTCATTAACAACAGACATGTCTTAAGCTATACAAGCCCTCGCTGTCACAGGGGACTAACAACAAGAAGAATGTAGGGAACAGGAAACACCATCCTTCAATCTTCAATGTAATCTCTGTTCCAGTCAGCTGCATTTTTTTTCCCCAAGTGTGTATGTATATTTTTCCTGCCATCTTGCAGCCTGCCATAGAGCTAATCGTTGACCCCAGAATCTTATTTAGTAACTACTTGCAAAGGTTCTGTTTTGCTTCCTTCTCCTGGGTTAGGTTCTAAACGCAAACCTTGTCCCATACCTGGTTTCCACATTTAGTTTCCATCTTTCTTGCTCCTAGCTCCCATCTCTGATCACTGGAAGAAGTCAGTATAGCACCAGAGTGTATGCTGAGAACCATAGCTTCATGTCCTTAACTCTGAGGCTGACTTTTCTAATGGAGCTCGTAATTTAACAATGGTATTCTGTGTGATCTTCCTTACTAGACTAATCTAGACTTCTTGACGGCTGCTTCAAGGGGAAAAGAGAAATTGCTTTATTGTCTGAATTTATTTCTGCATTCTCTTTTAGTCATTCTAGGAAATAGGTCTCCCCTGTTCATCATCTATGAGCATGTGAGAGTATCCAATTTAGTAGGATGAGATGAAGGCAAACTTTGATAGAGATAGTGTTTCATAGTTTAATGGCTTAAAAAGCAAAATTTGCTACTGTGTCCTTCCAGTAGACCACTATATTTTAATGCTACTGTTGACATACTGAGAGTGAGTGGAAACCCCTGGGTGAGAAAGAATCACAGAATCTTTTAGGTTGGAAGGAAAGTCCAACCCCGCAAGAGCTGTGAGCTCAAACAGAGGAGGGGAGAAGGCAGCAGCTCCAAGGAAAGAGGTTATGCTTCAGTTCAGAGAAGCAAGGAAGGTAGGAGTGAGATGATAGTTTATAGGTTCACCCTTGGATTTACACTGTTTATCCTGCATGATTGGATGTTTCTGTTTTGTTCTTATGTGTTTCTGAAATGCAGACAGAATCAGAAGTATTCATGATCATGTACTTCCTCAGGCAAGTGAGGGTAGTTTCCATTTCATTCTCAGGGAATAAGAATTCCCCCACTTTATTTCCTAGCTTGGTTTGCAGTACTGCTTTTTGAAATCCGTAAGTTTGAAGAATTTACTGTTCCACAACTTCTGTTTTAATTAACTGCAGTCTCTTGCCTATCTTTCTTGTGATTAGAATTTGCTTATATTGCTAGGTATTTTGATTCTTTTTCTTTTTTTCTTTCTTTCTCTCTTTGTTTAGGCCTAGGCCTAAGCTCTGACAACTTTGACATTTCTATACAGGGTCGTTTTCCCACTTTCACGTTTTCCCCATTGTTTACGCATTTCAAATGTAACCACTTTAAACACTGTCACTCACAAGAGACTATAGCCCTTTACCTACTGTACATCTACTGATAATCTAAAGTATGTACTATCTTGAGACATTCCTTCCAAAGAGTAAACTTACATTTTGTAGATTTGTTTCAAGGGCAGGTCTGGGAACTGATAAATCTAATATTTGCACGGTCTGGTTGCCCTGGCAGGGACTATCTAGAAAATACTTCTTGTATTTGTCTTTTACTTAATGGCATGGGTCTAGATGTGTGAAGGTGGCTAGACTTCAGTAGTAAAAATTCTGGGAGGTTCTTTTCTTCTACATTCTCTGGGCTCTTGGTTATTGTTCTCTGTGGAAGGTGTATACTGTGATGGTTGTTTTTTTTTTTTTCTTTTCAACTTCACTTTGGATGGATACAATGTGTCCTGTATGCCCAAATATAATACCTTTTTCTCCCTATGCTGGCAGGAGACTTTTTGTATTATAGGAATATCAAAGGAAGGTAGCGTAGTATATCTACGTTGTGTGCATTTGGCAATACCCTAAAATGTTAGTGCAAAACAGCCATTTTGGGGGAGACAGGAAACTCTTCTTGCCACTGAAAGGGTATTCTATAACTTGGGTTATGCTAAACATTTTGTCTTCTGGATTACAGGAGCCACTCCAGTAGTCTTTGTAGCATGTGCAAGTATGCTCAGTCCCTTTCCAGGATATGTAATTTTGGAAAGATTATGAGATGGATACAAAACAATGTTTCATATTCCCCAAAATCTGTTTACTGACTACAGATTTCGTATTTGTACTGGGCCCTCCAATAGTATGTGTGATTACTGTTCAGATTCAGGATCTCAAATATTTCTTAGATCCGATCCACATGTGGGGTTTTTTGGTTTAGTTTATTGGTGTGACTGTACAGTACAGTCACTATTTTTATTTTAATATTCTTCTACTACAAACCTATCATGATGCAGTTACACTGTATAGTTTATTTCTTTTTCCTATATGGAAATATACTATACTAGTATAAATGCCATTTCATCTTCTAAGTGCATTCATGCTGGGACATTGTTTTTCTTTAACTACACTGGTATAGTTTATGTAAGTCTACTGTATGCAGCTGAAGTGTTTATCACTCAGCCCTGGGGAAGCTGCAGCTTATTTCCATGACTCCATAAAAGACCTGATTAGATCTATATGCTTCTTCTAACCCCCCACTTCAGTGTGCATGCTGGAAGATGCTCATCTGTCCCAGTGAGAGTCATTACTGGAAGCATGATTATGCAAATTTAAGAGTTTTGTTACCTGATGCTGCCATCTCATGAGTAGAAGGAAAAAAGGAGCACTTCATGGTCTAAACTATTTCCCTTCCTTGATAAGAAACAGTTCAAATACACAGTTTAGAATATTCCCCACATGCGTTTACTTTAAATCTTTTTCTACAACCAGTAATTCAGTTGATGTATCTCTTTTTTTTTTTTTTTTTATCTTGCATAAAAATAGTATCTGTCAAATTCACTGTCTCCTGCCAGTTGTTATAGCTGATGCTCTTAATTATGGTTGCAAATGATCGACTGTGTGGCTTGCTGTACCAGAACTGTTCCTCTCTTGCTGATTATCATATATCACACTTGTACTGTAGTATGCACCTGATGACTACAATGGCCTTATTCAGCTGAGCGATCAAGCAAGGAGTGTGTTACAAGCACCGAAAGAGTGGGTCTGTTTGTAACTCTTTGTAACTTCTGAAGAAGGTAAGATGCGATTGGCAGAAACTGGGTCTCCAGTGGTGAATGGGAAGGGAAAGAAGGGCTTGGTGATACAGAGTTTTTTTGCTCATGGCTTTTTCCCCTTGTGGCTTGTGTTGGGATCCTTGCTTTAACCTTTCTGCTTTTGTCCTATTAAAAAATCAACTAACCTAAAGAAATAGGCCAATTGCGATCGATAGCTGATGGGATAGCAGTGGTGGAGGTAGCGTGATTGCCTGGTTCTGCTCAGATGGTGTGTTAAACTTCCAGAAGGGTTTATTAGTGTTTGTTTCTCATGTGAAGCTTTCAGTCCAATATTTTATTTTTAGTATAGCAGAAGATGATTTTTTTTCTTGATATGGCTACAAAGTGCACACAAATGTATGTGCAAAAAAGCCCAAACCTCTAGCTTTCTCTTTCCTGTACTACATAGCTGTCTAGAGATTAATTTGTCTGTTTCTTGATCTCCCTAATGCAATGTGAACCAATATTTTTTTTTTTTTTTTTTTTTTAGAAGAGGTTTCTTTGGTATAGTGGCTTTCTAATGCGACTAACTAAATTTGCTAACGGTAAACTTCCCCACATTTTTGGTACTAACACATAATTTTTACAGAAATTTTGTTGTGACCTATGTGGAGTTCATGACTTCCCAACACTATTGTATTCCATTCAAAATGCTACTAATTAGTTACTATGTTTTTTCTCCTTAAAAAAAACCACACAAAACTTTCAATACAAAAAATGGCAATCAAATACTATGCCTTGATAGAAGTACCTTCATAGATAAAGCTACCTTCACATAATCACCATAACTCAGTTTTCAAATTAGTTGATTTCTTATGATACTGCTAGATCTGCCAAGGAGAAGATAGATTAGAGGCTGCATGGTCTGGTGGTGTACAGAAGAACACCCGTTATTATTCCGAGCATTTCCATATTTATGTGACAATCTATTTGGTTCTCTTGTTTTACCCAAATTAACTGGAAAACCAGATCAGCAACAGGGTTCTACCATGTATGGGATGGAAACAATCTTTGACTAGAAAATAATTGATGGAGTAGCTCATCCTGAATTCTAAGCAGTCCAAAGTAGTATCATACAGATATCACTCTTTTTAGAACAAAACATCCAGAAAAAAAAGATTTGTATGGATTTGAATCTATATTTTAAAATACATATGTACATAAAGAAAACCTATTTCTGTCTGTAAATAATATAAATAAACCCCTAAAACTAGCGTGCCTTAAAATGAAACTGAAGGGTTTTATTTAACCCTTTTAATTATATTGCTTGCAGAATGTGTAGACTTCTCTGCTAACCTTCTATGCAACTCTTGTAACACGAATTTCCAGATCCTTACCCTGGTATTACACCAAGGCTGCTATTTAAACTACTTTTTAAAGCTCTCCTGTGTGCTCAGAGGTATATCTGTGTTCCGTGTGTGTTTTCAGCTGACTCTGAACTGCAATATTAAACTTACATTCAGGACTGATGCGCTAAATGACTTGATCCCGTATGGATTAACAGCAAAGAGATGGTTTAGAGCAGACCTTCTTTTAGCTCAGATGTGCCGCTCAACCCAAATGTACAACTTTCTCTTTGAGCACAGTGTTATCCTGAAATAACCCAAGATTACTTCCAAACCTGAACTGGGCTTCAGACATGATGTTTTATGTGTCTTTTGAATTTCTTTCTGCATGCTATTTCTTCACTAACTTTAGTTCTGTGAGAAGAAATTATATGAAGTCTGTACTAACTGTCTTATACATGCTTCTAGTTTCTAATGTGTACTGTTACTTATATCTTAAGAATACTTCTACTGCCTGCTAAGTGTTTGTATGAGTGAAGCTCTAGCATGTACTTGCTTTGTTTTCATATGTTTGAATGTAAAGCTGATCAGAAACCGCTGCTGGTAATAACTGAGAAGTCTAATATTTCTTGCAGTATACCAGGCACACATAAATTCTACAAAAAGTGAAACTCTTAAATAATTTAACCTTTTATAAAATCATGAGGACATAAGTCACATGAAATTAACTTGAATTGGGTTAATACTCATAAAACTGGTTGGTTTTCCAACATAGACTATATGTTTTGTCTGGCACTGATTTCTCCAACAAACTAATCTTGTATGCTGAGCTTTTGATCCTTCAACCTTTGGTTTTGAAACTTCACTGAGATCCATTTCTATCCAACAAATAGGGCTTCTGAACTTAGCTTGGAAGGACTTCCAGCATGTTGTGAGAAATGACTGGGGTACCATAGGGCAGACAGAGATGTCTGCTTTAAACCCAGCATTTTGAAACTGCCTTTTAAGAATTCACAAGGGTAAATGCACTCCAAAGTAAATCAACTCCAACGACTAAATCTCATTTACTATCCTGCTTTTTTCTTAGCTTTGTTAAAATTACAATAAAGGTTTATTTGATTCAGTTGGACAGCACCAAATTCTACTTTGTTTTACCAAACAATCTTTCTTGCACTGTATACCTGTGTTAAGTTCAGCTCATCCTCCCAACAGAGAAATCTCATACAGCTTTGTAATTTAGAAAAAAAACCAAACCAAAACAAAACAAAAAAAAAACCAAACCCCACAACTTTGCATCCACATAGTACAAGAATTATTCACTGACTGCCTGGACTTTCTTTCTCCGTTTACCCATTATTAACATCGAAGTCTTTCTTTTCTTGTCAACCTTTAACGTGAATTACTTCTCTAGCAAAATCTTTGCATGAAATTATGTCTACATCATTCTGTTCAGCACAACAGCAGAATAAGAGCTGCCGGTGTTCTCCAAGCCAAGCTTTTAATCTTCGGTCCCTTCTCTTCCTTCCTATTCTCATATCCAGAATTTTTTCACCACAGGCACACGAGTGGAGTGAACTGGATGCACATCATTAAAAACTGCACTTCCAGGTGTGGCCTCTGATCTTAATAGGTTTTTTTCTTTTGTCTTCTTGTACCGTTGCAGCTCCACGCAGATTCCATCCTTGTGCTTTACAACTTTAGTGGCCAGCCCAGTGGAGAGGCATTGGTGACTTTTCCAAGCCTGGATCTAGCTAAGAAAGCAGTGGCTGAGAAAAACGGACAGCTCCTGGGAAGCCGCTATGTAGAACTGTACCTGGTCTAACTAAACACTCTTTGGGGGATGGGGAAAGAATGTCGCACTAAACACCGTGCCTTTTGCAAAATAAGAAGTCTTCCCTTGCCACCAGGCAGCAGTAAATGTGCCTTCTCAGCATAATATGTTGGAATGTAGAGTGGTACGTGTCCTGTATTTAATTTGAAAAATGGCGTATCCTATGCCAAAGACAAAGTGAAACCAAAAATTATGCAGTTAATTTACTTAATTTCTAATGTACTTGTTTAAAGATAAGCAGACCTGCTTCTGGCATCTAGTTAATCCTGAAGACAATCTAATAGCACTTCAGCTATCGCAGCCATGGGAGAAACCTGTTCAATAGAATTTGAAGTGGAAAGCGAAGCTTGAGTCATTCAGATTCTTCTGTGTTTAGTTTTTAAGAGTTTACACTTGACAAAGTGTCTGGTTTTTGTAGAGTTTAAATGTCTTTAGAAAGGTCTTTTGGAATGCATAGCTTTCCCAGTTCAAAGCATAGATCATATTGATTTTTTTGTTTTGTTTTGTTCTTGACTGGAAAATACCAGGATGCTGGACCCCAAATGCAATTGTGCTTTCTCATGTTTTCATTATACATTGTTTTGCAAAAGCCATATTTGTCTTTCTTACCAATGTACTGCTGCCAGTGTGTAAAGCAGAAAAATAAAAACAACAGGAAAACCAGGAAAATCCTCCCTGCCCACCCATAACTCTCTGCCCCCAGCCCCAAACTTTTAATCTCTACAGGACAAAAATGGCACATAAACCTGAGTACTAATAAGTTATATTTTTTTATTTAAGCATAACAGCTTTCAGATACTGTATTAAAGATTTTGCTCTAGTTTATGTGCATGCAATTTGTTTACATCTTTAAACTACTTTATTTGTATATTATGAAACAACAAGATATGTTGAAATCTAAATCCTCTAGTGCATGCTTTTTTCTTTTTCCCTGTGTGTGTATATACATAAGCTAGAAGAAGTACTTTTACGTCATGTAGCATGTGTTTAAAAAAAGACATCTGCTGTAGAAGCACTAAATGACTTTGTTTTTACTGTGCCTTACTTCAAAACCATTCCAAGTGCAATACCAGCAGAGCAAAACGTAATGAAATCCTGTTGTGACAAGTTCATGGATGTCTGAATTGATCTTTTTTGTTAGTGTACAATTTGAGTTGTACTTCAAAGAACTGAATGATGTATGCTTCTTTATATTACAACAAATAAAAGAGATGCTTATGATGTGTATTGGCTTTTGAAAGTAACATATGCTTTGTTTTAATGTATTTTCGTGGGGCATCATTCTCTGCTAAATAACCTCTCACTCATTTTTCTCTTTCTCCTAGATTTAGGTAAGCATATGCACCTTGCAAGAGTGGTGTGATTTTTCTTTTCTTTTTGCATGTGCTGGTAAGCCAGAAGTATGCATGATATATATTTCTCTTGTAGCAGAGCACTTTTTAGGCAACGTGATGTAACTGTTTACATGCTTAGTTCTCCCCTTCTGGTGCCAGAGGAAACAAAAGCATTGAACTTGAAATTGTGTTCATGTTTGGATTTCATTGGCCTAATGGGTCATTTCCTTTCCTGTGCAATGCAAAATGCTACGTTTATGTCAGAGTGGAGCCAGACAACCTTTCTGTGGTAAAAATGGAGAGGGGGGAGAAACAGTATTAAAATAATGTTTGTTTCACTCAGAAGCATCCCATGCCAGATGCCATTCCTTCATTAAAACCTCCCATCTGAAGTGTTATCACAATCAGGTGGGCCTGGAGAGAAAGCTTTTTCATTATTTTAAAGTGGGACTGTTTAAATTACTCTGTTTCCAAGGTCTGCCCTGGTGAACTCTACCAAAAATCTTACTTTTAAAGTAATACTAGAGAGGACTGCATTGTTATAATTAATGTTTTTATTGTGCCTTTGAGGAGACTGCTTCTCCCTTTTAAAATTTTTGGGAGTGTCTATCCTGAGCAATGCAGTACCTATGCTGTGTAGCTACCTGTCCATGCTTACATTCTGCCACGGTCCAGCTGGTCAGCTCTGGGTAAAAGCTTTGTAATCAGTTGAAACATCTTATTTTTCTCTTAATAGCCTGCATGGAACTTCTGGTTTGCTCTTAGCTAAAATCATGCTTAATCTAGTAAAAGCATAGGGTTTTTTTACGGCTCCTTCTGTCATTGTTCATACGTGATTTGTGCCTTCCTTGGCAGGTTGGACGAGTAACACATCAGCCACAGTTCAGGTGTACACATTCCCCTTGTTCTTTAGCACCTTTATGGTTTAATTAACTGATCGCAGATTAAAACTTTTAAGCCCAGTCCCATGCTCACATGAATTGAAAATTAGTAGCAGACTCTGTACCTAGCTATCTATTAAAAAAGAAGTTTAGCTACCACCAACTGCTATTTTCATCCCTGTTTAGCATGAGATGGTGGAAACCAGTTATAGAAATTGAACCTGGCTGTTTCAGACTGTGCGTATAAAACCTAACACGTGGGACCTTTGAGTCCTGTACGTTTTTTAGACGTTACCTGTGCAAAGCGACGTCAAGGGCGGCGGTAGCCCCTCCCGTTAGACCGGAGGCCCCCCGGGGGGCGCCTGGCAGGGGCCGGACTGCAGCCCCCTCTCCCAGTGTCCTCGCCTGCGCTGAGCAGGGGGCTCCCGGCGGCCCCCGGCCCCCTCCTCGCGCCGCCCGGACCCCCGCGACGCCCCGCCGCCGTCGCTGCCCTCAGCCGCGCGGGCCCCGAGCCGATGTGGGAGTGGAGGCGAGGGAGGCCTTCGCCCGCCGCCGGGCCTTCTACCGCTTTCCACGCAAACAGGAGAGAGGCCCCTGCCAGAGGGGTTTCCCTGGGGGTCGGCTCCAGGGCTGGGGGGCAGAGGGTCCCGAGCAGCCTCCGCAGGCGGCTGTGGCCCTGGAGGGCCCCCCGCCCCGCCAGAGGGCAGGTCGGCCTCCCTCCCCGTGCCCCAAGACCTGACACATGGTTGCAAGCGGGTGTTTTCTCCCCTAGCCACTGGCACAACCAGACCGCGTTTGCTCTTGGCGTTTGCAGTTTTCTTGCAACAATGTAAGGAACAAATCCCAGGTACGGAGGCCCTCCCTTGCTGGCCCGCTGGATATGACCCAGTGGCCGGCTGCCCCCGAGGGCTTATGGGGCTCAGCTGTGCGAGGCGGGTCTGCCCTGAGGCCGGCAGGAGGGGTTGTGTTGAAGCAGATACACTTTGAATGCTGGAGACCTCAGGCATGGCAGGTAACTTCTGGAAGTTAAAGTGTGCTTACGTTTATACCTTACCTGCGCTTGTGGAAGCAGCATGCACCAGCAGTAATGTCAGTTTGGAGCTGCTTACCTGCAATTTGGCAGTAGAGGCTTTATAGCTGATGAGCTGGCTTTCAAATCCAAGAGTTCTCCTGTACAAATGAAACGTGAACGCTTGCGTCACGGGTCTCTGAAGGAGGGCTTACGTCACTGGAAAAGGCTGGGAACTTGGGGTAAGGCCTAATTTTTTTTTTTCTTCTCTTTGATGTATGCCTTTATTCCTTCCAATTGAATTTTTAGGCCGTGCTGTGTTGTGGAAGCCTTATCAAAGGGGTTGCTGTCTTTACATGCGTGTGGTTTAATGGAATAAGAAAAATTACTGTTGTTAAAGAAAGGGTTCTTATACTCTGTTATCAGCCACAAAAGTTGTTTCTCAAAAAGAAGCTTATTCCGTGCTCCCAATCAGCAAAATGCCTTACCTGCACTTGTATTGCCACATTATGTAATTGAAGAACAGAATGAGCATTGTTTGTATTCCTTCTCTTAGTTTCGTGCTTCTGATGGTGCTAGTTTGGAGATGATACCCTTACTCATGTATTTCTGCTCCCATTCTCTTGATACTGCCAGTTTTACCTAGAAATTATTTATATGTTGGTCATCACATGGGGTGTTCCTCCCTAGTTTAGAGAGAAGGTAGCTTATTCTTATTACTTTTGTTTGAGATGAGGTGAGACTGAAGAGTTTGAAATGGCCGTTCTCTATTTTAATAGTTGCAGCTGTGCTTCCAGATCAGGTGTTTCATGTTGGAATTTCTTCATTTGCAAAGCAGACTCACACCAGACAGGCTTTTAAGGTTTGCTTGTTTATGTGAACGAAGATGTTTTCAACAAACTTTTATTAGTGAAACTCAATTCCTGATTTTTTTTTTTTTTTAAAGAAAAAAAGCCTTTCAACACTTCCATTTTTGAAATAGTATGTGTTTCATTTCAGTCAGTTAAAGTGGCTTGCTGTTTAACCGGTTGCATCCCATTTTGTATAGATCTGTGTTTGGCAAAGTCCATGGTAATGAATTTTGAGTCTACCACTTACAGTATTTTCTAAAAGCTGGTTGCATCTAAAGATAACCTGAAACATTCTAAAGCTGAAAATTCTCCTGATAATTGCCAAGGTTTGCCTGTAGTCGATTTCAAACTTTGCCTTTTTAGATCTACTTGTTATATGGATTGTTAAAAAGCAAACCTAAAACAAACCAGAGGCCTGTTGGTTTTTTCTCCCCCTTTTTTCTTTTTATATAATTAGGTAAGGACCACTATATTATTGAGCTGGATATGCAGTTGGAAATGTAAATATTCAAATAAAGATGGTGGTATGTTAATCCAGACTTGCCAATTGCCGTTTCTTATATTGGTATGTTGTTATATTCTTTTTTCATTTTACTTTATATACTTGATGATTTAAAAAAAAAAAAATCTAGCTCTGTGTACTTGCTGATAATAAAAAGTAGAGTTTAAATAAAATGCCTTCCCTTCTGTAAACATTACTGAAATACTGTTATAATTGTATCTATTTAATGTTAACTGTGTCTTTGAGAGAATATCTTTTGCTGTGGTTTTTTTTTGGTGTTTGTTTGTTTTTGTTTTGGGTTTTTTTTTTTGCACACGTTTTTTTAGTAATCTTAATTTGCTGGCAGCAGTAGGAGTTTTTACATTTGTCAGGAGCATCAGTGGATTTTTAGTTTGGTATTGTAACTTTGTTAAACTGTTGGTTTGGCGTTTACTACCTACACTAATCTTTGCTACCAGTAGATGTCCCCTTTCGATCACGGTTTGCAAGCAGTGTATTTGAAATAAAAATGGTTGGGGGCCTGTGAGTTTCGTTGTTAGCATCTGCAGTAGAAGCATCTGCAGTAGAAGCTTCTGCATACGAATGTCAGTAAATAATCTGATCTCCGTTAGTCTTAAAACAGGAGGCAATTATGTTTCCCATAAAACAGTCGATTTAACTTTTTAAAAATGTTGTTCTTGTTTTTCTGTTTTAAATGTTTTCAGTGTAGAGTGGTGTATTCATTGATATTTGATGTGGTTGTTTTGAAATGTACAAATTTATTTCGATTTGTGAAAATTACAGTAGTATCTGACTCTCTTTAATTGGAAAAATAACCTTTTAAAAATTGCTCTACAAAAAGAAATCATTAAAATATCTAACAGAAATCCAGTGGAAAAGGAGTGCTTTAAGCGTGACCCAAAAGTGAACGTACTATTTTAGAACATAAGAAATTATGGGACCAAGAAATGAAAGCAAAATGACTCTTTAGTCTTCTGGCTTTAAGAAATAATAATAAAAGAAAATTATACCAAGAGCATAAAGCTAAGGGTTTACAACTGATTAAAATTGGTAGCAAAAACCAATTGCAGCCTGAGTTGGATTGCGATGGTTCTCTGCTCCCAACTGGTAGATCCGAGTGTGGTGTTTATGCTTTGCTGATTGATTTACTTGCTCTTGACCTTGTGGTTGGTTCTTGGTTTCCTTGTGCAGTATAATGGCCTCAATATTGGCAGGGTTTCTCTTTGAGAGGTGGTGACTTTCTCAAGCTGCTTGTTCAGCTCCTTATTGCTGGGGGTTGTAAATTACTCTTGGCAGAGAGCAAATTTGCTGTTCTTGTTGTTTTGGATCCTGTTTCCAGCCTACTCCAGATCCACAGCGGTACTTGCCCTCCTCCTGATGCTGCCTTTGCAGAGCAGGCTGTGCGTATGGCTCAGAGGGAGCTGGAGCTCAGCGTGAGGAGAACGAGACTTGACATTTACTTTGCCCCTCCATTTAAGGCCCGTGTCTGATGCTTTGAATCACCATGTATGTGTTAATTTTCCCCCTGTAAAGAAAAAGCCAAATTGATGATGTAGGCTTGTTTTCATTTTCAGCCTTTCCCCCATCTCTCAGGTCATTTCCTTTGGTCGTGTCGAGCACCATGAACTGACAGTCTTCAGAAATTCTCTTTGTAGATGATCTCATGCATGTTAATCACTCAGACTATAGTGTGGACGTGGTATGGAAAGATGTATTGTGAAAATGGGGAGGGGTTTTTAATGTTTAGTATTAGATATTCTTGTGTTGCTCTAGCACTTGCCACATTTTGGGACTGCCTCATTTGTTCAAGAGAGAGTTCTGTGAAATTAGGAATGATTGGGGGGCGGGGAGTTGTATATCAATAGTTCCGCTATTTAAACAAAAAAACACTCTCTCCCACAACCCTTAACCTTCAAACACGTGAGTTGTCTTTGCAGATTTTTTTGCTTCGAAGCATCCCCTGTGTTGAGTGTCATGATGTTTCCCACACAGTTCAAGAATAAGTGAGGTATTTTTAACTCATTTAAAATGCGAACATAGCAATAGAACTATAAAGAAAAAATCATTAGCTCTCAAAATGAAGAGTTTATAGAAGAAATTTGTGTTTCATTAAAAAAAATACAATAAGCTCATTTGCAAGGTATATTTTTAAGTGAAAGCATATAAACCTTTAATTTTTGACATTAGAAATTCTAGTTTAAAATCCTTTTTATTCTTGTAAGTGTAATGAATATTTATTTTACTGACTTCTGACCCTGCACTAAGAATGCTGAGGTAGCAGAAAGTACAAAGGAGTGGTAAGAAACAAGGGAGATTTTAGAGAAAAGTTAGGAAGGTTGAGCCAATACCAAGAGAATGAGAAATTTAGACTTATGAGAAGGCAACCCACCTGGTGTCAAAACCCTGGGAACATTCAACAGGGCCTTTTACTGCTTGTAGACCTTCAAGGACATTCTTCCCTTGTTGAGCAATAAGTAAAAATGTGAACAACAACATGTTGCATTGCTTTCATTTTGGGAGAGCAGCTTTTACAATGGACCTGATGAATGTGCAATTGTTCTGTTTTATATCAATCTCTTGTACTGGTCCCTTGCCTTCTGGCTTGGCTGTTACAGCATTGTAACTTTTGAAAGTATTGTTGTTGTTGGTTTTTACTTGTTTTTAATCATCACCTGTTATCAGCAGTTAATTTTCTGCTTGCTGGGGGTGGGGGGAAAAGCTAATGTGCTACTGCCATGGGTCACTTCTATGTGTATATTCCATTTTAAAATAACTTAGGATGCTGGAAATTTGTGCAAATGTACCTTTTAAAATATGTATTTATGTGCAAAAAGCTTCAAAATCTTTATTCTGTGTGCTTTTAAAAGGATGATATTAAAAAGCATGCAAGAGCAAAATGAAGGAAACATTGTTATATTTCTTCTTACCACCATCCATGAGAATGGACTAGAGGTGGAAGGAAACCACATCAGAATACCAGAGGAGAGGAAGAGTGAAATGTATGATGGTATTCTGGGGAGGGGAAAACTTACAGGAATTTTCTTCCAGAAGCTCTGAAAAACTGTTGATAGGTTTGTTGGAAAAATCTCTCCAATACGTGCAAGGGAGTAGCAGTAGAATTTAGCTTCCTCTGCTGCATTGAAAGCTAACGCACGTGGGCTTGTCAGGAAAAGTAAGTACTTTTCCTGATGTTTTCTGTCCTATTTCGCTTTTAGGGATCTGTCTTCCTGGGTCCAGGTGTGTACTGCCTTCATTGTGGATGGCAGATACACAAAGACTTGCTGCGGGAGACAAGTAAAGGTGTGCTGCAACAGAACAGCAGAAAGGCAGGCAAGGAATAGGTGCTTCCTCATGTCTAGTCAGGGCATGAGAGGTTAAGTGAGGAAAGGGCAGTTTCAGTCTCATCTTGAGTGTAATGTTTGTTGCTACAACTTAATCCAATGAATTCTTATTTAAACATGCTCTGAAAATGTGGGTCTCGTTCCCATTGGATTAGGTGTGTCTTTCTTGTGTTTGATGCAATGCAGTCCTTGTGCAATGGTGAATTTTACTGTGAAAATCCATGCAAACTACAATGAATATTAATTGTAGTAATAGCATTAATTTAAAACATCCTTGAAAAGGTCAGGACTACCTTTTTTGAAAAGCAATGCAGAAACTTAAAAATGCAGTCAATTTTGCCTAATTTTTACTGACACTGAAGTAATCTATGCCTGATGACTATCAGTGGTAAGCTCACTTACAATGCTGTATGTTTAGTATGTGGCATTTACCTCTTAAATCCTTCTGAAATGACTAGTCAGAAGTCAAGTGCATAGTATTCCTGATGGGATCTGGAGCACAGGTTAGGTGATGATCTGCAGGCCATAAGTAGATATATCCTAAACAAGCAGTAAAAAGTTGGAATTATACCTGTTAGTGCTCATGTGAATAATAGACCATTTCTCTTTCTTGTGAGGAGGAAAAGGCTTATAAGGATGGCACCTTCCATGTTTTCAATGAAATGTGGCTTCTGCTTGTCTCCTAAATTTAATCTTTTTTGCTCAGCTAAAAGCATATAACAGCATGTCAGCATTTTCATTAGAGTAATCTGATCTTCCTTTGTAAGAAATAAGCCCCCAGAAAATAAAGGATTCTAAGTTTCAGAGTTTTCAGGTTGTGGGGACGGTTTTGGAGCTGGTTTGGAAACGAAAGTAAATTATAATGCCATGGGCCTAGACACTGATAATGGCATCAGAGTCAGTGTTTTAAAAACAGGGGAAATTGTGAATGCAGTGAAGGCAATATTGAGGGGTTTTCGGGGTATTTTTTTGTTCGTATTCTGTTCACTGGCACCAGGAGATGATCCAGTTCTTTTTTAAATATAGCCACTCTAAAGAAATAGCACGGTGATGTTGTAGTATAGTAACTCACAACTAAAGTGGGCCTGAAGACCTTCCAACTACAGGGCAAATTCAGTTTTGGATATTGTGGCATTCAGAGGGTTTTTAATGACTAGACTCTTTTGGCTAGTGGCATAGAGATTAACATCACTCTTCTAAGGATTTAGAAGGTGGTATGATTTTCTGACCTGTTTTGAACAGGAAAAGCAGGTTGGAAATATGCTGAGGAGGCAGTCTGCATTATTAGCCAATACTGTGGATAGGACGGGACGAGCTGGAGGCAAAGAGCATTACTGCTGGCAGACTAGTCTTGGGATAATTCTGGGTAGGCCAGAAATGGAGCAGTGAAGGCGAGGAGGAAAATCAGTCAAAGCACTTTGTAGACTTCACTAAACCAGCTTTGAGCTGGGTGGCTCTGGAACTGCCAGCAACAGAGCCTCAGCAGCACTGAGTGTAGTTACATCAAAAAGCTGGACGAGTAGGGATGCAGTTAACAGCACAGAGGTCGTTCTGCTCATGTTGCTAGTCTCATGAGCTGCAGTCACAACCGATTATAAAATGGTGGACTCCAGATTTTTTGAGACAATTAAGATAAAAGTGGGGGAAAGGTTGGTGGATACAATTGCAATTTGTTTGTTGCACATCTGTCATTGAGCATAAATGAAGGTTTAGCCTCTAGATGTAGAATAGGAAATTGGATTTGAAATCAGAAGGAAGAGCCAAGGAACAGCTTTTCTTATGCCAGCAGCTCAGCTTTAATCCCTGTAAAACAAGGCTTATTTAGCAAGTGGGAACATGTAGTATTTGTATTGATGTCACTGTAAAAAGCACATAACTTTGAGGTGTAATTGTGGAGCTGGTAAGGAAGCAGACATCCTTGGATCTTGGAACCCTTGAATTTGTAACTCTGGCATTTGAGTCAGAAATTCTTCAGAAAAGCTATTACTGAATTAATGAGTAACTTTTGAATTCTATTTAGCAAGCACAGCACGTCTCTTCAGAAATTCTTCTCATTCCTATGTATTGTTACCAATTTCAGAAATATTCAGTTCTATATTAGCTATAGATCTAAAATTTGTGAAGTATACAGGAAAAATATTGTTGCTGTTTAACAGACTACGCCACTAAAAATTGAACTCTACAAACTCTTTGTGTAAGAGGACTTACATTTTTTCCTGAATGCTCAAAACCACTGCCCTCCCTGCCCCCACTTGAATGTTTTTCTCTATTGTTCAGTGTACCCAGGAAAAATAAGACTCTGTGGTTTATCATTCTTTTTTATTTTTTACCCACATAAACCATAGGGTGTTTTTTGAATTTTCTTATTAAAAACACTCTATCCTTAGTCCCCTAAATCAACAGTGGAACATTGATACCTAAGAGATCAGTTTTTCAGTGCCTTTCTTGACGCAAGTAACACACAGTGCTTTGCAGATCCATGTTGTTTAGATAGTATTGTGAGTGAGTAGCTGTGCTGTGCAGAATGGTAGCTAGTATGACAGTCTGCTTCACTGGAAGGTACAACGTTGGAGAGAATACCAGTTATCCCCTCTTCTTAAATGAGTTCTGCTGATGTCCTTTAGAAGTTATATGAAGTTTCATGCTTGCTGCCCTTCAATCACTCCAAATTTGATAGATTTAAAAGAAGATGTTTTTCATGAATAACAAATAAAATCTAAGATCTGAAACTCAACCTCGATGCTTCTTTGCCAATGGCAAGGTTTGCAAATAGATGACTGTGAATAATACAGAAAACATTCCAAAATACTCCCTGTCACTGTGGTGACTTTGCAGTGCTAAAAGGAGTAAAGCGTGGTAGGTTTGTTTGGTTTTTTTAATATGAAAATGGAAGGGGCAATTTATACCAAGGGTGATATAAAAAAATTAGAGTGAAAAGAAAGCTTTTGTCCTACCTTTTGCTGCTCATGAGTATCTCCTCAAATTGTGTTTCCGGAATGCCTTTGTGGCACAGCCTAGACTGTTTCAGATCTAAGGGCCCTGCATTTCTCAGGCCTGTTCTTTGTATACTTCCTCTTCAGAATATACCCCACTTCTGTGTGGTGGACACTGTGTAACCTCTGCAGAGCAGGCATTTTATATTGAGTTATCTGTTGTGTGATTTGCTTGAACTTTTCTCTGAATGGATTGCACAAGTAGTCTAGGCCGGCGATCTGCCCAAAGGAACACCCGTCGCTGCCCAGGTTCCCTCTGATATTCCCTAAATCTAGCCTTCATTTGTGAAAGGAGCTCATCTAGGTTTGGCTACGTTTGGGTATATTTGAAGCATGATGTTAACATGTAGTTTAAAGTTATCTTTGTTTACTTGCTCTATTTTCACATAGTATCTCAACACTGAATAAGATTGGTAACTTTTGATTTTTTTTTTCATCCCCTCCTTCCCCCCCCCCCCAATTGCTCAGACTTTCATTTAGAAGCACAGAGAAATAACTTTAAAAAAAAAAAAAATGTTATTTTTCTAGGTGAATACAGTAAATGCAGTCCACTTCAGACCAATAGTCAAACCGCACATATAGCCTTTTGAGTCAAATGTATTAAAGTATTGAAGATAATGTTCTCTTGATAATGTTTCATGATGGGAAAGCATTCCTCCCTTTCAAAAAGTGCCTCTGCATTTATCTTACTGCAGTGTTCCCTAAAAGATTGCTAATGTGGAGCTTTATAAATAATCCTTTCTGCACTGCTGTAAGAGTAATTTAATGGACGTTTCTGGGAGGACATGCTGATGGGAAGATATTTATAGGAAGTATCAAGGGGTGTCTGACAAACTGAGGTGCATGGTTTGGCTTTTAAGTCAGAGCAGAGAAGAGGGTGTTGATGTTGGTGAACGTACAGTTCACCGCTGTGCAGCGTGAGCACACTTTGTGCCCACTGTTCCCAGCCCACCCACCATGTTCTGAGAAGAGCTCAGCTCTTCAACTGTTGTAAACATTGCTCCAGCTGTGTGAAGCCAGTGGAGTGGCTACAGTAGTTGCTGGAAGGCCAACTAAGGCCAGCCTTAATTATGCAGACTTCTTAGAGAAAATAATTTAAATGTTCCCAACACTGAGCAAACAATGATTTCCTCTTAACCCTACTACAGCAGGAAGCTCTCTTCCTGAAGGACAAGTTTTTTTCCTTTTGGAATGGCTTCTCTTCCTGAAAGCCCTCACTGAATCATCAGTCCTACCTGGCTGTGCCTCTGAATCCAGCCCCTTTTGCCAAGTACCTTGTTTCTTACAAAGGGAGATTTCTCCATGCAAAATTCTGCAATACTTTTTAGACAAATTACATTGTAGATGGAGTTTTTTCTCAATATTTTTGAGACATGCACTGTGGTAAATTTTGGGAAAACAGGAATCTGTTTTGTAAGATTTAATGCCGCCTTTCATAAATATACCTTCATGTGCGCTTTTCTTTAGTTGTGTATTTGTTTTGTGAAAACAACCAGTTGTGTAATACTGTCTTTCAGGTGGTACCTTTTGTGGCAGGGGGAGACTGAAGACTTGCTGTGCAGTTGTTTAGCGTGGCTGGTGTTTGAGGCAATTGTTTCATGTGGTTTGGATGGTCCTGTACTGTTGTAGGAACAAGAGAGGGACACTGAATTAATTGTTTATATATAAATTATTGATTACTTTTAAATTAATGAAACTGAGAAGAGAAGCATGTGCTAAAAACTTCTAGAGTTCATCAACCACCATCTGTTACTTAAGTGAATTTGATGTTGGGGCATAAATAAGGCATTAGGTGAACCTGAGTATCTTTCAGTAACAGCAGAATTTTGGAGCTGAAAAGGAAGACTATAAATATGAAATAATAGGAACAGAATGGAGTGAGATAACACAAACAGCTCTAACCAAAGATCTGGCAGGAGGCATTACTGCCATTGCAGATGTAAGGTGCAGATACTATAAGCACTTGAATAGCACTATCCTGTCCCCCTCCCCACATATTTGCTGCTTAGCAGCTTACTTCCTTCATGAGTCCAGTGAGAGTTGGGGACCTCTTGTGAGTGCATCATTGAACCTGTCTAATCCTGGCTTTTGAGTTTGGGTATCTAACTAGGAGGATCTGTATCGCTGGCTCTCCTCTCCCTCTCCTCTCCCTCTCCTCTCCCTCTCCTCTCCCTCTCCTCTCCCTCTCCTCTCCCTCTCCTCTCCTCTCTTCTCCTCTCCAGTGGAGTCTGATATGGATTCACTAAGTGGCATAGAGGGGGAGAGAAGCAATTACTCTTCCATTAGCACCTTAAATTTCTTCTGGTTTGGGACTGACTTTAAATGGTAAATCTGTCTGGGAGTGGGGATGGAAATCATTCATAAAGCTGTGAATGGTTAGAAGTTTGAGTTACGGGAAAGATCAGTGATGGAACAACTCATGATCAATATGTGGTATGTTGACAAATACTGAGACTAAAAGGTGCACATCATAACCAATAAGACTTTCAAATGCTTTATATACGTGACCTGAAATGTGAACCAAAACGTATATTGAGTTCTGGGAACTGGGGATCACGATACTTAACAGAGATTTTATGTTATCTCTGTGGGACATAGTGGAAAATAACTTGATGGAATTCAAATGATGATTGCTTAAGAAAACATTTACCTTAGTGACCTGCACAAACTCACATAATTATGTAATACCTACTTGAAACTCATCTGTATTTCAGCTAGCTATGATATTTCTTTATTTCTTGACTTCCTATGATTAATGCTAAACACTTGCTGCATTCCAGCTGAGTGGAGGTTGTCTCCTTGGTGACTAACATGAATTTTTTACATGTATTTGAAATATCTCATAGTGGAAAGTGAGCTAAAACTGAAATTATAGCACAAATTATCTATGATACAGTGATACTGAAAAATTAGTACATCCTAAGACATTTTTGTCTATTTTACCAAAGCTTATTCAATGCTGTGATGTTCTGCCCCCTGAGAGCCTTGGGGTTCAAGTACGTACCCAATAACTGATTACTCAGCAGAGAGCCTCCAGTATGGCCAACAGTTGCTAGAAGTTATTTTTGCCTGTCTGGCACGTGTGCTGTCAGCTCTTCCCTGAGCCGTGCCCTTTGAATTGGGAACCTGCTCTGTTACTATTGCAACTGAGTGGGTGAAGTACTGGGTAGCTGGGTCACTTGCTAAAGTGTCCTGAAATCTCAGTTTATAGACTCGTCATGTGTTAGGATAAGGAATGCCTTGCTGTCGCCCAGATTACGTTAACTAGCAAGAGTTAAGCATGTTTTAGATTGTGAATACAGTGTTCGTAATGCTCAGAGCAAGCAGGTTTGTTGTTGTTTGGTTTTGTTTGTTTTTTTAATAAAAGACATAGGTGTAGAAATAAATAAACCACCCCGTGTTTAGTCTAGTTGCGGTTATACTGTATGAGAAAGCTCTCCTTTTGTGCAGTAAACAGCTTTGCTCTTTCCCCTCCTGATAAGAGGTACTTCAGGGTTTAGCCTTTGTGTCTTCCACCTTTTTGGTGCGGCATCTTTAGCTTTTACAGCCATTATTCCCTTTCAAGTCTTCTAGAGGATTTATACCAGTTTAATCTTTCCTGCTGCCCCCCTTCTTCCAGATCCTGTTTGTTTCTTGAGTAGGAGACGGTTTGGCCACCCTCTTAGTTAGAATAAAGGCTGTTTCCCTTCCATATGTATGCAAATGTTTCCACATATTAAGCATCAGCTCTTTTACTAAACTGTTTAGGTTTTGCCTCAATGAGGTGTTAAATTCTCTCCTCCGACTTTGATGGGTACTGCCCCTTGCTGCAGAACACAGTTTCGCTGAGGCCCTGCGTTCAGTATCGGTCTGTACCCTGAAAACAGCATGCTGTAGTTATATGTAACTTATCACTGGCTCTTGATAGAGACCAGACACCACCCACTGCTCAAGGGTAGCAGATTTCCAACCTTCTCCTCTTTGTAGGCTTCCTAGCGTTTTCTCATGTTGAAAGCAAGCCTCCACTGAACTCTTCTGCCTTGTGCGCAGCCCTACGGTTAAGCATATGTGACTGCCGTATCAGCAGTGCTACCAGAAATTCGGACTTCGCTTTCAGTTGGAAACATTGTATCTTGATTAGCTGTCATCCATTAGCATCTGTTATGAAAGGCTATTTTCTGTCACTGTTTATAGTCAGAAAAATGTATAAGATAGTCCAGTCCTTAGTTAAATAGAGTAGAAGCAGCAGTGGCTTCACTGGAGTTTGGTCCAGAGGGACGCTGTAGAAGTCGTGAACCTCCTGATGAGCTGTGCTTGGTTCAGCGCAGGCAGGCCAAAGCTGTTTTCCTCAGTGACCTTTCTGCATGTGAGATTTCATCTCCTGTTCCTGCTTGCTTATGTTTATTTTGTGGGAGTCATACTGAGAATAAAGTGACTCAAAATATACAAATGGGGAGAAATAATTCAAGCTGTGTATGATCCTAAACCTCCCTCTCAGCTGCAAATAAAAAGCTAAAGCTGATGTACCATTAATTTCTCACTTTATGCCCAATGTCTGTGCCTTTGGGAAGCTCAGAAAGCGTAAGCTGGATTCGGGTGGTGTTTGGTGAACACTTGCACCTCATTTGCTAGACAACAGAGACTCCAGAGGAGTGTCCTGAGAACTCGGTGAAAAGATCAGTTGTGTCTAATTGTTTGTGAACCTTTTTCTTACCCCTGACTTTTCTTGGGGGGAGTTAGAACAGCAGGCATAAAGATGGGATCTCTACATTGACTAAATGTTGCAGCAACCCTGCCCCCACCCCCAAGCTGCAGTTTGCCTTCTAAAAAAAAAAAAAAAGTAATCCTAAAAAAGTCAGTATGCTGTTGAGAGTAGAAAACTTGATTGTATCTATCTGACTCATAGCCAGCAATACCAAATGAAGATTTGAAGGTGCTTGCCTGTTTTAAACAAAATTGAGAGCTTGAGAAACACTTCCAGAACAGCTTAACAAGCGAGCTCCACATGTCTCAATAATGTGATTTCTTTTTTTTATTTTTATTTTTAACGTTACCACTGAGCATTTTTTATGTTGCACGATATCCAGTTCTGATTCTGCTTGCTTGGGCCCAGCCACAGCAGATCTCTACTCTCTGCAAAGCGGCCTTCAGTGATGCATAAGCTACCCGAGTCTGTTTTAGATGAAAGAAACAACACCATGTAGCTTAAAAACTATCTTACAAGCTGAGTGGAAAGATAGAATTTCATTGCCTTTTTCATTTTTGCTACTTTCTTTATGGAAGACTTACTCACTGTTTAAATATTTAATGTCACTCAGTATTGTACTGTATTTAGGCTGTGTCCTTCCAACCAAATGGGATTTTTTTGTTACAATTGATAAAATTCCATTTTACTCAGCTAGTCCGATGTTTGAACTGCTAAGAGTTCATGTACTGTTGGAAAAAATCTTGAGCATAGTGTAATATATGAGCAAGTGACATAAAGCAATGAAGGCACAGTCCCTGTAGGGGGGATCCAGGAGGGAGGGCAAAAATGGCAGAGAAAAATTGAACAATAAACACTAGGTCATGCCCTGCTTAGTCAGTGATATGTTTAACTCTTGCTTGTCTAAAGGGTGTTTTGTACAGCTTAACTGCTATCTAAAAAGTATTGCTAAGAGCTTTGCGAGAGATTTTTCTGCTTTCTGCTCTGAAGGAGTTGAGGTTAACCTTTTGTAGTAGTGGAAGACTGCAATTGGAGACAGACCTGCTCAGTAACCATTTTTTTTTTTTTTTTCTTTTGCATGTTTTGTATTCCTCTTTCTAGCTAAGGAAACCTTATTGGTCTCCAGTGTCATTTTAGCAGCTGGGTTAGTTCCAAAGGGTTTAGGCTCAGGCAATCAGCATTTTAGACTCTCAGTGAAACTCTGCTGACAGCCACAAAATGTATGTCTCTCTGTCTCTCCAAACCACGATGTCATTCAGCCCAATATTTGGCTGGTGTTGGACTGCTTGTTTCCTTCATTGTTTGTGCAACTTTTCCATTATAATTTCTGTCAGTGGTGAGGTCAGATGGCAATGATGACATTCTTGGCATAGCTTCTTTTTTTTTTTTTTTTTTCATGTCCTCAGAAAAAATAATCCCATAGTAGCACTTAATTCAGTTTCAGTATTGCCTTATTTGTCCTATTGGCTTGATGACTTGTACTCCTTATCCAGCTGCTGTGACTACAGCCAGGCAAATGTCACAGGGCAGTATTTGCTTTTACTTGAATAAAACTATCCTCAACCTCTCATATTCGCTTTCTGTTGAAGATTTTATAGGCAAATTTTTGTTTCTGGTAAGGGAACATGGAATTGCACAAATGCACGTACCAGCAGAACAGTAAGTGTGCCAATTAGTGCAGCTAGAGACAGGAACAATTACTGCAAGAACTTAAGATGATCACACAGCACAGACCTGAACAGCAACTGTTCTAAGTATCGGGCAGTTGTAAGGATTAATGTCTTATGAGTAACCAGCATGCACAGAGACACTGCGTAAAAAGCACACAGTGTATGTGTTGAATTAAAGGCAGTTACCCTGGAAATCTGCACATCTGCTGTTTCTGATTTCTAAATGGTTGCATCTTTATTATGATGCATTTCTTACAATGCCAGACCTTAAAACTAAAACATAATTCATTAAATCGTAGAAAACCAGTGCTTTGGAGCAGGCTGTGCAGCAGCTTT
This sequence comes from Platalea leucorodia, assembly GCF_965183815.1. Classification (NCBI taxonomy): domain Eukaryota; kingdom Metazoa; phylum Chordata; class Aves; order Pelecaniformes; family Threskiornithidae; genus Platalea; species Platalea leucorodia. The sequence goes on from NC_138830.1 coordinate 37,551,426, forward strand.
GAAGGCAGTTGTTCAAATGACAGAAGACTGGAAAAATCTGTTCTTACATCATACTCGCAGAATTTCCTACTTGAAAACAGTGACATACTGACTTCTAAAAGTTTATCTTGTCCTTTTCCAACACATTGTAAGAAAGACTTGGCTGGTGGATACACTGGGGAGTTCATGGAATATTTACAAACAGATCCCTTTATTTCAGTGAGCAAAAACTTATGATGCGTGTAAGAGAACTGGGAGAGCGTTCAGCTATTCTGTGTTGTGTGTGTTTCTTGTAGTGTTGTTGCCACCTTGGCAGAGAGAATCCATCGCACCTTTTGTACCAAGCTGTATTAAATTTAGGAAGGCAACCTTGACCTTTCATGCCTTGTCCTGAAAAAATGCTGAATACCAGATTAAACCCCAAAAGCTGATGTTAGTGTTAAAGCCAGCGCTATGCTAGCTTTACTCTTTCTAGTTGCAGAAGATCTAGTATGCTAAGAAGTTTGGCTTGGGAACTTGTATGTTTGGTACTAGGTGCTACAGTTGTTAAGGTGTGGAGGTACTTATTGTTTTTTAAAACTACCTGTTTTCTTAGAAACATTCGCTTTCCCAACTGACAAGATTTTCATCAGTCTGCTTCCTTGTCTTCTCTGCTTCTTATTAAAGAAGGACCTTTCCAAGTCATCAGTCATTTCTCATTCCACTGACACAAGAACTTCTAAAAGCAGTTGCTCCCTTTTCCCTCCAACTTATTTCATGTGATACCACTGACTATCCAACGCTGCATTCCCAAGCAATATTTTCATGAATGTCTGTCCTCTTTAGGTGCATCACTTTCTTTGAAAACTATGACACATTGATCAAAAATTACAGGGAAAAAAAAAGCAGACTAGCAGTAGTGTTTCTCATATACTAGAGGTCAGGTAGATAGGAAAGAGTATGAGTGGGTGGGAGGATGGAGCTGCATTGATACTAGAAACAAAAGTGGAGTCTGATTATTAAGACTGGTGGGGGGAAAAAAAGCAAACACCCAACAAACAGCATCTGGGGTTCAAATACTCACTGTCAGTTATAGAATCATAGAATGGTTTAGGTTGGAAAAGACCCTTAAGATCATCAAGTCCAACCATTAACCTAGCACTGCCAAGTCCACCACTAAACCATGTACCTACCATGTCTACCTGTCTTTTAAATATCCCCAGGGATGGGGACTCAACCACTTCCCTGGGCAGCCTGTGCCAGTGCCTGACTGCCCTTTCAGTAAAGTTTTTCCTAATATCCAACCTAAACTTCCCCTGATGCAGCTCGAGGCCGTTTCCTCTCGTCCTGTCGCTTGTTACTAGGGAGAAGAGACCGACCCCCACCTCGCTACAGCCTCCTTTCAGGTAGTTGTAGAGAGCAATAAGGTCTCCCCTCAGTCTCCTCTTCTCCAGGCTAAACAACCCCAGCTCCCTCAGCCGCTCCTCATAAGACTGGGGCTCTAGACCCTTCACCAGCCTCATTGCCCTTCTTTGGACACACAATTATTTGCAATATGAACTATCAGAGTTACCTCTTGGCCTTGAACTTCTAGATGCAAGGGGCAGGACCTCTTTGATCAGAACGGCTCTTCATTACTTTCAGACTGTCTTGCCTATATCATTTTCAAGCCCTTTAGCCCATGCTCCCCACCCTCTTACCTGGAGAAATCAGTCTGTCCACCCCTCAGGAATTTCCCACGCTGTACATCTTTTTGATTTCTTCCAGACCCAACTTTTTATACTTTCATTGGTTCCCTTTTATCTTTATAGGTAACACAGCTCCTATGTGCAGAAGTGTTTATCGTCAATATATTTGTCTTTTTTATTTGCTTTGTCACAGTGAATCTTTCTGTAAGAAATGTTGAATGGTAACATTGTCTTTTGAAATAAATCTGCAAGGGCTGAGGCCCTCAGGCATCAAATGGCTGATTTGAGAAAGATCTACGTGTATCTAGATGTCACAAAAACTACTTTTAATAATATTGGGCTTGTTAATTAATGATCTTGCACCAAAACATGGCTTTGCTGAGAAAAACAAACAGTGACTCTGACTTTTCTTTCTTGTTGTTGTTCTTTGCTTATTTGCCCACCCAGTTTTATTATTCTCCTCTTAAATGCTTGCGTTTCATTATCACCATGTATATGCAATTGGGTTTCTGAGAGATGTTCCAGGTGTTTCTTTATGGAAGGTTTAACTCTTTCTGCAGTGTATGAAGAGGTCAGGACTAAATTATTAAATGTGCACAGAAGTTAACGTAGCTTGCTAACAGGCTAAGCTATGCACAGGCAGCTTGGTGTGGCTTCTCTTTGGCCTATTCAGGCATGAGCTATTCAAGGTTTTTTGTATCTATGACTGTATGCATTTCTTTGTGATATACATCAATTGCACCAACACTTAACTAGGTATTTTTATGCATAAAGGTGTCAAATGAGAAATGTCATAGAATGACTTTTTTTCTTTTTGGAGGGAGAGCCCTTGTAATGGGAGCAAGCACAGACTGCAAACACTCTTCCAGCTCTTACCAGCAGATGTCACAACAATGACAGTAAGGAAGAGAGAAGTTTGGGTTTGGTTTTTTTTTTTTTTTTTTTTTTTCCTTCCCAGTTTCCAGACAATATTTAAAGATAATAAACTTTAATAATAATACGCCAACAAAAGCTTCACTCTGAATTTGCAGAAACAGCTCGGAGAACTTGTATAGCTTGACTTCTCTAGCAGATCAGTCTTTTCTAAAACAAAATTCATGGTACATACAAGCCTTTGCAAAGCAAGTATCCTATTTTTATCGCTTCTTTATCTTAAAGTCTGGTTAATTTTTTTCCTTCTATTCTCTTTTACATGAAGGAGGTGTTACTGGTAACAGGTAACAGTAGGCTATTGTAAAATAATAGAGAATCTTCATTTTGTAGAGAATCTCAGCAAATGACAATGCTTTTTGTGTGCTAAGAATGACTGATAAATGTCCTTTTTAGTAGGCAGAATAAAAGTTTGGTGTTAACTTCTGTGACCAGACAAGTCTGTATGCAAAACCGTGCATGAGTTTAAATATATTAGAAATCCTTTTTCTTTTCCATGTTGAACTGAGTATGCTCTTAATGCCCTTTCACATACCTTGATACTTTAATCACTACAGCAGTGGGTAGTTCCTGAATATTATTCTTGTAAATTAATTAAAGCCAAAGAGGGGGCGGGGGGACGGTGAGGGTATCATTTGGAAAAGATCTCAAGCCTCACCTAATTCACTCCAGTGGAGTAAGCATTGGATTCAAAGCATGCAGTGGTATTTTGAGTTGGGCTGGGAGAGATGGCAGGAGAGGGACAGAAGCCTGGAAACAAGCAGAGGGAAGCAGACAGCACAAGTAGTGCTGTGGAATATTGTATGGAAATACTAGCTACAATAAGAGAATTAAAAGGCCTTGATTTCTGCCAGCACTTCCTTTGGGTTTGGGTCCTAAATGAACAGAAACTTCTGGTTACTCTTCTAAAGGAACTGACTTTAACAAGACATTCCTTCTCTCCGATTACCTGAAATTACAAACCCAGTGTTTTGCAAGGTAGAAGTGATGTTTTCACAATGCCTGGAATAAAGTCTCCTCTCTGCAATACAACAGATACGGGTGTCAGCGTGAGAGCTCAGGGTTAGCTGTGCTCGGATTTAAACGCCCTGGCACGACGGCATATCCTCTCATCTCTCCTAGTCTATCAATCCTGGTGAATCAGCCTTCAGCCTATTTGCATCTGAAAGACAACTTGAATTGACAGTAAAGTATATGCAGTCAATCCACGGATTATTACTAGTGTTGGTATATGCTAATTATATACTGGGTAATCATACTAGAAAACATGTGGAACAGCTTTCAAACTCCTTGTGCTATTTTTAGTAAAACTCAGATATAATTACTTCGTGTTCAGTTACTGGCACTGTAGCTACCCCTTTCTGCTATATTTATAGATAAAAAACATTGGTGAAGGTAATCAGTCAGGACATGTACTCTAAATAAGAGGCTAATCCTCAACTGGCCCGTGTCCTTGCCGTGCAATGTGAGTAGGAGATCACTCGGTGATCGCTGCTCCTTTTCTCTCTCGGGCAGGTGTGCGTTGCTAACCAAAGGCCAGAGCTTTTGCTTCAACGTTGAGTTTGGGACACTTGCGTACCTTAATACGCCCAGGGATTCCACAGAGAAATAAAAGACCCTGTAACAAAACTGCAAGGAAGATAAAAATCTGTATCTCATCTCAGTGATATCAGTGCTACTGAAAAGATTTTTAAGGCCTGAATCTACTGTACCATTCCCAACAGCATTTCCCTGAGTACTGCTTGATCAGCCAAGATTCCACAAATAACGTAGACTTTGTAGGAATTCTACACCTATTTCTGAAACAGTTTAACTGCATCTTACCTATGATAACATCCTTTCAGGAATGGAAATTACTATTTATTTTGCGCTCCCTGAATAACAATTTCTCAAAATAATCTTGTGATCGTCTAATTGAAGCAATGATACTTGCAAACAGGAAATCACTAGCTATTGTGCAAGCCGATACTCTGTCAGCACTGCCGATCATTCATTACGTATGCATAGGCTGACTGTTGCTGGCTCTAAGTTGAGCCTCAAACTCTTATCGTATTGCTTCAAAACCGCGACTCTTCTAGGAGGAATATTAAATGTCCGTCATTTCATGTGTCGCAACTGAGCATAGCTGTTTACCACTGCATTGCAAATAGGGAGTTTCTTCCCACTCTGCGTTTGGGTCTGCATTTTAAATAAATGACAACACATTTGCATTCTTTTTATTTATTTGAACACTATGATTTAAGAGCCTAAATGCAAGTTCTTCCCTTTATTTCTGCAAGTAGCACTGCAATCATAACTTACAAAAATGTTTAAAATACAAAATGTACATGAAATTACAATACAAGGCTCTGTAAACATCTAGAACTTAATCTTTATTGTCCCACATTTTTAAATATAAAACTTCAATTTGAATGATTTCCGAACCTCAAGGAATGACATCCGTTATGAGTATCAAAAATAGAGTTTCAAAGCTTTGTTTGTATCAGAACAAAACTGTCATGTTATTTTCATTCTTTGGTTTAAAAAGGATGGCAGTTCCCCGGTAACAGGAAAGTTTTACTACAGAAATTCAGATTGCTAGTTCAAGGTAATTTCAGAAATCACCCCCTCCTCCTCCCCCAGATTAATATACTACCCCTTAATTTTTTGTTTTTAACATTGATCTTTGACCCTCCTTATAGAAAAGCTACCTCATCATTAAGGCTTTCCTTCAGGATAATCTAAATTATTAAGAAGTTTTGGAAAAGTACTCGGGAAGAAGAAAGGACTTAAGGGCAAGGAAGTGGATGCCAACAAAAGATCAACAGTTGCCAGGTTCTGTTGTTTAATTAAATTTGCATAGTCCAATAGAGATTGTGTGCTTTTTATATCACTAAAATTATACAAGATTAACAGTCTTTACCTACGTTATCACACAAGCTAAAATAAAATTAAGACCCTTGTATTGAAGCTTTTACAAGGCAAATACAAAACTGCTTTAGTATCCAAAGCTATATTTTTTTTTTTATTTCATTTTTAAATAGGAAAGCATCTCTATGTCTACAGGCATCAAGGTATTTAAAGGCATCAGAAAATTTAGTGCATAGCAACTCTGGATTGTTTGGGCTCCTACATTTTAGGTACAGTGTGAATTCCAGCTACTTGGAGAACTTGCAAGGAGAGTCTGTACCAGTAGGATAAAGGAGCATAAATCCCATACAGTATGAAAAGCTTTTAAGTTAGAATTCTCCTACAAACAATGGTTAATGCAAAAGACCCAATACATGAATGAAAACTGGAACATGCCTTGCCACCAGCGCACAGTCTGAAGACAATTACATAGTTTACAGTGTTGTGTGGTTTTGTTTGGTTTTTTTAAGGTGTTAAAAACCTAAGTAGGTGTATTTCTGAGCATGTGAATCCTTTTCTAGGATCTTTAACGTAAATGAGTAGAGGACAGAGTAAAGCACCATTGCTGAGGGACAATTACAATATCGCGCTTTTCGGATTACAGCCCTGCCAATTTTTTTCTGCAAATTTAAAGATTTGCACCATTGAACAATACATTCACAAAAAGGATGCTTAAGATTCCCAGGATGCACGTAGTGGCCTTGCATTAAGTTGTTTGAAATAACTATGAAACATCAAGATAGTAGCCTTAGGCTGCACTCTTAAAAGGAAGTACAAGATAAAGAGTTATAATTTCACCCGCTTAATGTATGGTCTTTTAAAAAGTTCACGATTCAGCTATTACGAAGATGCAATTATAGCTACTTTAATGGTATTGCTTGGGCGCTGACTTAAATTTAGGTGTAATGTTTTGCCTGCAAAAGGCTCAATGGGAAGCCTTCCCCATGACTGTCTGCCAAAATGCAACATCAGGAGAATCTGTGCTTACTCTTACAGGTATTATAATTCAGTAAGGGTATTCACTTTAAGACCATTTTACTGTAACTTTAAGGGTCTACAGTCATTTTCTACAGAAAGAGGCATGTGCTCCACGTGTGTTAGAGCACTAAAATGTCCACAATTATCTGAACTAGTTTCAATGCAAGTACACTTTCTATATTTCAAAATTTTTGACTGTATTCGCTCTTAATTTTTGTTAGAGCATCACGGCTCACCCAAATGAGGAGCTAAAGCTAGTATCTTAAACGTTTTGAGGTTCAGTGTATTTCTGATCTTACTTTGCTGTGACTGTTGTACCCTGTATGTTCCACATCAGAAAGCTTTGTAAACGACAGTGTCTTCTGGGGGAGGGAAATGTTTGTGGCCTAAGCAGGTGGTTTCAGATCCTCTCCTAGGTTTCTAATCATAGAGGCCTGAGATTTTTAATAACTATGTAAACAGATTGTTTCAAAGGTATCGGGTTATGTGGGTAAGGGAAATGCATCCTTTGAGCACAGCAGCAAGTTTACTGCTGCTATGCATCTTGTGTGTTTCTTTGGTAGCTTCTGCTTCACACATTTACAATTAAACACGGGCAAATTATACTACCTAATCACTAATTCACAGTAAATTACTTTTTAGCAAACTGACATTTATAAACAGCCTAAATTTAAGGAACTGTAATTGTCATCTCCTTAGGACTTACAAGTGGCATGGTCAGGCATACAGCGTATAAAAGATACAGACGTGATCAAATGATTTATTGCATGGAAAACTTGAATGCCACTGACTTAGTGACTTCAAAACCACATTCTGTAGGGATAACAGGAACACTTAGATCCTCAGCAAATATTAAAATTTCTCCTGTATCTAACATGGCTTTGATGTTGCTGTTCTTTAATCTAAAATCCTACTGCTCAAATTTGATTACAAATGTAACTTTCTAAGAAAAAGCTATTTCGAGAAAGAGCCTGTGCTAATAAAGAACAGGAAGATTATCCACAAAGTTACAAAAGTTAGATTTTGGAATGTCATTTCTATCCCAACACTTTCATGATGGAATGGTCTTTTTGCAGCCTATCAAGTAACATTTTCAGTTTATAAACAAGTGCAGATCTACATTTGGCTTTGCTTCCTATGAATCTAAGAAAGAAAACACTACGGTATTGGTATACACAATGGCTTCCATGGCATTGGCTTCAGATGACAGGTATGATTTGCCACTGGAAGATCATATTAAAAAAAAATTAAACAATAGAAGCTTTAAAGGCTTTCCAAAATGACCAAAAGGTGTTACAAATCATCAGTTACAAACTATACTATCTCTAAGGGAAAGCAGCACACTGAAGGATGTGTATTAAATCTTTTTCCACATTCAGTACTGTGAATATTATAAGAGCAAACTAACATCTCCACACATCTGAAGCACTTACAATATAAAAGTATTCTATTTAAATGCAAAAAGCAAAGCTTGTTTGTAACTTTAAAACAGTTAAAATATCTGGTGTAGATTCTGTGTGTCCATTTTAAGAAGTCTCTTTACAGCATCTGAGGAACTATAATTAAAATGCTCTGTCTCTACATCAAAAATGTAACCCACTAAAAGGGCTTTGCAAGGATCCACTGTTCCAGTTCATAAAGGCCACAGAGTTGGAAGCACAGTAAGTCTAAAGAGGAAGAGGATGAAGAAATACTCAGAGAAACTGTGAAGTTTTCATGGATGTTTAGTTGTAAGCTTGTCCGTTACTGGATTCCATCAGATATTCTTGTCTCCAGAGATCCAGGACACGTACGTGCAGACTGGCTGGCCACTGTTGTTCCATGTGACACCGAGATCTGTGACATATCTCTTCCTATGATCTCATTCACTATAAAAAAAAAAAATTAAAAAGTGACATTTTTTCTGCTTTCCAAAAGGCAGAACTCATCAGTGTATCCCTTTTAAAAAAGAAACATTTCAGTGCTAAGCCTTGATGCAGTTAAGTAACAGAGGATGAATGAGGAACCTAACTTCAGTAACAGTTGAGCAAGGGGGTTGGAAAAGTTCTAGTTTCTCCTAGTATTACACTTTGTACTTACCATGATCCATGTTGGAGAATCCCTAAAACACTTGAAGAAAACAAGCACATACATACGCATGACAACCAGGTAACTGAAAGGCACAGCATAGGTCAGTTTAGTACCGATTTCCCCACAGAACTCTTTCTGTTCAAGAGTGTTACAGGCACAACAAATAACTCTAATAACTCTTGGCTCTTTCAAGCTACTTACAGAACTTCCTCAGAACTTGGATTTGGATTAATAGAATATTCTTCTTAATACTATATACCTATTTAATTGGCCAGTTTTCTGAATACTTGCATTTCTGAAACTGCAGTAACAAAATCTTCCTTAGTTGTCAACTTTTCTATAGTGAAGAATTAAGATTGACTAACATGCAAGTCCTATCAGTTTGTGTGTCTGTGTGTGTGTCAAATTCAGCAAAGGTTAGTCAACTATTACTACTTACAAGTGAGAGACACCACTGTGAATATGACAAAGCAGCACTGAAGTTATCAACAAATGACAATTTTGGAGCGTTACTCTGAAGCCTAGATAATTGATTGCAGCACAATTGAGTTTGGAAGATGATAAAAATAATTATTTTAATGGATAAGTGTAAATGCAGTGATATAAATGTCCATCTTACAAAATGGGCAATGGTAAGTTTAACTAAGAACACTGAATAATATTCTAAGTGGAGATGAAAAATATCACATTAAACAGTAACAAAAAAATTTAGATAAATATTAGTTTATCAGAATATAAATTATTGTTTAGTAGTTAGAAGAGGCAGTCAATCGTGTTGTTTTCCATGATTGAGTGGCAGTAGGTATCTCTTATTCAGCAAAACTTTGCATATGCTGAATTATAGTAATAAAAGCAAAGCTCTGATGTGAGTTTGTTTGGACCTTCTATAAACAGGCATTTAATGGGATCCTTTTGTTGAGTAAGGACCATTCCTAGTAAAAATAAGAATGTTCTGTATTGTTAGTAAACTGCTTCTATTGAAAATCTTCACAGATTTGGAACCTAGGCTTTTGCTCTTTTGTTCTCCATTGGGAAACTTTACAGAACAATATTGATATACCTCACCACCCTTCTTAGTGCTTCCTGAATTTTCCGTAGCAGAATTTAGCTTCCTACTAAGCATTCCTGTCTGGTAGAAGCATAACAAAATCAATCTACAGGTAGTGTAAATTGCTCTTGATGTTTATAGAGTGTTCAACAGTCTGAGCATTGCCTTTTGCTGCAGCAGTAGCGTAAGTGGGTCTGAAAGAAAATGTAGTAAGATTGTGAATGCTCTGAAGTACGTATAACGTATATAAAATCCAAGTCTGAAAACAAGTTTTGTCTACATTCTTTTACTTTACTTAGGAAAGCTTTAAGATAACCTTATGTCATATACCCGTATGTAACCATGGAAGAGGTATTTGTTATCTAAAAGTCAATCAATGGCAATGGTATTCTCTTGCATGAATGCAAGGACAGTTTGTTTAAAATACACGTTATGGCAGCCCAAAGGTTAAAACAGTTCAGATGAGCTATGTAATAACCAATTCCCTGGAGCATTACAAGACTTGCAGCTTATTGGGCTTCAGAAAAATCTTTCATTCCATGAACTTAACTGGCACTATGACACTGAAAATTGTGTGACTGCAGGTAGGATACTTTTCCAAGTACTTTTATTATGCCAACACAATGCATAAGTAAACAGCTGTTAAAAAAACAAGATTTTTTTAAAGAAAAAAAGCCAACAAAATTTAGATGTGTTCACTTATAAGAACTATGCTCCACCAGTTTCTGTCAGGGCACTCATTAGCTTGCTCTAATTACCGGACCTCTCACAGCTATTATCTACTGTATGCTAGTGAACAGTTGCTTTGTGCAAATCAAATATTGCAGCTGTTCAGTACTACTAAAACTTTGATGAGCGGTAGGATAAAAAACAACATAGCTAAATACCTTTTATATTTTGAAATTATTAGACTGTTACTTCCTTGAAGTTTTGATAGATGGTATGTATCTGTACCGGCAACATCAGAACAAACTGGTCTATACTCTTGCAACGTTTTGTAGTTCCCACAGGCAAAGGTGCTTGACTGAACAGCATGTAGCCACGTGGCATTAAATTTTCCTTAAATCACATGACACTGTGAATACAATAGCTGGTCATGTGGTGTTTTGTTTGCCAAAGTTCTGCATAATTCATTACGTAGAGTATTAAATTAAAGTTACAGGTTAGTTTGTGTTGGTTGTTGTTTTTTTTTTAAATCATCATCGATTTGTTTACAAGAAGCTGTTTTATAGCTCAGTGCGATACCTCTGTCATACCTTTCATTTTGCTGTTGGAGAACTTTTGGCAACATTTTTAGCATGTGGCCAATACAGATTTACCTGGTTTATATGGATTTAAATGAGAAACACCTACTACTTCTAAGGGAAAGGCAGTACCTTGTCTTCTTCCCAACAGCAAATTCTAGTGGAGTAGTTTTACTTGCCACAGTAACTTTGTTAGGATTGCTCATTTTTAAACCCAACCAGTATGCAAGCGAGTGTGGTTTTTTTTTGTTTGGCGGGTTGTTTTGTTTAACTAACAAGTATCTAAATTGGTGTTTTGTCAGAGCACCATGCAGACCTAAATAAAAGGCCAGAATCCTTTTTCTGCTGTGTCTGGCAGAGGCGTATGTTCACTTTTTCACAGACCATAGCCTCCTGACTAACACATCTTCCTATTTTATACTTCCCAAGAGTGCCCATTTCAGCTGTCTGGAAATCTGTAAGCAACAAATGGCTGGGAGAAGCCCATAGACTCTGGAAGACTATATGTTGATTTAGATTATGTACAGATGATGCTAAAAATGCTTCAAAGAAAGCACAGCCTGCAGAAGCCAGCAGCTGAGATCAAAGCGCTCTAACCTTTTGCGGTGCAATAGTCTGGCTGCCAGGTTTGAGACAACTGGGCAGGGCGGTATCGGGAGCGATGCGGTAACGGGCTAAGCGAGGCCTGGGCCTGCTGCCTGACTGGCTGTGCCCAGCACGCTTGTGAGCGGCGGAAGGGATGAATGGGGTAGTGGGGAGCACTGATCTAGCATGCAGGCTAGCAGATGGAGAAATGGGCATTTAAACCAGGAAAGCAGCTTTTCTAGAGAAGGTTGGTTGAATATTTACCAAAATTAGGCAGCCTGGAAGTCCTTTGGAACAGCTCAGCAAAGAGATGTACAACTTAGCTTTAAGGCAGCAAATAATGAGATGCTTGCATATATCTAAATTGGGGAGCGTTTGGCTTTATATGAAGGTGGAGTGATATAAATTAAAGAAGTTTAAAATGTAAGTCATGTAGTCGGTAAGAAGAGTTAAAATCCTACATAGAAATGTACAAGACTGGTGGTGAAATCATATGGCGTTTTCCTTTTTGTATTAATTTGTGATGGAGAAAATCGTGTTTGTTTAAAGGCTAAAACAGAAATCCAAAGGTTAGTGTTCGAATGCATGACACATTACCTTCCTCTACATGGGGTTAATCACAGAACATTTAGTGGTCTGTGATTAAAACTGAAAACTCAATTCATGAGCATAAACACAGGTTTTCTAGAATGTTGTCTAGCAAAATCCAAGATCTTAGGTGACAAACTGGGACAGGAAGTCAATTTGACAGTCCTGAGTTCAGGCTACACTGATGATGCTTTACAAATGAAAGAAAACAACTTTTCTGTACTTCCAGAAGAACACTTTATTCCACCTTTCCTATTTTCAACTATGGGCTGCATGGGCTATGCTGTCCTAGAAATATAGCTAGAAAGATTTCATATGCCCTGTTGCTTAACCTTAAAAGCCAGCCAGTTAGTAACTAGATACTGGGAAACCAAGATGCATGGCTTTTTTAATACATGCACTTTTTTTTTTTTTTTTTTTTTTAAATACAATTCCTTCCTTTCTTCAGCAAAAGTTTCTAGGGGAAGGCTGCAGAGCTTGTTCCGGACTCATTGAAACCGATCTCGAGTATGTTGTTAAGGTTCTCTATGGTCTGTCTGCCAGGCTCAGTTGTGTTGTGTATTTTATACTTCTGTTGCCTCTTTGAAGAGAGGCAATCTCATGAGACTTAAGATGGAGGTGAACAGTTCTGTGAGTAGGACCTTGACTCCTTCAACTTACTACCTTCTTCCCTGCCCACCCTATTAAATCACTGCCTGTTTGGTATGTTTGGTGCCAGGTGTTCTGATGGCTGGACCTCTACTGTCAAGAGATGAGGAACCAGCAATATTTTACATACTCAATAATTACAGAGATGTAGCTAATATTTAGTACTCATTTAGTTGAGTACAACCTAAAATTGTTTTGGAGGATCAGTGTCAATTGAGTGGACAGCATCAAAAGTGTTATCAAATGTTTTATGTGCTAACAATCCAGGTTGCTAATCTTGAAAACTGGACCAGATCAAGAGAGAGCGGGGTGGCACACACTACACTGTATAGAAATATAGCAGATTCTTCCACTACAAAAGTGATAACTGCATTTTGAAAACTTGTTTGTCAGATATGGCATGGATCAAAAGGCAATACAGCTTTTTTTTTTTTTTTTTTTTTAATCAGGCTGTGAAATGGAAATGATTTTAACAACTTTCCAATGTCTATTTAATTGACCTCTTTGGCAGTTATCCCAGATTTCAGCTGTTACTTTATTTGCATAGTTTCATCTTTTTCTTCCCTAGTATTTATACATAGTGTAAGCTGGCTGGTAAATTTATACTAATAGTTAAAAATAGATTGTACAGAACAGAATTTAACATGGTGGGGAGAAAGCCTTCTGCTACAGACAGACTAGATCGGACCTGTCAATACTGGTGATACTGTAGTATTGTATTGCAAAGTTTTTTGTGGTTTGGTTTGGTTTGTTCTTCCCCCTCTGTGCTGCATTGCAAAAGCACTGAAAGTCATATGGAGGCTCAAGCCCCCATAACTTTTCAAAAAAATTAAGCAGCATACTAACATCAATACCAGCAGAACCAAGTAGAAGGTAACTAGCTCTGAGTTTTGGATTTGCTGTCAAGCTTGTAAAACTATTCTGTTTGACTGGGTTGTTCCCACTGTTTTGATTTCACAGAGTGTTCTGTTTGCCTTTTTAAGTCCCTGCTGACTGCACACATGAAAGACAGCCGAGCCACTGAGATTGACAGAAAACTGGGCCACAGCTCCTCAGAGGCCTCCTCCCCCCACCCCCTGCCCTTATCTTTTAGGCTGAGGGCTTTGCCTCTTGGTCGCTGAAGCCTTGCACTGGGACAGCTGATAAAGTTATTGCTCCAGCTGTTTGCTGCATGAACAGCCAGACTGTTCGCGAAGATCTCTTAAAACCGTTGCAATTCACAATCCAGAGTTTGACGATAAACTAAAATTAGGTTGAACAGCTCGGCCATTTGTGCAGCGAGTGACACATACAGCTAGGGGTAGTAATCTTATCAGCTGTTCCAACAGAGATGCGTCCTGTGAGCAGGACTGACCAGCCTCTCCGGAGAAACTGTCACCTACAAAAAGTTACCCCTGTTTGCTGATTTGAATAGAACAAAGCTCTTGTGTTATGAAGCATGACAACATCATGAAAGCTGGGGCAACTTTTAATAAGTTGCTGACTGTTTTGAATAATGTTTTTTAAAAAATTACGAATTTAGAGTAACAAGTTCCTAAAAGAGGAACTGGTGCTTTGATACGTTTTTAAAAGATCTGTGCTTTCTTCCCCACTGGATTGTTTAATCAATTCTACAACGTCACCTTAATTTATTCTCTCAGTGTGAGACCGATCCATAATTTGTCAGTCAACTTGTATACCTGTACCACCTTACTGAATATTTTAAATTAGAATAAAAACACATTTAGATGTAGCATGATCTCCAAGATAGACAGGTGTTTGAAGTTCTAACATGAGAAGTAAAGGCATTACCTTTTAAAATCAAATGCCAACTGAATTCTAGCATGCTTCTAAACAGCTCTGTACTTAATTCCCCCTATCTCTGTGAAGGCTAAGAGATGAATATTTTGTACTGGAGCACAAAGGAAAATACAAGCAATTCCTGAACCTAAAGGCCTTTCTGGGAATAGTGCAAGCGACCTCTTTTCCCTTGCAGGAAGCTGGTAATCTATAATCAGCATCTATACTTTCTACAGGACAAGAGAATCTCTCTAACAGGCAGTTATAAAGCATTTTAGGTTTTTGTAGGTCAAAAATACTGCCTGAAAACCTCCATGGAGAACTACAAGTAAACCAGTTCAGATCACAAATCATTAGGTATGTAATGGGCAATAGTAGAGACCTAGGGAAACACCATGATGCTTCCCCAGGGTGTTCCATCAGCCTCCAAAATGTGTTAGTCCTAGGGAATTCCTGAGCCAGAGACAGTATCTTTTGTGCTGAGTGGTCCCATTTGGATTTCTCTCCCCAGGGTCTTTAAGGTCTGTGCAAAATTCTGTCATCCGCAACATTCTGAGACAGTTCCAAAGGTTAACTACGTATAGCTATAGCAATGCTTTTTATACGTGTTGAACTTGCTGCATGATTACTTAGTGGACACTTTTATTATTTTCTCTCCCAAGAAGTATTTTTCCATTACTTTGTCCGTGCCACCCATTCATTTTATTATTCTTAGCATATTCTTGTCATTCATTTTTCTGGCTGGAGAGCCCTAGCTGATTCAACCTAACTTCTGTTCCAAATCTTTGGTCAAGCTACCTGTCCTTAACTGAAATACCCCACAAAACAACGTGTATACATCGAATCCTTTTGTGATCTCAGGGCAAGATGTAGGCACATACAGATCTATATAGTAGCATTTGTTCATGCTCTTCTGGCTTCCTAAACATTCCTAACATTTATTCACCCTTTTAAGACTACTTTTAACACTACCGAGCAAGTTTTCATAGAATTGTCCATTTTAAATTCAAGACAGTTTTAAATGAGAATAGTTCAGAGAGCTTGTTACTGTATGTATGGAATTAGGGCAGGTTTTTTTGCCTTTCTGTACCATAATTTCCACTCCTTTAACTATCTGATTTTCTTTAATCACAAGGTCTTCCCATAGATGTTTCTAGACAGTTTTTTCACTATTCTGAATAGCTGAGCAGCAGCAGCATCACATTTACCAACTTCCAGTCCCCTGGCTCCGAATCAGATTTAAGCAAGAGGTTATACATTACAGTTAGGAGTTCAACTGTTGCTTACTCTTTCAGAGCTGTTGTCTGTCATGTCATCTAGTTGAGGTGAGTTGCCACTGTCTGTTTATCTGTTTGTTCCGAAATGTCTTTACTGATACTTCAACTTGAGTCCTGCAACATGTCCCTTTTTCAAAGGACTTTGGCACGAGAATCTCTAGTTCCTCAACTATGAACATCAACACAAAAAACTTTCTAAGTAAGTTCATTAATCTAACTTTAACTGTGTTGCTGATTTGTCATCTGTTGGTCAGGTTTCACATTTAACCTAATAATTTTCATGTTCTTTTCTGTTTTCTGCATTTGGAAGCAGCTTGTAGTGTCTCTCACTGCAGAGTAGTTGTACCCTTGAATTTGAACCTTCATAAATAGTTTGCAGACTGCTTGCAACTACTTTACCCTTTTCACCACCTATTTTTTCTTAAGTAAGTTTTATTGTTTTCCTATAGTTCCCTTTTTGAAGTTTGTCACAGCCTGTAATGCTGAAACTGCTACAAAACAAAGAAAGATTTGTTAATTTTTACTTTTTTTTGAAGCAGTTCCTGTATGCTCCTTTGGACCAAATAAAGAGATGTTTCCCCTTGTGGGTTCTTCTCATGACTTAGTGCTCTGTGAAGCAGTCATCACGCTTACCCATTCTATAAAGGATGACTCAAGTATTCCATTAGTGTATTTCCTGCCTTTGCAGATTGTCTGAACTCCCGCAGCACACTATAGTTACAGTTGCTCTCCTGTTCAGCGGTATAATTTAGAAGCTATACTCTTCCTAGTTTAAGCCCGAACATTAAATCTGTAAGCATTCTGTACTACTAGTTGGTACAGTTAGCTTGTCTGATTTGACACTAAGCATTCTTCAAGGCACAGAACCATTCTACTAACTTTCCTGAGTCAACATCATCTTGCACACTACCTTTCTTACAGCAAATACCTAAAATACCCATTATTTTAATTTAAAAAAATGCCATATTTCTCAATTGGATTTCTCAGGTGCTAGCATTTGTGTGTAAGCATATTTCTCTCTGGGTCTGGTTTGCTGTTTGTGTGCCCTTTTTAAAAGGGACCTGTCAGCATACATTTCTTAAATAATTAAGTTTGGGGTTTGCCAACCTGTGTGCCACTCTTTAGTTGATGATACTTGTATTTGGGGGTTGTTTTATTATTTAATTGAGTTTTCATTTTTCAAGAACTCCTGCTCTTCAACAATTATTCTATACCTACCAGATTCTGAGTTGCACAGGATATAGTCTAGAACACAGAAATAATCTAAGCCATAACTGGCATTTTACTAACCGATTTGCCGTTTCAAGATATAGAAATGTCAACTTAGTGTAGAGAGTTCTTTCCCTAGTTTTGCCATTCTGAATAGTAGCTACTTACCTTACTAACAACATTTTGATACATAAGGAAAGCAGAACTAAGTCAGTTTTTTGAAAGATGGTAAAAGACCAACATCATGATTTATTTTAGTTTCATGAGCAAACTTAAGATCAGTCTACATGCTAATGTGTGAGAGTTTTATTAAGACTATACACAGAGCTTGGCTACTTTACTGTTAAGAATCCCAAATCTCCTGTACACTTACAGGTGTTCCCCTTTAAAAATCTAAGGGGAAGTAAAATGTGTTACATGTGTTTATATGTATGTTTGTGTACATATATTAAAAAAAAGGGACAGCATAGTTCTTTGGCATTTTAGGCATGTTTGTAATAAAATGAAAAACAATTAAGAAGGATGAGTATAAAGACAAACACGACCAATATACCATGCTTCAATTTCTAATATTGTTACTATTTAAAAGTCATAGTGCATAATTATCTTGTTTATATGTGAAACAAAGAAGCTCAAAGCATCTTAAAATAAATCCAGTCGATCTTTCCCAATTATAGTGCGCATTCAACTAGAAATCTATTTATGAATCTGTATTCCTAATACTTAGATTTGTAGTGCATGCCACTGTATTCCATCTATTTAAATTGACATTGTTTCATCTTTTTAAAAAAGGAGAAACATTTTAAATTTCCCACAGTTAACTGATCTGGCCAGTCTACAACCTTGCCCGTATTTGGCTTAAGATTTTCATATCCTCTTCTGTTGTTTGACTAGATCCTACAGCACTCAGGAAGTTCTGTGGCAGCTATATGTACTTGAAGTGGAGGTTTTTACTGAATGAGCGTACACCTGGTTCACAACTTCTGAATTTCCAGCTATTTCAGAATACACAGGTGTCCAGTTATAGCAATACTTCAGTATTACATAGCACTTTTCACTTGTAGATGTTAAGACTATTAAAACACTTTCCCCTTTCCTTCGTGCTCCAATTTCAAACATTGAAGCATTTCAGTAAGCAGACTCACCCTCTAGATTTTCCACATAGGAGTTGGACATGAGTGCTGAATGTTGAGTCCATTTCTGTGTTGAACCTGATGGCTGGTATTCCAGGTCAGAGATAAAACTGTCTGTGTCAGAGAAGAAGACAGACATAACTACTGACTGGACTAAACCAAGAAGTTACAGTTCACTCAACCAGGAAGTGACTTTCAGTTTTCTTTTAATAGCACTAACTTCAAATACCCAGTTTCATTCACAAGTACTACATATGTTGACATAAGTAACTACTTATAAATTATCAGAGTGCCTATTAAAACCAATATCGCTTATCTTGTATATTTAGTTACTTTTCAGTTAGCAGCCAGAGCCATAAAGGTAATGGTTAATATTTTTGGATGTCTGCTTAGTTGTATCATCACAAATTTTATACTACATAAATTTCATTTTAGTATTTGTGTTAGTTGAGACCATTCCTCCTGCAATTTCCTCAATCTGCTTTACTTACTGTGGTCAAAATAAAAGTGCTTATGCCCCTTGACAGCACCGCCACTGAACAAGGTAGACAAAAGAGTACTAGTAAATAAAACCTTTATTTTTATTTTTCCTATCCTTTAAACAAAGGAAACTGTTGCTGTGAACAGCTGTTAGCTTCGCCTTTACTTGTCAGGCTATCTGAACGTTTTGCCCAAGGTACTGATCTGCAGCCAGGCCACACACAGTTTGAAGTGTCAGAAACCTAAGTATTATCTTGGTATAGGTGGCTCTATCAGACCAAGGCACTGTGAGAAACCAAGGAGGAAGCGGAGAACTGTATTCCATGGAACTGGTTTTCCTGGAGGCAAAATGAATGCAGAATAGTGTATTTATTACTTTAACCAACAAGTGCGTGGTTATTCAGTTGTGATTAGTGGCTATGCAGAGACCTTACACCAGTAGACTGGGTTGGGTTTGTTTTCTTTTTTTCTTGCCCAAGACAGAGCTGCAAGTTTAGTAAATTAGGCTTTAGTACAATTAACAAAATTGCTCTGGAATCTGGCTAGTTTGTGTCTTCTGGATGGAGCCACACATTTGCTTCGCCAGCATGATTTCTAAGCCCTGCTTAGGGATGACTCCTGGGAGAATGAAAGAGTCTATGCTTACTTCCTCCTGAAATTCAAGCAGTTCAAGTTACTTCTTATGCTTAATTGTTTAAAGCATAAAGTTACATGTATTTAAACAGGGAGTGGAAAGCATTATCTGGGTTTCAATGAAAATGTCCACTGCCATTTTGAAGGAAAGGAGTAAATGAAGGACAAATTCTTGTCAAATAATAGGAGACTAAGAAAAGAACATTTTTCCCACCAACTATGGTAGAACAAGCAAGAAAGTGACATTTAAATAAAGATCTAATGAATCCAGGGAGATGGGCAGGAAACTACCTTGGGACGAAACAAATTAACTTTTATGGGCAATCGTCTTTAAAGCTCAGGCTTTCAAAGGAGCAGACAACAAACACACTGACAAAAAGCCTCCAGAGAGAACAGTGGAGCTAATTAGCTCTTCTAAGCAACAGTCTCTGCACCATAAAGTCTGCATAGCTTATACAGTAAGGATTATCTGTCACTTTAGCAGAGAAATAGGATTCTGAGCAATTTTTCTAATTAATTTCATAGATAAAGGGATTCTGAGGTTCTTGCACGTCCTAACAAAGCTGCTGACAGTACTGAGGTTTTGCTTTTATAAATCCCTGACAAAACATGTCATACGTAGCACATGTAACACGTCTCCAGCCAGCACCTTCTAGAATGAAGCATGCACTTGCCTCAGGCACACAATATTTGTTGTTCGTGAAACGTGGAAAATAAAGCAACAGCCTTTTAAAGTGTGTAATATAGCATAAAGATTTTGTTCAACGCACACTGAAGTTAGATAGAACTTGAGGTACCAGATAAACATACATTAAAAATACCTTTCTACCTCATAATTTCATAAACATTTGAGAAAGGTTTTTACTTCCTTAAGCAATACTGAAATGTGTTTTTTACCCAAAGAATACAGCACTAAAGTGAAAACTATTAAATTTCAATAGAAATCAAGAAAACTGACATCCTGTAGGTCTATCTATTTAACTGATGAAAAATTCATACTTTTATGAACGACCTCTTTGTCTTGGCTCCTCCCTTAGGTAAAGAAAGGATAAGAAAAAATTTAAACCCTCAATTATCTGCACCAGATTTGGGTCAAAGCAGTAAGTCAGCTTAAAATTAAGAGTTCTATTACGGATACAGGCAGACCAAAACACTGCTGGAGTTACACCATTTGGTTTTCAGGATTTCTCCCTACAGGAGTCAAGCAACTTCATTTTTTGTAGCACTACCTGATTAAAAGTTTAGCCTGTGTATCCTTTCCTTTACTACTACTGAACTGAAGTAGGATGTGTGGGCAACGGGACTTAAATGAGAAGATGTATTGGTTTTAGAAAAGTAGATCCCAAAAATATTCTGGAATGCACGATTGTTTACAGTGTCACTAGCGTAAGTAGCACAGAGTGGGTTTTTTTAATACGCTTTGCAAAAAGAAGTTTGATGTAATTGTATGGCAGATCACATCAACCGCCTAGGTTTGGTAGTTTTGCTGCATCCGCACAGGAATCTGTGTTTTAGAGGCCAGATGAGTGAATTGCTCTATTTACAGAGGTAATGAGGATCAGTAAACCTCAAAGAATGTTTTGGATAGACTGCAGCACACACGTCCTCGGATATAGGCCTTCTTTCACCAACTCCAGACAGAACTCTATCAGCTGCATTTATGTGAAGAATCCCTGCAGCTACGTCACGTTGGGTAGTGCAGTATATTTAGCCTGGTTTTGACTCCACATGACCAGCAAGTAGTACAGTGTCAACTTTCCCTAAAAAAAAAAAAAAAAAAAAAAGCTGCCAGGCTATAATTAACCCTCAGTCTTCTCTGCTGCAGAGCAGCCAGCTGATGCTGTTGGTTTGTGATCAAAACCAGTCATATGGCAGGCCAAGTTTGCAATGGCAAACTATCAAGGACATGGTGGGTTGCCTTGCAAGTCGCCGTTTCAAGCCATAAGACAGCCTTACTTTTAGTAATTTCAGGTTCAATGCCAACTTCACGAAGAAGTACTTTATTTTGTTATTACCTGATAAAATAAGGCTGTATGAAATGTTAGGAGGAGTATAGTTTTCCTGTGCACATTATGTTTACAGCTATATACACAGGCTAAATGTGCCTGCAGGGTCACAGCACAAGCTCTGCAGTTATTTGGTACAGTAACAAATAAATATCCCTGTTCATGTCATGGTTATGATGTCACACTCTGCATTTATGTATCACAGTGAAACAAACTCATTTAAGTCATATGATTACCCCTCTCTCTCACGCAAGAAGATGGAGGAGCCTAACACAGTAAGTATTAAGCATGAACCTCGGAGCTGAAGAACACATGCTGCGCAGTGGAAAGCAGTGCAAAAGTGTCTAAGCGTGTTTTTGCCAGCGTCGCAAGGGCGTGCCTAACTCCTTCCAGTTCCGCTACTGTTGCAAGCATCTGCACCCTGATGTAGACATACCACTGACATTCACAGACTAAGTTTCTAACCTCTTCTAATTCTTAAATGGCAATCTTTTTGCAGTGGTGCAACTAGTTGAGCTTACTTTGAACTAGTTACAAGGTGTTCTGTGGCTGTCGGAGGCAAATAGGAAGTTTCATACATCAGCTGGTCATAGATACATGAGGATTTATCTGGGCCTTCTCAACAGATGCCTTGCTGGCACAGATTTTATGAACACAGTGAATGAACCCACAAGAAGATATGGTCATAGCATCCTTTAACTGTTGAGAGCCCCAGATGAGTAACATTCTCTTCACCTTTCCTCACTGTTCCCACCTTTTCCTTTTAATCTACTGCTCAGTTTGGATCTTTCTCTATTTCATTCCTAACACCCGTTTCTAGAAGTAGATCCCCATTCTCTTTCAATACATTTCAGGTTCTGCCTTATCACCTTATTCAACCTCAACACTTCACTGCAGGAGCTCATAAGCTTATGAGAAGAATTAGAAAGGTAAACTGCTTTTTATTGCTATCCCCATACTGCTTGACTATATATTTCACATACAGAATACTAAGAAAGGAGGAGTTTGAACACAACCTTACTAAACAATTTATACTAGTATAATTTTTGGAATGCCTTTTATCAACAGGAATATTCTGAGAGTTCCATGTACAATGTAGGCTGGAGGTCTTGTTACACAAATCCACATCGGGCATGCTTGCTGCAAGATGCAACATTCTGTTCCATGCTTAGGAGACAGTAAAAAAATCCTTGCCTTTGAGATGTACATCTCAAGAACATCTCAAGTTTGAGCTGCACCAGCAAGACAGGTTTCTGAGCTGCTCTCCTTCATACTAAGCTAGAATCTAGCATTCAGTATTTTTTGTTTCTGTAGACCTTCAATGCTCTGTTTGGCAGGATGCTGCCTTAATTAAGAATGACCTGTTAATGCATAAGTTTTAAATATATAGAGAAATACAAAGTACAGTCATTCTCCAGTACTTTTTTACTAGTTACTACTGTGATTCTCCAGAAGTTAAGCTGAAGCTACAGTAAAAAGCTACCTGTAAAGACGTACAGATTTTCTAGCAAAGATCAGAATAATCTCTAAGCTTCCCAGCAAGAGAATTTATCAACTAGAGAGTTATCACAGAACTATTAAAATGAGTGAATGCAAATGGCTTAGAATTCTACATGGAATGTGTCTGACAAAGCAGACTTATTGCTTTATGTACACAAAACGGTTAGAGGATTTCTAGTTATGATTTATAGTAAATCCACATACTGGATTTTTTAATCTCCAGCTTTATGTAATGGAGATGCAATGAGTAACAAAATCTAAGAGGATTAGTAGAAGGTCATCCTGATTTGCTGAATACAGCCTAACATAATACCTTAAAAATGGTTAAATACAGTTGTACATGTTAGAAACCTCATCACTGTAGAAAGCCATGAAATCCAAGGTAAACTCACTCCTAAACTGCAAACCACAAGAGATTAAATTTTACATCAACAGTATTAGAATAGAATTAAATCTAAAACCTGACAGTGGGATATGTAAACCACCACACTAGGAGCACTTTTTAAAAACGGAGCAGGGAAAAACAATTAACAAGGCCTCATCATACAACTAGATGGAGTCTAACTTCTACTAGCTTGCTTTTTTTTTCCAAGTGGGGAAGAAATGGGACCTTTAATAGATGAGTATATAACAGCACAGTACGGATGATGGATATGGGAAAAGACAGAAATGATCAACCGCCTGTTTCTTGTCATTCCAGCTGCCTTGTTTGCAGCCCTAAATCTTCCGTGCTGTCTGCACAGGGAACTGTTAGCCTGGGGAGTTGGGCAGACTTGCTGAAAGATGTTAAGGCAAAAAGAAGGTCCGACGTACCAGGGGCAAGGGGGGGAAGCAGAGGGGACCAATAAAGAGCAAGAAGCTGCTTTTACGTAGTTCCAGTCGAAAAGTTTACCAGCTTGTGCGGATTGACTATTGCAAAGACCTAAACCGCAAGAATTACTGTTTTTCAGAACACCTTTTAAGCAGTAGCATACAGTACAAATTACTTTGAAATTGTGTTATGTTTCAAATGTTTTGTGTAGTATCAGGTGAACCTAGGTGTCCTCATGCATTTTGATCTCTTGTTTCTCCAAGTGAATTAGAAAGTGGTTCCTGTAGGGAGCAAGGATGGAAGAGGGGAAGCCAAACAAAAGAGCAAATTCAAGGTGGAGATAAGAAAAGCCTAAAGACAGACATCGGTCAGATCCTGTTGAAAAACAAGAAAACAAAGAGCCACACAAACTTCAGTAGGGGAAAAAAAAAAAGCAGGGAGGAAAAAGTGTACTTTATTCAGGCACCCAGGTAGAGGATCTGCCTTTAAATTATGTCATCCTTTTTCACTCATAGTCTGAACAGAGCCCAGCTTGCTCTAACTGGTAAAGGGCAAAGGAATACAACAAAATTTAAAAAGATACTCCATTCTGGTCACTGGCAAGCATATTTGACTTTGCAGAGAATCTATAAATGGTCAATTCAGATGTGTTGCACCTTCCAGGAGATGCTGGATCAAGACTAAGCCAGATGCACTTGGCTTGAGCACCGATGGATGAAACAGCTTTGTAGTTCTGTATCAAGTCATGGATTTGGCTTTTTTTGGTATGTTTTGAAGAAAAAGCCTGAATGTTGGCTGAAGAGGCAGTAAGATTCACTTTTAGGAACCTTGCTTAAAGGAATTTATGTAACTACTATCCAGACTGC
The DNA here is from genome assembly GCF_965183815.1 of Platalea leucorodia. Lineage (NCBI taxonomy): Eukaryota > Metazoa > Chordata > Aves > Pelecaniformes > Threskiornithidae > Platalea > Platalea leucorodia. The sequence goes on from NC_138830.1 coordinate 37,575,746, forward strand.
CACTTCTGTAGGTGGGGGGTGTGTGTGTTTTGGGGGGGGTGGTGGGTGGTGGTGTGATGTGTGTGTTTTGTTGTTGTGGTTTTTTGTTTGTTTGTTTTGGGTTTTTTTGGGTTTTTTTTAAAGAATTTTAAATCCTACTCTGTCAAACTAAACAGCTTAGTAATTCCTGGACTAATTTTATCATGAGGTAGCACTTCCATACTACACTCAAATTTTTTTTAAAATGTCTTAAAATATTTTATTTTCTTGGCAAAGAAAATATCTACTATGCTAATTTTGAAATAGTGCATGTTACTTAAATGAAAGAAGATTATTTATGGAGTCAGGGTTTTTGGTTTTTTTTTTTCAGTTTTTTGTTTATGTTTTTTAAGACTACTGACTTAAATATTTAAGGTCAGTAATCCAGACATGCTTTATAAAATTTTCAATTGGCTTTACCTTAGTGTTTTATTTTGAGAGGTTTATTCACCTTAATTGGTAACCCTTAAAAACCTATTTTCCAATTAAATGTAGCTTTCAGGTTTGATATATTAGCTGGGAGAACATACTGTGTCAACATTCATTTATGTATGCAATTATGTTTGGATTTTTTTTCCTTAATTGTTGTAACATTAATGTAAAATAACTGATTTGCTATTTGTGTCTAGCTCTATTTGTACGGAAACTAAAATTCAATTAAACACAAAAGAAAAATTTTGAGATTATTTTTTTAAACCACAGTAATATGTTAGGTACATTATAAAAAAAAGTGTTCCTGTCTAAACATGTTTTTTATTTAAAGCTGATTAAGCAGAGGAAGTATTTACTCATGTTGAGAGAACTGAGCAGCTTGTTTCTTCTCACTATGTCCTTCAAGGTTTTTGGAACAGCAGGGTTCAGGCTAGACATCTGATTTGTATTTGCAGATTGGAAATTAAAAAAAAAACAACAACACCCCCCCCCCCCCCCAAAAAAACAAAACAAAAAACCCCACCAAACCCAACCCCCCCAGCAATCATCGAATGGTGGTAACATGAAACTGAAATGAAGGTAATCTCTATGCTTGCAAACGTATTGTTGCTGCCAAGTGCTAGTTTAGCATTTAAAACCCTGTTCAATTGTCCATATAGGAAGTGTATAGTTTAATCACCAGTTATCAGACCTTCTTTAAACTTCCATAGCAAGCATTATTTAAAAAAGAAATTAATAAAGCTGTGGCCATTTGACTCATATGTTTATTGATTATACTTCTCTAAATTATTAGCAAGTGGCCACGCTTTAAGTGTGGCTCTTGCAGCTTTTCTTGTGACTTGATGTCCTTCTCAGCACAGAAACAACTCTGTAATTTCACTGTGTTAAGCAATGGAAATAGTTTCTAAAAGCAGCTAATAAGTGTGATATAGGGGAAAAATTTGCTTTCTTTTTACTGTGCATTCATTTTAATTTCTGAACAAGTATAAACAAACTGCCAATATGCTCGTAAATGCTAAACACTTCTGCTTCTATCGTGAAAAGTTTAACTACAGTATTTAGTTGGATTTTATTTATTTCTACATCTCTTTTTCTGGGTGTGGAGGGAAGAAGGATGAAAAAAAGGTAGGTGCTAACATGAACATGACACTTCTTGAAACATTAGATTTCTTTCTCGCTCCTCTAGTACAGAAGTAGAAAATGCTATGTTTTGCTATTTTTTGTTGCGTTCTGTTTCATAAAGCCTTGCTCTTCTCCCCTCAGCAAGTCCTTGATAGAATCAGTCTCTTCCTTCCTTTCTAAATAAAGTTAAGTTGATGGATAAACAGTGTTTCTAAAAAGAGAGCTTTGTTTAATTAGGGTGGCCATTTAACTGAAAGCCCAACTAAATTATCAGTTTCTCTCATTTTCTTCCTAGTATGCTGTGTTTTTAAAGGCATTTCTTACTAATTTTCTTACTACTGACTGGAGGTAACAATAGCAAAGCTCCGTTTATGCAAGGCACTGGGACTGACATGGATATTTAACAGATGGCCTACACTTAAGTCTTTACACTACTACTGATGGAATTAAATAATTACTAAGGATGATTAAAAAAAAAAAAGCAAACAAAAAGAAAAACCAAAACACCACACCACGACAGTTAAGGCTATTGTAGAAATGAGATACTACTAAGATTCCCATCATCAATACCAAACACCTTTCACACACCTTTTAAGGCCAGGCCTTCTATTCTTCCAGTCTTATTAACATGAGACGCCCTTTAAATTGCTTTGCATCGATGCCTCAAATAGTCTGATGGTTAGGATCTGATCTCTCTCTCTTTTCACTTGGTTGGACAAGTTTTGTAAATTAACACTGTCCAAGTATTTAAAGTAGAGAACATTATAGCCTGGCCTTTAGCCCTAGAATGTCCTTGTTCTGTTTATGTTAAACAAACAAGTGACTTTCTCAAAAAGGTAGCCAGAGTGGTAAGGAGAAAGCAAACAGCTACTGTGAGCAGAGGTGCTGAATGACGACAGCGTATCTACAGAATGTCTGTGAAGAGACTAAGACAGTGCCAAAAATGCGTGTGATATATTTTCAAAAAACTAGCCTGCCATACAAAACTGGGACAACTCCAAGAAACGAGACTCTAAACTACATTTATGTAACTTAGGTATGTTATTGTGACTTTCACTGAAGCATACCAACAAGACAATCGGAAAAGGCTTCAAATTAATTCCTTGTAGATAAGGTGTCAACATGTAGGAGTTAATCCTCAAGCCCTGTTTTACGACAAAAACAAAGTCTACGGGCAAATTAGACTAAAGTACTTGAACTGTATAAACTACCAATTTACAGCTAGTTTTAAATAAGTCATTGCTTTGGACACAAAAATACGACTCCATTTTGATGATACAAATCTGTGAAGAGGAGTATGTTCTAAACAAAACAACAGAACCCTCCCACACCCACTTTGTAGTTTAACGTAGATTATATCCCAGCATTAAAATATTATGTCCGCTTACCGTCATCTAGTGTGATGTCTTGTAGTCCTATTGTTTGAAAATTCAATTCTCGATCTTCAGGTTCTGGTTTAATGTTAATAGCTGCCCCATCTGGTGAAAATGGAGATGAATCGCATACGGGATGGTGTACTAGGGATGATGCTGCATTAAGACCTCCCAATGCTGGACTACGTGCTTGAGGGGAGTGCTGTCCCGAGTGACTTACAGTGGTTGGTGGGGGAGATGAGGCAGGTCCTGAGCTAGGAGATTGATAAGGCATAGGTTGTAGCTGGGGTGAAGAAGGTCCAGACAGCGGTGAATGGACCAAAGGGTGGGAAGCTGTTGGGGACGGGGATGAAGCGGATGCTGGATTTGTAGAATGGTATGGGACTTGCTGCAGCTGCGGAGAAGACTGCCCAAGGGATTGACCCATTGCAGGAGGGATGGAGCCCTGCCCAGCGCTTGGGCAGTGGTATCCCATTGACGGTAGGTGAGAAGATGACTGTCCTGAATGAGCGGGGTGTGCTAGCGGGTGCCCTGCTGCACTTGGTGTTGACACAGAACCTGGATTTGAAGAATGAAACTGCATTGGTGGTAGAGCTTGGCAGCTAAGATTTATCAAATGAGGTACAGCTGTGTCTTGCTGAAATGAAATAGTATCAAATCCTTGGCTGGAGGCAGAGTTCACAGGAAGACCAGACTGTCCGTTGTATACATCGTTAGACTGCATAGGCTGGTAAGAAGGCCTCACAGGAGGTGCTGATGTTACCTGAAAAGACTGAACCACAGCAGGAGGCAAAACATGACACTCTTCGCTGGGACTAAGGTTTCTACCTTGCATATGTGGCAGGTGGGGTACTGCTGAGGTCACCATGGCTGTGTACGGTGGTTGAACTGGACACACAAGGCTCCTGGGTGATGTAGACAGTAAATTATCATGTGGATGCCCTTGCTCTGGTGAAGGCAATTGAGTTCGGATAGAATGCAGGCCCTGGACATTGCTTGTGTGAGGCAGGGACAAAGATGGAACAGCAGACAAATCCACCTCATCTCTGTGCTCTTGCTTCATTATAACTAGAAAAAGTAAAACACTGTATTACAATTCCAACCCATTTGTATCCTGTGATAAATACACGGTAATTGCTGTTTAACAGGCACAACAGTATTGTTAATGCCCTTGCTCTAATTTTCCTCCTTTTGCTCTGCCTTTTTTTTTTTTTTTTTTTTTTTTTTTACTTTATGCCTGCTATATTAACCCTTAAAAGCCAGAAGAACTCTCTTAGCATTTATTCGAAGGCAGTTATCTTCCCTTCTAAAATACCCTCCTATGCAATGGATGTTTTTAAAGACATTTGCAACCCAGCCAGAGAAAGTCCAGTACATCCAAAGCATGCAGCTCCTCAGAGCTGTGCGGGGGCAGCTGCTGCTGGGCTCCACTGAAAACAGGCAGCCAAGAGTTCAGTATCAGGCACTAGAAAAAGGGGAATGAAATTTTTAGCTGGCTTCAAACTTTCCTTAGCCTCTGATCAAGATGACAGCCAAACTTTGGCAACACAGTTAAACTTGTCTGAGTAGTGCGTGTTGTTTTAATTACAGCAGCCCTTTCAGCATACCCCCCAATTTCAATGATGACAACAATCATTCTGATAATACAGAGAGTTACAAACTGACACGCTTTTAGTTACAGGTTTGGGTTTTTTAAGCTACTGGTAAGCTCATGAAAATATATTGATTTTAAGTACAAATAGTAGGAAAATGCTAACACTTTTAACTGCTCAAGTACTACTTTATATACCACACTTAAAGAAAACTGTTATATATATTTATAGATAAAATGGATTTTAAAATGTTTGTGCAACAATAGCTGCTGTTATACTTAAACTTGCTTCTTATGTAAGCAGTGTCATTACTTCATTCTACCATTTAAATAATTTAAATATGGGTTTTTCAAACAAAAAAAAATGTTTGTGTCTTGTAACTATCTTAGGAGCTGATATTCCTAAGAATGGTTGAAAAATATCACATAAATCTGATAACACTATTAATGTATACTTAGTGTACCAAATACCTAGGTAACATTGCTTAAATTACGCATGAAGGCATGAAGTAGGTACTTTTAGAGCACAAGTGAGCAAAACTCATTTTAAATAGTGTAAACTAATGGTAGTTGGCTTTGTCAGCATACACATTAGCTTTAAGAAGTTTATATTAATATCCATATCCAACTTTAAAGACTTCTTCAGATACCTGACTTCAAGTCCTCCAAACAGCACTAAAGGGTCTAGCGCCATCACTGGTACCATGTGAATTCTGGCTACTCTAAATGGGCATGAATTTCTTAAAAGAAAAGAAAGTAAGTGGCAGGCAAAGGAGTAGGCATTGCATATCTAGCAGTAACCACTTCCTCATACCAAATGGAAGGGATTAAGATGTTTTAACTACACATACAGTTAAAATGTACAGATTTTGCCTCTGGCTAAGTTACAAACTATTTTCTCTCAACATGCTGCAATGTGTTCACAGGGAGGGAAATGTATCTTTTTATCTTCCTTATCAAAACCTGGCTGGTTGGGGTTGTGTGTTTTTTTTTGTTTTTTTTTTTTTTGTGGGTTTTTTTTTTTTGACATTTGAGTGGGGGAAAAATTGTGTAAAACCTGTTCTTCTATGATCTCACTATCCTCCATGTCATCGCTAGGGTTATTTAGAAGAGCAGCTTCTGAGATTCACCATCATTCTCAAAAGAAAAGCAGAATGCAAATTATTCTGTAAAAAGTGTAATGAAGGAATACCCGCCTATAATCATAGCACTGTAGCTTATTCCTCTAAATTTCAGCTTTTTAGTTAGACAAGCTTAAGTTAATTGTTTTACAAACAATTCAAAGCTAGTCTTATCTACCTGTCAAAAGTACAAGACTGTCTGAATTACTTTGAAATGTCTACTTTAACAAACAAAATAAAATGCAACTTCTTTATTTTTTATTTGATACCTGGTGTGTAAGTAAAACGTTGAGACTGGCTTTTTTTCCTCTTGCCATTGCAGAGATAAAACTGCACCTGAACTGCAGCTGTAATGGTTTTGTTATGGTATGGAGGAACTTCAAGTATGATGTTTGCCTATATGAAAGTGGAAACAAAAAAGTTTTACATATTAAATGCAAATGAAACTGCTCTTAATTACAGAAAAACTTACTGCAAAACTAAAGCAAACTGATATTTTGAAATTGGTAAAGTTCAAGTTTATGTATATTACATAGTACAACTGTACTAGAAGCAAACTTTTATTTCGAGACTTTTTTCTTCTCTTAAACACAAGTGTTCTGAAGGTAATGCTTTTCATTAAATAGACACGTCATCTAAAGGATGCTTTGTTTGTCTGCCAGAGCATAAAAAAAAAAACTCTAGCAGTCAAAGAATTGCATTTTGGATCATTAAGCTTTTAAGAAAAATTTTAACGCACTGGAGATTATTTGTCATCTTAGCAAAATTATCTTTGGTTTTCTTTTTTCGATTTTTAATTTCTTTTTTCATTGCTTTCACAACAAGCATATTATTTCCAGTCCTTCAAAGCATCATCTTAATGGCTACTTTACAGTATTAAACCAATTTAGAAGTCTCCAGTTGTCTGTCTGAATCAGCCAGTGATCTACTTACTTTACTAAATGAAGTCTAAATTTCAGAACAAAAATGAAGATGTCTAGTTTCTCATTTTAAAACAGAAAGCTTTCTGAAGTAAGAAAAATTGTTTCTCACCCCTTGACACTTTTCCCTAATTATTTTCCCTTCTACCTCCCACTGAGGTCGTCCATCTGTTGAGAGAAATTTACAAATAATTCAAGCAAAAAGCATTTTCTGAAACACTTAAATACTTAATCTTAAAAATACTTAAATACTTAATATAAAACTGCATTTATTTTCAGTCATAAAGAGGCCATTCGAGTGACAGAGATATACTGTAAACAAAGCATAAAGCAGAGAGATGCTTTAGGAGTTTCAACACTGCAAACATTGTCCATAAGTTGACTGTTGTGCAGGATTCTGCATTTTAACAGAACCTGCAGATTGCATACGGTTAGATTTAATTCCAAAGGCGGCAGTGTGTACTACAAGCGTACAGAGGGATTTTCCCCCATTTTTCTAAAAATGTTTTTGAAAGGCAGTTAAATTTACTATTAACACTTCTGATTATTCAAACTAATGTGCTGATGACTTAACCCATAAGTCACCATGTGAGAGAGAACATACGCCAGCTCTTCATGCACACACCCACAGGTTATACATTTAAAACACACACCCTCCCTGGAACTGAAAGACCCCATAGTTCAAATACCAGGCAAGTTGTCTGTGTTGTGAGGGAAGTAAATCACCTTGGTGAACCTCTCTCTGCTCTGACCTGGCATGACCCATTATCCTTAATCCAACATGCGGTTCTCTCTGTTATTGGGTTTATCAGGGAACCTATTGCCTAGCAGCAGTACTTCTTTAAAGGTGTTCGAGTTGTGTGTCAAAATACATTATTACATAAAACCCCCACTTATGTTGTATTTGCTAATAAAAAAACCCAACTCTTTTACTTAAATATTTAAGGAAATAATAAGATGTAGAAGAATTGGACTTGGTTGCAAACTTTTGTTTTTAATGTTTTATTTTTGCTACTGTTTTCCCAAAGGATCAAATCAAGTATTCAGGTGACAGTAATGATAACTTAAGCTGTTCAGATTGTATGCTCTTTATATTAAAGGGACAATCAGGGAAGAAAAGGAACTCTATGTATTATTAAGACAGCTAGTCCTAAATTTGCAACTATTTTTCCTGCATTTTAGTCTACGAATTATTAAGATGGAGATGTATATGCAAAAGAGCTACAGAACCAGGAAGGAATGCTGAGTAACTGAACATCTTTGAGTAATAATACATAAGTAGGTACCTGAGCGTGCGTGTGTGTATGTGCACTTGTGTACAATACAAAACAAAACCAAAGAAAACTTGCAAAACATTCATTCTATCTGGTTGTAGTAAACTAAAAATGGGAAGTATTTGATAGGGTTTTTTTGGTGTTAAATTCTCTAGTTTATGGAATTGCATCATTATGAAAGCGATAGAGAGGAAGAACATGGGGCTGGGGCAGGGGGGAAGCTTTCAAACCTGTACTCACATTTAAAGAAAGATGTTTTAGAAATATTCATCCAAAACCTGCAAGTTTCTTGCTTACTTTGAGATTCTATTTCCTATATATTAGACTGAAAAATTTCACCTACTACCCTCCCAAAGAATAATTTGTTTCATTTCATGAGATCAGTAGGAAGCAGTTAAATTTTTTTACAGATTTCACTGCATGAAGGAAACACTGCGTCTTTAGTACACCTTAACTGAAATGCATGCCTGCAACAGAATTTTTACTTCTACCTTGCTAATATACAAGCGTAAGCCCGCTGCAGTTCTCACTCATGACTACGTGTTGCCTAGAAGACTGAACTTGCATTCTACAGAATGAGAACCACGTAATACAATGGACTCTAACATTTCTGATTTCTTGGCAATTAAATACTTGACCGGCTTGTCAGGCACAAAAATGTTTAAGACCCATACATAAGGTTGCTGTTGTTCATACCACTGCTTATTGCCGGTATTTTACCTACATGCACTCTTGCCTGTTTACAGATGCAAATTAGGCACAGTCACAGCTGAAGCATACACTGCACACCAAATCTGAGCCAGAGACTTTTAAAAAAATGCATCCCCTTAATAGTAACTTCTATAGAACATCTTAGGCAAATATATGAAAAAAATCAGTTGTGTTTTCTAACTAATATTTCTTTCATTAGCTTAGGAGCAAGTCAGTTTCTATGCAATGATTAGATCAGATGTACTATTTGTCACTGATGTCATGTTACATTTCCATTAGTTCCCATTTTCATTTTTTCATTTTTTAATAATAAGAAGGAGAAAATACATGGTATGATCTGTCAACAACATCTTTTAAATACACACAATTCAAATCTAGTTAGCTTCTAATTGTCTTCCTGAATCAGAAGTACTATTTCATTAATAATTGCCAACCAGCATACAGATCAGTGCCCAAACTGAAGTTTCAGATTACTACTTGTGACTTAACTTTTGGGTTTTTTTTACTTTTTAAAACATCCGTACTTCCTAAAATCAAGCTTAGGTAGTGTTTCTGTTTGTTTGTTTGGGTTTTTGTTTTGTTTTGGTTTTTTTTTTCCCCTCCAAGAAAAACAAGTATTTACCTTGTCCTTTTTCAAAAAATATAATTTTGGATTCTGGAAGAAAATTGCATCCTGTCACCACCATTTCATGGCCTCCATTTACTGAGCAACTATTGATGCTGTACTTCTCAATCTGAGGAAGTTCTTGAGCAGATCGCTGAGCTTTAAAAAAAAAAATTAAGGGAAAAATTGTTATTCACAGTTTTAATCATAGTGATGTTTCTTTTATGATGCTAACTTGAAGAATCAGGGGTCAAACTAAAACGACCTTCTATTTACATATATAAATCATATTTGTGTATGATTTACCTTTGTTTTTAAAATTGCGTTGAAATTATATAGTTATAGAAAAGAAACATCAAGAAGCCATGAATCCCAACGGTCTCTACTGTTACAGCAAATTAAATTTTTTGTTTAGGAATATTGGTTTAAAAAATACTGCAGTATTTTATAGACAAAACAAATTCTAAGAGAAATTCAGATTGTTTAAGGTCATCTTTTGATTCCTTAGTGCCAGCGTTTAACAAATGAACTCTCTAAAAGTTCAGCTGTTCATTAGATAATACTGTATAAAGACAAGTAATAGTATAGACTCTTGTAAATGAAATGTTATTAGTTCTTTCTGAAATGAATATTTATTTTCACCGAGATATATCAGCTGCCTCCGCTCATATACAGGACCCACTGAAGCTGCTAGCTGTGTGGCTGCAGTATTAGGTTTAAACCTAAAACATTGTTTTTCCTCCAAACCTTCAGGCTGCCATTTAGCAAGTACCAGCTTTAAATGACGATATATTATTTTTTGGTAATTTAGCTCTTTACACATAATGCTTTTTACACACACTTGTTATATATAATTCTGACAATAAATATTGTCAGAATGACAACACCACTGACACATGCAGAAAACACGAGTACAAATTATGTATAGTTAAAGCAATCTTACAGCATTCAACAGGTATGGAAGCAGTCTGCAGAGATAAGACTTTTCCACTAGGTTGTGGGATGTGAACACGAAACACAAGTCGCACTCTGGTATTCTTTCTTCCAATATCTGTCTCCCCTTTACGGAGCTCTATATCTGAATTGCGAAGTTTCAAAATACCAGCACAATCGATACTGGAGATAGGGGAGGATGGATAGATCAGAAGAGAAATGGAAGAAAATGAATCAAACTATTGCCAAAGTACACTCTGTAAGCCTTTCTTTTGTTAAAGAATGAAGCGCGTTCTATTTTTTTCCCCATGTTATGCTATTTTAAAATGTTATTTTAAATGTCTGAGATTAAAAGATCTGCTAGTGTCAAAAATGGCAGTAAGTACTCTGTTGAAACATTTTTGTCCTGTAAATACCTAGCTGCTGCTTTTTTGAACCTTTAAAAGATTATCTGTTACTGCACATTGTTTACCCTTTGAAGTAAGTTATTTAACATAGTAAACATCATTTACAAGGAGCAAGAGACCTACATTTAGTTCTGCCTTAGGAAGGACTAGAGAATGACAAAAGTGTAGCCATCAAATCCCTGCTACCATTCCACAGAGTTATCGATTATTTACAAGACATACACGTACTTTAATCAAGTAACACATATATGTAAACTTGTGAGAAGCGGCATCTTGCACATCATTGTGGGCTCATAGCATTCACTGGAATTAGCATGAAGTCTGTGACTAGGAAAATTTAAGCTGATTTCAGATGTCTACATAAGAAATAGATGTGCTACCTCATAAACAAATAATTGTGCTTTACTCTGTTCACTGGCCCTCCAGCTAGAACAGAGCAGTTTAATTGTTGCTATAACTAACCATTAAACTATTATTTAGCACATTCTATCTGGCAAGACCCGAAAAGTCAGAATAACGCAACTGCTAAAAATAAAAATAAAATCAAAACAAGGAAAAGGCCTACCAAGATATCAGAAGTGAAACCACCCCATACAATCAAGAAACAAACAACTAAACCGTATAACTGTATTTTCATAGAAAAAAGTCTTATGTCTTTGTAAAATCAAACAAACTCTATCGGCCAGTAGCCCACATGCAATGCTACAAATGTGCAATCATATATATATGTATGGATTGTATGGGGAAGTACAATCCCAGAAGCACTCATCTATCTCGCAGTCAATCTTATGAGCTTCCCTGTCTCTCTACTCCTTTATTTCTGACTACCTAAACATTGGCATGTTTAAAGAGATGTGTTCATCTTAAGCATGAGCCACGTTTGTGGAAAATATGCTATTCTACAAGATCTTTCTTTCACCTTTGCACAAACGGGGGAGGGGGAAGACACATAGCAACTAAACAGCTAAGTTATGCACTGATGTACCTGGCTGACATATTATTTTCAGGAAGAAGTGGTATTTCCAAAACTTTTGTGCTGGCAATTATTATCTCTTGACTAGCTGTTGCAACTGTTTTTCCAGTGATTCGGTGCACCTGGTAGAACGCATGAGGTCTTAAGTAGCGATCATCTGCTGTTCCGATGAACATTTGAAGGTTTACTGGCTTTTCGCTATAGCCCAGGAGCTGATGAAAAAGTAGATGTAATATTAAAATATTAGTTGACTTTTACTGCATTTGTGTGTGCACAATATAAATACACAACTAGTACAAAGACTTAAGAGTCAGAGAGTAGTATTTAATCAGAAAACTGAGTACAGGTATCTGTCCCCCAGTACAAGTACCAAGCAACAACATTTACCAGAACAAATGCATATCAAAATATCTTCATTACTTTTGAACCGTTCAAAGAAAAAAGAACCGTTTTATCTACAGAATTTCTACAACAAGCTATGCTATAAGTGTGTTTCTGATATTGTTTTTAATCAAAGCCAAATTATCAATTTTACTAAGATACACCTAGTTTCTAGAAATACTAAAAATATTTTAAAGTTTAGTTTTTCTACCATGGAATGCAATAGTGAGTTTTATTAAACTTAAGTGGTTTTGTGAATGCAAATGTATTATGATAGGACACAGAAAATTTAATTCCTAGCTAGAAAATGAAGTATGGTTTATTTTTGGAAAAGAAAATGTTTTAAAAACCAAAATTTTATAAATGTTAATTCATGCATCTTTCCTTTTCTTAAATATAAGACTAAGCACCAATGCACCCCCTTGTCATAAAACCAGCTGTTGCTTGAGCCAGCAGTAGTAATTCTAGCCACAAAACAAACTGAAACATCAGGAAAAAAAATAAACAAAATCTAAAAGAAAAAGCTGGCTTTATGATAGTACCTTGGTAACATATTATCCAGAAGACTTAAGGAAGCAAATTTAACCAACAGCAACATGCAAGTTTCCTTTAGCCACTGCAATTTTAAATCCAAAGCCTACACAATATGTCTTATAAATCCATGAAGCGTACTTCGCCTTCCTGTGACTGGCAGATGGATGCACACTGCAAGTTATGTAATTTCTAAAAAGCAATGCAGCAAATTTACATTTCGTCAACTTCGGCATCAACTTATGTTCAAACTGGAGGGAGGGCCAGACAGTCATTCTTTAAATGTGGCTTTGTCATGTCAATATTTTTATCTCTAGGGAGAGTTATTTGGTCACCCAGCAATATTATCCAAGCTCTTTACAGAACTAACACTTAAAAAACCAAACAAAACACCATGTCAATTTAACCTACTTACAAGAGTAATTTAACGCCAGTAGTCAGCAGTACAGAAATCACCCAGAAATCAGAAGCACTACTGTAGATTCCTTGTATCTTGATGCACTACTATTGGCAGTAAGTTTTATGTACACCAAATGAACGCCTGTTTTCTATATTCAAGTTACGGCTATGACAGCACCTACCAGTCTTGTCGCTTTTATTAGAGCTTTCTCAATCAAGAACAGAAATCTGGTTTCCGACAGAAGTCTGGAACTTTAAAGAGCTATTCTCAAAGCTTTCAGCCTTACAGGAATGCTTCTGTCCAAGATGTAATACTCATTAACTAAATAGCATGGTCATATTTCCTTTCCATTAATTTTAGTTTCTGTTCTTCCCATTTGTCCAATGAGGTTAAATGCGATCAAGAAGCAGAATAGCGAAAAATCTCGACCACCTAAGACAAATAAAACTAAGCTTACTCAAATAAACCCAAAACAAGTCAGGCTTGTTCTTCACCTCTTTGTACCCAGCACACACACACAATCTAAAATAATTCCTGAGACATACTGCAGATACAGATCTACAGACAAGCTACAGCATATAACTGTTATTGAGCTACAACATGTGTATCTTGAGCAGCTGACACAAAAGCTCAATAGATCAAATAAGTTATTTGTTACAATCACAGCATTATGAGATTGCTCTCTGAGAAAGTGCCCCTTCTACTTTTTTTATAGAGAGGAAAGAAAGGAAACAGTTCAGAATTACTGCTTCTATTGCTTTCCTGGGCTGGGAGATCTCTAGATGATTCCTGCAGTATGGAGACCGTGCTGCTCTTCGTGGTTGTAGACTGGCTACCATCGAGAATTCATGCACGCACAGGCAAGCGGAACAAACCGACTTAATAACGTTGAATCAGAAAGTCACCTCTCCTCATGGGTTTAACAGTCTTTACCCCTTCAGACCCTCATTATAATGAAAGAAAAATATCTGCCACAAAAAAGCCAAACAATCTTTAAAAGTCATGGCAGCTTTTATCAAATACAATGCCCTGTCCTGTAATTGACATATTTCCAACTAATTTCTTACATGATCTCATTTATTTACATTTATATATGTATGTCTATTATTTGCAAGCTTTTGTTCTATGTCAAATATGTAAAATATTTTTGTTCTCCCTGGAGTTCTCTGTACAAACAGAGCTAAATCCAGCAAAAAAACACCCAACAAACAAAACCAAACAAAAAAAAAAAACCCTCAGCCATTGAGTGGAGACAGTCTGGATTATCAGAGTTGCTCCCCATGTAAATAAACGTGATATTCAAGCATTTACAAATGTTGCAGTGGAGACAAAGAACCTCCCGTGACCATCAGTGTACTGACAGGTTTCTCTCCCTGCATCTGTGGGAAGTCACCTACAGGACAACCACAGGAACACAGCAGGACCGCAGCAAACTTTACTCTTAGTTATTGTCGTGTTGATAGTGCAGCATAGCGACCCTTATGTCAATTAAATACATAACCACGTTAAGTTCCTTTTTATACTTGATGCAGGACTCCAACATCTTTCCCAAACATATTTGTTTTAAATACCAAATGAAAGTTTTCATATTGTCTATGAGTCTGAATTATTTTAGGAGTTTAAAGAAAATTTAAGGACACGTATTAGTTCAGGATTTATAGCAGCCGTCTTGTCCCAAGTTCTCAACACTGTGACTCCACCACCCATTTTCTTCAGAGTTAAAATTAAATCTTAACACATGGAATACAGCTTGTGACGTTCGTTAAGTATGTTCACTCTAACACTGGGAATTATATAAATTACAAGCCAGACCTACTCAAATTTTTGAATAGCTTCCAAATGGGGTCACTGTGACAAAGCTAATTGCCAATTAAAGCCATCTTCCCCTTCCTTAACAGTGGACGTGCACACAACAGTTCTAGAGATACTAGGGATATGAGAGAGAGAAAGGGGCGGGAGGATACTTGTAAAACTAAGCTGATCTGCCTCCAGTCAGTGGAGAAACTGTCCTCTACAGAAGCCTACACAGAGCAGGAGCTTAATCTAGTGTAGCAAAATACACCCCATGCCAGCAGTTGCAATGTATTGCCTGTGAGGCTCTATGGCCACATACTACATTGGAATTGCTCAAAGCTGTGTCTAACACTAGTTTTGCTTCCATTACTCTTGAGCAAAGTTCACCCTCTATGCTCGCCCAGGTAGGCTATTATGGAAGACATACAGGGCCTGGTTTCTGCAAAGCATGTTGTGGGAGGGGAAAGTGGTGGGAAAGTCTGACCAAAAATGCCCACCCCACCACCGGATTAGTTAAATACCAATAGGTTATCAAGTGCATTTTCTGTATGATGCCCTTGTGATACAAGCTTGTGTGCTTGTTGACTGTCTCACATCACTACAGTACGTTAGCTGTACCAAAGTAGAAATTTGAAATTATGTTACTGCAGCTTCAGAAGAAAAAAAATAAAAACCTCACGACAGGACCCCACACAGTAGTACCGCCTTTAGTCACTTTCCTTCAGGTTTATGTATTAAATTAAATGAAAACAAACAAGAAATCCAATGCCCCAAGGAAACTACACAGAAAAAATTATTATAACGCAGCAGAATATACTTTTATAGTCATTTAGAAGAAACCTATATACGTTATAATACAGAAATGTACAAATAAGGCATCTCATAATTAAAAATTATCTGTAATAACATCAAGACAAAACCCTGAAAATTTCATCCATACTTAAAACCCATGCTAGTGTAAACCAGTGTCAAAACAAACAAGCAGGCCAACAAGCCCCCCCCATGTCAATTGGATGCTTATGCTATAGCTTTGTCTCAAATGAATTGCTGTAAAGGATCTGCAATGAAGTCCTGTTAAGGGTACTGGAATATCTATATATATGGTTAGGCAGAGTAGCAACATATTGGCAAGGTAGCAGAGACCTCATAAATTTCTACTTTGCATTACAGATGATTTATTGCATTTATTTAGGGTTTAAAACAAAAAGAGAACCGCTTAAAAGAAAAACAATGTAAAGCCATAAATATAACCAATGTGTGCAAGTAAGCGTGGCAATTAAGTAAGCTGGGGGGGCGGGGAAGAATAAACCAACCCTGTCTCCCACATTACAGACTGTAATTCAGGGCCTGATCACAGTGACAGGGGCCACATAAAAAGGAAACATATCACAGTCTTAAGCAAGCAATGAGCAGGTTGCACAGTGTCCTCGTGTTTCCAGCAGTCGTATTTACAGCAAAAAAGACAGTAAGCTTAACAGGCTATGGATGCTAATGAGACAGCCTTATGCGCTAGCTAAAACTTCGAGGCAGCTGGGGAGATTGTCAAAAACTACATGTTGATTAAAAAAAACCCAACCTTTATTCTACAAATTTGTGCTTTAGAATTAACATTTTCCCCTTAAATCTTGTCTAATAAGTGAGCTGACAACTCTACGCATGACATGGATTCTGCAAGAGCAAAATCGAAAATTTACAGTGTCTATAATGAAAGAGAAGAGGCTGTGGAGGCCAGTGAGCCAAGGGGTAGGTAGAAAATGATCCGATAGCTTGTGGAGAGGACGCCTGCACATGCCATGTAATGTCTACTACATAATCATTCACAGCCTTCAGCAAAACCAACACGCTGTGCCTAGCACCGCGTAATTAAAGACAGCCCGTGTCATACCACTCCTGAGAACAGAGGACAAATTACTCTGTCTTGGTCTGGCTGAGATGGAGTTAATTTTTCCCACAGCAGCCCTCATAGCGCTGTGCTTTGCATTGGTAGCTAGAAAGGTGTTGATAAGCCCACCAGTGTTTTGGCTGCTGCTGAGCAGGGCTGGCACAGCATCAAGGCTGTCTCTCCAACATCTCCCCCCCCTCACCAGTAGGTTGGGGGTGGGCAAGATCTTGGGAGGGGGCACAGCCAGGACAGCTGACCCAAACTGACCAAAGGGCTATTCCATACCTTATGACATCCGCTCAGCAATAAAAAGCTAAGGGGGGCAGGGGAGGGATGGGATTCATTATTTACGACCTTTGTCTTCTGGAGCAACCGCTATGCATACTCGAGCCCTGCTTCCAGGGAAGTGGCAGGACATCGCCTGCTGATGGGAAGTAGAGAATAAAAATCTTTGTTTTCCTTTTGATTCCGTGCAAGGCCTTTGCTTTTATTAAACTGCCTTTATCTTGACCCACAAGGGTGTTTTTTTTTTTTTTTTAAATCTTATTTTCTCCGCCCCTGTCCTGCTGAGGAGAGGAGTGATAGAGCAGCTTGGTGGCACCTGGCATCCAACCAAAGTCAACCCACCACATACTCTTACCTTATTTAACTGCAGGTGCATTCAGCAGTTTGCCGAAGAGTATGAAAGTATTCCAAAGTCCATTATATGAATAATCTTGGTAAGAGTAAGCCTTGGATGTCTCTCCCTACACAAAACCTTTACATAGTAAGCAAAGCAGAACTTTATGTCCACCACACTTGGTCCCCACTGGAGACTGAATTATCATGGAATCTGAACTACCTTCTGTCTCTTAGGAATGGTGTCATCTCTCCCCCAAAAGAAAAATTACATTTGGAGACTGAATTGCCGTTATTGATGCAATACCTGTCTTGTGAATCATGAAGGAGGCTTATGACCCCAAGTTAACTTCAAAGCAGGAAAAATGAGATATTTTGGAATTTAAAATGCATTCCTTTTAAATACAGTTTTGTTCTCATTCAAAAAAATGTTTATTGTTCTTTTAGTTTCATTGACAGCAGGCTGACACTTTCTTATTACCTCATCTGCTTTATGCACAATTCTGTATGTTGGAAAGCCCAAACATTTGATTCAGTAGAAGAAAAAAAAAAAAAAAAAAATATTGCTAACTGTTATTCATTGAAAATACCTACATAATTAACTTGAAAGAACAGATATTAGGTTTTGTTCAAATACCTAACGAAGCCATGGTATCTGTACCTTTAGTTCATCTTAGTAAACAATACACAATATACACAAAAAAGAACGTAGTGTCTCTACACAGACCATAGGTATTTAAATTAACAGCATTTTACAGCCTACTGGTACATGCTGCAGAATCACTGCGATTAAGATGCATTACAATAAATCACTCCAATATCAGCCTGCCCAAGATTCAGTCATGGGTCACGTACAGAAAGACAGTAACTTAAACTACTGGTTGAGCACTAGCTATACTTTCAAGTATTCCTTCCAGCATTTACTTTATTCATGTGCAATCCTAGAGCTGCACACTACAAAAAAAAGTTACTAATTCTACTTTAAAAAAAGATATACCACTTTCCCAGGAGTAGCAAGCAGTGTGCTGTAGACAGCTAGTAAGTTACTGCACACTGTCACTACCGACCTCTAGAAACCCTCCTCTGTAACAGAATACTGATACACCACCCACTGCTTCGCAGAGGAAACTCAGCCAAGTTGTTTTTGTGTTTCTATATCGTTTCCATAGCAAAGGTCAGTGCATGCGTAAGTTAAACTAAAGCTGGAAGGCTAAAGACTGAAGGTCACTACAGGATAAGCCAGAAGAGCTTCACGCCAAAGCAGTTCCAGCCGTATTACAATACTGCATACAGTAAACTCACGCATGCATGTCAATACTTGGTTTACAGTTTTTACCAAGTAACTACAAAGACAATAAGTTAATGAGAGAATTTCTGGATCATCAGGAAGTATTTTATATTACAAAAACATTCATATGTTCTTAATGCACATACAGAAAATCCTTAAAAAATGTGCAACACTAAAGACTACATAGATTAATTTGATCAGAGAGCACAGCAGCATTTGGGGTTGTTTAGCCTGGAGAAGAGGAGGCTGAGGGGAGACCTTATTGCTCTCTACAACTGCCTGAAAGGAGGCTGTAGCGAGGTGGGGGTCGGTCTCTTCTCCCTAGTAGCAAGCGATAGGTCGAGAGGAAATGGCCTCAAGCTGCGCCAGGGAAAGTTTAGGTTGGGTATTAGGAAAAACTTCTTCACCAAAAGGGTACTCAGGCACTGGCACAGGCTGCCCAGGGAAGTAGTTGAGTCCCCATCCCTGGAGGTATTTAAAAGAAGGGTAGACGTGGTGCTTAGGAACATGGTTTAGTGCTGGACTTGGCAGTGCTAGGTTAATGGTTGGACTCAATGATCTTAAAGGTCTTTTCCAACCTGAACAATTCTATGATTTAAACTTGGAATTTTGTGGCAGTGGTGAGAACCTTTTGCTTGCTGAGGAAAGCAAATAGGTCGCATTAAATAAGAGGCATAAACCTCTTGAAAAGAGGGTTTTTTGGGAAAAAGGTAGCATTTTTCCAGATTACATGCAGATTATATTGGGGCCGCATCGGGCTCACGTCATCAATTCCATGCTCTGATCTAAGGGAAAGCTTGCAACACTCAACAAGCTTGTGAGAAGACTTTTTTAGACTCTAATATTTAGAAGTTTTGCCTCCCCTCCCTGCCTATTTTTAAATTAAGAGGGTTCTGTCTATGTTTTCCATTTATTGTTGCAGGCCACGTATTACCAGTCTCTATTCAAATCTAAATGTTATCTATCCACAAGATGTGATTTCTCAAGACCTGTAACAAGACTTGAGAAAAATACCCAACAGAAAATATACGCTTCACAGGAAACAGATGCTTATCAGACAATACTAGTATACTTTGAAATAGTCTGTTTGTCTGACCCAAAATCCTCTTTGTTTATTTACAAAAAACCCAATACCTAATAGCATCACTGAATCCAGATGTGATGTCAGGGTTTCACACACCTGCTCTTTCAGACTAAAAACTAAAAATAAATAAATAAATAATATATATATATGTGTCTGTGTGTGTGTTTATAAAAAAAAAGGAACTAAAACTTGGGGGGATAATTGTATTTTAAAGCAATTTTCCTGCAAAACCTCCCAGCATTTCTTAGGAAATTGCCATGTTTAACCAAACTTTCACTGGGGTTTAATACTCATGGTTTATCTTCTGTGGGCCTTTTCTTTGCTTGCTAATTGAAGATAAAGATTCTGTCAACACTTTAGTGCTCCTTTGCCTTTGCACAATTAATTCACCACTTATGGCATTACTGGATTGGTAAAGTAGGCTGATTAGAAACAAAGCTTTTACTTACATAGGCCTCCCTAAAAATAGGGCATAGTCTTGAAATACAAGACATGCCAGAGGAAAAATTTGGGATAACTTCAGTGAATGAAAGACTTGATTAAGAACTCTAGCTTCACCAAATGCACCAGTATCCATATAAAAATCCTCAGTTCAAACATGAAGAACAGGGAAGGAAAGACACAGCTGTGTAAAGAACTATAAGCACTTGCTAAGCATTTACTTTGAATGGAGATTTCCTAGGCTTTTCAACACCTTGCCATGAAAAGTATGCTGTAACTAGTTATTTCTTCTTTGTTAGTCTCATGGCAGCTGGATGCATTTCAGCGACTTCCGTATTCCTTAGAACACCCCCCAAAGTTAAGGGTGTAGGCTAAGGAGAGGGCAAAGAGGAGAATGAAGGCCCCTTTATATGGAGGTGAGAAGAACAATAAAGCTGTTCTCTTGAATTAGGTATTTTTACTTTTACTCTGGAAGACTGTATGAGTGAAGATATAGTATAATTCACCATGAAACCTAAACAATCCTAAAGGAAAAGAACTTTCACTGATTAAATTTTAGTCCACCTCTAAAGTAAAATAATATATATTTTTTTAAAAAAAAATTAACTCAAAGGAAGAAAGCAAACCACGCCTTTGAAATGTTTTTCCATCTGAGACAACGGAGATGTGACCCACAAGCTTGGAACCTTTTGGACAACAATATCAGAGGCACCGGTGCGTGGCTTTGAAGAACCAAAGTTTTTTCTTCAGATATTTCTCCACAAGAATTTCACTTTCAAATGCTGTGCAGCTACTTTCCTAAAGAACTGTGAAGACTGCTGGTTTAAAAGCTGAAGGGCTACTCTGCCAAGCTGAACAGCACACCTATTAACAATGACCTGGGAATAAAAGCAAGGGATGACAAAGATCCAAAGGCATGAAGATTAACATGATTTGAAACAAAAGACTCACAATGACTAACACCAGCAGTACAATTTATCATGAATTTATTAACAGCTGCATTTTGAAAAGCTTGAAATAAACCATAAATTATAAACATATATAATTTATAAATATGTATTTATAATATATATTTATATATAATATACAATATCTATTTATATATAATATACAATATATGTTTATAAATTATAATATAATATATTTTATATATAATCTAGAATATACATTTATATATAATTTATATATTATATACATATATTTTATCTATATTATATATTAAAAATATATATAATAAATATACATATTTATATATTTATATCAACCCAAGAAATTAAGAGTTCCGGGAAGTTACTGAAAGTCAGACTGACCACAGTCATCCCTTGTGGCCTTGCAGAGGTGCAATGAGTGCTGACCCATAATCTTCAATGGGCTTTTTAATAGGAACTGGAAAAATTCATGGAACAAAACTCCATTCAGACCTATTAGGCCATACCCCAACCACTGGCTCAGAAAGTCTTAACAGCACATGGGAATGCTTTTGGTTTTTTATTTCATTCTGATTCTGCAAAGGTTATAACGTTACAAAAAGTTAAATTTCCAATTTTAAAATTAAATATGTTAAACCAAGACAACACCTACTTCCCCTTCCTGAAGTGCAGTACTATTTTCTATCACTTCATTATTTGATGTGCCTTTCTATCAACTGTGAAGGAAAAGCATGCACATCAAAAAAGCATTCTCCTTCCTCTTTTTCTAAATAAACTCATAGAGTAGACTGACTTGAAGACTTTAAAGTAGTACAGACCTTTGTAATTCTGAAAAAAAATAGTGAGACATAAAAGGAGCAAACTTTAATAAACTATTAGATAGTGGCACAAGTCCAATTTTAAAACCATTTTAAAGGTCATCAGAAAGACAAATGGGTCCTGCAAAGGATTAAAGCAAACAAGTAACTGCAAATATCAGTGCATGATTGGTCATGATACCACATGTTTACACGATGTACAGAACATCCTTCAAGGTTTAAAAACTTGGATTTCTGTTTCTGAAATCTCACACTCTTACATGCTCACTCACTGCTTGTAGATAGGATTGAAAGTGTTATAAATACTAATTTCAGGCATATTTTGAAGAGTGCTTTAGCCCAGAGTCCTCTCCCATTCTATGCTACCCCAAAAAGGGGATCAGTTCATAGCTAAAATAGTGTTAGACTAATAGTACAACTTCACACAGTGCAGAATTGCCAGTCACATCTAACTAGCCATCGCAATACACTATCCATCTGCAGTTTGCTCTACACTCTTGAAAAAAATGTGCTATTCCTGAAATACCAACTCCAAATGCCAAATTATGCTATGGACAGTTTTTGAACAAGCATTTCCAGGAGAGAAATTGGTTATTCCCACATAACCTATAGAAAAAACCCATAAATTAGTTTTACTTTAGAAAAAAATTACTACTTTTCCACATTTTAGTAAACATATGATACAAAAAGCAGACAACTGTGTCATTCAGAGTGCCGTTTTAAATGTTTTTCACATTAATGACTACATTTTCTAGATGGAGTATTCAAACTAGAAAATGAGTTCTGGTGGAAGAAATTGTATAGTAGATGCATCAATATGGCTTTTACTATCTATTTTGGGGATTCTGGAGCAGAAGATGCCTATATAGCCAAACTATTCTTGAAAGATATGTATTTTTAGAATCTCATCCAATGGTCAATGTTTTTCCCAATACAGCCCACTGCATGGTTCACACAGGCTGAGACTTACCTTCTGCCTTCTGGATTTATTTGTGGGTTATTATCACCTAACAACAGTAGGCAATTAGAGCTGGGATACAGCCTACCTTCTGGTGATGTATAAAATAGGGAAGAATTCAAGACAAAAATAAAAATTGAAAAGAGAAAAGGCAGGAAGAATGGGAAGGGTCATGAAACATAGAAAAAGCATGCTGCTTATTGGGCTTAGAGAACAGGGAGAACTCTGATATTATATCTGTTATTCAAGTAGTTACATGAATTGGCCACACAGAACACCTGGCAAAAAGGTGACAGCCACAGAATTACAGGCCAGG